>NC_062981.1:8085848-8718348 GCF_023078275.1 Leguminivora glycinivorella
AGGGATGAAGATTATTCTAACATACTCCGAAAGGTTAAAAAGTTAGAAGCAAAATTAAGGCGTCGGCGCCGTTCATTTTCTACATCGTCTGAGAGTGACTACGAGCATCGACGTTATTATGAAATGGACAATATGGATATTCAAGGTAATTAAAATACAACGTGTCTTTGTTCTCCACTCCACGTAAATCGTGATGAGTATTTAAACCCCACTTTAATAGTGAGGGGAACGAACATAGACTATAATCTCCACTAAATGTGTTGAGACAGTTAACAGTATACAACTATTTCCTCCACTAAACGTGTCGAGGCAGTTTTTCAAACATACATACATAGGTATACCCATATTCCTCCACTAAATGTGTCGAGGCAGTTTACAAGCATATACCTTATCCCTCCACTAAATGTGTCGAGGCGGTTTACAGTATCGAGGCGGTTAACAATCATATTCATTTATACCTATTTTCTCCACTAAATGTGTTGAGACTCCACGTAAATCGTGTTTCTTGTTTGGGCCCCACTTTAAACAGTGACGAGGCAAATATCTACATTATTACCAAATATTTTTTTTTTAGGAGATGAAATCATAGATTTGGACGAAGTGGGTGTTCATTCTCAGCCTACCCACAATGAGATAGATTACGCCGCCCCCTACCCGCCGCCGCCATCGCCTTCGAGCGCGCAGCCCGCATCGTTCGCGGAGCGCGTAACGTCAGCGCACGCCGCGCCCGCGCCCGCGCCCCTCGCGCAAGCGGCGCCGCCCGGTGCATTGTCTGCGCCGACCGTACCGCCACAGTCCGAGCCGTGCGCCCTAAGTGCGCTCGCTGAGTGTTCTGCGCCGCCCGTGACGAGTGCGCCGCCTATGCAAGATGACGTTCCAACTGCGCCTAGTGCGCCGTCTAATGTGATGTATAACCAAACTCCTAATATTAACTGTACATCGAAGATAAATACAGACGAGGCTCTTACAGATGAGTATGTACCGTCGCTAGATCCGGAAATACTTCAATTGCTAGGCGACGACCCTACTACGGAAAAAAATACGGTGCTGATTTGCATAAGGATATTGCCTCAAGATGGGCACATATATATTCTAATGGTTTGCCTAAAGAGGTCCAATTGGAGCTTGCAAAAAATTATTTGCCGCCAAAAAATTGCCCAAATATTACTGCCCCTAAACTTAATCCCGAAATTAAAGCAGCTCTTTCTGAAATAAACCTCAAGAAAGATTTATACAGTCAAAGTAAACAAAATCAGATTTCTACAAGTCTTGCTGCCATAGGACAAGTTCTCAATTGGGCCCTTTTACCAAACAATAATATGCCCCAAGACATAATAAAAGCTTTAGGCGATGCTGGAAGATTAATATGTGACATTCATCATAGAGAATCCCTGTCGCGCCGTTATGCGATATTAAATATTTTAAACAAAAATGTGAGGGATGCTCTCAAGGACACTCGATGCGACGAATATCTCTTTGGCAACGACCTGAGTGATCATATCAAGTCATCTAAGGCAATAAACAAAACTGGTTCAGACATGAAGTTTACACCATTACGCCCTGCATACAGGCCGCCTGCAACACAGTTTCAGCGGGGAGCTTTAAACTCGAGGGGGGCGCCGCCGCGCATACCTGCAGCGACCGAGCCGCGGCCGACCCACGCGCCCGCGCCCCACCGGCCGTACCGCCAGCAGGAGCGCCGCCCGCCGCCAGCGCCGGCGCCGAGGGTCGCCGCTACAGCAGCTACACGCGGCACCAGCACTACCAGCGCACGGGCAGGCGTTAGCAGAGGATCTCCAGGTACCTATTGCTGGTCGCTTAAAGTATTTTTATCATAAATGGTGTGAAATTACTGACGACCCTACTATTTTGAGTTGGATTAAAGGATATAAAATTCCTCTTATAGACAGACCGGTTCAAATGATACAACCGATGAACAGTGTTTGTCATGGTCATAAACAGGCTGAAATTATTGATGGTTGTATTTTAGATCTCTTAGATGCGAATTATGTATCACCATGTACACCATGTGAAGGACAGTTCGTTTCACCTATTTTTACTGTATCAAAACCTAACGGCAAGCACCGATTCATATTAAATTTGAAGCAACTTAACACATATGTCAAAGTTGAACACTTCAAAATGGAAGATTATCGAACTGCACTTAAATTGCTTGACCATAATTATTTTTTAGCAACCTTAGATCTGACAGACACTTACTTTCTAGTACCTATAGATGAGAATGACAGAAAACTGTTGCGTTTTCAATGGAATAATCAAATTTACGAATTTAATGTACTTCCGAATGGCTTATGTTCGGCGCCTTACGTTTTTACAAAAATATTAAAGCCAGTACTAGGATACTTACGCTTGTCAGGACATTTGTCAGTAAATTATTTAGACGATTTTTTGTGCATAGGGAGATCTTACAATGAGTGCTTAACAAACGTTAAAAATTTACGTTGCGTTTTAGAATCGCTAGGATTTGTCATTAACTTCGCTAAAAGCGAACTGATACCAAAACAGATTTGCAAATTTCTAGGATTTGTTTTTAATACCACGGACATGACTATTTTTTTACCTGACGAGAAAAAACAGCGCATTAAATCTCAAGCCTTAGAACTTTTGTGTAAAAATAAATGTACAATTCGATATTTTGCTGAATTTTTAGGACTTTTAACCTCTGCCTGCCCAGCTGTTAGTTATGGTTGGATGTATACGAAGTTATTTGAACGAGAAAAACTTTTAGCTCTTGGTGATTCACAAAATTATAACAAACAAATGACGATACCAAATAATATAATACAAGATTTATTATGGTGGAAAGATAACATAGAGTCGTCATTTTCACCTATTCGAAAAAATAATTATTTACTTGAAATCTTCAGTGATGCATCTAACACCGGCTGGGGTGTAGCATGCAAAGGTCAAAGTACAAGTGGCAATTGGTCAAATGCACAAATGAAATTACACATTAACACGTTAGAACTGTTAGCCGCGTATTATGGTATTAAAATTTTTGCCGCGGGTCTACAAAATTGTAATATATTGTTGAGAATAGACAACACAACTGCCATATGTTACATTAACCGCATGGGCGGTGTTCAGCACCCTCATTTAAATGAAATTTCTAGGAAAATATGGCAATTGTGTGAAAGTCTAAACATTCATGTCTTTGCATCCTACATTCGATCTTGCGAGAATATAATAGCAGATAAGGAATCTCGTCGAATTAACATAGACACCGAATGGGAGATTTCAGATGAAGTATTCACTCAAATGTGTAGATTATTAGGAAACCCAACATTTGACCTATTTGCCAGTGCACAGAATTACAAATGTCAAAGATACGCTTCATGGAAACTTGACCCTTATGCTGAAATAGTAGACGCGTTTACCTTCAACTGGCAGGGAATTTTCTTTTACGCCTTCCCTCCATTCAGTCTAATTACCAGACTGTTAGAAAAAATTAAATTAGATAAAGCAGTCGGTATTGTAGTAGTACCGTACTGGCCATCACAGCCATGGTTTCCCTTGTGGTCCAGGCTTGTTGTTTCTGAAAAAATATTTTTCGGCCCTCATATGTCTTTGTTACACTCTCCTTTCAGAGTCTGTCATCCGCTTCATGCGAGCCTTATCCTGGTGGCAGCGAAATTATCAGGCAATCTATGATCAAGCGTGGGGTCCCACAAGCATCCTTGGACGTAATATATGATGGCCTCCTTTGCTAAAAATACTTTAAAGCAATATAGTAGTTCTATCAAATGTTGGTGGTATTTTTGTAAAACAAATAATGTTGATTTATATAATGCTGATTATACTAAGATTATAGCGTTCCTAACTACAAAACTTAATGAAGGCGCCAGTTACAGTAGTTTAAATATACATAGGTCCGCTTTGTCTATATTATTAGGTTCAAATGCGACTTCAAATGATAACATTAATCGATTTTTTAAAGGGGTATTTAGATTAAACCCTCCAAATCCTAAATATCAATCAACTTGGGATACAAATGTTGTATTAAATTATTTATCGAATGTATACCCTTACGATAACATAGCACTAGCTGATTTGACATATAAGACTTGCGCGCTTTTAGCTATAGCGTCTGCTCAAAGAATGCAAACGATTAGTTTAATTAAGCTTCAAAATATTAAAATACAAAATGATGCAATTGTTATTAAAATATCTGATTTTATTAAAACATCGCGGCCCGGAACCTACCAACCACTCATCAGATTACCTTTCATTTTAGAGAGGCCCAGTGTTTGTCCAGCTTTGGCACTTCGAAATTATATAGATAAAACTAGGGCTTTACGGTCAAATCATTCGGAAGGAAATCTTTTTATTAGTACCCGAAAGCCTCACAAAACTGTAGGTTCACAAACGTTAGCACATTGGGTAAAACATGTGTTAGAGAAAAGCGGTGTTGATATATCATTATTTGGAGCTCACAGTACGCGTGCAGCGTCCACATCGGCCGCGCACAGCTCCGGAGTTAACCTGGAAGTGGTTCGTAAGGCTGCGGGCTGGAGCGATACTTCTAATGTATTCCTTAAATATTACTGTCGGGAAGTAGTACACACTGATAAAGACCAATTTGTTAATGCTTTATTTAGGAACGATTTGGATGAGAACTAGATAAATTACTTTTATTTTATTAAGTGTTTATATACTTAAGAAAACGATAAATGTATTTTTATACTAGTTTTTGTAAACCGTTGAAAGCATACATTTACATGTACCTACATTACCTGATTGATCTCGATATTTACTAATGTTTGTTTCAATTATTGTTACTAATACTATAATTAATATGATTATATTGAGTTGGTTTTTCGACATTTTAGTTTATTTTCTGAGCTGATGTTATGCTCTAAACATCTGCATGTAAACCAGAATATCATCCTCGATTGATACACGAAGTATAATTAATAATCAAACGAACTTACCTGTGAAGTTTGATTCCAATTATACGAGTGTATCAATCGAGGATGATATAAACTCCCCATCCCGCCCATTACCCCAGAAAATTAAACTAAAATATTCTCAGTATAGCACAAAATACGATAATGTAGACTCTAAAGAATGAGGTAGTTGTGCAAACCCCGCGCCGGCGGCGGCCGCGCAGCCGGGGTTCTCACGGTAAAGGGCATGAGCGAGACGGCACTATTAAGGATTCCTTTTTAGGTTGTTATAACTCTGAATGTGTGACGAAGATGGTACGATTCCTCGTACTGCTGCATGTAAACCAGAATATCATCCTCGATTGATACACTCGTATAATTGGAATCAAACTTCACAGGTAAGTTCGTTTGATTATTAATTATTTCACCTTTTTTCCCAACGATTCGCCCAGGTTGCACTGGCCGTGGTCGCGGAAGACTGACGTCCCAGCAAAGTGTCACCGGAGATGTAAACACTACAAAACTACCCGATATTCATTTATATAAATGTTCGGGGTAGACAAATAAATATAATCTACCCGCTTTTAGTTAGTGTTTATTTCCCACCGCACGACACACATCACTCACAACGTTGGGAAAAAAGGTAAAATAATGTTAATTAATCGCGTTCGACCTGTATGTGACTTTAGATATGTGTACAAAGCGCGAGAACTTAAAGTGTTATATTTCTCAATAAATATATTTCTACCTAACCTAAGTAAGGTACATCGGGGCAAATCTCGACAGGGGGGGAAATGTAACTGGTCCATTTTTTCCATGTTTTACAATGTTTGCATTGTTATTATTAAATAGAGTGTCCACCGGTTATATGGTAAGGTATTCAGTAAGATACATGTAGAACTCAACATTATGGTCTAATAATGGAAAAAATGGATTAGTTACAATTGACCCCCTGTCGAGTTTTGCCCCGCTGTACCTTACTTTATACTTATGTATTTGTTCGTTATCAATATTGTCAAGAATTTATGTATAATAAAATGTTTATTGTTTGTTGCCCACTGTGTAAAATTTACCTTTTGTAGAAGACGTCGGGGGCTGAATGAAATGCCATAAAATTGGGAATATAAAGAAGAAACGACTCGAACCTGAATTTTGCTACAAAGTTATTGTTAGTACTCAATGTGTAAATTGTGTAACATGAATAATTGAAATGAAAAGTTTCTTATTTTTATTCAATAAATAAATTTTATTGAAGTGTGATTGTATTTACCATATCAAGCAACTGCACCTAACTGAAATAAATTCGGCAATGAACCTATGTAACTTTATAGAGCTCGTTAATAAAAAAAACTATAGATTCAAGCAATCAAGTATTAGACGCTTTCCTATGCGTTGTGAAAGAATAGGTAGTTATTTGTTTTACAAGGGGGCAAAGTAATGCTAATATCGATACCCGAGCTAGCTAGAGATTCCAATATTGAATCGCGAGCGTAGCGAGTGGTTCAAAAATTTGAATCTCGAGCGTTGCGAGGGTTTCAAGGCACGAAGGTTACACAAAATTTGCCACCGAGTGAAACACAACATTTTTCACCACACCAACACGAGCAAAATACTGATAATAAAACATAAAACTTAATCAAATCCATCAATTTATTCTTTGAGACTATTCCACCGACTCCGTTGTAAAAAAAGTGTAATGTTTTAGATAAATAATTTCATTGTTATTCATTTAATCATCGGTGGCTATATTTCCGAGCTCATATAACCCGGCAACCTTCAAATCAAGAATGAACAGGCATTTTCTGGGCGAGCTCACTCCATCGTAAGCCATGTCTTTGCCTTTAGCTAGTCTGTGGCCAAGAGTAAGCCCATTTATAATAATAATAAAAAATGTGCCTAGGCGACTCCATTTCCCGCTCTGTCTCCTTGCCACCACATCTACCACCCACATCAAGTTAAAATTTGTAAGAAATTACTTTGCCTTCTTGTGGATAAAATGTAACTTTGCTATCTGTTTTCGAATGCAAAGTGAGTCTTTACCAGTTGGGGTGGTGAAAATCGTTTTTTCTCAACCAATAAATCGAAGTGGGTCCGATTGAGATGTGGGTGAAGGGCTAGTAACCTGTTATTGAAATACTAGGATTTCGCTTTTCGTCCGAAACCTTTATTTCTGTGAGTGTCTCAGAAACGTAAGCAATGTCATGTGCTCTGCCTACACCCCTTTTAAGAATTCAGGCGTGAGTGAGGCGCGTAAGAGAGAAATGCCCGGGTGCCGTAGCCGAATGGCATTTCTGCGACGCGAAACGAAAACGAAACGCCGCGAAAGGTAGTCTGGCTCTGTCGCGCCAGTACGCAAGAGTGATAGAGATATATATCTACGAGCGTTTCGTTTCATGAGCGTTTGTGCCATTCGGCTACGTACCCAGGGATCAGCAACATTTCCATTTATTCTCGTAGCACTCGCTATGCTTTGTAGCTCGGTTTAAGTAAAACGCTACGTCCGTAGCGGTAACGCTACATTTGTAGTAAACCGTAGAGCTTAAATAAATAGCTTCGTAGCATATAACATATCAACGTGGGGGTTTAAACAACTCTACGAGCTTGGTAAATGTGGAAATATATTCAACTTTGTTTTACATTTTCACACCTCAGACCCAACGGACCCTGAATATATTTAGAAGTTTTAGTGTTCAATTAAGAGGCCTTACTCCTAAAGACGAGCGTTTTTTGCAAAATGGAACCTTTTTCATTCAAAATTATAAAGAAACTATAAATGATTATTAAAAAAATGATAATGTTCCTAAAAGTACATATCTTAAGCTAGAAAGTCAATTGGTACTACTTTAAAATATGTCTTTTTATACTTCCGAAAAATCAGTTTTTTCGGAAGACGTTTTCAAATTTCGTAGTGGGATAGCTCGTTTAGAATCGTGATTGTGCTGTTAAAAATGTTATTTGGGGTAATAAATGATCACAATCCTATTTGTTATATCCTGTACGAGTTAGCTAATACTTTGACATTTTAAGATTTACTTGAAATGGTGGATAAATAACCTTCCGTATCCTCCCCATTTTTTCGATAAAAAGAGGTTTACATTATGTATTTTTCCTGCGATTCCTGCATTTTTTGTAACTCTTAAATAATATTATCCTAAACTAGAACTTCTTATTGACCTATAAGAAAAAATCATACATATAAGACATACCTTTCTGTCGATAGATATGTTTTTAAAACACCTAAAATTCGAATAAAAGACACTGTGCTAACGCGAGCCCGCTCAGTCTGCGCCGAGCGCTCGAAGACAACGGACCTGCGTTTGATCGTCCGGCGCACCTAGCTTTCGTAAGCAGCTCGATAGTTCCGAGAAGTGCCGTAAACTGCGACTAAACAAATCTTGATCCTTTTTACACCTTATGCAATTTTAGCATTCGAGATGCTTTTCATATGATTTTGGATTTTAAGTTATACGTGAAGTTTGTTGAGAGTTTGAATTATTATTATATTTTGGGACCAGGATGAGGTTCTGGTTCTCATGATGATGGAGTCAGGCAGGAGATGTTCAACAGAACTGCTATTCTACTTATCATAACTCCACCATGTTTGGGCTCATTAGATTTGGGCTGATGAGCACCATCGATCTAGATGAGGTCCAAGGTCTCATGATGGAGTCAGGAGGTGGTCAACAGAACTGCTATTCTCCTCATCATAACCCCATCATGTTTGGGCTCATTAGATTTGGGCTGACGAGCACCATCGAACTAGATGAGGTCCAAGGTCTCATGATGGAGTCAGAGGTGGTCAACAGAACAGCTATTCTCCTCATCATAACCCCATCATGTTTGGACTCATTACATTTGGGCTGACGAGCACCATCGAACTAGATGAGGTCCAAGGTCTTATGATGGAGTCAGGAGGTGGTCAACAGAACTGCTATTCTCCCCATCATAACCCCATCATGTTTGGGCTCATTAGATTTGGGCTGACGAGCACCATCGAACTAGATGAGGTCCAGGGTCTCATGATGGAGTCAGGAGGTGGCCAACAGAAATGCTATTCTCCTCATCATAACCCCATCATGTTCGGGCTCATTAGATTTGGGCTGACGAGAAACCATTGAACTAGATGAGGTCCAAGGTCTTATGATGGAGTCAGGAGGTGGTCAACAGAACTGCTATTCTCCTCATCATAACCCCATCATGTTTGGGCTCATTAGATTTGGACTGACGAGCACCATCGAACTAGATGAGGTCCAGGGTCTCATGATGGAGTCAGGAGGTGGCCAACAGAACTGCTATTCTCCTCATCATAACCCCATCATGTTCGGGCTCATTACATTTGGGCTGACGAGCACCATGGAACTAGATGAGGTCCAAGGTCTTATGATGGAGTCAGGAGGTGGTCAACAGAACTGCTATTCTCCTCATCATAACCCCATCATGTTTGGGCTCATTAGATTTGGGCTGACGAGCACCATCGAACTAGATGAGGTCCAGGGTCTCATGATGGAGTCAGGAGGTGGCCAACAGAACTGCTATTCTCCTCATCATAACCCCATCATGTTCGGGCTCATTAGATTTGGGCTGACGAGCACCATTGAACTAGACGAGGTCCAAGTTCTCATGATGGAGTCAGGAGGTGGTCAACAGAACTGCTATTCTCCTCATCATAACCCCATCATATTTGGGCTCATTATAAATATGTGGAAGGCAGGGACCGGACAACCCCTTCCGCGCTACAAGCCTTTCATTGGGAATCCCTAACGTAAGGACGACCCAATCGAGAGACTCTCCCTTTCGAACTGCAAGCCCATTCATTTGACTAGCCCTTACAAAAAACTTAGCAAAACAATAAAGCTAGCCCTGTGCATTGGCTTACCGCTATCCGATACGGCTTGCAAGCCTTTAATAAGGGTTACCCTTATTTTAAGCGCTATTTATAAGGCTTTCCCTTTTGCTGAAGCGTAGTCGAGCCTTGCGTGAAAGAGACAGGATTATGAATCTAAGCTAGTGTAAGAGGCGGAAGGAAAATGCGCTGTTGCCACTCCGCACTATGCGCCCCATTTTTAATTTTGCAACGAAACATGTTTTCGTTGGATAGAAGTAGAACACGGCTAGAAATTATTTTTAATGAACTGGGAGACAAGGGACTGAGGATCGCCTGATGGTAAATGATCATCGTCGCCCATAGATCAGTATGTATGTTCGTACGTATGAATGTATGTAGGTATGTATGAATGTATGTAGGTATGTAGGGTGAGGTTGCCAACAATGAGCCACCAAAAATTTAAATCTTAATAAGTCAGTCATAATAGGTCCAAATTAAATTTTTTTTATTCAGTGCATTTGTTATTTATCTAGCTCTAAATTTTCATCATTATTTTTTAATAAAACTGAATAGAAGTCGAGATATTTTAGTTTTTTTAAAAGATGAACAATGGCTCATTGTGTACAATCTCTGGTACAGACTGAACCGGTACTATGTATTCAATGAACCGGCCTAGTACACAATGAACCTACCATTATATAATTGCATAGTTTTTGATAAATAATTGCAAAATATACAAACTGATTTAGGTAAATATGGGGCAATTTAATAAATACAACATTTACAATGTCAAAAATGCTTATTTATTTAAACTAAGAGTAGTTTACTAATGTAATCGTCACAATATTCTTCGTTATATGAAAAATAAAGTCTTGCACTTCAAAAAACTTAAATAATATATGTATTATCATATATTGTTGTACTATATAGTAACGTTATATTAGATATATTTATATTAACTCTTAAACATGGCAAAAGTTGTACAAAATAGACCTTCCAAAGGCTAACTAGAGAATTACCTAGAGAACCTCCTGGTTCATTGAGTACTCTAGCCTTGTGGTTCAATGTGTGCTAGATATACATTTTCACTTTTTAAATTCGGTAAAAAATAAACGGCACAAGAAAGCCGCATCAGTGAATTTCAAAAAGATAAAGAAATAGTCACTCCGCACAACTGATTAATTAGATAAATCAAACATAACTACATTCTGAGAAAATAAAAAAACAAAATACTTACTTTTTTTTGTTTTCTTGTCCAAAATCACAAAATACTTCACTACACGTGCAATTTCAACGCGGACCGGCCGCCGACTGGGGAGTGAGCGGGGGAACTTTAGCGGCACGTGCCTATGTTCGCAGTGCAGTTTGGCAACGTCGCATTTTCGAATAAAACCGTTGGTTCCTTGTGTACCACTGGTTCTCTGTTGCCCACCTTACCATATGTATGAATATAAATATATAAATATGTAAATATGTATGTATGCATGTAAATATACATGTATATTTACATGCATACAGTGTTGGCCGAAATAAATAAATCTAATGAAGCGTTGTTTTATTTCCTAAATCTCAAAACCCTCTAAATCGAATATGTATAGTAATGAGCAAAAATTTTACCGCAGGCTTTCCAAACCGACGATGTTTGATCAGCTACTTTTAGAACGAACATGTACATATTTTGATTTTCACCCTTTAAATTTTAAAAACATTTTAAAGTTTAAAATGTTTCTAAGACGCAATGTTTTGCAAATTTGGTCACGCCATGCACAGTTAAACTGTGGAATGAATTGTCGCCAGCGGTATTTCCGGACCAATGCGACCTTCAAACCTTCAAGAAAAGAGCGTACATCCATCTTAAAGGCCGGCAACGCACCTCCAACACTTCTGGTGCTTCTGGTGTCCATGGGCGGCAGTCATCGCTTACCATCAGGCAGCTTATCTGCTCGTTTGCCTCCTATCCCATAAAAAAACGTTTAATATTTTTTAAGAAAAAAAAAACCGCCGCCTTTCGGGTTCTGGTGAAAGCTACTTGCGAATGTTGGATTATGTAGAAATGTGTAGGTATATTTTAAAACTGCTTTTAATGCTTTAATTATTTGATGGCAACACAAATCAATATACGTATAACGCTAAGGTTTGAGGAGTTTCTCAATTCCTCATGAATCCGATTATAAGAAATCGAAGCTTGACAAACTTTGACTTGAAAACTCAATATGCTTAACAAACATAACTAAATAAATGTCACTGTTCTGAACTTAAATGCATGCTTTTCTTACAAAAATACCAAAGTCACTATGAGTGTGCCGTTCAGATTTGAGGAGTTCGGTTCTGACCATCATCAGCAGTTCCACTGCACCAAATGTCACTGTTCTGGACGTAAGTGCATGCTGTTCTTATAAAAATACCAAAGTCACTATAAGCGTGCCGTTCAGATTTGAGGAGTTTGGTTCTGAGTGTTCTGACCATCATCAGCAGTTCCACTGCACCAAATATCACTGTTCTGGACTGGACGTAAGTGCATGATGTTCTTATAAGAATACCAAAGTCACTATAAGTGTTCCGTTCAGATTTGAGAAGATCGGTTCTGACCATCATCAGCAGTTCCACTGCACCAAATGTCACTGTTCTGGACGAAAGTGCATGCTGTTCTTATAAAAATACCAAAGTCACTATAAGCGTGCCGTTCAGATTTGAGAAGTTCCGTTCTGGCCATCATCAGCAGTTCCACTGCACCAAATGTCACTGTTCCGTACCTAAATGCATGCTGTTCCTTTAAAAACACAAAAATCACCATACGTATGCCTTTCAGATTCGAGGAGTTCCCTCGATTACTCCAGGATCCCATCATCAGAACTGGGTTCTGAGAAAAATGGGACCAATCTGTATTCATATACATTCAATTTTTTTTTTAATCGGTCCAGTAACAACGGAGATATCGAGGAACAAACATAAAAAAATGAAAAAAAAATAAACATACAGACGAATTGAGAACCTCGCCTCAAATCTCTCAGATTTGAGGCGACGGTTAAAAAGTGACACATCATGAGCAGTTCCAATGCACCAAATGTCACTGTTCTGGACGTAAGTGCATGCTGTTCTTATAAAAATATGAAAGTCACTATAACTGTGATAATTTCCGAAAATATTAATATTATCAAAAAAACCGGCCAAGAGCGTGTCGGGCCACGCTCAATGTAGGGTTCCGTAGTTTTCCCTATTTTTCTCAAAAACTACTGAACCTATCAAGTTCAAAACAATTTTCCTAGAAAGTCTTTATAAAGTTCTACTTTTGTGATTTTTTCATATTTTTTAAACATATGGTTCAAAAGTTAGAGGGGGGGGGGACGCACTTTTTTTTTCCTTTAGGAGCGATTATTTCCGAAAATATTAATATCATCAAAAAACGATCTTAGTAAACCCTTATTGATTTTTAAATACCTATCCAACAATATATCATACGTTGGGGTTGGAATGAAAAAAATTATCAGCCTCCACTTTACATGTAGGGGGTACCTAATAAAACATTTTTTTGCATTTTTTATTTTTGCAATTTGTTGGCGTGATTGATATACATATTGGTACCAAATTTCAGCTTTCTAGTGCTTACGGTTACTGAGATTATCCGCGGACGGACGGACGGACAGACAGACATGGCGAAACTATAAGGGTTCCTAGTTGACTACGGAACCCTAAAAACGATCTTAGTAAACCC
Source organism: Leguminivora glycinivorella (assembly GCF_023078275.1). Lineage (NCBI taxonomy): Eukaryota > Metazoa > Arthropoda > Insecta > Lepidoptera > Tortricidae > Leguminivora > Leguminivora glycinivorella. The sequence continues at coordinate 8,099,293 of NC_062981.1, forward strand.
TTATTCATTTTTAAATACCTATCCAACAATATATCACACGTTGGGGTTGGAATGAAAAAAAAATCAGCCCCCACTTTACATGTAGGGGGTACCCTAATAAAACATTTTTTTCCATTTTTTATTTTTGCACTTTGTTGGCGTGATTGATATACATATTGTTACTAAATTTCAGCTTTCTAGTGCTTACGGTTACTGAGATTATCCGCGGACGGACGGACGGACGGACGGACGGACGGACGGACAGACAGACATGGCGAAACTATAGGGGTTCCTAGTTGACTACGGAACCCTAAAAAACAGAAATCACTATTAAACTATTCTCTAATTTCAAGTTCCTAACTAAAATTTTCCTAATAAAAAAAAACAAATTGATCCCGCTACAAACTTTCACTCCCTTTTTCCCTCTACTAGGGGTGTAAATTTTCATAATCGATTCTTATCTCTTCGAAATTTGGTTAATGCAATCTATACAAATTTCGACTTTCTAGCTTTCGTAGTTTCGGCTCAGCGGTGTTGGTTGTTGAATCAATCAATTAGGAAACCTGTATTTATATATGTATATGTAGACTACTATACTTTTACTACATTCATACACCTTATTTACTACTACCATACCATGAACAGGAAATTCCCCGTATAAAATTGAAAATTATGTTATTACCAATTTAATTCAAAACTATCAAGATTATTTGTGTCGGCGTTGAAACGCGCGTTGAGTTGCAGGTGCTCGCGTACCGAGCGCCAACGCCATCTATCGATGGCCGTTTCGTGAAATTGATGAGCGCTCTAAGGAATAAGGAGTCTTAAGGGCCCAAACATGACGATATTTTTGTACACTGAGAGAAATTTGCATTGTGAATTTAACAAGTTCGACTTGTTGCAGTTTATCCGTTTGAATCAGCCAAACGTAAGTTTAAAACAATATGTGTCATGTTGTTTTTATAAAATCGACTTGTTGATTCAAATATATTGCCGATTCAAATGACAAGTAGCTTGTTGTTTGAACCAAGCACGTAGGCGCTATTTTAACCAAAAAACTTGTTGAACGAACATGAAAACTGGTTGTATTTTCTCTCAGTGTAGGTGTAGGCTATTTCAGCAAGACGGACTGTAAAGCTGAGTTTAAACGTGCAAGTTATTGCAGCAAGTTTTGAAATAGAAGTATATGCAAGAACTATGCAGATATTTGCCACTCACTCTTACCTATAGTTGCGTCTCATAACTTGCACGTCTAAACTCAGCTTAACGACAACATAAAACAATTTTTTTTGTATATCACAATAAATATATCGCAAAATTTGTAGATTACTGCTAAAATTATAATTATATTGACCTTGGCTTTCTCTGTTAAATACTTAAAATAGCAGCTAAAAGCAAAAACGGTTAAAATATCTAATTAAATATATTTATTTACCTTAATATTTTTGATATTTGATGTATATGAAATGGATTTTGTAACCAGATCGTTGTAAACATTTTTATGGTAGTGTATATTCTAGCTTTACTTCTGAAAACGTTTTAATTCAACGAGTCTAATTTATGCTAACTTTAAGTGGGTGGAAAACAACCGCTCCATTCCCATGCATATTCATTTACAAAATGTATTATTAAGACGGAAAGTCGCTTTGGCAAACTTGCATTTAGCGCCCAGGGTACCTAGCCAACGTAACAACCGCTTATCGCTTTGTAAGTGATTCGTAGCTCTCTCTATCGCTATTCTCTAGTGGCGTGACAGAGCCAGCCTGCGTTTCGATCGGCGTTCGGCGCCAACGATTGGCATTTCGGTTAGGCACCGGGTACCCACAGATGTCATATTTACCATAGATCAAGAGCAAACGTGAAACTCGGTGAAATTCACTGAGTTGTCAGTCTTTATTCGCAGCTTGCAGCTTTGGACTTTTTGTACGTTGAAGTCAACAAAAATATAAATAAAAACTTTTTACAAATTAATACAACCGACTTCAGAAAGGAAAAAATAAAATATTATCAGTATTGTAAGTATTTGACAAAATACTTGTAATAAAGAGTATTTGTATTGTATTGTATTGTATTTGTCATCGCTAATCTCATTCTTATCACGATAGAGTTACATATATGTAAATTCGGCAACAAAGAACAGTCGATCGCCCCGCACGAATAGTATTGCTGATTGCACGTTGGATTGGATTGTACGATAGTTATGAATATACTAAACTTATTGGCGTCGCCGTATCATGTTTTTCAGTAAGTGCAATAGTATAAATCCAATGCGTTTTTGTCCTTCTATCAGTGGCGGTATTTGTCGGCTATTTCAAAATATAAGCACATTAAAATCACGACTGTCTACATTTTATGAGGCTAGTAAATTCTAACATAGGAACAATGGTTAGTTTAGGAAAGCTCTGAACCTTTCGATAATATGTACCTCTACACTTATTTGACTAAATATTTCTTAAATATAGACACATTAAAATAAATACTGTGTATATTTGTGTATCAGTCAATTCTAATATTGGAACAATGGTTAGACGCACGTCCAATTTTCATTAGGTCATTAACCCCCAGGTGAATAATGACAGCAATGTCCAATTTACACGTCACGAGGTGTTCACAATTTACCGTGCATTGTGGACCGTGACGCGTATTGTGCGCGAGAACTGATGTGGCACATGGCAATACATTTGTGTCACTGTATTTGAATAATGTTGTAGACGCTATTTAGGGCCACTTGCACCAACGAAAATGGGGGTTAACCCGAGGGTTAACCGACCATTTTATATGGAATTTGACAGATGACAGCCCACTAACCCCGAGTTAAGTGGTTGGTGCAAGTGGGCCTTAGACGATTAAATTCTGACAGTTCAGGGCTAGTGAATGCATGAAAATTACAGTACTAACTGTAAAACATTAAAAATTATACCTCTGCACTAATTATACCTACATTTAAAATTATTGCGCTTTCATAAGTTTATATATGAATAATTAAAATGATTATCATTACTTTAAAATTACGTTAATTCAATTTGGTAATATTTTCATTTCGAACTATATTGCTTTGCCATTCATAAAGAAGCCCTTTTCAGTGCACGATGAATAAGTAATAATGATCCTGTAATATAAAAATATATATTCCCAGTTGGATATTATGCACGGTTTTTGTAATAAGTTTATAGTTTTTTCAATAATAACATTTTCGATGTTTCGTCGAGGTTACGATTAACATGGTGATGACCAAAAGCATACGCTTCATCCCAATCTTCCCATCTATCAATCTCCTCAAACAAAGACGGAACAAAAGAAGATCGTTGATAACAAGATTATCATGCTCCATGAATAAAATCCAAAATAAGATGAACCTCGAGATTTATAGTAACAGTGCTTCGTCAGAGACCAACGTTATAATGGTTGGTATTAACCCCGTTGACCGCAAATCATCGTTATACTATTTATGTTTATTTGTGTTGCTGGATCAGGGGGTTTTGGGGTATTTTTCTTTCGATAGTTTACCCGAAGCATACACTAGTTTGGACAAGGAACTAATATTATAAATTAATAATATTATACGAACGTCTACTTGAATCTTTTGTGTATTTTTTTTCGAACACGAGATGTTATCGTTATCTGTAAGCAGATCAGTAACCCTGATATTGTTCATGTAAAATTATTTTGAGCAGTGGGCCAAGGGGTATTTTTGAAACATATCTTTCCTAAAAAACCGGCCAAGTGCGTTTCGGGCCACGCTCAGTGTAGGGTTCCGTAGTTTTCCGTATTTTTCTCAAAAACTACTGAACCTATCAAGTTCAAAACAATTTTCCTAGAAAGTCTTTATAAAGTTCTACTTTTATGATTTTTTTTATATTTTAGAGGGGGGGGGGACACACTTTTTTTTCCTTTAGGAGCGATTATTTCCGAAAATATTAATATTATCAAAAAACGATTTTAGTAAACCCTTATTCATTTTTAAATACCTATCCAACAATATATCACACGTTGAGGTTGGAATGAAAAAAAATATCAGTCCCCACTTTACATGTAGGGGGGGTACCCTAACAAAACATTTTTTCCACTTTTTATTTTACCACTTTGTCGGCGTGATTGATATACATAGTGGTACCAAAATTCAGCTTTCTAGTGCTAACGTTTACTGAGATTATCCGCGGACGGACGGACGGACAGACAGACATGGCGAAACTATAAGGGTTCCTAGTTGACTACGGAACCCTAAAAAACGTTCTTTACTAGAACCTCTGCATTCCTTCGCACGCAAGACAAATTTGTTGGGATAAGAAGTATTTGAGAGAACGTAATTATCTAGGTATTTATTTTACGCAGACGAAGTTTAGAGTAGTAGATAGTCATATTCTTAATGAGCACCGCTTTTCTTGAAGGCTTGTTTAAATTAAACTACCCGGTTGCCCTAATTATATCAATGTAAGAATGAATAATTTTTATTATTTACAACTTCATCCGCTTCGAGTAAGCGAAATGTATAATGTATTTGCCTTTTTTTATACGTAAATTACTCTCCATGAACCCACTTTACGGTGTTGTTCTTAACGAATGACAAATTCAAGCAATAAAAATACGCCCCTAAGCCGACTAAATGCAGTAGGGTTGCCCCTTTTATCTTTATTTGCTCCAAGTTGAACAAAACAAACGTTGTATTTATCCGAGCTCACGGCTTTTTCATGGATTTTAAAACAATTGGTGAATGTTGGTGTATTTTTATGTATGTAAATGTTTTTAGTTGCTGAATTTGCACGGATACCTTTGGACACCACAATAAATAACTATGTGGAGTTCTCTATTGTGGACATTAGTACTCTTTTACATATATACCTAATGAAATTTAATTATCAGCCAGAGCAGAGCAGAATCAGGTACATGACGCCTATTTTTCACAAAATATGTTTTCTTAAGATTTAATTTTAGTGAACCAAAGGCTATCCATTCGGTATCAGTATTATTTCCAAAATAAATGATCTCAAGTTCCACCAAGTAAAGAAACAAAAAACGTAAGTGGTAAAAAATGCATTTACTTACTGGATTTGGAGACATTACTTTCAAGAAAAACGTCAAAATAACGTAAAATTGATAGTTTTAGTCGGTGTAATACTACATTTTCCGTTATTCAATAGATACCTATATTTAATTCAAGTGTCAAATAGAGCATCTTATTATTCTTATCAGAAGGGATTTTTGAAAACTAACTCACTAAATTATTTATGAATTTTTCTTTGATGCGCGTTGAGGAAAACCCGCATATAGCGCTGAATCAGTCGAATTTATTTGTAAAATTTGGACAATTTTGAATACTTATATCCTGTACTACAATCATCTCAGACTACATTTTTATTATAAGGTTTGGAAAAAGAATAAACGAGGCTTGAATTTTTTTCAGAAATAACCTAAAATTAAGTGACAATTGCTTTGAAAATCTACATCACATCGAAATTATTTTCGTACAAAATTAATCTGCAATGCAACGTTTACTAAAATTGCTCTTATGCCTTAGTGATTATAAATTTCTATTATTATATTTTTGCCAATTTTTTGAAAACGAGCCTTTACCGTCACAATTATTTGACCAAGTAGAAAAAGTCCTATAATATGTCATATATTTGTAAACTACTCGCAAAGCCCTTTAATTTGATACCACACACGGTATGATTAAGCGCTCGGTTGAGATTTCACTATTTTTGACATGAAAGCCCTCTTAATTTATTACATTCTACGAAACGGTACGAAATCACGGTTCAAAAATTATTTTCTGTTTTTACACGACCGATTTCACTTTTTCACATAAAGCATATGCAAATGCGGCAAAAATATTATGACAGCAGTTTTCGCAAAAAAATGGAGATCTCACAGTTGAGACAAATGACAGCCCTAGAAAAGGCTTACCCGATAGTTTGTTCTTGGCGGAGACATGATAAATTATAGGCCGCGACAACATCGTTTATACCAAGTAAGTTCTCTTTCGTAAAAAGGCTAATTTGATTCCTTTATTTGTGAGTAACATTTTGGGGCAAAAAAAATTGTGGCGTAAAAGTAGTTATGTAAATGAAGAAGTTTGTTGCTTACATGTATCGTAAGTAATTTATCTATTGAAAAATGAAAAATAAATATGTGTGGTAATAAAGTGAGTGGGCTGCGAAATTGCGTGGAGAGATTATGAATGAATTTATTAATAAATTCACCGTGCACTTTTGCAGCTCACTGTAGGTACCTATTTCCCGCGACTTGATTTGACTTTTGCGTATGCGCTGTTAGTTGTAGCTTGCTTGTACGTACTTAGATATATTGTTTTCTTTAGATGTATTCTTTCGTTATCGCGAAGGTTTCAAGAAAATTACAATACAAATATTCATATGCAAAATTGTCATACTGAATGTGAAAATAAAATACCGATCGTGCAGCCATTTTTGGAGCTATTTGCTGTTAATTTTTATGAACTCGACATTCCTTATTCTTTTCTTTGTAAAATGTAAAACGTCCATTACTCTTTTGACGGTAATTTTATTTTAGTTGTTACAACATAGACTGTTAAACTGTCTTATTAATACTTATGTCCAAGGGACTACAATGCTGTCAACGTATTTTTATCATCAGAATGAGTTAGTTTATAAAGTGTCATAGCCGTCAAACTTAGTTATGAAGGCATTTCTAGCCTGGATCTGGTTTAGATTTAACGCCGCGCTATGGTTTTGATCTTATTTTGATCATCATTCGCTTGCCCTTATCCCAGTCCTTGGGGCCGGGGCAATATGTCTTCCCCTTCCATATCCCTGTCGCCCGTCATCTCATCATTCACTTACTCTCGTTGCATATCATCCCTCACATATTTCATCCTTTTTCTCGATTTTCCTCTCCTGTTACTTTCACATGACTTTCACCCCTTTGCATCACATATGCTACGCTATTCGCTCTTACCTTTTCTACTATCGGTGCGATCTTATTTTGTAAGGCTTTGAAATCGCTCATGCAGTTTGGTGCTTGCGACATAAGCGATGTAGGGTGTACGGTGTATAACTATAGTATCGATCGTTCACGGTGTGACTGTTGTACAAAAATTGAAAATTGATAGGGATAGAGATACATTTTATTAGTTATACACTGTCAATCATTGTTACAGAGTGATAGTATTCATAGTGTATTGTTATAAAGATGCAAAGCATTGTATTCTCATAGAGGAATCAATTGGCTCTTGGTTAGACATCTGGGTAGGTAGCTACGCTCTGTGCGCCTTCCAATCTTCATATCTTCTCGAAATGGTTACAAGTTATTACATTTGAATCGGGCGCCAGTGTAATGGCATGCCAGAACTTGGAAGTTTCTGACAGATGAACAAGCTAGGTGCGATGAGGGTCGGATTACTGATAGTGTTAATACTGGATATTTTTCATAATCATCAATTTTAGTTTAGGCTTGCTAAAGGGAAACTATGAAAATGGGATGAAGATATATACCTAAATAATTATTTGTTTTCTAGTTTAAGGCCCTAACTTTAAGGCAAGGCCATGTAATAGTGACGTGCCATATTTTTTTTACTACTATCGTGACACTTACTGTACGTCATTGCGTTTCTATTAACGCCGTATTTTGAGTAGCTGTGTTCAATCCTTTATTAATCCAAATCAACCCGTACAATCAGTACGCATGTTGTTACTAATAGTGCCATAAACGTTAAAGTTTTTTTTTTATCATTTCAAAATCATATTTGACCATGTAGAAAAAGTCCTATAATATGTTATATATTTGTAAACTACTCGCAAAGCACTTTAATTTGATACCACACACGGTATGATTAAGCGCTCGGTTGCGATTTCACTATTTTTGACATGAAAGCCCTCTTAATTTATTACATTCTACGAAACGGTACGAAATCACGGTTTAAAAATTATTTTCTGTTTTTACACGACCGATTTCACTTTTTCACATAAAGCATATGCAACAGCGGCAAAAATATTATGACAGCAGTTTTCGCAAAAAAATGGAGATCTCACAGTTGAGGCAAATGACAGCCCTAGAAAAGGCTTACCCGATAGTTTGTTCTTGGCGGAGACATGATAAATTATAGGCTGTGACAACATCGTTTATACCAAGTAAGTTCTCTTTCGTAAAAAGGCTAATTTGATTTCTTTATTTGTGAGTAACATTTTGGGGCAAAAAAAATTGTGGCGTAAAAGTAGTTATGTAAATGAAAAAGTTTGTTGCTTACATGTATCGTAAGTAATTTATCTATTGAAAAATGAAAAATAAATATGTGTCAATAGTGAGTGGGCTGCGAAATTGCGTGGAGAGATTATGAATTAATTTATTAATAAATTCACCGTGCACTTTTGCAGCTCACTGTAGGTAACTATTTCCCGCGACATGATTTGACTTATGCGTATGCGCTGTTAGTTGTAGCTTGCTTGTACGTACTTACACTGAGAGAAATTTGCATTGTGAATTTAACAAGTTCGACTTGTTGCGGTTTATCCGTTTGAATCAGCCAAACGTATGTTTAAAACAATATGTGTCAGGTTGTTTTTATAAAATCGACTTGTTGATTCAAATATATTGCCGATTCAAATGACAAGTAGCTTGTTGTTTGAACCAAAGAGCACGTAGGCGCTATTTTAACCAAAAAACTTGTTGAACGAACATGAAAACTGGTTGTATTTTCTCTCAGTGTAGATATATTGTTTTCTTTAGATATATTATTTCGTTATCGCGAAGGTTTCAAGAAAATTACAATACAAATATTTATATGCAAAATTGTCATACTGTATGTGAAAATAAAATACCGATCGTGCAGCCATTTTTGGAGCTATTTGCTGTTAATTTTTATGAACTCGACATTCCTTATTCTTTTCTTTGTAAAATGAGCCAAACATTTCCAAATTTCATCTGACAACGTCCATTACTCTTTTGACGGTAATTTTATTTTAGTTGTTACAACATAGACTGTTAAACTGTCTTATCAATACTTATGTCCAAACTACAATGCTGTCAACGTATTTTTATCATCAGAATGAGTTAGTTTATAAAGTGTCATAGCCGTCAAACTTAGTTATGAAGGCATTTCTAGACTGGATCTGGTTCAGATTTAACGCCGCGCTATGGTTTTGATCTTATTTTGATCATCATTCGCTTGCCCTTATCCCAGTCCTTGGGGCCGAGGCAGTATGTCTTCCCCTTCCATATCTCTATCGCCCGTCATCTCATCATTCACTTACTCTCGTTGCATATCATCCCTCACATATTTCATCCTTTTTCTCGGTTTTCCTCTCCTGTTACTTTCTTCCACAATCATTCGTAGTAGCTTTCTCGTCACATGACTTTCACCCCTTTGCATCACATATGCTAAGCTATTCGCTCTTACCTTTTCTACTATCGGTGCGATCTTATTTTGTAAGGCTTTGAAATCGCTCTTGCAGTTTGGTGCTTACGAAATAAGTGATGGATGTAAAATTATCGTACCAATCGTTCAAGGTGTGACTGTCGTACAAAAATTGAAGATTGATAGGAAGATGCAAAGCGTTGCATTCTCGTAACGGGACCGACTGTTTCTTGGTTAGGCGTCCGGGTTCCGAGTAGGGTAACTACGCTCTGTCCGCCTTCCAATCTTCATCTCTCTTCGAAATGGTTACAAGTTATTACATTTGAATCGGGCGCCAGTGTAATGGCATGCCAGAACTTGGAAGTTTCTGGCAGATGAACAAACTAGGTGCGATGAGGGTCGGATTACTGATAGTGTTAATACTGGATATTATTCATAATCATCAATTTTAGTTTAGGCTTGCTTTAGCAAACTATGAAAATGGGATGAAGATATATACCTAAATAATTATTTGTTTTCTAGTTTAAGGCCCTAACTTTAAGGCAAGGCCACGTAATAGTGATGTGCCATATTTTTTTTACTACTATCGTGACACTTACTGTACGTCACTGCGTTTCTATTAACGCCGTATTTTGAGCAGCTGTGTTCAATCCTTTATTAATCCAAATCAACCCGTACAATCAGTACGCATGTTGTTACTAATAGTGCCATAAACGTTAAAGTTTTTTTATCATTTCAAAATCATAGGGCGTTAAGAATAAGTAAGTACTTAAGTATAGTTTACGAAATCCATGAAAAACCTAAAGTGGACTTATGGTAAACGTTGTAATTTAAGAGATTCATAATTCAACACCTTATAATTTGAATAACATTGAAAACTATAAACCTAAGCACCGCTAAGTCGTCAAAATAAACAATCTCATCCCAAATTTCGGCACTTTGGTGGAAGACTCACTGTAATATGGCTTTCAGAGATCTGATTACAAAGTAATCAGGTGAGCTTTCACCAAACAAGGTAAGGCCGAACAAAAGACGCCTACCGGCACATCTATCACCGCGAGATCGATTGGCAATTAGTGCCCGTAGCGTCGCCATGGCAACCGGCTCGCAGGTCGTTAGGCATTTAGCGGACCACATCACTACGTTCGTCGTTCAATCGGGCAAAATAATGAGTCAAATAGTCTGAAATCACCCTTTTAGTCGCAGTCGTAGTGTGACACTGACCAATTAAGCTGTGACCATCGGTCTACCACTGCACTAAAGGTTAAATCATAATTACCTTTGCTGAAATTGTACCACATTGTGGGTGACAACTTTGTTGCACGTATTCAGGACGCGCACACAAGGGATGAGGAGTGAGGACACTGTGTCCTCAAAACTTGGTCACTCTTGGTTCTTGGTCTATGAAAAAACGTTGAGTTACGAATAGTGTACGGACATGTGGTGGCATTCTGGACAGAGCGGGCAATGGAGTCGTTATTAATGTTATTATCAACTAACTTTTTGTGATTGAATGAATAAATTAAATTGTATATGATATTTACAGTAGCGATCAAAAGTATTTATATATTGCATGTGGCACATTAATGATCACAATTTAATCCTTATTAAAGTAATCAATGGCTTAAGACCTCCTGAAAACAGGTAAAAAAAAATTATTATTGAGTGTCCCATTTCTGGGTAATGGCAAGTCCTCGTTTGTTCTTCAGACTCTGGACCGTAGCTTAAATTTTCAGTTCCTTTTTGGACTGTTTTTGCCCCTAGTTATGTTAAGAGTTTAAGACATTAAAATATATACTTTTATTAATTTACAAACTTTGGCACTACTTGAAAAAGAATTAAAAAAAAAAAAATTGTTTTAGATAAATCAATCAATCAATCAATCAATCAATCAATCAAAACATTTATTCGTAATAAACTACACATTATGCATAAAATCATTTAATCATAAAATGTACCTAGGCGACTCCATTTCCCGCTCTGTCCGGAATGCCACCGCTGGTTCGTACGCTAGTTACGAAATACAACATCAAAATACTTACTAATAAGGGTTTGGTTTCCGCAAGGCGGCGTCATGTATATTACAATTATATAATAGAACCCCTAAAACTGAACCTTATTGAAGGAAACTACATTAGAACTGAAACTATTTTCAAAGAACTCATCAGTGTACAGTCAGCAGCAGTCCGTAGCGGGCAAGGTGTTCACAATGAACCTAACACGCTCTTATTATTGTCTTACAAATAAGATCGTGTCAAGTTCATTTTGAGCACCTTGCCCGCTACGGAACTTCTGCTGCTGACTGTACGGACTGAAGTATCGAATAAGACGCATTTATTGCTTCTCCTGAGCTCCTGACGCATCTAAAGTTACGCCACGAGAAAGGCTCATAATTAAAATAATGATTGATCGAGACCGCAGCTCATCAGTAAACCAATAAGTCATCAAACGCAGGCTAAGAGATGGATGGGTATAAATATTCAAGAAGGTATCTACATAGTACATTTTATTTGTAAAAAAAATGTGGTATATTATGCCGACCACTAATTGAGTTATAGACACAGACACGCTCACAATTGAGCAGCGATGTCGGGCAATCACTGATGGTGCTTAAATCATCTGCAAAGATGTACATTATGTCCAAGGCCTATTCAGAATTCAGATCAACGGCTTTATAGTCATCATCATCTTCATCATCAGTTACTTGGGGTCGGCGCAGCATGTTTTCCTCTTCCATACATCTCTATCACCCTTCATCTCATCCTTGCTTTCGTATGAGACATTCATACAGTTCATCCAGCTCTTCCTCGGTTTTCCTCTCCCGTTACTTCCAATAAGATGGCTTATAAGTCCCAGATTCCCTGCCTTAGAAAAGGGGATTATCTGTCGCCTACTTCTATTAAAGAGCTTCTATTAAAGCTTTGGCTCTCTGATGAAGACTAAGGTATTGGATGTATGCGGTTTTGTAGTTGTAGCTTTTATTGTGTAAATATATATTTAATTTATATATTATATATTTATGTCATTTGCTATTTGTATAGTTGTATATTATGTATTTATTCGTATATATTGCATGTTAGTGTAAGTTATAATTTATTATTACCTAGAATCCGTTTCCTGCGCCGTTTGTACTGTATGCCTACCATCTCCAATTCTCCCTCAATTGCTCAAAGGTTAACTGGAAGAGATCCCTTAAAGGGATAAGTTCGCCTTTGTACTTATAATAAGCTCTTTTTCCTGTGTGTTGTATTATTTTCTGGTACAATAAAGTGTTTTACTACTACTACTACTACTAAATAGTTTAACTTCTACGTATTAAAGGCATACCGAGCAACTAAGTAGTGTGCAAACTTTTTAAATCTCTGATGATGAAAACTGTTAGCTTGAGGCTCGTTAAACTTGTCCAATTTGCTGGGAACTGCATATAACGGGGATTGTTCTAAAACGTGTTAAGTTTTGAGAGATATGTTATCAGTCCTGAGAAGAGCAGTCAAAAGCAGTTTCATGGCAGGTCGATTAGCCAGTAATGGCCTCGTTTGGTGTTAAGCAGATGAGACTGGTCCATACCGTGTTTAGTTTTGACGGAAGATTCTAGAGATAACTGCACCAATTTACTTGGTATTAAATAAATTTTATGAGAGCATTATATAAGAAATATTTTACATGAAATTGTCGCTTGCTGGCAAGTGAGGTTTACTTATTGAATTAGTCTTTCAAGTACATATACACTATTTTTCTGTTGGACAAATGCAATCATTTTAAAAGTCGTTGAAGTCAAAATTCGCCTGAGAAGACACTGTAACCAGATAAATCGTCATGTCAAAGAAACCTAGAGTAGGTTAGTAGTGTTAAATAAAAACAGACTTTTAAAAATTACAACTAATAATAAAAAAGCTTTAAGTAATCACGAGTACAACATATGGCAGCAAACAAGGCAGAAACCTAAAACTAGCAGGCAACATTTTAAATTTTCGTCCTCCAATATTTTACTTCAGACTGATTTTACGAGCTACACAGGTCACCGCGCAACTGCACGGGCAAAATAAAAATACACATTGTTTTTCAGAAAAATCCTTACAACAGGGCCGGTGGAATTAATGACGTCATAATTTCCGTGTCGACGATCACCCCAGCGCGCGGGGCGTGAGTAATCATCATCGTTCCATGACGTCATCCACCTTTTTAAAAAACTTGATCCATTGTCCCTATTGGGATAAAAAGGTTAATAAGCGTATAATTATGTGGTTAAATTTGTTTTAGATCTAAGTGGCGGAAGAGAGGTTGAAAGGGAGTGATAAGTCCATTGATGTATTTAAAAGGTTGGAGCGAGGATTGTCCCCGTGCCTCCGTAGGTCGGGGATGTACTCGTATTGTTTCATACCCCTTTCAAATTAGGTAGGTCTCAATGAAAGTCAAATTGGTCACTTGTTTATGAACCTATTTATATGTAGATTAGTTATATTTTTAGCCCCTTTCTTATTAAAACTGGATGTTATGTTTGAAGTGCCATAAATGAGAGAATGGTCTTGCCACCACGTTATGGTATAAGGTTCCCATTAAACAGCTCAATTTACACTAGGTTTACAAATTATAAGACAACAAACCGTAACAAACATTAGTTGTAGCAAAGACATAATTAGGTAACTCCGTATAGACAGCTACAGTCTTAGAAAAAAACGTACCTCAGAACCATAAATATAGAAACAGGTACGGTGGCCTAGATGGCGGTACACCTTTGGGGGACTAGATGGCAATAATATTAATATTTGGCATTTTAACACATATCAAGCTGAGAATATGGGCCAAATTGGGTTTAAAAGTTTTAAGCTTGTGTCGAGAGATGGCAGTCTATGCACTGTGGTTACATATGTATTTTACTTTGACAGTAACTCTCTATAATATTTGATCCTCTTTGGTTGTAGATGCTCATAGAAGTCAAAGGTGATGTCTCTCGTAATTCGTTTCATAATTTTTTCCATTTCCAATATTTAGATTAAAGTGCTGAAAATTATTTAACTTCTCATATCCCAAGTTAATTTACAGATTCACCGGGAACCAATCAGAGAGCGTTAAATGTGTTTTGCGTTTGAGTGCGCTTCCCACATATGATTCAGTTCACCTTCAATGGATAATTCCATTCGGTGTATGATTGCTCACTCGTGCTGAAATTGTATGGAAATATGTTTGTATTCAACGAACTGTCAAGCATCCCAGGTAGAAGCCCGTGGTTTTAATGAGTTAATAAAGGAAAATATTCACAGGCACGACATGGTCAAAACTTTGTAGGTGATAGGTACTTAGTGCGTTTTCACATCCTTCTTACATCCAATATCGGATCGGATAATGTTAAAACGACCTTACAGTGCGATTAAAATCAGGTAACGATTCGGCTTTTACCCTTCGGCTTCGGCTCTTATCGGGATCGCATAAGAGCGAGCAAGATAGATATAAAACCCGAATCGTTAACTAATTAATGTTAATCATACTGTAGGTAGCTATAGTAACTGTAGTAAATATACTAATCAATAATTACAATAATCTTGCATTAACATGCATAAACTTAAAAACTAGATCTAACCTAATTATACACACACATAAACATATACAGATACATAAACCTAACCTATCAAGCCCTTCCCCGTGAGCCTCCCGATGCAAAAGTATCCATAACGCTTGCCGCATTACCGCGTTGAACCGCGATGGATAACCATTGCATCAGGAAGGTCCCAGAGCGAGGATCCAGACCCCTCTCCCTCAATCGTCTTCCCACCTCCCCGAAAAACACTTTGGCCTCCGCACACCAGCAACCGGTAGTCTCCACTGCAAGCGGGATAAACAAATAGTTCGCAAGGACCGCGTACTTCTCAGCCGCCGCCCCTGGCAATCTCGCGGTACGGCTAATATGCGATGTCGCGAAAGTGTTGACACACGTTGCGTCCCAAGCTAAACACCTTTAAAAGTACTTTACTGTTACTGTACTTTAAACGGACAAAAAGCAAAAGTAAAATTTAATTTTGCTTTTTGTCCGTTTTACAGAAAATATCATGTAAAACGGACAAAAGCAAAATCTCTGATAAGTACGAATATTGATGGACTTCCCACAGGCTGAAAGTATATCCTGTGTGGTGACGGGCTAATGTTATTACCCCCTTTACTTCCGTGGGTGTCGTAGAAGTCGACTGTGGAATTTGGGTCAAATTGCGGCGTGCAAACAGCAGGTCAATGCAATATTAGTTTGTCATTTTCATTCAACCCCTTATTGCATGTGCTCTACCTCCCCTTTTAGGGATACAGACGTTAGCTTGTGTATGTTATTATCTAGAGTTGGTAATCGATCAATAGAATAAACAAGTACTATTGATATACAACTTCAAATAATAAAATTGCACAATAAAACTCTGAACTAAAATCGGAGCCATTTTTTTCTGCTCCCAAGCTATTAATCACTCATTTTCTCCCGCCGTTGGATATAAAAGAATTTCAATTGTTTAATTGGGGATTTGGTTAAGCCTGAATTGTGGAGTTAAATCAGTCAATGAATTAAAAAAAAGCTATTATTCGTTTTCCTTAAATGCTCTCTAGTAGCTATTTGACAATTTAGGTTTGTTATTTCAAATTCCTAGACGAGAACAGAACTTTGCTTTCTTTAGAGCCATTTTTATAAACCCAATTATTGCGTACGTAACTGAAATCAAAATATTTAAATATTTATTAATCCTTAAAACAAATGAAGATGGATTTAACTGAAAACTTTTCTACGTTAAAATAATATTAAAATATCAGATTTCATGTAAAACGACATTCATGGAAAAAAACATAAAATGTAATGTAAAAGCGACTCCTGTCGAATTTCCAGCCAAAATAAATTTAAATATCCTTGCCTTGACACGGAGTCAATACTGCTGGACCGAATATCGAATTTATCTATGACAATCTCGTATATATTCGCTAGTGTTAAGAGGCAATTTCAGCATTATTTCACGTCGAGTAAAGTACCTCTTTGTTTCAAGCCCATTACATATGGGGGAAGTAGCTTGCAGGTTTTTAAGCTTTTGGAAGCGGTAGTATGCACCGTTCGAGTCGCCTACGGATGCAGATTTCAATTGGGTTTTTGGCCCGTAAATTCAAGTTTTAATATTGAGAGAAAAACAACTGCGGAAAAATAAATTTATTCCTGAATTCTAAAACAGAAGTAGGCACGGAGATTATTAAATGTTTAATTTAAGTTGGGCAAGTAACTGTTTTATTATATAAGTAGGTACGAACAGGCGATACTTCGTATACTGGTCAACAGCCATGAATAATTAACAACAAAAACAGTCAGCTGCCGCTTTGTTGGTGGGTTAAGGAATGGCAGTGTTTCAGAGGCTGCCAGCCAGATAATATGATGGTTTAGTAGTTATAAATTTAAATTTAAATCAAAAAATATTCAATAAAATAAATTGATTTGTTCCCTAGTTGGTTTAGAAGCTATTATGAACACCGTAAATTTTCACGAAATTTTCCAAGGCCCGCGGTCTGTTGGTAGGTCGCCTAAAGCCCTCTGATTATATTTTACATGACAAGAAAAGTTTCTGAAATGTCCTCGATAAAACAATAGCCGTTTAGGTCTCGGAAGGTGCTAAAAGTTTATTGTTTGAGACGCTTTCGAAACTAATCTTGTTAACAAAACTACGAAACAGGCTTTTACACCGTATCAAAATACTCGTTTTATGTTACTTCGTAGACCTTTTACGGGTCCCTTGATTATTTAGACCTGAATTTAATGAATGCTGCTTGCTTTAATTTAGGTTGGTCGGGGAAATAAAATCTTTGTGAAGGTCTGTAATTTAAAATCGCTGGCGTAGCGGATGCTACTGTTTTAATAGGATTAGGAGAACCACAGTATTGTAGTCACAGTAAGTAAATAGCTACTTTTTTATAGAATTATTTTAGACATTTTTTAAAGAGTTATATTCGTAGATATATATAGAAGCGCTGGTGGCCTAGTGGTAAGAGCATGCGACTTTCAATCCGAAGGTCGCGGGTTCGAACCCCGGCTCGTACCAATGAGTTTTTCGGAACTTATGTGCGAAATGTCATTTGATATTTGCCAGTCGCTTTTCGGTGAAGGAAAACATTGTGAGGAAACCGGACTAATTCCAATAAGGCCTAGTTACCCTTTGGGTTGGAAGGTCAGATGGCAGTCGCTTTCGTAAAACTAGTGCCTACGCTAAATCTTGGGATTAGTTGTCACAGCGGACCCCAGGCTCCCATGAGCCGCGGCAAATGCCTGTATAACACAAGGAGGATGATGATGATTCGTAGACATATCCTCCTATATATATGTTCCTTCAGTGAACAGTTTCAAAAACAGACTTGATAAACATTTAAAACTAAAATATAAACAGTAACTTAAAAACAAGTGCAGTGATATACACGCATCAACTATCAGCTGCTAGTGTATCAAATAATATAATATAATATAAAAATATATATATTATGTATGTATTCCTCATCTGCACCATCTCATCTCAACATCTTTGGAGATGGTAGTTGTAGTGATTAAGAAAGTATTTTGGGGAGGATTATGTACAGTTTACATACATCGACTACTATGACTGTATACGCATTTTTTATATTAAAGGATGAGATAAAAAGGTAGGTTTGTTAAGAAAAAGTGTTTTTCTCAAACATGCCATGAAATATTGTCTTTACGTTCCTTAAAATGGGCTGGGAAGTATCGCTTTTTGGGCGCAACAACTCGAGAGGACTGTAAAGGGATTTCATATTATTTTTTAGGCCTAGGCCTGCAAAGTAACTTTTTTAGGGTTCCGTAGTCAACTAGGAACCCTTATAGTTTCGCCATGTCTGTCTGTCCGTCCGTCCGTCCGTCCGTCCGTCCGTCCGTCCGTCCGTCCGTCCGTCCGTCCGTCCGTCCGTCCGTCCGTCCGTCCGTCCGTCCGCGGATAATCTCAGTAACCGTTAGCACTAGAAAGCTGAAATTTGGTACCAATATGTATATCAATCACGCCAACAAAGTGCAAAAATAAAAAGTGGAAAAAAATGTTTCGTTAGGGCACCCCTCCTACATGTAAAGTGGGGGCTGATATTTTTTTTCATTCCAACCTCAACGTGTGATATATCGTTGGATAGGTATTAAAAAATGAATAAGGGTTTACTAATATCGTTTTTTGATAATATTAATAGTTTCGGAAATAATCGCTCCTAAAGGAAAAAAAAGTGCGTCCCCCCCCCTCTAACTTTTGAACCATATGTTTAAAAAATATGAAAAAAATCACAAAAGTAGAACTTTATGAATACTTTCTAGGAAAATTGTTTTGAACGGGATAGGTTCAGTAGTTTTTGAGAAAAATACGGAAAACTACGGAACCCTACACTGAGCGTGGCCCGACACGCTCTTGGCCGGTTTTTTTTATAAAATATTGTCCTTTAGAGCATTTTTTTTTATTTCATTGCATGTTTGAGAAAAGCACTATACATGCCTCGGCGTGAAAACGGATTCCCGGCCTCGTATCCCTATCCGGGCCGGAAATCCTCATTTTCCCGGCCTCTGATGTAATGTACTATTACAGACATTAACTTTGGGTACTAGTGATCGCGGTAAAATTGTTATTTGTTTAACAAGGCGGCAAAGTTGTTGTTTAACCACACGTGCCAATATTGACACCCAAGCAAGTAAAAGATTCCAATATTGAACCGCGAGCGTAGCGAATCTTGAGCGTGGCGAGGGTATCAAGGCACGAAGGTTAAATAAACTTTCCACCGAGTGAAACACAACATTTTTCACCACAGCAATACGAACTAAATACTGACAATAAAACATCAAAATAAATCAAATCCATTAATTTATTCAATATTTATGATTCAAAATCATTATTTTTAGGTAAAATCTTAGATCAGTCAGCTTAGGACATCAAGTTAAAATTTGTATGAAATTACTTTGCAGTCTTGTGGATAAAATGCAAAGAGCACTCTACCAGTTGGTGTGGTGAAAACTATTTTGTTCTACGTTTCTCAGTACTAATATTTTTACGATTTGGTCCAAATCATAGGCCGCAAATGCACTTTTATACATCAACATAAAATGTACTATCCGCTGCAAAAGTGCATGGAGAAATTATGAAAAAATTTAGTGATAATTTTGCCCAGCACTTTTGCAGCTGATAGTACTATTACTTATAAAATACTCAAGTGTAACGTACATAATACTAACGTACCTGCATAATATTATTAATAGATCTTATTGAAAAAAAAAAATCACTACCAGTTTTTTTCCCAAATACATATTTGTATCTCGTTACGCGTAAACAAACCGGAAATTTGAATAAACACTTCCTGGCTTCAGTGTGCGAATTACAGGAATTCAGTGGAACCCAATATTCAAATATCGGTATGACCTAGATTGAAATCCAGGCTATATTTGTACCTGTACCTGTAGGTATACGGAAATAGCGATAATATTAGGCCAATGGACTGGCGTAGCAGTAACTATGTATGCTAGACTTAGGGCTTAGGAAGATACCCAATATTCCATTTAATTTATAATACACTGAGAGAAATTTGCATTGTGAATTTAACAAGTTCGACTTGTTGCGGTTTATCCGTTTGAATCAGCCAAACGTATGTTTAAAACAATATGTGTCAGGTTGTTTTTATAAAATCGACTTGTTGATTCAAATATATTGCCGATTCAAATGACAAGTAGCTTGTTGTTTGAACCAAAGAGCACGTAGGCGCTATTTTAACCAAAAAACTTGTTGAACGAACATGAAAACTGGTTGTATTTTCTCTCAGTGTACTATAGGTAGTACAGGGGCCCATTTCTCGAAGCTACAAGTTACAATTTACAAGTGACTTTACTACTTACTAATATGACAAGTTGGAAAGAGACTCCCGCTTGTAACTTGTAACTTTCAGTTTTGAGAAATGGGCCCCTGTATTGTTTTTTTTTAAGTAATTGACTACTAAACAGTGTTTTAAATCGACACGTGTTACGAATTCTATATGTGGCTTCATACTTATTGAAGAAAGCAATCTGAGATTAGGAATAAATGTCAAGTACCGATGTCAGATTTGACGGGATGTGACTTGGTTGTAAGTACTGTAGTACTGTACTGGTACAGTCAACAACACAGCTGTGAATACAGACGAAGTGCCTAAAATATGTATGCAGATGTTTATTGTCTGTACATTAAGGCGTGTATAAGGTGTATTCGGGTAATGTCGTTAATCGGTTAATTCCGAAATTCAAATGATAATCACCCGAGATTCCATAGTAATAAGGGTCCCTTTTCGGAATTTACCGACGGTTTTTGACGTTCGGAATTACCCGAGTATACCTTACATAATTTTGGAACTTTGTCTGTATTTACAGCTGTGTTGTTGACTGTACTGGTTGTAGATGATTGATTCGATATTTGTACTTTTAATGAATAATTTCCACTGTAATCGATGTAATTATTAAAACACGTATAACTGGAAGCAGTGGATTATATCCGAAACCCTTTTCAACTGGGCCCGTGCTTCATGGATAAGTATGAATTACCTACCTCTTATACTCAATTTTCAATACAGATGGTGTTTTCTTTTACGCACTAGTGCGAGAAGTGGTTCATTATATGCCAGGTCGAAACTTTGGAGAGTCATGTGTACTGAAAAACGTCGTACGATACACGCGCGAAAAGGAAATTCGTAACTCGTGTCGATGTAAATGTTCTATTTCATGTAGGTAAAATGATACGAACAATACGAACATGTTGAGATATTCAAGTAACTGAATTAAATTGTAATTCCGGTAACTAATGGCCCACCAAAATGCAAGACAAGATATTGTAAACCTGCTTTGTATCAACATCTGTTGTATGCACTTAATTGTTTAGCTACCGAATTGTGGAATTGCACAAGGATAAGCCGGGCTTCCTACAATACCTCAACTGTTGCGCCATCAGTTTCTAGTTAGACCATTGCTTTCATATTGTTTAATCTATTGTTTGTGTTTGTGTAACATTTATCATCTTGGTCGCAATATATTAATCGCTTTATTTGTTCCCAGGTATGATTAATGCTGCTCTTCAGTCGTGAGGATGTATTAAATACACTATACACTGGACGTATTCAAGTAGGTATAGCCATACTTTTATACTTTGCCTGATGTTGCATTGTCAAAATACTTTGGAGATTTTAGTATACTTATAATGTCTCCTAATGTTTAACCATTACTTTGAGATATCAATAAATATAGGTTATTCAACCTCTAAATCGTATCATAAAAAAGTCTGGTGTCCTTTATGAATCATTTGACATCCGATTTATCGAAATGTAAGTGACAAAAACATTCTCTTTCGTTTTTTAAGGTATGGTAAGTCTGTTACAACCGTTTATCAGTATGACATTGACCATTTAGGTTTCTTTCTCTGTTTGTAAATTTCTCTCGTAACGTTGGTGACACAGATGTCATATATACCATAGATCAAGCAAACGTATCTACTTAGCGTGTCAAATGAACTCAGTGAAATCCACTGAGTTGTCCGTCTTTACTCGCAGCTTGCAGCTTTCGGGCGTCAATTTTTGTAAGTTGAAGTCAACCAAAACATAAAAAATGCCTCGTTACGTGATATTCAATTGCAACAACACAAAAATTATGAACAATCAAGAGCCTGAGACATATTTAAAATTACAGGCAAGAATCAACTTCAGTACAAAATTTGACACGCTCGGCCCCTATACAAATATATGAATTTTTTTTCTTCTATCTAAATTAAGTTCTGTGGTTGGTGACGTTAACACCATACAACCTTTACATACCCAACTAATTTACGGGAAAGTTTAAAACATATATGTATATCATCATCATCATCATCATCCTCCTTGCGTTATCCCGGCATTTACCACGTATGTTTTAAAATTTCCCGTAAATTAGTTATGCTCCTACATATTTTACAAATTTTCCCTCCAGCGCGTAGTGTGTTATTGTACTCTACTTTGATATCGAATCGCACTTTTTCTATCCTTTCCAAAGAGAGCTGAATCATTTTATTGTACCACATCGACTCCATCATCCCGTTTCCCGATTGCCGATATTGAGGCGGATAAACGATCCGTTTATGGGAGCCCTTAGTACACTGCTGAAATGGAGAACACATTTACACGTACGTCGTAGTTATAGGTACCTACCTAAGTAATACGAGTAATACACAACGTACTTATAAGCTACACACGAAGATGATACAAACATGCAACTTGAACGCATATTGATAAGTTCTTCTTGACGTAGGGCCTGCGTAAGGCTCTGAAAATTTTAGTAAAAAACATTAAAAGTTGTCAAAATAGTATTTTATACAATCGTGATATAATACAAAGCTTTTCAGTCGAGTACCATGTTTAGGCCACGAAGCTTGCTGAGTGGCCTAATAGTACGGTACGAGAGTGAAAAGCTTAATTATATCACTATTGTATACAATACTTTTTCTACGAGTCATCATCTTCATCATCAATGGACGGAAATATCATCATTCATGCAAGTTAAAATTAATACACATACATACATACATACAATCACGCCTGTATCCCATAAAGGGGTAGGCAGAGCACATGAAACTACTAAAGCTTCAGTGCCACTCTTGGCATCTAAGGGGTTGAAAGAAAATGAAACTGTGACATTGCAGTGACAGGTTGCCAGCCTCTCGCCTACGCCACAATTAAATTGTTAAAATTAATGTATCAATTAAAGAGAAAATAGAGTCGTTCACCGTTGTATCAACATCGAATTATCTAGCAACCAATTGTTTGTAATAACCGTCTCTGATTGGCCGATAACGCGACAGATAAAAAAAAATGTGTTTAAGATGCAGAAAAAATTGCCAGGCATCGCAAATTAGTATAGAAATTGTATGAAGTTCTATTTTTGAAATTATTATAGTTAACTATTAAAGTCAACTATAATGAGATTATTATAATTGAGTCGGAATTGCCATAGAGTATCCAACACTGAAAAGTTAGCACTTATAGTTTAGTCTGTGGTGTCCTAATTGACAGATTACAGTCGACAAGTACAAAAAACACTTTTCAAAATGCTGATGCTAATTTCAAAATATCTCTGAAAGTGTAAGCGTCCATTGGCCTAGATGTTTACAAGGCAGGATATATAATACTTACTTACTTACTAAGTTTCACTGCAATATCACAATTTTTCGTTTTCTTTCAACCTATAACCCCTTGCCAAGAGTGGCACTGAGACTTTAGTAGTTTCATGTGCTCTGCCTACCCCTTTATGGGATACAGGCATGATTCTATGTATGTATATGTATGTAAGTTCTTTACGTATCAAAAAGGCATGTTTCATCGGTCATGCTCTCAAACGTTACATCTCTCAACTAAATTGTTTAGGATCAAAAATACAGACTCTAGTGGTCTAATCCATTTTATGCAAGCACTAAAACATAAAATCAAAAAAATCTAAATCAAAATAATTTATTCAGCAAATAGGCCACAGGGGCACTTTTACACGTCACATATACATATTTAGAAAATATTTAAAATTGAGTTGAAATTACAATTGATTCTAAGTTCTAACTAAAGTTAACTCTATACAATTAATTAGAGATGTAGAAGGTCTCTAAATATCGAATTACAACCAAGAACTACACTAAATATAAAAAGTACAAATACAAAAAAAAAAGTCTAAAATTACTTTAGAGGTGCAAATGACTCTAAATGTCACAACTAAAGATAAAATGTATATCTACTTAATCTAATTCTCTTATTCTTCTTTTAATTCATAAATCAGGTAGCCAAGTTTAACGTGGTTATGAACGACGAAGACATGTAAACACTTATGAACAAGGACAGTCTGATTTAAATGCTAATTTTGTACGTAGGAAGGATGGTCGGTTTCAGTAACATTATTCCACTTCCAGTGTTTAGGTTTATACAGGTGTTTTGGTTTGTGTCTATTTTAAGTTAATTTTTTAAATGTATTAGAGCAGTTCCCGAATACTTTGTACATAGCCACGTCAGCAAATTTTAATTGATCCTATTTTGTTACCAACATTTACTGATATAAGTCGACTTTCGTAAGATATATACAGGATAATTGTTATAATTAAGGAAATATAGATACTAGAGAACCTTAATGACCAAATAAAACTTACTACTATCTCAATTCATGAAATAAATCTTGGTAACAAAAAAGGAATAATAGAAATAAATTTAACTTTTTCCTTAATTTTTGAACAAACTTTTCGAGAACTGCTGATTAAAAAAGACATCAAACGAAAAACCCAAATCTTTGTCTAAATTAGGAGACTAAGGGTCGGTTGCACCAAACCGTCTGTTACCGAATTTAGCAAAATCGTTTGTTTGGGCTAGATTTCTGCTGCGTGTCGCTGTTAACTATGGTTGATACAACTGGTCCTAACGTGACTTGAAATAGACATAGTCGAAACAACATAAATTTCGAGACGTCATGGCTATAACCGAGCTGATAAAACGGCGTGTAGCCGCATCTTTACTCCACTAGTCCCTCAATATGCAGCTACTTATGATAGTCATAGGGCTTACGGAAAAAAACTGCATTTTATGCAGAAAGCAAACCACTTTGCACAGTGATACTAGGGACCAATACAAATGATTTCATCCGAGGAAACACGATTTTCATCCACTAGAATTCAAGATGGCGGACATTTTCCAAGATGGCGGCCGCATATTTTTAAAAATTTATAGAATCATAACGGTTGCACCGATTTTGATGATTGAGGTGTCTATCAGTTTGTATTAAAGAGTTTATTAATATAAAAAATTAAAATCATAAAACAATTTAAGATGGCGGTCGAATAATAAGAAAAATAAGAAATTTTCAAACTTTTTTTTTTCATTCTCGTGAAATTTACCAATAAATTTTCTATGACATGGCCACATTTTTATGTATTTAAATTAAACCTGATAATATTATCTACATAATATAATAAAAATCATGAAATTCTGTTGAGTAGTTTTTGAACTATACCCATTTCAAATGGAGCGCGCGGATTTGAAAGACGTTTTTGCACGTGATGTAAAAAAATTTGGAATCATAACGGCTGCACCGATTTTAATAGTTGGAGTGGCTATCAGTTTGTATTAAAACGTTTATTAATATAAAAATTAAAATCATTTAAAAAATTAAAGATGGCGGCCGAATAATAAGAAAAATATGAAATTTTCAATTTTTTTTGTATTCTCACGAAATTTACGAATAGTTTTTCTACGATATGGTCACATTTTTATTTATTAAAATAAAATCTGATAATATCATCTGCAAAATAAAACAAAAAACATTAAAATCCGTTCATTAGTTTTTGAACTATACGCATTGCAAATGAAGCGCGCGGGTTTGAAAGACGTCTTTGCACTTGATGTGATGCATCGTATCGTTTGATACCGCTATACACGCAAGACTGATTATTTATTTTGGTCACAACTTACTATATTACTGTTCAGAATCAATGTTTTTAGTATTTATATACATTATTAGTTTTTTATTCCGAGTTTAGGTATATTTAGATAACCCCCGTAAACTTTGATGATCATAATTTTTATTTTAATACCTACCTAAAAGAACTTACATACATACATACATACAATCACGCCTGTGTCCCATGAAGGGGTAGGCAAAGCACATGAAACTACTCAGGTTTCAGTGCCACTCTTGGCAAATAAGGGGTTGAAAGAAAACGAAACTATGACATTGCAGTGACAGGTTGCCAGCCTCTCGCCCTCGAACTTAAATGCACATAACATAACATTTGTATTAATAGCAATTGTCCTTTCCGAGAACTCCAGAGATAATTCTCGCCAACTTCTGTAGGGGGCTACAGAAATATCTATGTATAAAATAACTTATTTTCTTTTCTCGTCTACTTAGCCTACGTTTGGAGATGGTCTGCTTGTTATACGACAAGGAGCGTATTTTATTGTAGTGCTGACGATGTTGGTGGGATGCTGGTTATTAATTTTGGTTGGAAACAGTTCCTTGCGCACCAAGTTCACCGATAAAGGATCATATATAGGCCGCAGGTGAACTTTTCAAGCTTGGCCATTATTCCTCCAGGAAGACACTGGCAACACACCACCAACAAGGCTTTTTCCAGAAACTGTAGCCTGTTGATGTTATTAGTGTGGTGAATTTTTTGTCTAAACAATTTACTTCCTCAGAAAACATTTGCTCTGCTATTTCAGGGTAAACCATAGGAACGTAACCGGAAGAAGCCGATAGCCTCATTGTATCTCAGGGACTCACGCGTATCATCAGATCTTCCGATACAGATGTCTTGGTATTTAAATAAAAACTATTGAAGTCTGAAGTACGGGTGAAGGATAGACGTAAAGTCAGTGGCCAGATTCGGGTTTGGACCTAGCTTAGAGCCTCGAAAGGTCTTTGCCTCATGAAGAGGCCTCGAGTGAGTTCAGGGTGGTAAAGTCCACGCTTGCTCACTAAAATATGTGTTAAGAACGGTCCCAATTTGGCATTTAAGCATGGGATCTATGGAGCTCATTATATTGGGAAAGTTCAAAGTCTTGTCTAGTATATTTTCTTAATATTTCAAAGGAGAATAACCTACCAGAGTATAAGTTATAAAATAGCCAACACTGGACACTGGAAGACGGACTGCTCTTCGTGGTTTTTACGCCTTTACGTATGACACCACTTCTTTTTTCAATACAAAAAGAAAAAATCATGTTCTAAAACATTGTTTGCACGCCCTGAAGTTATACCAGCTTTGATAGAAACATCGCAGTAACTACAAAGTCTTCCTGGAGGAATAATCGCCATGATTGAAAATTTCATCTGAACTTGGTGAGCAAGAAACTGTTTACCACCAAAAATAAATTAGTAACCAACATCGGCACTTGCGCTCCGTGTCGTATAACAACGCCCCATATTCTGTGGATATTACTTATATGCCTATGCCATCACCCTGGGGTTGGAAGACGTACAATGATAGTTGAGTACTGCAGTGGTCTGAAAACAGGGAGATACGGTATGAATGGGTATACTTGGTCAATTGCGGTTGTGAAAAAGGCTGCGAAACAATACGCTGTACGTGTTGTGGGTCTACCCTGCGCAATACAAATAATGCAATGTAACATTTTCAAAGGCAGCTGCCGAAAAAAAAGTATTTTGCAAAAATGATATTATAAATTATTATTTATTCATTATTTCCTTGTATTTTGATATTATTTTGTATGACTTTTATCTTTCAGTATAACCTAGACGAGAAGCAAAAAATAAGTTTTGTATTAATATATGTTTCCGTAGCCCCCTACAGAAGTTGTCGGAGATTATCTCTAGCCTTGAAAAGGAGAAGTGATACAAATGTTATGTGTACCTATTGAAGTTCTTTTATGTATTAAAATAAGAATTATGACCATCAAAGTTTACGGGGTTATCTAAATATACCTAAACTAGTGTATAGCGGTACCAAACGATACGATGCATCACATCAAGTGCAAAGACGTCTTTCAAACCCGCGCGCTTCATTTGCAATGCGTATAGTTCAAAAAGTACTGAACGGATTTTAATGTTTTTTTTTTTATTTTGCAGATGATATTATCAGATTTTATTTCAATAAATAAAAATGTGACCATATCGTAGAAAAACTATTCGTAAATTTCGTGAGAATACAAAAAAAAATGAAAATTTCATATTTTTCTTATTATTCGGCCGCCATCTTTAATTTTTTAAATGATTTTAATTTTTATATTAATAAACGTTTTAATACAAACTGGTAGCCACCCCAACCATTAAAATCGGTGCAGCCGTTATGATTCCAAAATTTTTTACATCACGTGCAAAAACGTCTTTTAAATCCGCGCGCTCCATTTGAAATGGGTACAGTTCAAAAACTTCTCAACGGATTTTCATGATGTTTACTTTATTATGTAGATAATATTATCAGGTTTAATTTAAATACATAAAAATGTGGCCATGTCATAGAAAATTTATTGGTAAATTTCACGAGAATAAAAAAAAAGTTTGAAAATTTCATATTTTTCTTATTATTCGACCGCCATCTTAAATTGTTTTATGATTTTAATTTTTTATATTAATAAACTCTTTAATACAAACTGATAGACACCTCAATCATCAAAATCGGTGCAACCGTTATGATTCTATAAATTTTTAAAAATATGCGGCCGCCATTTTGGAAAATGTCCGCCATCTTGAATTCTAGTGGATAAAAATCGTGTTTCCTCGGATGAAATCATTTGTATTGGTCCCTAGTATCACTGTGCAAAGTGGCTTGCTTTCTGCATAAAGTGCAGCTTTTGACCATAATTTCGCCGTAAGCCCTATGACTATGACTCAAAATAGTACATTACGATACAAGTGCGTAAAAAAGGAAGTTCTTTTTGCACGTGTATCGTACGACGTTTTTCAGTACAGATGAGCCTCCGAAGTTTCGACCTGTTATATAATGAACCACTTCTCGAACTAGTGCGTAAAAAAACGACCATCTGTATACTGAATAGTACATTTCGATACAAGTGCGAAAAAGAGGAAGTTCGAAACGAGTGGCGATAAATTAAAACACGACCGAAGGGAGTGTTTGAAATCGACACGAGTTACGAATTTCCTTTTCTCACGTGTATCGAACGACGTTTTTCAGTACAGATGGACCTCCGAACTTTTGACCTGACATATTAATGAACCACTTCTCGCACTAGTGTGTAAAAAAACACCATCTGTACTGAAAAAGATTTTAAATACAACCGACGACGTTGTTTCAATTTGTGTTGCTTGCACCCGGGATTTTTTCGCTTGCTGTACCTTATACCTATATAAAGTGTGTGTTTTTATCTCCGTTTTAAGCAATTAGTTTTCAGTAAATACTGACTATGAAATACCTACTGACTATAAATTACTGCTTAGCTTGCAGTATATCTTGGCCAGCTCACACTGTTTGTTTAATCTGATGGCTAGACTAACATTTACTTTGGTTAATGGGCACTGATGCAAACGTCCGTATAATCAGTCTTAGTAGTCATTTGACAACCAATGAGCTGTCGGGTGGATGACAATAAAGTGAAAGTGAATTGAAAGCTTTGGGCACTGGCGATCAAATATATGAACGAGGCGCGTTCCTAGCACACATTCTAAGCTCGTGTAGGTGAACGCGTACCATGCTTTTATGAGTGAGATATGACAGGTCGACTGTTTTTGACAGGCGGTTACTGTGAGGTAATCGAGAGCGGGTGGGGGGCACTTTCAACGTGAAGCGGAAGTGGCCATACTGTACGATAGTAGTCTTTATTATACTGTACTTGGGGCTAAAAGTCATTACTGTGCCATCACTCCATACACATACATACATAGTATATTTAAAACAAAATCGTTGCCCGCTGCCTGTCTTTTTGTTCCTATGTATCTTTAAAGCTATGTAACAGATTCTGATGCGGTTTTATTAAATATTATAGATAGTGGTTTAAGACAAAGGTAAATACATACAAGTATAATATACGTGCGAAGCCGCGGGGCGGGTCACTTTTTGGTTACTCGATAGCAACATTCAATGTAAGGAGTTAGTAAACTGGGTTCCCGGACGGTTAGTTTTTCGTGACGTCATTATTGTCGAGTAACATATTAAACTAACCTAACCACAAAATTAAAATTAAAGACAGACAGACACCTTAAACTTATAACACCCCGCCGTTTTTGCGTCGTGGGTTAAAAATCACTAGTAGCGACATAATGCCTCTTTTTAACTCCCAACGCAAAAACGACGAGGTGTTATAAGTTTGACGTGTCTGTCTGTCTGTTTGTCTGTCTATCTGTCTGTTTGTGTGTGTGTCTGTCTGTGGCATCGTAGCTCTCGAACGGATGAACCGATTTAGATTTGTTTTTTGTTTGAAAGCTGAATTAGTCGGGAGTGTTCATCATGTTTCATGACAATCGGTCCACTATGTAGGGTTTTTTTTTCAAAATTTGTTTTTGTGGTTATTTTCTGATAGGCTCAGTAAAAAGGTAGAACTATTAATGTATCACCACGACTCTGTAGTAAATAAACGTTTCATGGTGTAATACAACAGCGTCTATAAAATCTATCGTCATCCGTTAAACATTTACGCCCCAAATTCCATCGCTAAGCATCAAATATTTTTTTATCTGTACCAAAGAAAAGCATTAAAACAGCCGCTCAGATATGAGAAGTCATTCCACGTGATATACGGCCACCATAAAGAGAGAATTGCGATGAAAAGTCCAGTGATATACACATTATGCGGAATATTAGGCCTAGGGGATAAAATCTTCTTAAGTGGGCCAATTTTCTTTTATGCCAGCGAGACAGTATCAGACGTTTTTCGGTTTTTTAACTTTACATATCTAAGTTTACATATCCAAGACGGTGTCTTGACGGTTGTCTAAGGGACCATCCACACTCATGAGTTACGGCGGAGTTCCCCAGTTCGTCGGACAATACTTGGCCATATCAGTTTCGCCAGTTCATCATCCTCCTTGCGTTATCCCGAAGCATATGAATTTGACTCGTCTCATGGAAGCCTGGGGTCCGCTGTGACTAACTAATCCCAAGATTTGGCGTAGGCACTAGTTTTACGAAAGTGACTGCCATCTGACCTTCAAACCCAAAGGGTAACTAGGCCTTATTGGAATTGGTCCGGTGTCCTCATAATGTTTTCCTTTACCGAAAAGCGGCTGAAAAATATCAAAGTTCCGAAAAACTCATTGGTACGAGCCGGGGTTCGAACCCGCGCTAGATGCTGTTCATTTTTGGGATAGACGAAATATAGGGGCGGTACAGACTGTTCAGGTTCACAGACACTGTGTACGTACAGTCGCAATTTACATGGGAACATTGTGCTGACTGCTTAATTTCCATAGACATTGCAGTCCGTTTGCATTCTGTTTTTTTTGGTTCACGTTTGGACAAATATGTAAAAAATGATGCTCAAGATACAAATTGGTATTGCATGCTCTCGCACTCAATTTATACAATCTTACGAGTCAAGATTCGAATATATAACAAAACACAATGTTATTGGCTAAGTAAAGCTTTCTCCGGAAAAGCTTTTGTAAATAGTAAGATAGCTAGGAAAACAGGCGTAATTCAGCGTACACTCTGCTTGCCATCACGGCTCGTTAGGAAGCGTATAACGAAACATGACTGTCGTATTACATCGGCCACTTATCTTATACCTTTAAATGAGCAATTCTTGTATACTTATATATATATATATATATATATATATATACAACGTGTTTCCGGTAACACTCAAAACCTCAGACACCCCAACTGATTTTTATTTTTTTAAACTCATCTAGAGTATTCATTATTTAATCTGATGGTTACTTTTTTTTTAATTTAATTTTTAATTTTCTGTACAGCTCTACTTGACTTTTAGCTCTACACTCAATAAAATAATTGCTAACTTCCATCATAAACCATAAAACTATTTATTTGTGTACGTTACTGCAACGACATAAGGTTTACCAATAGACAGCTAAGATATCACTGTAAAACACTTTAAAGCTTTGTCACAGTAAACTTGAAATTGGACAGGTAATCGCAGTAAGCAAATTTAAACCCAATATTCAAAATGACAAGGTTGTAATTAGGTACGAGTTTAGTTTGTTATGACTTATGATAAACATTAAGATTAAACTGACAAACAATGTCAAACTCGTAGCGGAAAAAAAATCGTCCAAGTAACCAGCCAGTATTAATACCCCTAAATACTGAAAAAGGTAAACAACCTCTAGCAATGCGATATACACAATGTTGTATTACGAGTACAATAGAATAGACACGCAAAAAATAACTAATAATACTAATTTAAATAAAAATATTACCCCCATCAAGATATAGCTCAATCGATTCTACTCTCGATTCTGAACAAACTGTTTTCAGGTTTTTAGTGTTAAGTGAAACACGGTGTATATATATATATATATATATACCGACGATCTCAGAAACCGCTCTAACGATTTCGTTGAAATTTGTTATGTTTTCGGGGGTGAAAAAACGATCTAGCGTAGCCTTAGATCCCGGAAAACGCGAATTTTCGAGTTTTCATGCGTTTTTCTTTCGCCTTAGTAATTATGATCGTTAATTTCGCCGACCGCGCGTCGGCTCCGCATAGCTCAGTCGTACGAGGTCGGTCTAATAATGTTCGCAGACAGATCGCAGGTTTCGAATCCCGGCTATTAGAAAGTAAGTTTTTTTTGTATTTATAAGAGTTTTTTTTATCTAAAGACGTGATATAATAAAATAGAATCGAGCGAAGCTCAGTCGCCTAGATATTGGCTATTATATGGCTACTTTCTGGGCCTTCATAGTCTAAAACCATCGACACGAGAAGAAGAAGGTCGGCAATTTTAAATGATTTTTAATGACAGTGTCAAGGATTTATTTACAAATGATTGCCAAGTGTATCTACCCTTTTATAATCCGTTGCTTTGACTTTACATTGTTTTTACATAACCTAACCACAAAATTAAAATTTTGAAAAAATCCCCGGCCGCGACATAGTGTCCACTATTTCCATAAAACATGGCTAAAAACACTCCCGACTAACTCAGCTTTCAGACAAAAAAAAACTAAATCAAAATAGGTTCATCCGTTCGAGAGCTACGATGCCACAGACAGACACACACACAGACAGACAGACATACAGACAGACACACACACGGACAGACACGTCAAACTTATAACACCCCGTAGTTTTTGCGTCGGAGGTTAAAAAACACGGTCCAACACAAGTTGTATCGATATCAGCTATATGTTTTGAATCTTTCGGATATCATTCATGTTTACGCTGGGGTCACTCGCGCGTAACGATGTAACGATAGTGTTTTTCAATATTTACGAACAAAACTGAAATCACAGATGACTGAAATAGATACCATACACTAAAGAAAAAGTGATCAAGCCTACTGGTGGCGAAGCCGGGAATCGATCCCGGGTCTCCAGCTATCGCGGCTGACGTGTTCGACCGCTACACCACCCCGACCGCCACCGCCGCGTGTTTCAGTTTATAATTTATATATAGTAGTGTTACTACTTAAATAAATAAAAAAAAAAATTTTGAAAAAACCCCCGACCGCGACCTAGTGGACCGATTTTCATAAAACATGGCTAAGAACACTCCCGACTAACTCAGCTTTCAAACAAAAAAAAACTAAATCGAAATCGGTTCATCCGTTCGGGAGCTACGATGCCACAGACAGACACACACACAGACAGACAGACAAACAGACAGACAGACACACACAGACAGACACGTCAAACTTATAACACCCCGTAGTTTTTGCGTCGGAGGTTAAAAAACACGGTCCAACACAAGTTGTATCGCTATCAGCTATATGTTTTGAATCTTTCGGATATCATTCTTGTTTACGGTGGGGTCACTCGCGCGTAACGATGTAACGATAGTGTTTTTCAATATTTACAAACAAAAGTTTGCTAAGTTTTATGAATCATCATCATCATCATCATCATTTCAGCCATTAATCGCCCACTGCTGAGCATAGGCTTCGTGTACGCCACTTATCCCGGTCCTGGGCTAATCTCATCCAGAAGTGCCCCGCAGTTTTTCGGATGTCGTCCACCCAACGAGCCAACGGATGCCAGGCGCTTGTTACATCCGATAGCGGCCACCATTCGGTCAACATTTTAGTCCACCTGCCATCACTCTGCCTGGCAACATGCCCCGCCCAATTCCATTTGAGTTTGGAAATGACGTCACCCACGTCCCGCACCTTGGTGCGGCGTCGGATCTCGACATTCCTCACTCGATCTTGGAGTTTAATGCCGAGCATGGTGCGCTCCATCGCTCTCTGTGCTACCCGTATCTTATGCACAGCCTTTTTAGTGAGCGTCCATGTCTCGGCACCATATGTCATGGTGGGCAGGACACACTGGTTGAAGAGACGAGTCTTCAGGCATTGTGGAACATTATTTGACTTAAGGATGTCCGCTAGTTTGTTGAATATGGGTCGTTAATTTCGTACTCGTAGTGCCTACTCTTTTTATTCTATTTTATAAATAAGCAGATTTACCTACTTCACTCTTTTACTTTTAAAACAACAAAAAGTCTACTAAAATTTATATTTTCAGTACAGATGGTGTTCTTTTTACGCACTAGTGCGAGAAGTGGTTCATTATATGCCAGGTCGAAACTTCGGAGGCTCATCTGTACTAAAAAACGTCGTACGATACACGTGCGAAAAGGAAATTCGTAACTCGTGTCGATTTAAAACACTCCCTTCGGTCGTGTTTTAATTTATCGCCACTCGTTTCGAACTTCCTTTTTTACGCACTTGTATCGTAATGTACTATTTCGGTATGTTGTGTTTATTTTTTTTCTAATCCCGTCTGGACAAAGTATTACAAAGTTTGTAAAGTTTCATTCTTATTACTCTACTCGGCCGCAATAGTTTTACGAGCAACGTATCCAGCAATAGAAGAACGAAACAAAACACTACAATTTGTCCTGTTTACAAATTGTAAGGGATTAACACTTGGACTTTGTAACTTTTATGGCCAAGTTTTGTACGCGGGTTGAGTTTTCTAAGTCTCTAAGGATTTGATGATTATGGTTGTACGTTTTTGTAAAAGTAATTCTGTCGAGTAAAGTACCCTTGTACTTTATAGCAGCGACTAATAGTACATTGTGCAACAAGGGGAGGAAGTTGAATATTACTAACGAGAGTAAGTAATATGCATACTTCCCGATTTACACACAATGTTTTTCATCACACTCGCAATTTAAAAAATATGTAAATAGACTAGAAATTTCATTATTCCCTTGGGAGAACGATATTTCTACAACTCACGCTCCGCCTGCGTGCAATAGCACATTTAAGGTGCTGGTGTGTTGAAATAGTACATTGTGAAACAAGGGAGGTAAGGGGGACATTAAAGACGCGTATTATTACAACTGACGCAGGCAGGAGTGAATAATAGACACAAGTCTTTAATGTCCTTACCTCCTGAGTTACACACAATGTTTTTCATCACATTTGAGAGAAAAATACAGAGGAAACAGTCATAAGGCAAAACCTTCAACCGGCGGCGTTGCGCCCAGTAGTGTATCTTGATCTACATCAGATTATTCATATTAAATCCATGGTTTTTGATAACAAACAGTTTTTGAACGAAAACAAACACGAAAATACTGCATATAAGTTAAATGCAACGTTCAAAAAGCATATAAATCATATAATTGAACTAAAATTTTACTTATTTTTCATTAATTTAAATACTTTGATCTGTTGTACTCTCCGTTGCTAGGCAACGGTACTGCCTCGCGTACGCACGCGGTCAAGCATATTGTCAGATTGTAAATTATAACAATTTATCTGAGTTAAATTTACGAAATAAATGCAAAACACACTGAAATAATTGTAAAACATGAATAAAATGCATTTTTCATACCGTATAATATATTTTATAGCTTAATAGTCAAATTTTGGTGGTGCAATGAAAATCCTTGGCAGATTAAAACATCCTTTGCCTAAAGTATTGTACGGATTGTATTAATTTTTAAAACTAAATCCATTATTCCCTTGGGAATAAAATAGTACATTATGCTTCAGTACACGTAGACGCAAGGAGACCTTTAAACAGCAAATGTGATGAAAACATTTATTCGTTCATGGTACTTTCAAGTACTACTTTCGTTATCCTATTAATAAACATAACAAGTGAAAGTAAAACGTAATTATATACAACTTATAGCTAAATTACTTGATTTAAATATCTTACTGATGTCTGAAGTGTTTTAATGTTCAAATTGGCCTGTTTATTTTCATTAATATGAGACGTTGACTATTTATTAGGGAATTTAGAGAGATCCTCTATCTGGGCCATTTTTTTCAAAGTTGTCCACCCCACTTTTTTTGTAACATGGGTATTTTTTACGCGATTAATACTCAGAATCGCGAGCTCTTTCGATCCTGATAGGAGAAAAAAATGTCCCAAGATTTCCATACATTTTTTCGAACCTTCCATTCCGTTACCGCCATACAAAATGTATGAAAAAATGGTAACGGAATGGGAAAAAACCTTGGGACACTTTTTTTCTCCTATTAGAATTGAAAGAGCTCGCGATTCTGAGTGGAAACCACATAAAAATTTCCAAATCCAAAAAAAAATGTGGGGTGGACAACTTTGAAAAAAATGGCCCATCTTATCCTCTGCATGGAATTTTCGCCGGGATGTCCCGGGGAAAAATATGAAGCGTATGCGATCGTGAAATGTATGAAAAATTGAAACGGCATTAGGGCATTATATTAATTGTTATTTTTCATATATTTCGATGATCGCTTGCGTACGAATGCTGGGACGAAGCTTAAAACAACCAAGCGCTAAATATTTATCAAAGCATAATAAGTACCCACTTCGAAACTCTTCCAATCTTTAGGGACATCCCAAGATTTCAGGCCAGTTTTATTTCATCCATTTTACGACTGAAGTTGCACAGTATAAGCTCTTCGCAAACATTTTTTGTTTATAGTTTATTTGCGACACCCCTGGATGCTAAGAGGAATAAGTTTTGCTAACTTGCGATTGCTTTTATCTCAATCTCCGTAACTCGTTTTTGTAAGTACCTTCCTTAGTTTTGGCAGAAACTTGGCTATTATTCGGCCGAGCTTATATAAGAAAGTTGACGACCGCCCCGAAATCGCCATTCCGTACAAACTTAGGTCCCATTTTCCTCTCCGGATGTGAACAATATTGAAAATAAATTTTTAACTTCTGATTAGCAGAAACGTCTGCAATCGATGCCACTAGGCTTAGAATAAATTTAAAAGTGGGTGAGACCCAAGGCAGACATTTTCCACTTTTAAATATTGAAAATACTTTGACCTAATCTGCTGTATTTGTATTCTCAGTCATGTCATGGCCCATGCTAAGATTTGCAGGTTAACAGTTTTTTTTTTTATTTTAGTTGACAGGCAACCTTCAAAACAAGAGTGACAAGGAATCTTCTGGGTGAGCTCACTCCATCGTAGGCCACGTCTTTGCCTTTGGCTAGTCTATGGCCAAGAGTAAGCCCAATTTATAAAAAAAAAAACAGGCAGATACCGTTCTTTGAGGTGAGTTGGTACTAGTATTACCTAATCTGTGGGCAACTTAAGAGTAAAATAGAGGAAAACGAGGACTAAGATTGCACGGAGAGGCGGTCGTTCCCTTCCCTCCTAATATTGCTGCAGGCTTAGCGGTGTACTAGTATGTCGTCGAAGGTGTTTGTTTACTCTTGGTATATAACGCTCTATTGGATATGCGAAAGCAAAACAAACCTCGCAAATTAAAGTTATCGAAGCTTGATTTCAGCACCTCGACCAAAATTATATTTTAGTACATATTGTACAGAGATACGATGAAGTGAACAACCTTTTTATGTACTGATAAAACATTACGGTAGTATGCGATAAACCACTAGCATTATGTCTTGTCAAGAATCGCTACAAAGAGAAATATGTCTATTGTTGGCTACATACTTGAGTGGCCTTTTAAGTATAAGTATATCTACATACAATACACATTGAACGCAGTTTTAAAAGAGTTCTGTGCGTATCGGAAAATCAGCGCTAGAAGTCGCCAGCTTCAGATTAAAATGACTGTGTGATCACTTTCGTGGCACTTTTAACATGTTGTATCTTTTTCTCCTGTGTTTTTGCTTATGTAGGTATAAAAAGTTTCTATTACTGAAGCATACCAGCTTCGAGAAATTTTCTTATTTGATTCATTATTTCTTTATCTCTTTACATTAATTTAGTACGTTACACACGTTCATTATTTTAGTTCCCGCAAACCTCGCCAGAATTCAATTTGGCTTCTGCAAATCCTGTTTACGTGTTTTACCGGCTTGATTGAAATAAAACGATGCGGTAAACATCGAGGTTTAATTCGGCACGTGAGCTGACTACCACTCGGAGTGTTGATTAGGCCGTATATTCTCATTGATTGTGAGAGCTGAAGTTGTCTAGGCCTGCCGGCGTATTGTGCTTCCAATTTTATCACTTATCCAAGTGGATAAGACATCTGTCACTATTACACTGACATACTTGTCAAAGCCTGACGGATGCTTTATCCACAATATCCACATAGATAAGTGATAAAATTGGAATCATGATACGCCGGCTGTTCAAACGTACATTGACACTAAAATGATATCTGAAAGATGTCCGCCCAAAGTCATCGTGCTTCTGCCGCGTGCGCC
Source organism: Leguminivora glycinivorella (assembly GCF_023078275.1). NCBI lineage: Eukaryota > Metazoa > Arthropoda > Insecta > Lepidoptera > Tortricidae > Leguminivora > Leguminivora glycinivorella. Next base: position 8,137,826 of record NC_062981.1, read on the forward strand.
CATTAGACATGGAAATATAAAATAAACCGAGGGTTAGGCAGGATTTGAATAACCTTATGGCATCCTGTACAGAGTTTACAATCTCATGAAGCATACCATTTATTGAAAGAGACAGACAGCTATACTCAATCTTCAGTCAGTACCTACCGTGCGTGCTTTTTCTCTCCAGCCTCCTTGCGTTATCCCGGAATTTGCCACGGCTCATGGGGGCCTGCATGGGGTCCGCTTGGAAAACTAATCCCAAGATTTGGCGTAGGCACTAGTTTTTACGGAAGCCACTGCCATCTGACCTCACCCGAAGGTTAAACTAGACCTATTGGAATTAGTCCGGTTTCTTTATTGCTTTTTCTCTCCAAAGTTATGAATTGTATATGATTTTTTGTGAGCCTGGCTATCAGTCATATATTGTCGTAATAATGGAAAGTGGTGCCATGATGACGACACAATATATCTGTCATCTAAGGGTTTCTACTTTCTACTATCTATGCATAGTATGCATCATGCGCCCGTGCTAGTGCAATAAGCAGGTAAGAGTGAACAGCTAGGTATCCGAATGGCATCCTTCAGTTCTTCTAATGATATCAGTGTATAAGTAAGATTTGGCTTGTAGGTCGATTAGAAATTTAGTCTATTAGACTCTAATAGACTAAAGTTCTCTCTAACTCTAATAATTAGAGTATAGCTCTAGGGAGGTAAAGTACGATATGTATTGGTGTCGCCTCGGCCGACAATTACAGGACTGAGGCTTTTATTTACTAGACATGTGTACATTAAGGGTGGTGTGAACAAGAATTTATGAACGCGCGTGAATTGAAGCCCGAAGCTGAAGGCGAGGGCTTAATTAACACAAGTTCGTATTTCCTGTAGCATTATTGCTACACGATTTTTTCCATCAATTTGCCAGGAACAAAAGGTACAAATGAATGTACTAATTGTAAGATGTGTCATTGCGATTGCGGTAAAACAACATACGAAGCATTGACCTTTTAATTAACTTAGCTCTAACTAAGATACGTAATTAGGTACGTAATTTTATTTTTTAAGTCACTCACTGGTTGAACGCGGAAATGTGTACAAAGAGATTATTTAAAGTGCTATATTCAATTTAATATTACTATTATATCAATATCAATGTGTTGTCCATTTATTTTTATCTCGTATCTACAATTCCACAAAAAATATGAAAAAGCGTGAAACTCGAGATTCCGTTTTAACAACCTGACCTTTTTCGGTCCTAGCACTTGGTGCAAAACAGTAGCCGCTTTTTTAATTATGTTTTGTTACGAGTACTCACTGGTCACTAAAGGTTTAAGCGGAGTGTTACACCAGCCACTGAGAACCTTAGATTCCCCATATATATGGGCATTTTCAGAATTTGTGAAACCCCAATTAGCGAAAGTTGTTAACAAAAATGAACTCGCTGTCAGTTTTGTGACGACAGTTAAGCATAAAATTTACTTTTTTTCACATTCTAAATGTAGCTTATCGCTTAAAGTTTATGTTTGTAGGTGACAGGTTAAATAAAACGCATAATTTCCAAAATACGATGCCAAAAACCGTGGTACGAGCGAGGAGTCAACGCGGCGGGTCTCAGTTCGCGAAATGTACAACTACCTTCATTTTACTTAGGTGCAGCGCATGACTTGGGCTCGCTACCCACCATTGTTTTTATGTAGCTTTAATTCCAAAGTTTTAATCTAGATGGCGTTACATGTGCCAAAATAAGTAAGCAAACTTAATAAATAAATCCTAAAGTACAGTTCACATAAAACATATATGCGTCGCCTACAATCCCACCCCCTTAGTGATGACTAGTCATCACGAGCCATCTCTGGTGCAAGTAAGGCGACGCGTGTGACGGGGCGGCGTAAAATGCCTGTGCGCGTACGGACGTCAACAACGCGAGTACGCCCATCATTACCAACGTGTGTCGCACTCACTATTCCGTGCCGCCATGATCCACGTTCTAAGTTAGGTTCGACTATAATTACATAATCTCCTACCTGTAAGGAGCGATTTTCGCGCGTCCATTTTTGTCGCGGAAGAAGTGTTGGCAAATACTCCTTGAGCCAACGTGCCCAAAACATATCAGTTAGACGTTGCGCTATCCGCCACTGACGTCTTAACTGGAGGTCGCCATTGTCGTACTTACCAAACGCTGGTCCATTTGAGGACGTACCAATCAAGAAGTGATTGGGGGTCAGAGCTTCAGGATAGTTAGGATCTACCGATACGTACGTGATAGGACGGCTGTTGACGAGGGCTTCAACTTCAGCCATCAATGTTGAAAGGGTCTCTGGCCGTGGGGCGCGCTCCTTGAGTACAGCTCGGAGGGATGATTTAAAAGTACGCACCATTCGTTCCCACGCGCCAGCCATCTCTGGGGCGCCCGGGGGAATAAATTTTACCTCCATGGGGCCGAAAAAGTCGACCCCGGTGAACGAGAACGGACGACGGTTGTGCTGCAGCCGTGCTGCGGGCAGGTCGCCCATACGCTGCGGCTGCGGCGTGGCGCGACGATATCTGCACAGCAGACAATGGGCTGCGACTGCGCGTACAGTTGGTCGCAGTTGCAGAATCCAATAGCGCTGCCTTAGCTCATTAACTACCAGTTCTTGAGCTCTGTGCAGTGCTCGCCTGTGGTAGTGTTCTACGAGCAGTCTGGTGATTTCGATGCTTGCCATCAAGAATCACTGGTCTCTTCGTAGACTCATTGACTCCAACAGTCTTGTCGATACGGCCCTCTACACGTAGTAGGCCCGCATCGTCGAGATAGGGCGTTAACTGTAGCAGTCGGCTATCTTTCGATAACGGCTTATTGTTCCTTAAACAGGCAATTTCTGTAAGAAACGAATCATGTTGACATTTTTTAATCAACAAGTCCTCTGCCGATTGTAACAGTTCGGTGTCGATTCGATCGCATTTATGCTGACATTTTTTAATAAACAACAATACCCGTGCAGTAGTCATAAGTAATCGAATCCACGACGAAAAGTAATTTTCGTTAGGTACCGGCAACGTACTAGTACAGTCGGCTGAGGATACAACATTAATGACCTTACGTTCGCAAATAGCTTCCTCAAGCTGCTTGGAGCTCTTGAGATCCTTGGGCCACTCACCTTCGCGTTCACGCAAGAAGTTTGGCCCCTGGAACCATACGTCATCGTACTGCAGTGGTGGCGCGTCCTCACGAGTGGCTACGTCGGCTACGTTCAAGGACGTGGGGACGTAACGCCACTCTGACGCACTGGTCAACTCGTCAATCTCACCGAGGCGGTGAGCGACGTATGGTTTAAAGTCTCTAGGGTCACTGCGAATCCACTGGAGGGCGGTATTTGAATCCGTCCAGAAATATCGCTTGTTTGGCTTAATGTCTTTGTGCTCGCTCTGTATTGTGGCGGCCAGACGAGCAGAGAGCAAGCAACCTTGAAGCTCTAGCCTCGGTATAGAGACCGGACGAAGTTGGGTCACTCTGCTTTTACTCGCCACAAAACATACATTTATAGTTCCATCTGAGCGAACAAAGCGCCAATAAACAACAGCGGCATATGCCTTACTACTGGCATCGCAAAATGCATGTAATTCGGTATGTATGATGGTGGGGTCACTTACCCCATCCGCCGAATCATCGTAGCACGGCGTCCATGGCCCCGCGGCCGCGTAGTGTCGAGGGATGCGCAGCGACGCTAGTAGTTTAAGCTCGTCGAGCCACCTTACCCAGCGCGCGTGCTCCTCCGGTCGGATGTGGTCGTTCCACTCCACGCCACTACGGTGAACGTCCTGAAATATTATTTTGCTCTTTATAATAAAAGGCGATAAAAAACCGTGAAGGTCATAAACTGACATGATGAGGCTAAGCATTTTTGCTTTCGTCGGAGCCTCGGATCCATTTAATACCTCCTGTGGGACACGATTAAATGAAATCTTAAATCCAAAAGTATCATCTGAAGGATGAAACATTAACCCTAAGGTGCGCTCGGTTGTGTTCATAACTCCGTCCTTGAAGTGAACAGCTGTTTGCGCGAGCGCGTCAGTAGGTATATTTTTCAATACCTCCTGACTATTGCTTGACCAATTTCGTATCTCAAATCCACCGCTCTTGTGAATAAGAGTAATTTGTTCAACCAACTTAATGCATTTTCTACACTGCTAGTTGAATATAAACAGTCATCCATGTAATGACTATTTACAATAACATTTACTGCCTCCGGATATAAATCTTCATACCTAGATGCATTTTTATTCTTAATGAATTGTGCTATAAAAGGACTGCAAGTGGCACCAAACAATAGACTTTGCATAACACATGTTTTTACGGGCGAGCCCGGAGCTTCCTGCCATAAAAAACGAAGTACATGTTGATCGTCGGGCCTTATTTTCACCCTTAAAAACATGTCCTTAATGTCCCCAATTATAACTACTTTATTCTCACGAAATCTCAACATAATCCCCATAAGTGAATTATATAAGTCTGGTCCCGTTAACAAATAACTATTAAGACAATTCCCATTTACTTTTGCAGCACAATCATAAACAAGTCTCAACTTACCAGGTTTGTTGGGGTTCTGAATTCCGAAGTGCGGGAGATACCATATGCGGTCGGCCGAAAGTTCATTTTCCTTGAGCTCACGTGCGTAGCCAGCGGCAAACAGTTTGTTTACCTCTATTCGGTAGCGATCTGCGTACGCGTGATCTTTAACAAACTTGCGCATTAAAGACTGTAGGCGCGTAAGGGCAGCTTCGCGTGTGTCTGGCATGGCGAATACGTCCTTCTTGAACGGCAGACCCACTTCCCATTGATTTCCGATAAGGCGCGCTGAATCTTCTAGGATCTGCAACGCCCTTAAATGATCGCTATTTTCACGGCGTAAGGTTGAAATTCCTATGGAGTCTAGGGAAAAAGAATGTTTAATTAAATCATTTAGTTCACCTATATTTTCGCCATCTGTGTGACTGAGATGGAACACATTGGCAGCGTTAGAGTGAGTGCGACCACAATTACCATGAATTGACCATCCTAACTTGCACAGAGATCCATAGGGCTCGGTTTCACTACCATGAATTATTTCTATCGGAGCGATTAGGTAATAATTATCTTCCCCAATGAGAATACGAGGTTTAACTCGACTTTTACACACATATTCCTTAATATGAGATAAACGTTTACAATTTAAACTTTTAATTGCAGACAAGTTTTGAGCTGGTAAATTTAATTTAGACACTTTACGCAACTTAATATTATAACTATTGTTATTATTTTGTCCACTTATCTGCGCGATAACGTTCGGCACAGCTGATTGATACACCTCGAGTCCAAACGCATCGGTAAACATCACAGACCGCGGATTTTTATTTTTAAGACCTAACTCGTCCGCTAAATCAGAGTCTATCATAGACACAGATGCGCAATCGTCTAAAAGGGCGTAGGTACTTACGGTACCCTTAGGTCCACGTAACTGCACTGACACTACTTTTAACATAACGTTGTCCTCACAAGAAGATTTATCACAATCCGATGTAACGTGCGCCACGGTGTCGGGGGCCGGGGGTGCTGGCTCGGGGGCCGGCGGCTGAGCCTGCGCGGGGGCCGGCTCGGGCGGCGGGTCAACGACCGCGTCAGCTGATTGTGATGACGTAGGCTTCTTGTAGTGTAGCATCTTGTGGTGTGCGAGTCCACAACCATCTATGTCGCACACGGGCGCAGGGCAGGTGTCCCTGTCGTGTCGTGACGTCAGACAACAATAACATAGTCCTTGGGATCTGACGAACTTCCATCTGTCACGGCGCATGGCACGTTTGAAAACACGGCAGTCGGGCAGCGGGTGAAATTCCTTTGAGCAAAATTTACAATTCTTATTTTCCTCGACGACTTTTGTTGTCAATATGGGCCGAGTAATACGAACTTTGTTATCACCGGAGTATTTCGCTGTAGTTTTTATTTCACTCGACTTGCTTTGTTCACGTGCTTGTGTCATTCCAACTAGTGACAACATTTGTGCTTCTTGTTTAAGAAACTCGGAGATGAGGATCAACTTAGGCTGGTCTTCCTCTAACCTTTTGTATGCGAAATCAGTCCATTTACCAATCAGTGTGCTCGGTAGCTTGTTAAGAACAGCTGATGCGAGCTCGGGACTGTGTAGGTAATCAGGTTTATTTAGCGCACCTATTGTTGCTACGCAGTTATTTACTTTTATCGAAAAGTCAATCAACTCATGCTGGTACGACGTGGGTAACGAAGGTAGCTTCTTCAGCTGCGTCGTGAGGTTCATGATGATGACATCCGATCGGCCGAACCTTAACTCGAGAGCTTCCATGACGGCTGCGGGCGGGGTGTTGCCGATCAGCAGTGCGGTAACCGTGTCCTTGGCGTCGCCTCGCAGTGCTTTGCGTAGCCTCTCCAGGTTCTCAGAGTCAGAGAATTCACAGACTCTGGTAGATTCCGTATAAGACTTTTTAAAGTGCAACCATTCGACGCTGTCGCCGCTGAATATAGGTAAGTCACGTGGCGTAGACAGGCGGCTGAGCAAACGATCCTCACGCTTGGCTGACGAGTTCGTCATGATATCCTTCAAGGTAAGCGCTAGTTCTCGAATGCTGTCACTTGGAACAGGTTGCTGGACTATAGGTAAGTTGACGGGTGCTGGTGCAGGGTGCTGGTGATGCTGTGGCTGATAAGGCGCCTCTGGCTGCGGTATGTAAGTAGTTTCGTCGTGACCTTGACTCAACCACTGTTCGACGTTCGACCGCGCCCTGTTGCTATGCGCGCTTCCGCTCGCTTCACTACCGCGCTCATTCTCACTCTGCGATTCTTCGGCGTCAACTTGGGCTAGATCAGCTTCTAGCTTTTTATCAATAAGGGCCAGCTCAATCTGAGCCTTGGCTTGAGCGGCTTCAAATTCCAATTGCTTACGCCGCGCAATTGATGATGACGTAGATAGTTTTGACTTTACTGACGAAACTGAACCACGTACACTTTTTGGTGTTTCCATTTTCACTTGTTCCCTATCCTTCGACGATTTCACTTTAAGACTATCGGTGCCGAGGTCTAGGAATTTATTAACTATAGGTTCCGCGGGTGTAGGCGCGGGCGCGTTGCTCGATGAACTCGCCATTTGCGCATTCGTGCACTCGAGTTCGCGGCGATACTGATTACGCGTTTTAATCTGCGATTTTTGCACTGGTGTCCTATGCATCACTTTAGCACAGATTTGGTTCGAATGACCACTTTATTGTAGGTGACAGGTTAAATAAAACGCATAATTTCCAAAATACGATGCCAAAAACCGTGGTACGAGCGAGGAGTCAACGCGGCGGGTCTCAGTTCGCGAAATGTACAACTACCTTCATTTTACTTAGGTGCAGCGCATGACTTGGGCTCGCTACCCACCATTGTTTTTATGTAGCTTTAATTCCAAAGTTTTAATCTAGATGGCGTTACATGTGCCAAAATAAGTAAGCAAACTTAATAAATAAATCCTAAAGTACAGTTCACATAAAACATATATGCGTCGCCTACAATGTTATTAACACAAAAACAATATTTTTATAGAGATTTCATGCTTAATTTAATTATCGTCACAAAACTGACAGTGAGTTAATTTTTGTTAACAACTTTCGCTAATTGGGGTGTCCCAAATTCTGAAAATGCCCATATAGGTCAAGCTTTACTATGGTACTACCCCCGAAATCGCGAATAAACACACTAACAAACTGACATTCTGTCAGTTGCCAGAACTCGCATTCCTGTGGATGCATTCCTCATCCACATTTCCTGTAGATGCCTCGTAAGGAGGCGAAACAAGTGTCGTGTTTTGTATTTTTGGACTACCAAGCAACCAACCCACCAGGCTTGTTACATATATTTATTTGTGTATTTGTTTTTGCGGTGAGAGGGTGGAAACAATAGGTAATCAAACAGTTAGCACTGATGTCTTGCGTGTAATCTATCTTCTAGAATTTGATTATCACGGATTTCAGTAAAGTAAAGCCTGATTTCTCCGGCTATCTAGTAACTTATTTGAAAACGTCAAAAACAGATGGTAGGTGCTCCTTATGCTTTATTTACAATACAGTTAAAAACAGTAACACGAAATTTTTTGTTCTCTCTCTACACCAATTATAATGTATCTTTGTTTGACTCTATGGTTGAGTAGTAGCAATAGTACTCTTTATTATACTGTACTGGCACTAGGGGATGATGAATACCACAGTACAATTACAACGACAATTATGTTGTTACTGTTGTTATATGGCGTCTGTGCTCTTGGCCCTTTGTTAGCGTGGCATTTGCATACATAATTTTCGACTCGGATATTATTCACACATTTCAGAGCGTAATTTATGTTTAATTAAAATACATGTTCCGTACTTGCCTTTCTATTTTTAACAGGATTGAATGCAAGGTGCTGTAGCCTAAAGAGTAATATTATTAGAGAGTCTATTAATACACATTTATATACACGTGTATTGACGACATGTTTCGAGGCATATGGAGACCTTTCATCAAGCACGTGTGCTTGCGGTGGCTAGGCTTAGTACATTGAGCTTTATTTATTAATTAGAGAGTTCTTAAATACTGAAATGGTTTAGTCATAAATAAAATATTCTTATTAATATTAATATTTCTGTATTAGTTACTCATACGGCCTATCTTTATGTATGGCTGTGAGGCCTGGTCACTAACACTGAAATAAGAAAGTCAGCTCCTGGTAGCGAAGAGAAAGATTTTTTCTGGGACCTATTCAGAGAGACGGCGGCACCTGGAGGATCCGGAAAAATGCCGAGATCGAGGAGTTAGTGGCCGAACCCACTTTAATCGGCGAAACGAAAGCCTACAGACTTCGCTGGTTCGGTCACTTACTTAGAATGAGAAACGATCGGGCTGTCAAGAGAGCGTTCTTGGGTCGACTGGCTGGTGGCCGTCCGGCGGGTCGATCCAGGTATCGCTGGGAGGACAGTGTGGTGGCGGATCTGCGTCGGCTTCAAGTCAGTGACTGGCAATAGGCTTCGCAGGATCAGACAGGTGGCGATCTCTCGTTTCGGAGGCGAAGATTCACTTTGGATCACTGAGCCAAAATAGTTAATTTTTTTTACTTACTTACTCAACACAAGCCCACCGCACACACACAATTAGTAATGGAATGAACATAATTCATGATTTTAATATAAAGTTACAGTACAAAATTCTATTATCCGTCTTCAAACTTTAACTAGTTTAGAGAGTGCAATTGAGACGACACGGCTTAGGTTAGTCTAAAAGAAACACCTTAACAAAGTTTTCTTAATTAAGCAATCTTAATCTAGACTAGGATCTAGTGCTGAGCCCCGACTGAGATAAGTTAATGAACTTTGCCTTGACACTGCAGTGCATTTTTTACCTTGTAAGGTAACTTTTTACTTTGTAACGTAGTATTCCGTGGATGTATCAGGAACACCACGTTGCGTTCAAAAACTCGCATTGCCGACGTCGGCGAGAGGACTGCCAGGCTCAAATTGGACTGGGCTGGTCATCTGCCGCATGCATCCTGACAGGTGGGCTAGTGTAGCTACCAAGTGGATGCCACAAATAGAGCGCGGACGAGGCAGGCCCAGAAGGAGATGGAGGGATGACCTTAGGCACCTTCCTCACTAACTGGCCGGAAGAGGCACTAAGCCGGGAGTCAATCAATCAATCAATCAAAATATTCTTTATTCAAATAGCTTACAATAAGCACTTTTAAATTGTCAACAATGTACAAAATTCATCTTATTCTAAATATCAGAGCAATTTATTGGTGCCATAAACAATATTGTTTTAAAACTTGAATTAATAAAATGATAGCAATTTAAATTGTATAAAAAAATACTAGTCTAAAAACTTCTAGAATAAAATCTAAATGTCAAAAAAAAATTGTATAAAAATACATTGAATTATCAATATCATCATTAATAACATATATAATTAATTGTTTTCAGCAATACTTGTATCCCACGGTGTTTCATCATTCATGTAGTCATGGAGGTTAAGGGGAGATGCCTTTGCCCAGCAGTGGGACACCATTATAGGCTAGATAAAAAAAAGGTACCTATACAAAGCAAAGAGAATGGATAGGACTGATAGGAGATTGTCGATATAACATTTGTAGTCAAGTTGCATTGACTGCCATCGATCGACACACGGTTAAAACTATATGATTTGATATATGATATGTGTCTAACATTGTTAAATATTAAGTTACCAATAAATAAATAAATTAATAAATTAGAGCCACCTAAGATTTTTTTCTCTATGGTTATTTATAGAACTTTAGAGTTATATCGTCACGAATATTAAATAATTAATAACTAGGAAAGTCGGAAAATAAATAAACTCCTGTGAATATGATTTGAGAATCGAGGTAAATAATCGCAAACATTTCATTATCTCTTGTAGTACCTATATTTCAATTTATACCTACTAAGAAATAATACTGAACATATTCTTTCAAGATGTAATGACCAACATATTTTTCTAAGCCCCTAGTATCAGCTCGTATCGCCAGCCGTTGACGACATGAGGGACTTAGCAAAATCCCGGACGGGATTACTGGCCGAGCTCAGGTGAGCTTCGATAGTGAACTGATAATACATTATTTGTCACATGGTAACTTTGGTTTCCTCTCTTAGTTTCGGAAAGAGGCCGTTGTGCGTGCTGTGTTTGCCAGCTAGGGGTCTAGACAGCTTCTTCTCAGTCGTTCCCTCATGGCTATGAGGATCGTGACCAACAGTGATTTCTTTCCACTTGACGCGGTCTAGGGCCATATGGACTGGCATCTGCATGGAACCACAAGCTTTTTTTCACGGTGTCAGCCCACCTTATCGGTATTCTAGGCCTGGAGCGTCGGCCTTCGACTTTGCCGAGCATAATGTTTCTTTAGAGAGTGTGCTGGTTAGAACGCATGATATGCCCAAAGAACCTGAGTATTCTCTCCTTACAAATAGTTGAGAGCCGCTTGGTGATATTCAGTTCTTGCAGTATTGACTTGTTTGTTCTAAAAGCAGTCCATGGGATCCTGAGCATCCGCCTCACTGTCGTGGTTCAGGGATTTTATCAAATCCCTAAACAAATCTAGTGAAATGACAAAACGTGGCGTGTCTATTGGCCGATTTAGTGATCTCACTAAACAGAGTCAGGGATTTAGTCAAATGACTGAAATTTTCTAGAGAAATGATGAAATGGATTCGCCATTTTGACATCCTGCGTGATTTGATCAAATCCCTTAGAGATTTGATCAAATCTCTGTTTTGGCCATTTCCCTGCGACATCTCCACATGCTTCTCGGAGTGACCTCGTCATTTTGAGGATTTGAGCTCGTTGTGTGTTCACTCCCTCGCATTCCAGGATGACATGGGCGACCGTTTCTTCGGCCGACAGGCATCCTCTACATAGAGGGCTGTCGGTCTTACCTATAACATGCAAATGTTTATTAAGAGCGCTTTCAAAAAATCTGTTTGCTCGAATTTCGACGCCGGCGGCGCTGGCGTGCGCCTGTGTGCAGACGCACACTATAACCAGAAGCATAACGATTGTAGCCTGCGGTACAGACATAGCGTGCGATCCTCTTCGAACCAACCTTACGTGCGGCTAGAGCGAAAGGGATAGCATTCATGGTCGGTACCGCCACGCCGTCAGTAACGTTGCGGACTAACCATTATTGATACTTGCGTAAAAACACCACCATATATATTACATATTTGCATACATGATTTCGTGCATAAATACTTGACCTTTTAGTTTAATTATTAAACTTATCACAGTTTTTTTTATTAAAACGTGTGTAGCCTTGGAAGAAATAAATTAAAAAACTTTTATAATATAATAAATTGTGTATATAATATTGTCTTCTGTCACCGCGATAGTTACTCATGAAATAAATTTATGGAATCAGATTATATCGCGTATAATGAATATAATCCGTTTTCTTAGTTTTATTTCATTTTGTATATGAAATGTTTTCTAGGTTCTTTTCGGTGAAGGAAAACAACGTGAGGAAACCGGACTTATTCCAATAAGGTCTAGTTTACCCTTTGGGTTGAAAGGTCAGATGGCAGTCGCTTTCGTAAAAACTAGTGCCTACGCCAAATCTTGGGATTAGTTGTCAAAGTGGACCGCAGGCTCCCATGAGCCGTGGCAAATGCCGGGATAACGCAAGGAAGATGATGATGTTTTCTAGGTACATATATATAATGGAACTAAGATCGGTTTTCTTTAATTTTAAGTAGTTTTTTTTATATTTAAAATGTGTTTTTAGGGTTTCGTAGTCAACTAGGAACCCTTATAGTTTCGCCATGTCTGTCTGTCGTTAGAACTAGAGAGCTGAAATTTGGTACCAATATGTAGGTATATCAGTCACGCCGACAAAGTGCAAAAATAAAAAGTGGAAAAAATGTTTTATTAGGGTACCCCCCCTACACGTAAAGTAGGGAGTGATTTTTTTTTTCATTTCAACCCTAACGTATGATTTATTGTTGGATAGGTATTTAAAAATGAATTACTGAAATCGTTTTTTGATAATATTAATATTTTCGGGAATAATCGCTCCTAAAGGAAAAAAAGGGTGTGTCCCCCCCCCCCCTCTAACTTTTTAACCATATATTTAAAAAATATTTAAAAATCACAAAACTTTATAAACTTTCTAGGAAAACTGTTTTGAACTTGATAGGTTCTGTAGTTTTTGAAAAATATGGAAAACTACGGAAGAGCCGAGCGGCTATTTACCAACGCGGCTCTAAAAACCGGCCGAGAGCGTGTCGGGCCACGCTCAGTGTAGGCACTGAGCGTGACCCGACACGCTCTCGGCCGGTTTTTAAATATTATGTTTTAATTGCATGGAGCACAGGAAGGTCCACATCTATGTATTAGTTTTTTGTAAGGAAATACAACTCTACGCTACGCCTACCTGCTTTAGTTGACTGTTGACACACTGAGACAGTGGATGCGCCAGAGTATAAAAGAGTGATTACCATCTCTTGTCAAAGATCTTGTTGAGACGAATCAAACGAACCCAAACACGAAGTGTTTTCAAGACCTGGTCGTGGAATACTCTTGACTACCTTCCAGCTTCATCATCAGATCCTGGGTACCATCTCTTGTCAAAGATCTTGTTGAGACGAATCAAACGAGCCCAAACACAGAAGAGTTTCAAGACCTGGTTGTTGAATACTCTTGACTACCTTCCGGCTTCACCATCAGATCCTGGGTACCATCTCTTGTCAAAGATCTTGTTGAGACGAACCAAACGAGCCCAAACACGAAATGGTGTCAAGACCTGGTTGATGAGAACTCATGACTATCTTCCGGCTTCATCATCAGATCCTGGGTACCATCACCTCTTGTCAAAGATCTTGTTGAGACGAACCAAACGAGCCCAAACACGGAGTGGTTTCAAGACCTGGTTGATGAATTCTCTTGACTACCTTCCAGCTTCATCATCAGATCCTGGGTACCATCTCTTGTCAAAGATCTTGTTGAGACGAACCAAACGAGCCCAAACACGAAATGGTTTCAAGACCTGGTTGATGAGAACTCATGACTACCTTCCGGCTTCATCATCAGATCCTGGGTACCATCACCTCTTGTCAAAGATCTTGTTGAGGTGAATCAAACGAGCCCAAACACGAAATGGTTTCAAGACCTGGTTGATGAAAACTCATGACTACCATCTGACTTCATCATCAGATCCTGAGTACCATCTATTGTCAAAGATTTTGTTGAGATGAGTCAGTAACCTAAAATGATATTCAATAATAAATAATACTTACTAAAAATATTAGTCAAGTTAATTAGTTAGTTACCAAAGTCGTCAACCCAAGGATCAAAGTTTTCGGTCGCAGTATACATGCAACAGTACAGCCAAACACGCACACAAGTGCGGTTTTGGACACGGCGGGTGCCGCACACAATGACAAAATAACTTCGCGATCGTCGAGCCGCGTGCGGAGCGGACTAACATACGTCCTGCCTCTACAAGCTCTGCCGCGGTACTGACATCGCAAGCGCGCGTAACCGGTAATAAGGAGGCATTTTTAAAAAATCGTCAAAAATATTAAATTGCAATTAATAGAAAACTTTTGCATAAAATCTGTTTGAATAAGCGTTGCAGATTATTTTTATATTAAAACTACTTCAAAAACACGTAAGTTTTCGAAGAAATTGACACTTATTCTGAGGTGATTTCTGAAACAAATTGGATTCATCATATCCTCATTTACTCTATTCTAAAGCCTTATAACAAAGAAGTAGTCTCAGAAGATTGTAGTACAGGATATACATAATACAAATTTACCACTTGAAGCATTCAAAACTATCCAAATTTTACAAATTAGACGGACTAAGTCAGCACTTTTCGCGGGTTTTCCTAAACATGCACCAGAAAAAAAATCATAATTAATTAAGTGAGTTAGTTTTTAAAAATCCAGTCTCACAACATGTAAGTTAAGAAGATGTCCTAATCGAATCCTGAACTTAATAAGTCTTTTAGATGACGGAAAGTGTAGCATTTTGCCGACTAAAACTATCAATATTACATTATTACGACGTTTTCGTTGAATGCCCTCTGAGTGCAGTATCCATTAATTTGTCACATGTTACGGTGGGTAAACTACATAAAGCTTGATTTAACTAGTGACCGAAGAACATGAAACTTCCTTGCAACACCTTTTTAACCGACTTCAAAAAAGGAGGAGGTTCTCAATTCGACTGAATGTTTTTTTTTTACTCTTAGAAAATACTACATATTCTACAAGTAAATCGTAGTATCAGCTCGTATCGGCACACTCTCGCGACACTAATGTCAATTCCCTCAGGACAGCAAAATCCGTGATATAATGTCATTATTACTGGCTACGTCCGGTCCAGGTAAGCTTCGATAGTTAGCTACTAATACAATTTATATTTTTCTGATGAACATCTACTTTGGGTCAATGATATTTACACATGTACAGTACGTAAACTCACGCCTGTATTTCCAAAAGGGGAGGCAGGCAAACTGGTCAAGTTTCAGTGTCAAACTTGGCAATGAAGGGGTTGAAAGAAAACGAAATCGTGACCAATATGCTAGTTTCCTATAGGTACTAAAATATTTTATGCAGTGCACGAAATTAAGTACCATATAATATATTATTTACTAGCTTTTACCCGCGGCTTCGCCCGCGTAATAAAAGTATTCTTATTGAAACGTTTACAAAAAATAAGATTTTCATTTGGATCCGTAGGTTTCTTTGTAGGTACATCTGTCCGCGATTATTTCGATTAAGGTAAAGCGGGGCAATTCTCGACTGGAGGGCCATTGTAACTGATCTATTTGCTGTACGGTCCGGTTTTGGCTGACTGTACCTTACACATATTAATATTGTTTTAAAAGAAATTCTTGCAATGATTGTAGAATTGTTACACAGCGACCACAGCGTAGGTGCGAATATGTATGTATTTTACCTATATAAATATTTATACTGGGGAAACTTCATACAACCCACATAGCCAGTATCTCGACGCTATGGTCGGTAGGGTATTTTTACTTTTGTACTTCCTTGCATTATCGCTTACAATTTTTTCCATTTTGCTTATACTTATTGCAAACGTAAACATATAAAAGGCAAGCAAACAACGATCTTCTTACAGCACATTGAATGTAATAGTTTACGGATGCAGGATACTCGCCGATGCCTACTTACTAATACCTTCCCACTGGGCCACCTGCATTTTACACTGCCTAAATATCGATTGCCGACCGATTATTCCGACCCCAATCCCTATTCTTATCCCCGTCCCTATCTCTATCTTTGTCCCCGTCCCCGTTCCGTCCCTGTCCCCGTCCCTCCCCTGTCCCTATCCCCGTCCCCGTCCCCTATTGTTATCCCTATTTCTATCCCTATCCCTATCCCGATCCCGATCCCAATCCCTATCCCTATCCCTATCCCTATCCCTATCCCTATCCCTATCCCTATCCCTATCCCTATCCCTATCCCTATCCCTATCCCTATCCCTATCCCTATCCCTATCCCTATCCCTATCCCTATCCCTATCCCTATCCCTATCCCTATCCCTATCCCTATCCCTATCCCTATTCCTATCCCTATCCCTATCCCTATCCCTATCCCTATCCCTATCCCTATCCCTATCCTATCCCTATCCCTAT
Organism: Leguminivora glycinivorella; assembly: GCF_023078275.1. Lineage (NCBI taxonomy): Eukaryota > Metazoa > Arthropoda > Insecta > Lepidoptera > Tortricidae > Leguminivora > Leguminivora glycinivorella. The sequence goes on from NC_062981.1 coordinate 8,153,980, forward strand.
CCCTATCCCTATCCCTATCCTATCCCTATCCCAATCCCAATCCCTATCCCTATCCCTATCCCTATCCCTATCCCTATCCCTATCCCTATCCCTATCCCTATCCCTATTCCTATCCCAATCCCAATGCCTATCCCTAACCCTATCCCTATCCCTATCCATATCCCTATCCCTATCCATAGGGATAGGGATAGCCCTATCCCAATCCCAATTCCAATCCCTATCCCTATCCCTAACCCTATCCCTATCCCTATCCCTATCCCTATCCCTATCCCAATCCCAATCCCAATCCCAATCCTAATGCCTATGCCTATCCCTATCCATATCCATATCCCTATCCCTATCCCTATCCCAATCCCAATCCCAATCCCTATCCCTATCCCTATCCCTATCCCTATCCCTATCCCTATCCCTATCCCTAACCCTATCTGTCCTTGCCCCTGTCAAATTATCATGCTAGGAGGTGAACTTTGAAAAATCCTTTCTTAGTGCTCCTCTAAGGAACTTCCGTGTCAATTTGAAATCTCTTTAACCAGAAGTAAAGATAAAAACTAAAGCTATACTTATGGCTATTTTGGATATTTTAACCCCATTGCACAATAACAGGGGAGAAAATTTCTTTTCCACCTCATTAGATTTAAAAATCGTTGTATTTATCGTGATCAGCGACCCGATAAACCATAAAAACGATACCCATATTGTGTTTTTGACTTTACCCCTTTGCACCCCTTTAGGGGTCAAATTTTCAAAAAACCTGAAACATGTATTTAGTCATATGTCTTTAGGAATCCTCCTGTGAAGTTTCGAATAAAATAGTCAAACTAATCTTGTTTCCCCATACAAACTTTGAACCCCCATTTCACCCTGTTAAGAGGAGAATTTTGAAACATCCTTTCTTAGTGCTCCTCTACGCCATATAAGGAACCTATGTGCCAAATTTGAAATCTCTAGGACCAGCGGTTTCGGCTGTGTGTTGATATGTCAATCAGTCAGTCAATATCTTCTTTTATATATTTAAACCCCATTGCACCACAACAGGGGAGAAGGTATTTCACTTCCGCCTCGTTAGATTTTAAAAAACGTTGTATTTATCGTGATCAGCGACCCGATAAACCATAAAAACGATACCCATATTGATTTTTTGACTTTATCACCCCCTTTTCACCCTTTTAGGGGTTAAATTTTCAAAAAACCTGAAACACGTATTCAGTCATATGTCTTAAGGAATCTTCCTGTGAAGTTTCGAATAAAATAGTCAAACTAATCTTGTTTCCCCATACAAACTTTGAACCCCCATTTGACCTCCTTAGGAGGTGAATTTTGGAAAATCCTTTCTTAGTGCTCCTCTACACTATATAAGGAACCTACGTGCCAAATTTGAAATCTCTAGGACCAGCGGTTTCGGCTGTGTGTTGATATGTCAGTCAGTCAGTCAATATCTTCTTTTATATATTTTTTTGATATTTAAACCCCATTGCACCACAACAGGGGAGAAGGTATTTCACTTCTGCCTCGTTAGATTTTAAAAACGTTGTATTTATCGTGATCAGCGACCCGATAAACCATAAAAACGATACCCATATTGATTTTTTGACTTTATCACCCCCTTTTCACCCTTTTAGGGGTTAAATTTTCAAAAAACCTGAAACACGTATTCAGTCATATGTCTTAAGGAATCTTCCTGTGAAGTTTCGAATAAAATAGTCAAACTAATCTTGTTTCCCCATACAAACTTTGAACCCCTATTTGACCCCCTTAGGAGATGAATTTTGGAAAATCCTTTCTTAGTGCTCCTCTACACTATATAAGGAACCTACGTGCCAAATTTGAAATCTCTAGGACCAGCGGTTTCGGCTGTGCGTTGATATGTCAGTCAGTCAGCTTCTTCTTTTATATATTTAGATATTACGAGTTTCCAGTCATATTATTTAAGTTACTGGCAAGGAGGCTAAGACAACAGACGTTGGAAGTCATCGAATAATACCCATGTAACCAAGAAAAAAAAACCCACAGTACAGGAAAATGGCAAAAGAGTTGTAAAACATCCAAAAGCGTGTTTGCCTTTCTGTATTCATCCTAATGCATAAATGCGATTATTACAAACTATACCAATAATGCACGAATTTTTGAGTAAACTTTTTTCGTTGATATTTTTTTGCAAAACATTTTCTTAAAAGTTTGCGCGTGCAATTTCCCAACTTTCCATAAAAAGCACAATGGAAAAAGCTGTCAAAAGGTCCATAGCTTTGCGAACAACAATTCCATTCACAGCATTATATTAGGTAGTCAGCGTCCTTTAGCTGGCCAGTTGACCCAATTCTACGCTCTCACTGTATACTCCAACACATGCGGTTACTTTTAAAATGGCATATCTGATCTTGTCCGTTGATACTGATACGTCTTTTTAGAAGAAATTCTACACTTGCACATTTGTTACTCCAGCCTTCGCGCTTACTTCTAAAACGACGTATCTGCTCTTGTTCCTTAACTTGATACGTCATTTTAAAAGCACAATAACTCAGTACAAGATTCAATTAGTATTTCTGACCCTACCTCCTACAAAATAGAGTTACATTTGAGGTTGTGTTTTTATATGGGACACGATATCTTATAAAAATATAACAGTCAAGTTTTTACCAAGTTCCGTTTGAGATAAAGTCGAATTTTATATATAGTTGGACCATGGAAAATAATTTTCAGGATGAGTGGGTGCCTGTAGCCATGAATGCTTTGTAAATGGCAAATAAACGTTCTAATATGAAAAACTCAACCATATTTAGAATGAGTTAAGTTAATTTAATATCATGTGGGAAGTGATCAAAGAAACAAAATGAGCTATAAGACTGTTGTAATAACATCAAAATGTTTCCAACATACCTTTGAGTAAGTAACCATGATATATGTAAATAGTGTTTGTGATTTTTTTTTAATTGATGCATCAAAGCGGTTTTTTAACATTCACCAAAGTACAAAGGGGAAAAATGCCGAACACGATTCGCGGTAAGCCCTCCTCAATGTGTCAGCGGCTCTTCACTGAGTTTCGTAATATTCTTGACTGGATTAAAACAAGGTAACAGGCGAATGCAGTAGCCAATTACTTGGGCCAATAACTATATCACGTTTTCTACACAACACGGACTGTGTAACTAGCAAACGTCACAATAGCCCGCTTCGTTCGCTTAGCTCGCTAGCAGCTCTCCCTATCACTCTTTTGTAGTGGCGCGACAGAGCCAGACTGTGTTTCGATTACCACGTAGCGTTAACGATTGTCAGTTTGACTAGGCCAGCAGTGGAGTTCGAAATTGCGTTCCAACAAAAAGAAACTAAGTTTAGCCCGGATAGACGTGTCCGTAACCGAAGTAATTCAGTTTGGATTCCGAATTGGCCTATTTTGGTGCGTTGGGCGGGGGAAGGGTTGTCTTAATTGTCGTTAAATCTACAAAATAAACACGGTAATTACCGGCAAATTGTGACGAACTGTCAACTGTCACCTATGCGCACGAGTTCTGACATCTAACGCTGTGACGTTTATGGTTGCGTTCAGAAACTTCATAAATTTTACGTTCGAGTAGACTGCCACAAATATGTCAAAGAAAATAAATTCAAAAGTATTAAGCACAGATGATAAGGCGAATACAGCTTGCTTTAAATGCAATAAAATTGTTGAAATTAAAGACACGATACTGTGTACGTCTTGCAACAATAGATACGAGTTTAATTGTGCCGGCTATTCAGAAAAATTATATCGTATGAGGAGTCAAAGGGAATCAAAAAGTAAATGGAAATGTAAAGTGTGCGTAGAAAATAAAAATAAAACTGACGTCAAAAATCTAAAGAGCAAAGGTATTACTAAAGCCAAGAAGATGACTATACCTATTGAAGGAACGCCAACATCTGCCGCAGAAGAAACTTCAAAAGATACTTCATTCGAGGCCACACCTAAATCCTCGCTCACTCCTCAAAAAGAAAAAAAAGCCACACCATCTTCACCTGAAGGTACCACACCAGTACCTAAATCTGAAGCTCCGGAGAAAGAGACAACAGGAAACTCAGCAAGCCCTCATGTCGTATCTGAGGATGCCGAAACTACTGAATCCCTAACAGACACTCTGAACCCATTACCAGCAGAAGAAATCACTTCAAATATATGCAATAATACACCAAATCCACACAGCATCATCATAGGAATGCTTCCTGATGAAAAAACTCCGACCTCGTCTCCTGAAAAAAGTTCTGAAGAAGAAGTTGACAATGACAGCTCCATAAACGAAATTAATGCTGTTGAAGATACTCCGACAAGGCCAAGCACAGTGGTTAAATCCAAATCCATAGATTTAGGAACACAATCGGATAACTTGAATGAATCTTTTCAATATGCGAATGACAGCATGTCCAAAAGCATGAATGTATCGGTTGACAGCAATGAAGTTAAAGAATTAAGATTAGAAATTCAAAAACTGAAATTGGAACTGAGTACCACTGAAAATGAGCTATATAATATAATTATTGAAAGAAACGACCTAAGCCGTCAGGTAGAAAAGCTCACTCGCGAGTCGCAAACACTTAAAACTATTTGTAAAAGCCCACAATTAAAAAACAAAAGACAGAGTATATCTAATGATGCTTCTGCAAAGTCACTAGAAGTTGGAACGGCCATTACCCTGGCTCTAGAAACGAAAATAAAATGTTTACAAAATGAACTGTCTGTTGCACAGCGGGATATCTCTTTACTTAATAATACTATTAAAAAACTAGAACAAGAACTAAACATATCAAAAGGCACTCAAAAAATAAATGCACAGAGTACTAAAGAATATAACAAACCAATAAATAGAACAAGTGTGCAGGATGGAGAAACAAATAGCCAGAAGCGCAATAAATTATGCATCATATCAAGCAACAAAAGATTAAGAATACTACAAAACATAAACAGATATGACTTCTTCAAGAAGTTTGAGCTATGTCACTATCTAACTCCTGGTGCTGGAATAGTAACCTTACTAGAAAACATACAAAATAAGTTATCTGGATACACCAAAAACGACTATTGTGTAGTGATGATCGGAGAAGATGATTTTATTAATACACACAATTACAAATCACTCGTAGAAACTATAAGAGCAATGCTAGAAGAAGTCACTAACACTAATTTAATTTTAGTAGCGCCGACATATATATGCGGTTCGCCAATATATAACTACAGAGTAGAGGTATTTAATACACTCCTGAATCGAGACATGTCAACCCATGGATATGGTCTCTTTTTTGATTCAAACGCGAATTTGACTCTGGATCTTTTTTCGGAATTCTCTGGAAAATTACTGAATATAGGAGTGCAGAATATTCTTGCCACTGTAGATGAATTTATATCGTTACATCAAATTAACAGCACAGAAGACGACGAGCAATCTGAAAAAGCTGAGACGGATAAATTTTTTCGTGTCGCAACGTAACATATTTCGAGTGTTCCATCAAAATATAGCCGGAATTCTTACAAAACGAGATGAGATTGAAATTATACTAGATGAACTACAAACTAAAAATATGTCACTTAGTGTTCTTTGCTTTAGTGAAACGTTTTTAAGTGCGGGCTCGGAAGATAATCTTGTGTTGAAGGACTACGAACTAGCATCAATATTTTCTAGATCAAAAAAGAGAGGAGGAGTTTGCATCCTAGTAAATAAAAACCTAGAATATAATAACCTAACTTCTATAGCTAAATTTGCCATTGAAAAGGAATTTGAATGTTGTGGAATAGAGTTAGTAAACATGGATATAATTGTTGTTTGTGTATATAGAACTCCTGACTCGAATGTTAGTATCTTCCATGAGCAATTAAATAATCTTTTAAGCACTTTGCGATCGAAATGTAATAAAAAGATAATCGTCTGCGGCGATATGAACATCAACACACTTATTGATAATAAAACAACGCTAGATTACATTAGCCTATTAGATAATTACAATATGTATCGTCATATTCAGAGCCCAACGCGAAAAAATAGCTGCATTGATCATATCATTAGCAACATCAAGTCCGGAAAAGGTGAGACACTTCAACTGGGTCTCTCCGATCACGATACCTGCCAGATAGCGACGTTTAGGATCGGAACATATGTAAAAAATTGGTCAGGCTACATCACAAAGAGGGACTACAGCACAGAAAATATGGAAAAATTTCAAAAATGTATAACAAGCCTTTCTTTCTCGCAAATTTATGAAGAAAACTGTGCTGACAAGTCGTTCTCTTTATTTCACGATTTATTGATTCTTTTCCATAACTTATGTTTTCCTAAAATAAGAGTAAAGATTTCAAATAAAAAAAGTCGCAAGTCATGGATTACTAAATCCCTGCGACAATGTTGTGTTAAAAAAAGAAAATTGTATATCGAATATCAATCATCTAAGATAAATAAGGAAACGAATAGAATGAAACTTGTTAATTACACACGAACATTAAGAAAATGCATTGTACATGCGCAAAAAGAGCGAAATACAACATTTATTATGAATGCGCCAAATAAATGTCGGGCTGCATGGAATGTTATAAAAGGAAATTTTAATAGTGGTCACAAAAAAGAAATAACAAGGATTAGAGACAAACATAACAATCAAATACACATAGGTCAGAAAATTGCTGAAGAGTTTAATGATTACTTTATTAACATTAATAATAATATTGCACCTAATTTGAATCGCCCACGATCGAATATAGAACCAGTAATTAATTGTAATCATAGCATATTTTTGACGCCAACTGATCCGTATGAAATAGACAAAATCATTCGCTCCCTTAAAAATACTGGCTCCACAGGATATGATGAGATACCTTCCAAAATTCTAAAACTAATCTCACCTGTCATCTCATTTCATCTGTCTTACTTAATTAATCTATCTTTTGAACAAGGCCAATTCCCTACAGCACTAAAAATGTCTATAGTTAAACCTATTTTTAAAAAAGGTGACAAACTGAACATAGATAACTATAGGCCAATAACTCTGATTCCAGTAATTTCGAAAATATACGAACGTACGATGTACAATCGACTGGAGTTGTTTTTTAATAAATATGAGATCCTGAAACAAGAACAGTATGGGTTTAGGAAAAAAAGAAATACAGCTTTAGCAAATTTTCACCTCAATAATAAAATTACGGATTGCATTGATAAAGGCATGCCTGTAGGTGTGTTATTTCTTGACATGACTAAAGCGTTTGACACTGTGTGTCATAGGCAACTACTAAATAAACTAGAAAAGCAAGGCGTCCGTGGTCTGCCTCTTTCATGGCTAACAACTTACTTATCAGACAGAATGCAGTGCACACAAATCGATAGATTAGAAAAATGTGAACGTAAGTCTTTTAAGTCAGAATACAAACTAAACTCATTTGGTGTACCACAGGGTAGCATTTTGGGGCCACTTCTATTTCTTTGCTATATTAACGACTTACCTGAGGTTACAGAACATGAATGTATACTATTTGCCGATGATACAACAATTGTGGTCAAAGGTACTGACATAAATAATTTTGAATCGAATATTAATACAGTATTGCAAGATGTAATCACCTGGCTGACCTACAATAATTTAAAGATAAATTTAAATAAAACTAAATTTATGCAGTTTAGATCTTACAAAGCTAAATCACATAGTGTGAAAGTAAGCTATTGTGGTGTTAACGTAGATGAAGTAAATTATACCACATTTTTGGGCCTAACGCTAGACACATACTGCTGTTGGAAAAATCATATTGCGAATATATGCCAAAAAATTAATAAGTTTCGTTTTGCTCTGTGGAAACTGAAACAAACAGTGTCCTTGGACACAGCCTTAATGACCTACCATGGATATGTCGCGTCCGTCTTACGTTACGGTATCATCATGTGGGGTAATTCAGTAAATGCCGATCAAGTGTTCATTGCACAAAAAAAATGTATTAGGGCCATCTGTGGAGTAGGATACATAGAAACCTGTAAGCCTTTATTTCCTAAACTTGGACTCCTAACTCTGACCTCCCTTTACATATATGAAATGTCACTGTTTGTCAAGCAGAACCCAGACTTGTTTCCTGCTATAAAAAATGTTGTCAATAGACCTGTACGGCAATTCCAAATGACAGTGCCATCGCATAATCTACTAGTCAGAAGGAAAAGTGCCTACATTATGGGTATTAGAATATATAATAAAATTCCAGCATATTTAAAGACCCTTACTTATACGGATTTCAAAAACAAACTGTATAAGTTATTGTGTGATTGTTGCTTTTATTCCCTAGACGATTTCTTTAGTTTTAAGTTTTAATATTAGATTTGGTATCAACTGTTATTTGGCATAAATGACAGCAGTCAATGTCAAACCTGTGTTTGTGCACGAAAAGGTAGCTCAGTACTTCTGTTTCTTGCATGAATACAATCAAATTTCAATCAAATTTCACATGCCGAATGGCAGAATATAGTATATAAGTGCATGCCCTGTATCTGTATCTTATATGTATGTTCTTGTGAATAAATCATTCATTCATTAATTCAGAATTTGCTTATAATTATAATTTTTTTTTTCTTAGCCTATTGGAGTGTCCCACTGCTGGGCAAAGGCCTCTCCCCTGGCTCTCCATAATTCCCGATTCTCCATTACTTCCGGCCAGTTATTTTGGAAGTCATCAAGGTCGTCTCGCCATCTTTGCCTGGGCCTGCCCCGCCCACGCTTTTTCGTCGGCATCCACTTGGTGGCTATGTTAGCCCACCTATCCGGATGCATGCGATAGACGTGGCCGGTCCAGTCCCATTTAAGCCTGGCGGTTTTTCTGCCAACGTCAGCAATGCGAGTCTTAGAGCGCAGCGTGGTGTTACGGACGCGGTCGGTCCTTTTAACACCTAAAATGCTGCGCTCCATAGCGCGTTGGCAAACCTTCAGTTTGGACTTCTGGTTTCCTGTGAGCGACCATGTTTGTGCACCGTAAGTTAGGACGGGCAGTATACACATGTCGACGAGTTTTCGCTTTAGTGAAAGTGGAAGGTGTCCCTTCATATGCTCCTTCATGGACCAGTAGCTCTTCCAATTATAATATACAGGATGGAATAAAACGGACCGTTCGACTTTGCATAGTGACATTTGAGGTCATAATTAACGACTTTTATTATGGAACCAAGCTCAAATAGACACAAAAAACCGGACAAGAGCGTGTCGCGCCACGCTTAGTGTAGGGTTCCGTAGTTTTCCGCAATTTTCTCAAAAACTACTGAACCTATCAAGTTCAAAACAATTTTCCTAGAAAGTCTTAATAATATTCTACTTTTGCGATTTATTTTTTATTTTTTAACCATATGGTTCAAAAGTTAGAGGCCCACACACACTTTTTTTTTAGGAGCGATTATTTCCGAAAATATTAAACAAAACACAACAAATATTAAGTAAACCCTTATTCATTTTTAAATACCTATCCAACAATATACCACACGTTGGGGTTGGAATGAAAAAAAAAAAAAAATCAGTCCCCACTTGACAATTTACATGTAGGGGGGTGGGTACCCTAATAAAACATTTTTTTCCATTTTTTATTTTTGCACTTTCTCGGCGTGATTGATATATATATCGGTACCAAATGCCAGCTTTCTAGTGCTAACTGAGATTATCCGCGGACGGACGGACGAATGGACGGACAGACAGACATGGCGAAACTATAAGGGTTCCTAGTTGACTACGGAACCCTAAAAATTGGCTGTTCCATAGAAATAAGCGGCATCAGGACATTCGATTTGCACTAAAAAACAAGTCACTATGCAAAGTTTGGATGGTCCTTTTTATTTCACCGTTAGCAATATACGCTAATCGATGCATTTTGTATTGAAAGACATAAAAAGTAACTGCGTATAAAGCTATGATACTACCGTATAAAATTAAAAGAGGAAAATTATTGCCTTGGTTGAAACTTGAATTCACTACCTCTGGATCAATACTCCAACGTTCTTGCCATCTGAACCTACAAGACCTCGACCAAGTGAGAGATAAAATAATCGAAGACTCACATCTAGAATAAATCAAGGGTTAACTACTAAAGTGAGTCGTTAAACCTCTTTTTATGCTACTACTAGTATTGTTAAAGATCTCTAATTGTTTTGCTTAAAGTAGTGACATTTCGAGTCTTCTTTTTGCAAAGATTTTAGCAAAGACAAAACTCCTCAGATAATGGCACTTCTGATCGAATACCCAGTATCATAAAGTACCTTCATTTGTAAGGATGAACTCCGGATCCTTGTAATGGGTGTCGAAATCCTCTGTAGTCAAATTTGAAGAGATCGTCTGAGAGAAGGCTACAGCTAAGCTATCCTTAAGCTTGGTTAATGGTGCATCTGAGGACGTAATGTGCCCTGGAATTAAGTTAACGGAGGCACGACTGTAAAAGTTTTGTTTTCCTTTAACTCGATACGTGTTTTAGTCTTTTTGTTTGCTCTCGCGTCTTTAATACCGGTTTAGCACAAATGTTTTCCAGTAACAAACGAAATCGCCGGAGACAAAAGTGCAAGACATTTTAAGTAACTATGTGCGTAAGGTAGGTGTAGTGCACAGGGCTAGGGTTGTAAATAGAAAAAAAACCAAATGTTTTTTTTCAGAATTATGAAAAAAAAACATGAAAAAAAACCGAGCACCATTGTTTTTTTTCTAAATATGGTTTTTTTTCAGATGAACAAATAATACGACAATAACGGTTTTTCGTGAGTTGTAACGTGTTTCAATAACAATAACGTACATGTTAATACAATTAACATTCAGTATACAAACGTTTATTGGGGAATCCCCGATGCTGCGTGTAGGGTGGAGAGGCGGTGGTGTTGCCAACAGTAAATAGTGATAACTACCAACTACAGATTTCGTAAATGTTACTTTTATAAGACCAGAAATTAAAGTTATTTAATTAAATTCGTTTAATAGTTAACATTAAGTCAAAAAAACCGTATAAAAGTATTAACTACTTTGCAAATTTTGAGATTTCGTACTTTAGAAAAAAAACGTACTCCAGAAAAAAAACTGTTTTTTTTTCACGGTTTTTTTTCATGTTTTTGTTCAAGCCAGAAAAAAAACCGTTTTTTTGCAACCCTACACAGGGCGTGTTTTTGGCGGGTCTGTAAGTTGATTAATTTACCTTTAGTCTTTCAACCGGTTCAGTTGAATGGAAAAATAAAATTACTCATCAGAAGACCAAATAAATCACTTTGGAATCTCTCGTAAAAGATGATTAGGTATCTTTTTAATTTAGATCTATTTAACTTTTACGTTTTCCAGAAAAAAGTTCCACTTATTGCTTACAATAAGGTAGGTACGTTTTGTAAGGTTGTTCGTGTAATGGTATACACAAATCTCGTAATCGTAGTAAGCGACAAAGTGATACCTTTTCTGACTAAACTTCGAAACAAATCCCAAAAGCTAAAATTACAACAACGATGCTCTAATTTTGAGTGAGCCTGTGAGTACTTACACCAATTTCATTTAAAAATATTGAGTAAATTTATAACAACCTGTGAGCTACCAAGATCTCTAATCAGGATCTTTGATCTCAGTAATGTAGGTATCGTCCTTAGGACCTAAATAAGTTCAAAATGAGTGAGACACAGAAACAGTCTGAATTTGTAACATTCAACGCATGTTGGGCGACGAAAATAATGAATCCCATTGCTTTGTTTTTCTGACGTCTCTTGAGTTTATGAAAATCGTCCTTTGAGAAGCCTACACTGAATTTTAAGATAAAAAGAAGCGAAGTGAGGAAAATTACTGTCATCTGTTTATATTGAGGAATTTGCTTTCGTTTTGAAAGGTTTTTTATTAGTAAAGAAACGTTTTTGCGTAGGTTATAATATACAAAAGTAGGTATATTCTTCGAAAATGAGGAGTAAAATTGTATCTAGGTTAAGCAAAACTTAAAAGACTCTCAAAACTAAACTTAAGTAAAGAATATAGTTTTTTCAATACCTTCTTTATCACAGACATTTTGGTATGGCATGAATACCTACAGTCAGACAAAAACATGAAAAATATTCTGCAATAGGTAAACTAAGGTTCCAATAATGCTAGACGAAGTATTGAATCACTTTTAAATTATAAATGGGCTTACTCTTGGCCACAGCCTAGCCAAAGGCAAAGACGTGGCCTACGATAGAGTTAGCTCGCCCAGAAGATGCCTGTTCACCCCAGATTTGAAGGCTGTCGAGTTATATATCACATTATCTACTATTGGTTCTATACTTACAGTTTAAGTACAAGATACAAAGAATACTAGACAATAGACATTTAATCAATATCATTATGAAACAGTAACGAAATTCAAAAGATTCTTTAGTCTTTACTTAAATCAAATGCCTAGAAATCTAGGTTACGCTCGAGTTCTCGTCTATTTGTGCCTGACATTTGCTAGATTGACAAGCCTTTCAGAAATATCAAAGGCAACTTGTTTCGATTGATTCTATTCTGGTTTCTGAGTATGTTGATACGTTTTTTACTGCGTTAAAACATTTAAGCTTTTATTTTATTATGATCGATCCGAAATATTTCTGAAATTAGTGGTAGGTATTTTAAAAATTCGAATTCTGATGTTATTTATGTTTTGTTGGGTTTTTCTATTTGATAGGACACAGTCATTCGGAAAGAATAAGAACTGCTGCATAGTTTTTACTCAGAAATATTTGAGAAACTTGGGTTGTGAATGAACTCCTATGAAGTAAATTATTTTATATCTATCTTCTATATATTTACCTTCTAGCTCTTTATGTTTTAATGGGCACACGCATTACTTTACGTGCATTAGGACAATAAAACGCCATTACTGGCGCACGTGCACTCGTAATGCATACATTAGTGGAACGCCTAACGACTCCATCACTTCCATGCGTGCACTTGCACGTTTCTCAGGTAATGGGTTTTGTAATATATAAAGGTAGATCAGTCAGGTGTATAAGTCAAGCCTAATGAAGGAAGCTTGATGAGTGAAGGAAAAATACGCAAAGCACGCACACTTGTAGATGGACACACACATTGAAAATGTCACTGCTGGTCATCTGGATAAGCTGCTTACAGTATCTTATACTTTTAAACGAGCAATTCTTGTATATTTATTTATTTATTTATATATACCGACGATCTCGGAAACCGCTCTAACGATTTAGCTGAAATTTGTTATGTGGAGGTTTTCGGGGGTGAAAAATCGATCTAGCGTAGCCTTAGATCTCGGAAAACGCGAATTTTCGAGTTTTCACGAGTTTTTCTTTCGCGTTAGTAAACGTCAAATATGGTCGTTAATTTCGCCGCGCGCGCATCGATTCCGCTTAGCTCAGTCGTACGAGGTCGGTCTTATGTACTTACGCAGATAGATCGTAGGCGTCAGGGTTTCGAATCCCGGCTAGAAATTAAGTTTTTGTTTTTTGTCTTTTTTTTGTTTTTGTATTTATAAGAGTTTTTTTTTTATCTAAAGACGTGATATATTAAAAATAGAACCGCCCAGATATTTGTAAATAAGATTTCAGTGTAATAATAAGACAGCTAGACATTAAACGAATGAATATTCCCTTTACAATGAATAAAGAAATCTTCTCTACTTCACACGCTAGACCTGATATAAAACGTTTTCTTTCAAAACTCGGATAAAAGTAACCCTTCAAGTTTTGCTTCACCAACCCTCGATACGTATAACGCAGGCCTTTGAACCACTATCTTTTGCAAATAGATTTTTCCAGCCAAGTAAACATTTAAGCGAGTTGAAATAAAGTTAAGTTATTTATGCACGAACTTTGCTTTATGACTCTTCGAAACCAGACCTTTGCCTTTTTATTGCGAAGTTTGTAAAGCCGATGATTGTTTGTTGTAACTGTTGTACTTAAGTAGGTACTGTTTTTTTTTAGTTGCTGTGATAGAATAGAATTAATGATTATGATAATAACCAAACATCTGCAAGACACTGCCGATATTAAAACGAAATCTTTTATTCAGTGTAAAATATTGAAATCAGTAAGCACCCAAATTTTAGTCTGACCTCCTGGCTACTGCGCCGTTGGTCTGTCTGAACGAACCATAATAATAAACATCATATTTGAATGTTGACCCCCTGAGGAAACAATTTAGGGTGTGTCATTCTTGTATGGAGAAAAAAAAAGTATTATATTTTCATTGGGCAGTTACAAAAACATGCAAACTGATGCAAAGCATGTGGTGGCGGTGTTCATCGACTTTAAAAAAGCGTTTGACACCCTCGACCACCCCCAGCTCCTGCAGGCCATGAACGAGTGCGGCGTTCGGGGCCCGCTGCTGGCGTGGCTGCGCGCCTACCTGGCGCGCCGCGAGCTGCGCACGGTGGTGTGCGGCCACGCCGGCGCGCGCGCCGCCGTGCGCACCGGCGTGCCCACCGGATCGGTCTTTGGCCCTGTCGGCTACATCATGCACGTAAATAGTCTATGTAACGTGGTAACTAACTGTAAATTGTATATGTATGCGGACGATACGTGCATGTTGTACGCAGACAGAGATATAGCGGTTGTAAATGACAAAGTACAAAGTGACTTGGATAAATTGGTTAAATGGGCACACGATAATAGTATTATCATAAACCTCAGTAAGACAAAATGTATGCATATACGCTCACCATATAATAAATCCTCTCATGTTAATTTAAGCATTGTTGGACATGATTATGAATGTTTACATAGACGGGGCCGAGACTGCAGGTGTAGTGAAATTGAGTTTGTGAGTAATTATAAGTATCTCGGGTTAACAGTAGACTGTAATATGTCGTGGTCAGCACATGTTAATATCGTATGTGATAAACTTAAAGCTGTGCTCGGAAAATTTTATCATTTACGAGGTGTAGTAAACAGAGCAACACTATACATGCTGTATCATGCACTTGTAGACTCGATCCTGTCCTACGGTCTCAGTAGTTATGGCCGCACATTTCCTACATATCTAGACCGAATCAAAGCTATACAAGTACGATTTCTAAAATATTTAGTCGATAAAAAAACAAAGCAGTCATGTAAAAATAACTATAATAAACTATTTCCGATTTGCAACATACTGCCAGTGCATGAAAAGCGGTCAATGCTCATAGCTATGGAACAATATCAACTTAATGATTACAAAAGACCAATAAATCATAAAATTCAAACAAGAAGCGTTACCAAGGAATCAAGTCATCGCAGATTGTTAGTACCTAAAGTCTGTAACTATTATGGAAAACGTACTCGAAAATACTTAGTGCCCACGATTCTAAATAAAGTACCAGATCAGTTAAGATCGTGCAAAAACATGTCAAAGGTGGTGTATAAAAAAACATTAAAAAAATTTTATTTACTCCAAACCCAACATTAAAGTTGTTGTCGTTGATTATTTTTTACTTTTATAAGATTAGTGCTTGGATACCTTGGGTAGGACATACTTGCATGTTTAAATTACATACTTTTTTATCATTGTATGAAATACAAAATAAGTGGTTCAACATAAATGGTGGAGGGTAGAATAATTTTTCTGCCAACAAACTGCTGTGCAGTTTGGCAGATAAGTACAAAACTTGTTGTAATTTTTTTCTTTGTTTATAACGAAATAAAAAAAAAAATAAACAGTATTTCAAATTATTTTGCAATTGGAATTAATCTTCTGCCTCCGGATCCACTTTGAAGTTTTCATATAATTTTTTGTACATTTTGTGTGGTGTGCGGAGTATATGTATGTATACTGTCTTTTAATTTAAAATTTTGCTATTAATATATACTCGTACCATTATTGGCATCGTAATAGCATGCTAAAGGTTCAAAGAAAATAAATGAAGAAAAAAACCTCAATAAACCTTTTTTATACCCTACTCCATACAAAATACAAAAACTTCAACTGAAATCCGGAGGCAAAAAAATAAACAAAAAAATTTAAAAACAAATTGTACACTAATTAATTACAAAATGGCACCTTTTTGTGACTGTGCCCCCTAAAAAAATAAAAATGACCCACCCTAGGAAACATATCAATATATTATTATTGAACCAATATATTTATTAATAGGTATATGACTCAGAAGCAACTTTTTAAATACAAGTAAGCTATTATAATCCTTTATAAGCCCTGCCGAAGTAAAAGCATTTTTATTTTGTTCTTCCTCGCTCTTTACTATCCATTAGGCATTTCATAATATTTTCTCATCAATATTGAACAAAGCCACTTAACAGCCACCCTGACTTTTATACGCGTAAACTCACAAAATAAATTCATACCTATTATAAATCTAGCTTTCATTCTTTTACAGTGGAAAAAAATATTTAAACAATAAACGCAAAAGCAACGAATGTAGATTTGATTATCGCCGTGAGCCGCGGCACTGCAATTTAAATATTTCCATAATATTACTTGCTTGCCGTTTACCTTTTTGAGCAAATACTCAGCAGAGGGACAGTTTATGCGGCAGATATATTAATTAAAGATACAGTTGACTAAGGGGTGGTTTTTCAATCGCCAGATAAATAATATCGGTCAGATAAATGTTAGCTGTCATTGTCATTTATTCGTGTGATGAAAAGGATAGTGATAACTTTATCTGGTAGATATATTTATCTGGCGACTGAAAAACCGGCCCTAAGTTAGCTACATACATCTTCTAAAATGTGTATGCATTCTTGTCTTATATAAAAACCGGCCAAGAGCGTGTCGGGCCACGCTCAGTGTAGGGTTCCGCAGTTTTTCGTATTTTTCTCAAAAACTACTGAACCTATCAAGTTCAAAACAATTTTCCTAGAAAGTCTTTACAAAGTTCTACTTTGCTGATTTTTTTCATAATTTTTAAACATATGGTTCAAAAGTTAGAGGGGGGGGACGCACTTTTTTTTCCTTTAAGAGCGATTATTTCCGAAACTATTAATATTATCAAAAAATAATCTTAGTAAACCCTTATTCATTTTTAAATACCTATCCAACAATATATCACACGTTGGGGTTGGAATGAAAAAAAATATCAGCCCCTACTTTGCATGCACCCTAATAAAACATTTTTTCCCATTTTTTATTTTTGCACTTTGTTGGCGTGATTGATATACATATTGGTACCAAATTTCATCTTTCTAGTGCTTACGGTTACTGAGATTATCCGCGGACGGACGGACGGACGGACGGACGGACGGACGGACGGACGGACGGACGGACGGACGGACGGACAGACAGACATGGCGAAACTATAAGGGTTCCTAGTTGACTACGGAACCCTAAAAAGATATAGAGATATAGAGATAAGATTTTATATTTTCATTTTGAGATGTAAAAATTGAGTACAATAAAAGAAATGAATGACAATTGCTGACAATTGCTGCCTACTACTAAAATTCAATTAATAGTCGAAATCAATGTCAATGTTGATGGATGGAGAGAGAGGGGTAAACCCAAACAACGATGGATGGATTGCGTGAAAGATGATAGGTATGAGGAAGAAAGATGTGGGTATTGAGATGACGGAAGATAGAGGAGAATGGAAGAGGAAGACATGTTGTACCGACCACACATGACGTGGGATAAGGGTAGAAGGACGAAGAAGAGTCGAAACGAAATGGTACCATTTTAATAGTGTATCAGTAATGATAGAATTAACATAATACTTATATGTGGTTATGGCGCGCTAAGCCCGTCGCATGGCACTTTCAAGAAAGAACCCTCGAGTCATCGGCCCTACTTACTACGAGCACTTACCTGCCGATCTGAGAAATGAGCCATGTGACGAAGCATTTAAGCGCAAATTGAGAAACCTTTTGTTAGATAACCCCCTGTACTCTGTTAATGAGTACATGGATTTGAATTTTGAATGACCGATGATATTATTATACCTATATTTCTCTGTTATATAATATTTTCTTGCTTCGTGATAATTTCATGATATTGTAACATAATTTATTAATTTTATTTAGCTTGGCATGTGTATTTTCTTTCTTTGTAAATGACGATCCTTATTGGGAGACACAATTATTTTAATTTGGAATCTATTATGTAATTTTTGACGATAATGATGAGAAGATAAACATAATTTTGACATGTAGCAAATTTATAGTGTAATTTTTATCATGAAATAAAGAAATCTAATCTAATCTAATCTAAAGGAGCGCTGGTGGCCTAGCGGTAAGAAAGTGCGACTTTCAATCCGGAGGTCGCGGGTTCGAACCCCTGCTTGTACCAATGAGTTTTCGAAACTTATGTGCGAAATGTCATTTGATATTTGCCAGTCGCTTTTCGGTGAAGGAAAACATCGTGAGGAAACCGGACTAATTCCCATAAGGCATAGTTACCCTTCGGGTTGGAAGGTCAGATGGCAGTCGCTTTCATAAAACTAGTGCCTACGTCAAATCTTGGGATTAGTTGTCAAAGCGGACCCAAGGCTCCCATGAGCCGTGGCAAATGCAGGATAACGCAAGGAGGATGGATGTGGTTATGGCAGTTCACTATAAGCCACGTAAATAGGATTATCCCAAATTTATCGACATGCGCAAAATATTTGAACTGCCCTCGGATGAGTATGCGTGTGCCGTTTATGATAACAACCATGTTTTTTTTTAAGTATCAATCAATTGTAGTGTTTTGGAGGTGGTGCAATTCAAGAAAGAGGAAGGAGAAGAAAGGGAAGAGTGCATGACCTGGTTTTACACAACTGAGAGAAAAAGCAAATGTTGTCTTTGTCTCTTACTTGAAGACCTTGGCCAAGTACCGCTAGGACTAATGCCGATAAAAGCCAAAACAAAACCACGTTCAACACGACTACAAGTCGCTTCTCAATTTACTGTATGTAAAGTTACTACATTTCATGATCTCGTGGAAAAACTTCTGTTTTTTATTATAAAACTCCAAAACATTTAAACGCAAGCGTTTTACGTCGCGACCCTTTGTACAAAGTAATCCAAAACAGGCGCAGTGGAATAAATTTCTGTCCCGCGTCGCTTTGGGATTTGAGACATTACTTTCCTCAGTCGGATGAAAACCTAACAATGATCCCTTTCTGGCTTTACAGTCCATCGATCTTCCATGTAAAGGTTTTGTGTGGATGTGAAAATGGTTTGACATGAAACACTGAATCCCTTGATATTTTAAAACCTGAAGACAGTGAGCAAAATTGGGAATATTTGGCATTGTAAGCGGTGTTATAAATTTATTTTTATTTTTACTCATAGGCGGGGTTTGAACATTCTGCCAATATATGCGCCTCGGCTGAGGCAGGTCGCTTGGACACGTATACATTGGCTGTTTGTCGCGATATTGCCTTGCGATGCCACCTCAGGAGTGTCCATGGGCTGGACACAGAAATTGCAAGTGTGGGCAGGCGAAAGCCAACCGTAAGTCGCAGGGTTGTTTCCAGAGCGGACCCCAGATTTCGTGATAGGAGCCTAGCTAATAACCTGACACAGTTCAGAAAAATCTGTCAGAGAAGTTGGTAGTTCCTCTAACATGTTCCACGCCGTTTGGCTTGATTTTTTACTCTGCACCTGATCAACGGAATGGGTCAACACCCAAACTGCTTCCTGACTTTCAGTCTCGTTCGGTAAATAAAACATCTGCCCAAAAACTCAATCCGACCATGTGTCGACAATGGCGGTGAGAGGTTTTTATTTGTTGAAAAAAAAATGCCAAAACAACAACACCATTTTCACGACTGGAAATTAACAGTCTTCGGATACTTTGTGACGTAGCCAAGACTTTTAATAACGTCTACTGGATTATTATTTAAATAATGGAATGTATCCGGAAGTTCGCAATAAGAATTCCCTTATTAAGTCGCCTTAAATTTTCCAAGGGGAGTATCAAACTGAAGCAGGAAATTCGGCTTTGACCTCAATAATCGACTTGGAATAATGGAGCGCTTGTCAGTTCATTTCAATCTCAAGGAGGGTGAAATGAGGCACTGAAATCATTACTGTGTTGAGAGTTTTTTCAAGGAACATTGGCCATCGGAAACGCTGATCACTTAAATTTTTAGACGACCGGTCTCGCGTAGTCGGTAGTGACCCTGCCTGCTAAGCCTCGGTCCTGGGTGCGAATCCCGGTACGGGCACTTTGTACATAGTGGAGTAAAAGTAAGGTACCCTGGACATAATTCAATAACTCGTCCTTTTTGATATTTTATTGGGTATTATTATTAAGCATCAAATAGTAATTATGTACATAGATAAAAAAAAATACGATCGTATTCATATCTTATAAAAATCATGAGATAAAGTACATTATCCCACTTTTCGCTAACAGCAAAATAGTTAACCGAAAACTTTGTTAGATTAACTTTGTGGTGCACTCAGATGCGATCAGTTATTAGCGATATTACACAGAAAATAAATCTGATTGTGTACTTTTTTTTACCGTTTTCATTTAATGTGAATATCTAGGTAGGTAAAAATGGTGACCATGATATATATATCAATTTGCATTGTATTAAGTATATATAGACATTTAACACCGATCTTAAACATATATTTTTAACGCTTAAATAAACATGAATTTCTCAGTAGGTATAAATTGTAACTGAGATTTTTTTGCTTAAGACCAGGTTTTTGTGTACTATAATCATGATTTTATCAAAATTAATACTGTGAAGGTCGCGCTTAAGAAACTGTAAATGTCAGTAATTTAAAAGGGTGCAAAGTTGTCGTAGAGCGGCTGTCGCGGGGCGGGGGGAGCGCGCGGGGCGCGGGCCTGGGAGAGCGCGCCGCGCACCGGCCGCGTCACCGCGGCGGATCGGTTAATAGGTTAGGGACGTAAGGTACCGGCCACACCAGAGCGTCGCGTGTGTCTCGGGGCGCGCAACGGACGTCCGCGCCACGCCACCTGAGTGTAATTCAAAAATCGTCTCCTCAGTACATTTTGTATAGGAAGGACGTAAGACGCGCCCCAGGCGGCGTGGCGGCGGCGTGGCGCGCGCCGCGCCGCCTGGGGGCGCGTCTTACGTCTAAAATAAACACAACGGACGTGGCGTGGCGCGGGCGCGGACGCAATCTAAATTACACACAAGAGGTGAAAACACGGCTCGATGCGTCATTATACAGGCTGATTTCGTTGCGGAAACGTCTTCCTCGTCCGATGATGAAGATGCGTTTGCCTTGCTGCAAATTCTCAATATGCAGAGGCACAGGAGATATTGGGTTCACCCTATGCGAAAATTATCCGAACATTACAGATATTTCGAAACCATGGAAAAGTTGCATGAATATCCGGATCTTTTTCGTACAGTTTATAAAATGTCAAATAAAAATGCAAATAATAAACCTTTGAATTCAGATTTCTTATCCCTCATGCCTGTTTGCCCCACCCAACCATACCCAGGCTGGCCCCGACCCAAAAAATAATTGATTTGTTTATAATTTGGATGTTTAGATTATTGCAATACGATAAGAAATCTGAATTCAAAGGTTTATTATTTTTTGCGTTTTAGTTTCTCCGTGTTTTGTAACGCGCTTATTTTTGAAGGCGGTTTTATATTACATACATACATACATACATACATACAATCACGCCTGTTTCCCAGAGGGGTAGGCAGAGATCACGGATTTCCATTTACTACGATCCTGACAAACCACTTTCGCTTCACACACTTTCATAACGTTTCTCATACACGCTCGTCGGTTTCGAGTACTTCTGACCTGGCCTTTTTGCAATATTTCCCCGATTTGATCAAGAAAAGTTCGCCTAGGTCTTCCACTACCAACTGACCCTTTCACTCCTTTTTCATATACTTTCTTCGTTAATCTCCTCTCATCCATCCTCTCTACATGCCCAAACCACCTTAACATACCCATCTCAATCTTTATATTAAAGAAAAATTTATTTATTTATTGATTTTAGTGGTTCCTATTGATATTATATACGTACAGTAGTGAAAGAATTATCCTTTAACTCCTAACCATTGAGGACTTGACCTTCCATCATCAGCTCAGCGACATTAAATTTTTTACCATCAATCGTAAATATTGGTGTACCTACCTATTAAAAATACACTAAAAACATTACATGTGCCTATAACATTTGAAGAGTTCCCTCGATTTCTCCAAGATCCCATCATCAGACCCCGACTTGGTGCCAATAGGACCATCTCGGGGTTATACCCGTTCGATTAAAAAAAATAATTTGAAAATCGGTCCACGATTGTCGGAGATATCGAGTAACATACATACAAAAAAAACCGGCCAAGAGCGTGTCGGTCCACGCTCAGTGTAGGGTTCCGTAGTTTTCCGTATTTTTCTCAAAACAATTTTCCTAGAAAGTCTTTATAAAGTTCTACTTTTTTGATCTTTTTTCATATTTTTTTAAACATAAGGTTCAAAATATAGAGGGGGGGGGGGGGGACGCACTTTTTTTCCTTTAGGAGCGATTATTTCCGAAAATATTAATATGATCAAAAACCGGCCAAGAGCGTGTCGGGCCACGCTCAGTGTAGGGTTCCGTAGTTTTCAGTATTTTTCTCAAAAACTACTGAACCTATCAAGTTAAAAACAATTTTCCTAGAAAGTCTTTATAAAGTTCTACTTTTGTGATTTTTTTCATATTTTTTAAACATAAGGTTCAAAAGTTAGAGGGGGGGGGACTCACTTTTTTTTTTCTTTAGGAGCGATTATTTCCGAAAATATTAATATTATCAAAAAACGATCTTAGTAAACCCTTATTCATTTTTAAATACCTATCCAACAATATATCACATGTTGGGGTTAGAATGAAAAAAAATATCAGCCCCCACTTTACATGTAGGGGGGGTACCCTAATAAAACATTTTTTCCCATTTTTTATTTTTGCACTTTGTTGGCGTGATTGATATACATATTGGTACCAAATTTCAGCTTTCTAGTGCTAACGGTTACTGAGATTATCCGCGGACGGACGGACGGACGGACGGACGGACGGACGGACGGACGGACGGACGGACGGACGGACGGACAGACAGACATGGCGAAACTATAAGGGTTCCTAGTTGACTACGGAACCCTAAAAACGATCTTAGTAAAAGTAAACCCTTTTTCATTTTTAAATACCTATCCAACAATATATCATACGTTGGGGTTGGAATGAAAAAAAAAAATCAGCCCCCACTTTACATGTAGGGGGGGTAGCCTAATAAAACATTTTTTTCCATTTTTTATTTTTGCACTTTGTTGGCGTGATTGATACATTGGTACCAAATTTCAGCTTTCTAGTGCTTACGGTTACTGAGATTATCCGCGGACGGACGGACAGACAGACAGACAGGGGGAAACTATAAGGATTCCTAGTTGACTACGGAACCCTAAAAAACATTCAGTCGAATTGAGAACCTCCTACTTTTTTGAAGTCGGTTAAAAAAACAACCTTTATTGCCGGCCGGCAAACGATACAAGTTTTTGTTAATTGTCTTATAATTAGCAAGTACTTAATATTAATATAGTTACCTGTTATACTATCCTCTCTTCTTTATCACTAAATGTTTATTTACTGTATTGCACTTTTAAGTTTTATTGTATTTCTCCTCCTTTTTTTTCCATGTTGTGGCACCCACCTCGCCAAGTTTAATTGTTTAATTGTTATATTTTTTAAGTACTCGCAGCTGATTTTCTTTCTTTCTTTTTTGTGTACAACGCAAATCCAGGCCTGTTTCATGGTTAGTTTTAAAAACTTACTTGAACACATTTCTATGGGCTCTTTCATGCCTATATTTGTAAAACACATCTACTAGTAATTATGTACTTTGCACCTTAATATTTCTTATTTAAGATATTGTCATACATAATGTTGTACATATACGAGTGAAATGTTCCACATTGTTGTATAAGTCATTGGCACGCTATATGACCTGACCGGCTATTTTATTATTAATTATGTTAAAATGTACCTAACCTACCCGCACTCTAGATGGCGCTGAACACCGCCTCGCAATTGAGGCCGCGTTCAGATGTTTTAGAAGGGCAGGTCGTTCAGCTGCGTTCGTGGCCCACTAACATGGTCTCGCCGGAAGATCAGCGCTGACCCCCGGGTCAGCATTTATGCTGAGGCGGGACCATTTCGTGGTAAACCATTTTTTTTTTATCTCATCACTTATTAGAATTTTATATAATACTTATGTATATTAATTGTGTTTACCATTGAATAAATTATTGAATCTGAATCTATTGAATCTGAAACGGCTAACCGATTGAAACAGAAACATAAATGAAAAGAGAGGGCGAACGGCGACACCTGCGTGTCGGCGATTTCAAAGGTATGCGCACGTGCACCCGATCTCGCTACCTACGCCCAGGTGCGGGCGCGGCTTTCGACCTTCGCACCGTGCAATAGAATTTAATGTCGGCTGCTCGTGTGCGGTCTGTTTGTTTTATAGAGTGGCGGCATTTTCAACATCAAAGGGTGAGCCTATTTTGTGCAAAATTCTGTTATATCAATAACTGCTCACGTCACTAGATTATCGACTTTGAATGTCGAGTATATTTATAGTATCATCACTTTATTTCAGTGTACGAATTTCGTATGTGTTAAAAATCATTGTTCTAGCTTCATAAACCAGGGAGGAAATAATGGAGAGCGTTTATATGTCTTGTTTTGCCTTAATTCAATATCATCACATATTTTTGTTGCTGATAAAATAATACATCCTATATATCAAGGCCTTGTAGCTCGGCGAAAGAATCGTGATCGCGGAGTGCGCCGGCACTGATTATAATTATTTTGTCCAGTTATTATAATAACCTATACAAAAAGTACCGATAGAATAGGTATTCTAATCTATATCTGCATAGAACTATTTAAAACAAACCACAAAAGTTCATAGTTGATCGTTATTGGTACAGTCAGCAACTCAGCTGTGAATACAGATAAAGTGCCAAATATATGTATACACACACCTTAATGTACCAAGTACCAACACTTGTACAGGAAATAAAATACTCTATACATATTTTTGGCACTTTGTCTCGCCAGCTGTGTTGTTGACTGTACACGATCTAAAAAGGAGCCGAACGGTTATTATAATTACGCGGTGACTTGCGTAGTCGGCGGTCGCGCGATACATAGTGCTGTCTCTGTTCAGGCCCCGTAGCCGAATGCCATTTCTCCGACGCGAAACGAAAACGAAACGCAGTCTGGCTCTGTTGCGCCAATACGCAAGAGCGATAGAGATAGATATCTTATAGCGTTTCGTTTCGTGAGCGTTTGTGCCATTCGGCTACGCACCCTGTTCTCACTACCACGAATTTGAAGAACAATATTGCTGTCTCTCTCAATCTTTAGGCGTCATTCATATATTACGTCATACTAAATGTGACAATCCATGTTAAAGGATTAAAAAAGCGTGACATTGGGGGGTCCAAATAGTAGTCCATAAACCACGTCTTTGACCAACGTGAGTGATATCTCTGTCACTCTTTACGTCTTTACTAACAGAAATTTAAATAACAATAGTGCTATCTCTGTCACTCTTTACTAACAGAAATTTAAATAACAAAAATGCTATCTCTGTCACTCTTTACTACCAGGAACTTAAATTATTATAGTGCTATCTCTATTCTCTGTCACTCTTTACTATCAGGAACTTAAATTGTTATAGTGCTATCTCTGTCACTCTTTACTACCAGGACCTTAAATTATTATAGTGCTATCTCTGTCACTCTTTACTGTGTGCGGGAAGTGCACATACCACGAGTTTGACTAACATGAGTGCTATCTCTATCACTCTTTACTACCAGGAACTTTAATTATGATAGTGCTATCTCTGTCACTCTTTACTACCAGGAACATAAATTTTATTATTACAGTGCTATCTCTGTCACTCTTTACTACCAGGAACTTAAATGATTATAGTGCTATCTCTGTCACTCTTTACTGTGTGCGGGAAGTGCACATACCACGAGTTTGACTAACATGAGTGCTATCTCTGTCACTCTTTACTACCAGGAACTTAAATGATTATAGTGCTATCTCTGTCACTCTTTACTTCTAGGAACTTAAATATTTTTTCCCCTCACTAGCTCGGAAACACGTGTTTTGTCCTTTAATACCAGCGGGTAAAAACGCATTTTATCCACTAGTGGATAAAGTAATTTGACCTTGAATATAGCCAAATGTTCTGCTTTAAAATTGATAAAAGTGGATTAATCTAGTGATAAAGATGTTTTACCACCTGTGGAACTACTGGAAGCAGTGATAAACGCATTTTTTTGCGTTGTAGTTTCCTCGCTATAGTGAGGGGAAAAGTTTTGTGTTACACTCGGGTGCAAATGTATTTTACTTCTCGTGTGTTAAAAAACTCGCAAGTTCAGGATTCTATTCTCGAACCACTCGCTTCGCTCGTGGTTCAACTATAGAATCCTTTCGCTTGCTCGTTTTTCAATTCCACACTCGGCGTTAAAATACAGCTTTGCCCCCTTGTATAACAAATAACTATTTTCGGTTTCGGTTTTGGTCTTGGTTTCGGTGTCGGTTTTGGTGTAGGTTTCGGTGTCGGTTTCGGTTTCGATTTCGGTTTTCGTTTCCATTCCCGTTTCGGTTTCCGTTTTCGTTTTCAGTTTTGTTTTTGTTTAAACTAACAGAACTAAAACTAAAACCAAAACCAAACCAGAAACGGGAAACCGAACACGGGAAACCGGATATCGGATACCGTATATCGGATACTGGTTACCGGTTACTGTCTACCGTTTACCCGATACCGGTTACCGTCTACCGGTTACCAGTCACCGTTTACCGGATACCGGTTAACACTCATTGGTTACTGGTTACCGGTCACCGAATACCGGAGACATGTCTCCGGTTACCGGTTACCGGATACCGGTTACCGGTTATCGGATACCGGTTACCGGATACCGGATACAGGATACCGGATACCGGTTACCGGTTACCGGGTACCAGATACCAGAAACCAGGTTTTGATTTCTGGTTTCTCATGTTACAACGTGTATAGATTAGTCGATACCAAGTCGGACACTTCCGATTAGGCGATTTCGGCTCGCATTGTTACGCAGCATTCGAGTGTTGAGTTTCTCACACATGAGGCCCCCTAATAAAATTTGTACCACTCATATTATTGATTTGACTCTCGCAACACAAACACCTCATGCCCACACAAATACACACAAAATAAAATCATTCACAAACTTCAAATCATTCAAAAACTCAACAGTCACACGCGCTCCTCGCGGTCCTCTAAGAACTCCCTCGCGAGAGTCGACACTTCAAAATGAAGCGACATCGCATCGGCTCATCGTCCACAAATCCGAAAAGATCCACCGATAAATTTGTACCGGAAAGACCTCACCGCGACAATGTCACATTACCCAAATAACTTCAAAAATCCTCTGAAAGTGAAACAGTTCATTAGGTTTACCGTAAGAGTGAGTGAGACAGACACGCACTGTGCTTCAAATTTGCCTCGCCAAAATACGTTACACACGACTCGAAAGAATACAGTCTTAAGCGCCGCAAGCTTTCATACATATTACGTTGTTGTGATCCAAGTATCTCGTCAAGCTCGATAGGTACTATTATTGAGCTAACGACTTGACCAGTTTAACGTGACCTATCGGACTAATTGATTTGTATGACTTTTGTCACTTGTAATAAGGGAGCTCTCTTATACTGGACGGTGAAATATTTGTTATCGAAGCGTTTTGAAAACGCGGCGCCCTTGATATCGCCGAGCGAAACACGTGTTGACGACTCGCCGCCCGTTCCCGCTACTACTATACTAGCTATACCTACTCTGTGTACGACCTTATTCTGCAGGAAATAACGTTCATATTAAAGCGCAAGTAAGAAAAATATCAATTAAGTAATGAATCTTACATATTTGTTGTTTAATTGATTTCGTATAGTACTAAGAATATATTAACGGCAAAATTTACCATCTTTCAATTTAGTTAGGTATTTTTCCTTTCCTAAAATTATCAATATTTAAGATTTTGAACAAGCGCCAAAAGTATTGGTATAAGTTTTAATAATTTATCAACACACGTAATATTATATTCATAATAAATTGCAGGATTACGGTTAACAATATTTTCTAGTGAAATACGCCTGAAAATGTGTAACTTACTAAACCTTCTTTATAAATGATAGTTCTGTATGAATTATTTATAAAAATTAGATGTTTTTATATGAAATGCAGGTGTCACAACATAATACAAGCACTTTTTCCGGATTACATTTAATACTTTAGTTATAAAATCAAAAAAATATTCAAAGTTCGTTTTTATTTTTTTTTAAATTGAATCAGAACCCTAATTTGATTAATAATTTGTATTTTAACTATCACTAATGATACTTTACACGACAGAAAAAGAAAATTACGGTTATCGAATTATGTCCAGGTCAAGCTATTTTTCCTGGTCTAACACAGATATTTGTTCCTGAGCCATTGATGTTTTCTATGTATATAAGTAATATAAGTATTTGTATATTATATAATAGTTGTCCCAGGAGTTCCCACAATATAGCCTTCTTGAGCTTACTGTGGGACTTAGTCAATTTGTGTAAGGTCCTATAACATTTATTTATTTGAGACTATATAGCCATCAACAATATCAAGCTGAATTAATCCTTATACGTTATCCTTTGCTGGTTTATTGTTTATATTTTAAGAAAAATAAAACGAAATATTGCCAATACTCTCAACCACAAATATCTATACTTGGTTTTACTACACCTAGTTTAGCAGCCTGAATTTTACGAGACGAACGTGATAGGTTTATCGATAAAGCTTTTAGGTGTTCCTACTTAGATTACTGATGGTATTATAGGTATATACTAGTAGGTACATGGTTAGAGACTTTATTCGAAAACTGAACCACTATACAGTAGGTATACAACCTAGGGAACAAATCAAATTATTTTATTGAATATTTTTGATTTGTTATTTTTTCAAGTAGTCACACTACTATATATATAAATTATAAATTGAAATAGATATCATACACGAAAGAAAAAACGGCAAGGCCCACTGGTGGCCGAGCCGGGAATCGAACCCGGGTCTTCAGCTTACGCGGCTAACGTCTTTACCACTAGACCACACGCCCTCCACGCCGTTTTTTCTTTCATGTATGATATCTATTTCAATTTATAATACACTATACAGTATGTTTCAGTTATCCGTTACATGATATTTATGTGGTATAATTGTCGCAGGCAGATTGTTTAATCCGCCGTATTACATTACGAAAATTGGTCTTAAATTCTGAGTTAGAAGAATGTCCCACTTTGTCGATTGCTATACTCGACCCGCTTTTTTAGTTTATTAAATATATTATAAATATTATAGGACATTCTTACACAGATTGACTGAGTCCCACGGTAAGCTCAAGAAGGCTTGTGTTATGGGTACTCAAACAACGATATATATATAATATACAAATACTTATATACCTACATAGAAAACATCCATGACTCAGGAACAAATATCTGTGCTCATCACACAAATAAATGCCCTTACTGGGATTCGAACCCGGGACCGCGGCGTAGCAGGCAGGGTCACTACCGACTAGGCCAAACCGGTTGATAAAAATACAAGTAAATCTCGACTGTATGGCAAGCGACAAAGTGGGACGTTTTACTAAAGACTGGCACAATTTACTGTTCACAGACATGTTTAGCAAGTTTAACCACTATTTTTTTCTGTTTCAGGTAATACAATGTACAAACTACAAACCAGCTCGTTTCTCCTTTTTTCGTGCAAACGGTAATGGCATTTTAATTCAATTACGTACAAAGTATTAACTACGTGGATGTCGTATTTTAGAATATAATATTTTAACCTTTCAATCGTGCTTTGAAATGCGTGGGTGAATAATAATAATTAATAAAAGGATACGTAATGTAAATCCATTAGAAGGTAAGTTAAATATTGCTAACGAGGGTACAGTTAAATCGCTAGACGGAAGACGGTATTCTTACGCTTCGAACTGAACACTCAACACAATGTTTTTTGTCAGAATTGCAAAACAAATACACACACACACGCTGAGCAAGTGTGGTGAAAGAAATCGCGCGTCGATAAATAGATAATCCTTATAGATAGATATATAGATAATATATAATACTCTTTATTGGCACACCTCAGCAAATGATACAGAAAAAAATACAGTGGAGACAAAACAAATGATTATACGAGTAAATAGAGGCAGACAACAGTCAGGCAGGTCTAATTGCTAAAGAGCGATCTCTACCAGACAATAGGCGATATGAGTGTCGAATAATAGAAATATGTTAAAATTAGAAGATGGAATTGGGGAAAAAGTAAAAAAAGATCATAGTGAGGGTTTTCTGCCTTTTATATTCATTTCACTGAATGTTGCGGTATTTCAGTTTCGAATATTGCTCATCATATCCCAAGGGATATG
The DNA here is from genome assembly GCF_023078275.1 of Leguminivora glycinivorella. Lineage (NCBI taxonomy): Eukaryota > Metazoa > Arthropoda > Insecta > Lepidoptera > Tortricidae > Leguminivora > Leguminivora glycinivorella. The sequence goes on from NC_062981.1 coordinate 8,184,303, forward strand.
CACCGAGGCGTTAGGTGGCGATATATAGAGGTAGATAGGTAGATGGTATTCTGTCCAGCTATTTTAGTTTAAATTGGCAAATACCTATACAGTCTATACTTCGTTTCTTTTAAGATTAGAATTATCTGTCAAACGGGTAAACAAAGAAGCAATGGTCGTAGACCTTCCTTCTTCGATTTCGGCCGATACCACTGATTTCTTGGAACTTATGTACATAGTATTATAAGTTATAAGTTCCAAGAAATCAGTGGTATCGGCCGAAATCGAAGAAGGAAGGTCTACGACCACTGCTTCTTTGTTTACCCGTTTGACAGATAATTCTAATCTTAAAAGAAACGAAGTATAGTAACTATACTTCGTTTCTTTTAAGATTAGAATTATCTGTCAAAGATAAGACAACAATCAAAGATAACTCTCAGAGTAAGTAGTACATGTTTTTCTCAGACATTTATAGATGTCATGAAAAAACTACAACTGTTGTAGTTTTATTATTAAATTAAAACGGGACTTAATCGCGTAAAACTTACGTTTTATATTTAACCCGACGTTGTCGGGTTGTCGTTGTTGGTTTTGTTGTTCGGATGTCGTGAGTGTTGTATGTAGGCAGAGTGGCAACCCTAGCGTAAAAGTGACTGATGACAATCAAGTGCGGGTAGTTCGAAAAACTCGTACAGCTAGAAGATGTTGATACAACTCCCAGCCAGTCTACCCGTGACCACGGACGTAATGTCATGTCCGAAACGTCGGGTTAAATATAAAACGTAAGTTTTACGCGATTAAGTCCCGTTTTAATTTAATAATATGAGTGAAGATCGTGTTAGTTTAAATCAATATGTTGTAGTTTTTTCATGACATCTATAAATGTCTGAGAAAAACATGTACTACTTACTCTGAGAGTTATCTTTGATTGTTGTTCCTGAAAACCCCCACATGTTGAATTTCTTCGAAGTCGTAATCGTTACAGCTATTTTCGATATTCTCTTTTAGAGATTGATAGCCCCAAATATCGACAGCTCCATTATCGCCCAATCTTTGTCAAACCTTGTTTATGAAAATACAACCTACTTACCTGACCCAGGCGAAGTATAGTCACACAAGCCATCAATATTGTGAACAGAAAGCAGACAGTCAGATGTCCAACCAAGGGTTATAAGTAGTTGCCACCTTGCGTCTCCGGTAAGGACCACAACTTCGTTATACAAAATACATCGAAACAGGCTGTGCCGTAATAGGGTATCCATCTAAATCTAAAACGTAAGGGGATGATAGATTTAGTATGCCTTTTTTTATAAACTGGACAGTGATTGACCTAAGACGCACCTGATGGAAAGTGACGACAACGCCGAAGTTGTAGCTCACTGGTTCAGTAATAGCCTATTCACTCTTGACGAATACACCCAGATTGTATTCTTGAATAAAGTTCCTTCTGGACTCCGAATAAAATAAGGTCTATAAGCTTAGGTTTTCCCATTTTTTTATCAAATCGAAAGCCATTTATATAATTTGACAACTATATTTTCCCGAACAACTGGGGTAGTTTTTTACTTGCTATTACAAGAAAGATTCGAGTCGAAAAATCTATCTCATAAAATACACTAGGTAACGTAATTAGACGGAAACTGAGTTTATTAGACTACAAAATGCACATAACATGGTACCTTTGTAGGACTAGCCATATAATATTCGGCAAAATATGTGTCTCATTCAAGCAAAGGGTCGCCTTAATTTCGCCTTCCCGCACGTTATGAATTTACATAGAATATGCTTTCAGGAGATTGTTAATCCTTAGCCTCTACCATGACTGTTAAACTTTGTAGAATTCTTTACTCGATTAATTTTTAACATGTAGAAATGTCTCCAATCGAAATCGAAAAGAGGAAAATTACTGCATTTTTGAGACTTGAGATAACGACCAGTGGGTCGATAGCGATACTGCAGCGCTCTGCCACCTGAGCCACCAATACCTCATCCATGGTCAGCATGTCAATTTGACCTGTAGCAACATCTACCGTAATTGTTACACTTCTTAAACTCCCCGGGTAAAATGTATGTAATTTTTGGTTCTAGTATGTAACCTTTAGGAGACCAAAACTAGCCCTTCAGGAGACCAAAAGAGGACCAGGGCGCCGGCCTGCCACCTGGTGGTCCACCGTGTCAAAATTATAGTATTTTATGCAACTGGCGTTTAAGTGAGGGCAAAAAAGACGAGTCGAGTGAGTAACAATTTGGGGCGAAGCCGAAAATTGTTAATAAAGACGCCACGAGTATTTTTTGACTCAGTTAAACACCGTTGCATACAATACTTTTTCTACTACACATGCACTTACTTTTTAATAGTTTTCTAGAATAACTTTCGTGAAATTCGCACTATTTCCTGTATTTTGACGCGTCTGCCTCCCCTCTGTTCCTGCACTCACCATGTCGCTCGCACTCCCTCGCGCCGCCGCCAGCCCCTGGCGCCCGGCGCACCCACGCTATATCCCTTAAAGGCTTCTTAACAATGCTTTAAGAGCTATATCGTGTACGTGGGTGCGCGGGGCGCCGGGCGGGGGCGGGCATCTTTTATGTAGGATTTTAACGATCTATGCACGACACTGTAAATGACGAATAACAACACGGGAGTAGAAAAAATATATAAATATATATTTAAATAAATAAAAACGAAGAGAGCTGACCTCAAATGATGGGATGAAGGCAAAGGAAAAGAAGTAGGTAACCGTTTGAGGGCCCATTTCACATTCTCCATCCTCTCAGGGCCAGTTGCATCAACCACATTTGACAGACACATCATCGTCACGCAGCAGATGTCTATGGAACTTGCCATATACAATACAATTTAACGAACGCTTTAACGGTGACAGACGCTTTGATGCAACCGGCCCTTAATATCATTTTCCGTGACGATTACACTATCGAGTAACTTAATTCTAAATCGTTTATAACCAGAGGTCGGCGAGGGTGAGCTATTTTCATACTAATATGATGTCAGACATGTCAAATTAGTAGGAAAACCGGCCAAGAGCGTGTCGGGCCACGCTCAGTGTAGGGTTCCGTAGTTTTTCGTATTTTTCTCAAAAACTACTAAACCCATCAAGTTCAAAACAATTTTCCTAGAAAGTCTTTATAAAGTTCTACTTTTGTGATTTTTTTCATATTTTTTAAACATATGGTTCAAAAGTTAGAGGGGGGGGGACGCACTTTTTTTTCCTTTAAGAGCGATTATTTCCGAAAATATTAATATCATCAAAAAACGATCTTAGTAAACCCTTATTCATTTTTAAATACCTATCCAACAATATATCACACGTTGGGGTTGGAATTTAAAAAAATATCAGCCCCCACTTTACATGTAGGGGGGTGTTGCGGACTCCTTTCTACGAGTGTAACCTGCGTCACTTACCTTTTTATAGACATATATGTTCTGTTATGAATTTATTTTTTTTTGACTTTGACATGTGTCGTATGAAAAAACTGATACGGAAAATAAACACGCAATATGTATGAAGTCGTTTATTTCGATCTTAATAGTTACGTAACGTAAATATTATCGTGTTGCCGCGAGTCGGCAACATAGTGGTCCTTCGAACCGGATGATCCAGCGCCGCGCCGCCGTTTGACTCCCCCTGCAAACTGAACCGAACTGAACTATGTCGGGGCCAGTCACGAGGAGCCGCGCCAAGAACATGCAAGAGCCAGAACCGGAACCGGGTACGTCCGCTGAAAATAAAGAACCGACCACGTCTACCCCTGTCAAAGATAATTCTTTAAGAGTAAGATCGAAGACAAGCACTGTCAGCCACAATATATCTGAACGAGAACAAACCATTCGATCTAACGTTAGTAGCGTAGTCGTTAGAAAGAAGGAGGCTGAACTAGCAGCCGCGAAACGACTAGCTAAACTAAACTTAGAACAAACCCTCATACAGAAAGAACTTGAAGTAACATTGGCACGTCTAGACGCCGAGGAAGCCGTCGCTCGCAATCAAGCCGCACTAGTCGTAGCCGCGTTCAAAAATGGTTGACAACGGAGCTACACGCCCACGAACAAGACGAACCAGCCCGTCGCTATGAACCAGCAAACCACGTGGAACGTCAACAATATGTCGAACGAGTTCAGACACGTAAACCGCCAAATGAGGAATTTATCCATGCCCGTCCCGACCCTACGGTTTCGGATATACAACTACTAGCTCGAGAGATAGCTAATCTTCGCCGTCCAAGCGAAGTAAAAGACTTGCCTTACTATAATGGAAACGTGAACGAATGGCTTTCGTTTAAAGCAGCCGTTGCAGACACCAGAGCCTCGTCGACCGAAAACGAAGTCATCTCCAAACTCCGCCGTTGTTTAAAAGGAGAAGCTCGCGTCACTGTCGCCGCGCTTTTAGATACTCATGTTTCTGTCGCCGAGATCATGGAAGCCCTCGAACTACGGTTTGGCTTACCGGAACTGATACTCCAAGAGGAAATACAGGCACTCAAAGACTTACCTAAGCTTGTTGACAACACAGACCAGCTCAGTAAATTTGCCTGCAAGGTTCGAAATTGCGTCTCAACTATCAAAGCCCTTAAAAAGCCTGAACACCTACACAACATGGAGCTTTTACGAACCCTGAAACAGAAGATACCCCACCTCAAGACTCGCTGGCTTAGTTACGCCCTAGAACATGAACACCAGACAGAACCTGAACTTGTCAAGCTGTCAGAGTTCTTAAAGAAGGAAGCCCAAACTACCTCAAAGTACTGGATGCACGAGACTACCCGCACTGCAATAAAACCGATGCAACAGCACAAGACTCATTATGCGATATCTGAAGATAGTGATTCTGATCCTGAACCTGAACTTTGTTATGCTTCAAGTCAGCCCAAAGCTCCCCTAGAAATGTTATGCCTATACTGCAACTCCAAGACTCACCTTCTCAAGAACTGCGAACAGTTTCTCCGCCTGTCGATTGATGAACGCTGGGAATGGGCGAAAGAGGCTAAGGTGTGCTTTAAGTGTTTGAAGTCTAGGCACCATAGAGAGAGCTGCCGAGCCCGCCCATGTGGCACAGAGGGATGCCGGATGTCTCACAATAGACTACTTCACTCTCCGACACCTCGTCAACCCGATTTATCAGCCTTCGTACACCCATCAACATCGAGCCCTCAATCAAACCCGGAGGTAGAAACTGAGAAACCACCACAAGAGACAACGGCTTGTGGCAGAGCTAACAAATCTCGGGTTCTATTAAAATTTATTCCTGTCCGAATCCAAGGACCAATAAAGTCCAAATTAACTTACGCCTTTTTGGACGGAGGAAGTACACTAACTCTTCTAAAGCAAGATCTCGCAAATGAAATTGGCCTGAAAGGGATCGCCGAACCAATGAGCCTGACTGGTATGAACGCGACCGCCGATCATCACGGATCTCAACGTCTTGACGTAGAAGTTACTGGACCCTCAAATGTGCCACTAAAATTATACGACGTCAGAACAGTTGAAAAATTACCGATTTCACCACAAACTGTTGCCAACATCGACGAATACGAACATCTAAAGGACCTACCCAAGACTGGGCTATGCTATGAGTATGGAGTCCCAGAGCTCTTGATCGGCCTGGACAACTGGCAGGCGACCATTACGAAAGAGGTTCGTAAAGGAAAAAGAACCGAACCATTAGCCACTCTGACTCCACTTGGGTGGGTTGTGCATGGATTTTCCCATTCACACACCAACACTGTACATTTCGTAGGCCACACTGACGAGGATTTACATCGATTGATTGAAGACTATTTCACAATTGACGCTCTAGGGGTCACGAATAAGATGAAGTTGAATGAAGATGATGAACGAGCCATTGCGATTCTAAAAAAGACAGCGAGAAGGGTAGAAGATGGCAAAAGATGGGAAGTAGGACTTTTATGGAAAGAGGATAACCCTGTAATGCCCAAGAGCTTTTCCCACGCCTCAAAGAGATTATTATCTGTAGAAAAGAAAATGGATAAAGACTTGGTGTATGGCCAAAAATACAAAGACAACATGGACAATTTTTTGAACAGTGGGTATGCTGGTCCCTGTGAGCCAGTTCAATCGCCAAAGAAGTGGTATCTCCCTCATTTTGGAGTTACTAACATTAACAAACCAGGAAAGCTCAGAATCGTGCACGACGCTGCCAGTAAAGTGCAAGGTATATCACTGAATGACAAACTGCTCACCGGACCCGACTTATTACTCTCACTGTTAGCAGTCATTTTTAAATTCAGAGAAGGCGAAGTAGCCGTATCTGCGGATATAAAAGAAATGTTTCTTCAGATCCGTATAAGACCAGAGGACCGTCCCGCTCAACGCTTTCTTTGGAGAGAATTTGACAGAAAAGGGCCTATGAAGGAATTCGAAATGAAATCAGTAATTTTTGGAGCCACTTCTTCGCCAGCAACTGCAATATATATAAAAAATAGAAACGCAGAAGATTTCACTGAGGATTATCCGGAGGCTGTGGAAGCAATAAAGACCCGATTCTACATGGATGACTATTTACACAGCTTCCATTCCGTAGAAATAGCTCGTAAAATCACTAAAGAAGTTGCGCATATAAACAAGGAAGGGGGGTTCACTTTAACACAATGGGTATCGAACAACGAAAGCGTTATGCAAGAAATTGAAGAAAGCAAAAGAGGCTCAGGAGGCGTTAACCTCGATTTCAATGTAAATGTCAAAATTCTGGGACTAAGATGGAATCCGTGTGAAGATACTTTTGGGTTTAATTTAAACCTGACAAAATTGCCCACCGAAATTATTGACCACACGCGAAAACCCACAAAGCGAGAAGCGCTAAAAGTTGTGATGAGTGTGTTCGACCCACTTGGTCTTTTGACGCCTATTGTCATTCAAGGAAAGATCCTTCTTCAACAAATATGGCGATCTGGAATAGGTTGGGATCAAGATGTGCAAGATGACGATCATCTTATATGGAAGCGTTGGATTGGTCGTCTTATTAATGTTTGCACATGTAAAGTTCCACGGCACTACGTACCAGAGCCTACTAGTTGCGCTATTGAACTGCATATTTTCTGCGACGCCAGCGAGAAAGCATACGCATCAGTGGCGTACTGGCGTTTTGTACGAGAAGATGGAAAGATATGGGTTGCGCTTGTCACAAGTAAATCCCGCGTGACCCCACTAAAACCAGTCTCTATTCCCAGGCTTGAACTTCAAGCTGCTGTTCTTGCGACACGACTTGCTTGTGCAATAGAGAAAGATCATGACACCATTAAACCCGCTAAAAGGTATTTTTGGACTGATTCCTCAGCCGTAATCTCATGGATTAAGGGAGACCCGAGAAACTACAAAACCTTCGTTTCTAATCGGTTGGGTGAAATCGCAGAAAATACGAATAACAGAGAGTGGAGATGGCTTTCGACGTCACATAACGTAGCAGACGACGCTACCAGAGAAATTGAAAATTTAGATCCCGAACACCGATGGTTCAAAGGCCCGTCATTCCTATACCAACAGCCTGAAAGGTGGCCCTCTTACAGTGAAGTTGCTGCACCAACGAGCCTATTGGAAATTAAGAAACCTACCTACGATGTCCTCCCAGTGAGTGCATATACTACTACATGTTTGCCTGACATCACCAGATTACCTAAATGGCTCAGACTCATCAGAGCCACAGCACATGTTTTTACATTCCTGGAGAGTATTCGAACGAAGGAACGTACTGGTCTTAAATTGGAACATATCAAAAGAGCTGAAGAGGCATGGGCAAAGCAATCTCAAAGTCAAAGCTTCCCGATTGAATTGGAAGATTTCAGAAATAATAGGCCTTGTGATAAGAACAGTCGACTACATGACTTGTGTTCATTCATTGACAATCATGGATTATTGAGATTGCGGGGAGAGCCGGCGCTGTTAACGAAGTAGATCAGAATCTCACTCAGCCCATTATATTGGACGGCAAACATCCATATGTTAAATTACTTATTATGTATCACCACGAGCGAGCTAACCACGGAAATAATGAGACTGTTGTGAATTCCTTACGCCAGAAGTATTGGATTCTCAACTTGCGCCCCAGCGTGAGGAAGGCTGCCAAATCTTGTCAGTTGTGCCGAATTCGCAAAGCCCAACCGACGCGACTTCCGCTTGGAGATTTACCTCCAGCTAGACTTGCACATCATCACTCACCATTCAGTCATTGTGGCTTAGATTATTTCGGACCCATGATGGTGACTATTGGACGAAGACACGAGAAGCGATACGGTGCTCTGTTCACATGCATGACGAGTAGAGCTGTGCACATCGAGTTGGCCGCATCATTATCTGCTGACTCCGTTATACTAGCTTTACGCAGGATGATAGCGCGCAGAGGATCGCCAATGGTTATTTATTCAGACAACGGTTCGAATTTCCACGGAGCTGACACCGAAATCAAGAGGTCTATCAAGGCAATCGATCAAGGCTTGATTAAGGATTTTCTCCTCAATAAAGGGATCGACTGGAGCTTTATACCACCTGCATCAGCCCATATGGGAGGGTGTTGGGAACGACTAATTCGCTCTATCAAGAGTGCGCTGAGCATAACCCTTAGAGAACAATTCCCAACAGAAGAAGTTTTGAGAACTGTGCTAACCGAAGCGGAATGGACAGTGAACACGCGCCCTCTGACACATGTTTCAGTGCATCCAGATGACCGTGAGGCTATAACCCCGAACCATCTACTCCTTGCGGGACGAAACAATATGCCACATTTTGGAACTTTCACTGACCAAGACCTAATTACACGAAAACAGTGGCGAAAGGCCCAAAGACTTAGTGATGTCTTCTGGAATCGTTGGGTCCACGAATATTTGCCAACGTTATTACCCAGATCACATGTTCGCGAACGACCGAACCTAAGAGAAGGCGATGTGGTTGTTATTGCCGATCCAGGATTACCACGCAACATCTGGCCAAAGGGCATAATAATTAAAGTGTTCACAGGAGCTGATGGACGTGTACGAGTCGCCGACGTCCGCACTGCCGGGGGAGTGCTGCGGCGCCCCGCTGTGAAGATCGTCCGCCTTCCGACTGATCCTGAATGCGCTTACTCGCGCATTGCCGGGGAGTATGTTGCGGACTCCTTTCTACGAGTGTAACCTGCGTCACTTACCTTTTTATAGACATATATGTTCTGTTATGAATTTATTTTTTTTTTACTTTGACATGTGTCGTATGAAAAAACTGATACGGAAAATAAACACGCAATATGTATGAAGTCGTTTATTTCGATCTTAATAGTTACGTAACGTAAATATTATCGTGTTGCCGCGAGTCGGCAACAGGGGGGTACCCTAATAAAACATTTTTTTCCATTTTTTATTTTTGCACTTTGTTGGCGTGGTTACTGAGATTATCCGCGGACGGACGGACGGACGGACGGACGGACAGACAGACATGGCGAAACTATAAGGGTTCCTAGTTGACTACGGAACCCTAAAAAAGCTCACCCCCGCCGACCTCTGTTTATAACTCACGGTAGGGGCACTGTTCAAATTTCGCCCGACACCTCGAGTAATTAGGAATTAATGAATCTGTGGCCTAATCACTTTAATGGAGGACTCCTTCGACCTCTAATCGGGAGTGTTAATGCAAGGAAAAAGTTGAACATATATTTTAGGCTTTGTACCGTTTATCCTATATTGGTTTTTTAATTTGTGAGATAAATGAAAAAAATGAATGAATGAATGAAGCGCTGGTAGCCTAGCGGTAAGTACGTGCGACTTTCGTTTCGGATGAAGCACCAATGAGTTTTTCGGCATTTATGTGCGAAATGTCATTTGATATTTGCCAGTCGCTTTTCGGTGAAGGAAAACATCGTGAGGAAACCGGACTAATTCCAATAAGATCTAGTTTACCCTTCGGGTTGGAAGGTCAGATGGCAGTCGCTTTCGTAAAAACTAGTGTCTACGTCAAATCTTGGGATTAGTTGCCAAAAGCGGACCCCAGGCTCCCATGAGCCGTGGCAAATGCCGGGATAACGCAAGAAGGATGATGATGATAAATGAAAAGTGGGGACACTGTCTTGCGATTTGAACCCACGACCACTGGATCACTAGCGTAAAGCTTGGTAGCGTGTGAGCTACTAAGTCGCCACTTAACCAAAACTTGCGAATGTTCTCACCATATAGATTGTTTATGTTCAGAATTACCCCCCCCCCCACACCCCACCCCTCAATTAGCGTGTTGTTAACAAAAATTGACTCGCTGTCAGTTTTGTAACGACAATTGAGCATAAAATCTGTCTAAGAATTTACTTTTTTCACATTCTAAATAGCAGTAGCAAAACTGACAGTGAGTTAATTTGTGTTAACAACTTACGCGAATTGGGGGTCCCAAATTTTGAAAATGCCCATAGACCTATGGGTAGCCCTCGCGACATCTACCGTAAGAGTTTATATACTTCTGAAACAGTTACAGGATTATTTAAATCATACTGGAATTCGTCAACAACGATGCACAGTATACAAAAGTTAATTTTGTGTCAAGCTAAAACAACTGCAGTTTTTAATACACCAAAATAAAACAAAATTATGTACTTATTTGAGTTTTTGAAACTCAAGTCACATTTGCAAGTCAGAGTAGGTCCGTTTGTCTCAGATGACAATTTACATTTTAATACACCGAAAATCTGTTATGTGTGCTTTAAAACATTAAAGAGCTGCTCGCTCTTGGATAAAATAACCATCCAATTATCTTAAAATAATTTTCATATTCTGCTCGAAACGTTGATTTTTGCTTCGCAGAAATTCGTTGTTTGAAGCCGTCGAACTTTTAGTACATTACATAATTACATTTCACGGAAATTACAAAGAAAAATAATTTATTTAATAACTTCATTAAATTTTGGTACATTAAAGGTAATTTGACTTTCCAATTGTTTTATTTATTACGATACAGTTCAATAATAGTTTGGTTCGGTTTTCACATTTGGCATGTCACCTATCCACTTGTGGACAGGTGACATGCCAAAGTAGGCCATTGTGGATTGCAAATGTTTAATTTTGACAGGTAAAGTCTTCGACAAAATACGATTTTATCGACATCAACGGAGAACTCGAAACGTCTGTTTTGCGAATGTGCTTTGTGCATTTAATATTTCAACTCGAAAGGATAAAAGACAACGATCTCTCAATTTTAAGGATATCGAAAGGTAACTAAGAGAATAAATAAAATATATAGAATGACAAAACAACCTACTCATACAACAAATTGATTTGTAAACTGGGGGGCGATTTTTGAATCTCACATACGGGATTTTGTCACTAAAATACCGGTTGAAAACGTTGACTTGCTTATTATTTTCAGTGACAATTTTCTGAATTCGAACGCGTGAGATTCAAAAATTGGCCCCCTGAACTGAAATACGCAAAAATACTCACGTTTTACGGTCTACGGATCAATAAATTTATAAATAAGCTGGCGTCTATTATCGTCTAATAAAATAAAAGGTCGCAATAATCTACACTGAGCCTTGTGTCATTCTATTAGCTTGCCGAGAAATGAAAAAATCTCCTAGTGGCAAATGTTGGCAAAAATGCAGAATAAGGTGAATCGAAATAGTGTAGAATCAATGTCAATTCTCAAGCAGTGCGGCGGCGATGTGTAGGTCACCACCCGATGACAAACCTAAGATAGAGCTTACCGGTTCATTAATATATACTTAAAACATTTATAACACATTTTGCTGACACATTACGAAGTCCAATTAGAATCTTGATTGAAGTTTACAATTTATTCGAACGATGTTTCTGCTCTGCACAAGTGGAACCCACGATTTTTGTCATACCTACGCCTAACAAAGATCGGATTCAAACTCGCAAAAGCGTTGGGAATAATCAATCTGAACTATGGAGACGTCGACCCACGTGCTTACAAAAGGTCAAGGGCAGGCGTATTTCTGAACGCACTGACAAAGGTCGCCGGATGTAAAATAGCAATTTGCGAGATTGCGGCGACATGTGACTTCTACATGTGGGGTGTAGGGATATTCACGTGAAAGAGGACCTGCAAGTTAAATCGGATTTGTAAGCGTTGCTTAGGGAAATTTACAAACTCATCACTTTATTTTCGTTTCGGGGTTTGGGATACGTCTGACTACTTGTAGTTCTAAAACACAACACAGTGCGGAATTCGTAGGTATTGTCATGAAACCCATTACGATATAAAGATTATAAAGTCATGGCACAAGCGTCCTGAATTATAGAAATGTTGAAGGTCACCGAATGTAATCTCAGTTTAGAAAGTTAAATTGAAACGAACAGTTAAAAACCGCTGCGCTGTAGCAGGCACCTGACCTGACTGCGTTTTTATGTAGGTTCTTCAATTAGTTACTCAAATTTCTTGATTTCAGTGTCGTTGGTTTTCGCGGGATCCAATAATCTTAAAGCATACAGTTGGACATTTATAAACCGGCACACATAGGGGTATTTCACTAAAAAAAATGGCCATTAGTCGATGTCAATAAGTCAAAATAAAAATAAATTAAAATAGCATATGGATTGACACAATAATAGAACTACTTATAGAAATGTATATAAATAATTTTGGCCAGCCTTTTTAGTGAAATATGCCCTATGTGTGGCAATGCTGTGCCGCATACGCTTTGTTGGACTCTTTGTTCGTTATTCTAAATTATCATTTAAATAACAGTATGTGTACCTACTTCCTAAAAGTAAAATTTCTTGAATAGAATCTAAAAGAGGAAATTACACACCCGCTTGGTTACTGGCACTCGACACGGAATTTATTTTTGTGACCTATTTAGCTACATTTTACATGACCCGAGCTAGAAACGAGTGTTGAGATGCATAATCATATTACATTGAGGTTAACCATGACCCAATTTTGTTACCACATAATTATAAATTCTTTATACATTCTTTAGTGTATCTTTCACATTCCTTTTTGTGTGATATAGTTAGGTTTATCCTATTACTGTATGTGTATTTATTTATTTATTAATTATTTATATATTATCTGCCCATTGTCTTTATGGTACCATGTTGTACAAATTGCGGAATTTGTTACCCTCTTCAAGTTTTCTCTCTCATTTACTCAAAGGTTAACTGGAAGAGATCCCTCAAAGGGATAAGTTCGCCTTTGTACTTCACATCTCAATGTATGCTTTTTTTTATGTGTTTTTGTACAATAAAGAGTTACTACTACTACTACTACTACATTATACTTACATACTAACATATTTTTGAACCAAGTTACATTATAAGTACAGTTAACCAATTGGAACCCTAGGCCACTCTACAACCATGTCAAAATGACAAGCAGTAAGAGATTTCTTACAATCAGTTTTTAACGTCACTATGACATAGTTCTACGGTGGCCTAGTCAACCAATTGGAACCCTATAGGGTCCCAATTGGTTGACTATACTTCCATAACTTCTTTTGTAAATCTGAAACTCTGCACTTATCACTTATTACCAGCGTGAATTCTAGGTACTCTGGCAAATCCTCTAGAACAAACAAATTTCGAGGAAAGGTAGGCTGACAAATTACTTATCCTCTCGGTAGAAAAACAAGCGTTAAGCGTTAAAAGGCAATCGAGTTTTTATACACACGGGAAGGAGGATTAGTATGTTTTTTCTTTGAAGTTGTCGACGTCGATTTAATCATTTCATAGAAATAAATCACAATTTCTTCATCACACTACCACATAGTTAAAGTTCTCTTTTTTCCAAAAAAATATTTTTCTCAAACATGCAATGAAATATTGTCTTTACGTTCCTTAAAATGGGCTGGGAAGTATCGCTTTTTGGGCGCAACAACTCGAGAGGACTGTAAAGGGATTTCATATTATTTTTTAGGCCTAGGCCTGCAAAGTAACTTTTTTTATAAAATATTGTCCTTTAGAGCATTTTTTTTATTTCATTGTATGTTTGAGAAAAGCACTATACATGCCTCGGCGTGAAAACGGATTCCCGGCCTCGTATCCCTATCCGGTCCACATATACCCGTATATACCCACTTGGCCGGAAATCCTCATTTTCCCGGCCTCTGATGTAATGTACTATGAAAGCAACCAATATAATTTTTAAGAAAAAAAAAAACCGCCTTCCTTTGGGGTTCTGGTGATAAATACTTTCAAATATTGGATAATGTTATCAATTCGTCTGTATATTTTTTAATGTTTGTTATTCGATATCTCCTTCATTTCTGAACCAATTTTGAAATCTGGATGATTCTGAAGTACTTACAGATGAGAATGATTATCAGAACGGAACTCCAACCAGGGGCGGCTCACTCTTCATCAGCAGTTCCACTGCACCAAATGTCACTGTTCTGGACGTAAGTGCATGCTGTTCTTATAAAAATACCAAAGTGACTATAAGTGTGCCGTTCAGATTTGAGGAGTTCCGTTCTGACCATCATCAGCAATTCCACTGCACCAAATATCACTGTTCTGGACGTAAGTGCATGCTGTTCTTATAAAAATACCAAAGTCACTATAAGTGTGCCGTTCAGATTTGAGGAGTTCCATTCTGACCATCATCAGGAGTTCCACTGCACCAAATGTCACTGTTCCGTACGTAAATGCATGCTGTTCCTTTAAAAACACAAAAATCACCATATGTATGCCTTTCAGATTTGAGGAGTTCCCTCGATTTCTCCAGGATCCCATCATCAGAACTGGGTTCTGAGAAAAATGGGACCAATCTGTATGCATATACATTCAATCAAAAAAAAAATTTCAAAATCGGTCTGGTAACAACGGAGATATCGAGGAACAAACATTTAAAAAAAAAAAACGTACAGACGACTTGATAACCCCTTCCTTTGAGAGTTGGAAGGCGGTTAAAAATTTATGTATGTATTTCAATCTCCGTAAATCGAACAATAAACTCATTTTCTCAAACATGCAATGAAATATTGTCTTTACGTTCCTTAAAATGGGCTGGGAAGTATCGCTTTTTGGACACAACAACTCGAGAGGACTGTAAAGGGATTTCATATTATTTTTTAGGCCTAGGCCTGCAAAGTAACTTTTTTTTATAAAATATTGTCCTTTAGAGCATTTTTTTTTTATTTCATTGTATGTTTGAGAAAAGCACTATACATGCATCGGCGTGAAAACGGATTCCCGGCCTCGTATCCCTATCCGGCCTCGCTCGCACGCTTGCTCGGCCGTATAGCCGGCCATTTCGTGGCACTTCATTACTTTCTGTCTTGTTGTTATTATGTGTTCTTTGTCTTGTCTGTGTTCACGAATAAATGTTTATTCTATTATTCTATTCTATTCTATACCCACTTGGCCGGAAATCCTCATTTTCCCGGCCTCTGGTGTAATGTACTATTACAAGTGCTGAACAGTTGAATGAGAATGTTTCCAAACCAATTATTTTTCAATACCCGCGACCAAACGAATTACTGCATGAATGGGGTTTAGATTTAAAGCAAAAACTAATACAAAACAACGGTAAGCACAGTTTCACGGGTCAAATATTCGGCAACCAGAAAAGCTCCAGCAAATCGTGCCACTAAAAACGTCCATGCTACAATATTTCCAAAGCTCATTCTACTCGTACATTTCCAATCCTAAGGTTTCAACTCTATTTTATATATTTCAAGGATGATTTTTCTTTTGAATTATAAGGTACGAGAAATAAGTTAAAATGTCACTGGTCCAAAGCTGCAAGCGTGGTTAAGTGCGCCGCCATTGAACCGTAAATAAAAATTCGACCGAGCGTAACTTTCGTATGTAGATAGTACTAAAATGTCCTTTAACATTTTAGTGGTGTTAGCCATAAACCAACGTGATCCTTTATAGCCGGAAATTCTTGGGAACCTGGACTTAGGAGCGCATAAAATGGTGCACTGAACGCATGATATAAACTCAGAGGTTTTGAGCAACAGAGTTGCTGGTAGCAAATATTCTATTAGGTGCACACATTTCTGAAACCTTACCTTATATTACTTATTAGTAACTTTATCTCATAGACTCATGAAATATAACGTGGAATGGCGTAAGCTATCTGCACCAAAAATGTGGCAGGTCGTGACGCTCACGCCTCAGCCTCCATGCTTCAACAATCACGATGCTCGTTGTCTTCGAGTAAGTCTGCAGCACCAATGTAATAATCGTCTGCAAAATGCACAAACGTCGGTGATGCTCTTATGAAAGCTCTTCCTTGAACGACAAAGCTGTATTTTTTTTAATCAGCCTCTTTTAGTGTCCCACTGCTGGGCAAAGGCTTCGCTTTTTCCACTCGACCCTGTTGTCAGCGATTTCCCACCATTTTGGGTAGAATGCGTCCAGGTCATCCCGCCATATCCTTCTTGGTTTGCCCGAACCGCGGCCTGTCCCATCTAGTGTTTCGCGGTTCCCAGTCTGTAATCATTTTGGCCCACCATTCTCTGGCAGACATGTCCAGCCCAGTCCTACTTGAGCTTCCTGCGAAGCGGTATTAGAAGTCAAAATCCATATTCGCTCAGGTATTACTGGTAGAAACTGCACAATAACCCACAAAGCTGAAGCGTTCTTATGTAACGAACCGTTCGCTGAAACCTGGAACGCTTTCAACTACAATTCTTTTTAACCCCTGTGCTAGGCTTCCGACATAGCGTATAAATTAAAACCAGTAAGACTATAACATGATAATTCTGGATATCGGTAGATAATTATCAAGCTGAGATCCAAGGTTGATAGTGTTGATAAAAAAAAAAAAAAAAAAATTCTTTAGCATATAAACTGTTTACAGTAGCAGGGTAGATGTCTCTTTTTAAGTATCTGAAGATACTTGTGATAAGAGACACCGCTCTTTCGTAATGAAGTACTTATCTTAATTAATAAGGTGATACAGGTAAACTTATAGTACTAGATTAGCTATAACTTAACTGACATGTATACTACGAATACAAGAGTTAGAAAAATCCTATTGAATTTACAAAATAAACAAGTTACAAACGGAGTTTAGCAGTTCACTTGCGCATTGTGTGCGCATTGTGTGTTATTGATACCTTTTGAAAATAATGATTAATTTCTATTGTCCCCGTTGGGTTAATCTTAATTGGTTAATTTTATGGGTTCATTGATAAGGTGTAGTATTACAAAATCATTATAGATGTAATTACAAAATTTGTACATTAAATAAACATGGACTTTCCAAAGGCGTAGTCCTACTTCACCCAGAGTACCACTTATGTCATAAGTCATAACAGAGTAAAGAGTAGAGATTTAAAACAGAGCTCGCAGAGTATTTTCATTTAATATCATACATACATATATTTCCTACATTCATCATCATCATCCTAGCGTTTGTCCCGTATGGTATCGGAGTCCGCTTACCAGTTTGGGCATAGTAAATATTTCCTACACTACTACTATTTTTAGTTCAACTATCCGTTTATTTTCTATTGTACTATTGGCACAGAATATATAATAGTACAAGTACAGAAGGCTCACTCCTTTGATGTTCACAAAACGCCACCATTCTAAATTCTTACCTACAGTAACAAACGGACCGCACGCGAGCAGACGACATTGAATTCTATTGCGCCGCGCGAAGGTCGTCGCCACTGAATGGGCCGCGAACTCGCGGCCGCCGGCATGTACTTGTAGCGCGGCGAAAGGATCGCGGAGTGAGCCGCCCCTGCTATTGGCCTAAGTGCGTTTTCACATTTTCCGATCCGATATCGGATGTAGGACCGATATCCCATACATTTAAGCATCTTTTAATTTTGCCTTTGAAATCCTTCCGACAGTTCCGACATCCAATATAAGATCGGATAATGTGAAAACGCACGTAGAGTGATAAAAAGTTTTACGATGAACTTACTACTATGTATATAAATTAAAACCGAAATAAATTACACATATGAAAGAAAAAGTGACCAAGTCCTCTGGTGTCTGAGGCTGGAATCGAACCAGCGTACTTTCCAATCGCGGGAAATGCCTCTTAATCCGCTCGGCCACCCAGGTCACAGCTGTCGAGGTCGAAATTATCTCTCATATGAGTAATCTATACAAGGACTCGTAGCGCCCTCTGTCCACCCCTAGGGCAGAACGGTATGGTTCTTACTGTTTGGTGTGAACTTACTGTTTAGTAAACGAGCGCTGTGTGAGCTGCATCGTATTTGCTACCGTCAGGTGCTTTACATCAAAGGTAATGATAGAATGCGATAATATGGAGCCGGACACTCGTGAAGCTTCGCTTCGTTAATGGACTGCGTGCCTATTTCCCTGCAATGAGATAGTCACAGTACAAGTTAACTTTGCTTTTGGGAGGTTAGGTTTTGGTTTGTGAATGATTGTCCCAGGGAGAATATTTATGGCGTATTTATTGTATAGGTATACATAATACAATACAATGCAACTTCTCATTATTGCTCAATAAAAGACAACAATACAGAGGAATGTAGCAACACAAACAAAAGCAATCTTTTCCAGACAACGTGCAAAGATAGATTGTAAGTTAAATTTCCTTGTATTGTATAGGTTACATATAATTTTAAGATATATCATAAGGTATAGATTGTAACGACCATGTTGTGACAATAAATCATTTATCTATCTATCTATCAAAGGGCTACCTGAATACAAATTTTACTTTTTGCACCATGCCTATAGAGGATCTTAAATCCGTTTAGGTACGTTTTTCATTTAAATAAGCTTTCTGTGTCAACTCACATTTTGCAATTAATTGTTGTATGATGTTAAAATTCAAGCTCATGTGGGATTGGGCAGGACACATCTGTCGGATGCATCCAGACAGATGGGCCAAAATAGCGACCGAATGGGTACCACAATTTACCCGAGGCCGAGGTAGGCCAAGAATGAGATGGCGGAAAAAGACCTGGACTCATTTTGTGGCGTTTGGCGGGAGCATGCAAAGAGCCGTGACGAGTGGCGGAAAACAGGGGAGGCCTTTGCCCAGCAGTGGGAAACAATATAGGCTATTAAAAAAAATGTTGAAATTGTTATCTAATATACTATCTAATAAACTAGACATAGTTTAGCTTTAGCTTTACCTGTAAAAATATGGGTCCAGTTTGCAGTGAGGTTAATGTCTTTGTTTGTGGATTTTACAACTCGGAGCCGTAAAATAAAATGTATTTTACGATATTTTACAGCCAACTATACCAATGCTCATTTTATTGATGTATTTTGCTGCCGTATTGTGTAAAAATTACAGTTATCGCACTTATACGGATCCGTTCATATTATTTCAGACATGATTTTGACAGCCTCACCTATTCAAGGGTTAAAGTAATGATTTCATAGAAGTTATCCAAACTAGCTTGGAATAGCTGTCTCATTACTACCTTAATACCTTTGACACCTTTAACATTTTTACCTTACCTTTATACCTTTGACATTTTTTTGGGGTTCCTTACCAAAAAGGTACAAAAGGAACCTTCATGGTGCGACTCTGTCCGTCTGTCTGTCTGTCACATTCTTAAATATCTCGTTTTTCTATCCGCGTTACAGGATGTCTCGCTTGCAGACATTAGTGGGAGTCAGCATTCAATTTGAAAACCCCTTAATGAATGACATAAAACCGGTCAGCCATAAAGGTTCTTTTATGATTGTTTCTCTCCAATTAGTGATCACCGTCATACAAATCGGGGAGCAAGCCCGTGCCAAAGGCTTTCGACTGCGTTGATCATGACACTCTTATTCGCAAGTTGCACCACTACGGCGTCAATTATAAGGCCCTTGATCTGATCTGGTCTTATCTTACAAACAGAATTCAGAGGGTGAACATAAACAGAGCTAAATCATCGGGATCTATTACTTCAATGGGCGTTCCCCAAGGATCTATTCTTGGTCCTTTCTTATTTCTCGTTTACATTAATGATTTGCCTTATATAGTTAATGAAAAACATAAGTTAGTTCTCTTTGCTGATGATACATCAATTGTATTTAAAGTAAAAAGGAATGAATGTGATTCTAATGAAATAAATAATGTATTGTCCTCTTTAGTTCAGTGGTTTACTACTAATAATTTACTTCTCAATGCTAAAAAAACTAAATGTGTTAGATTCTCGTTGCCTAATGTCCAGCATACGAATGACGTACAAGTTGTTTTAAAGAACGAGACATTAGACTTTGAAAACAAAGCCGTTTTTCTAGGCATAACTTTAGATCTAAAACTACAGTGGGGTTCGCACATCTCTACATTGGTAAGTCGACTGAGTTCAGCAGCATACGCAGTTAAAAAAATCCGTCAACTTGCAAATGTACAGACGGCACGGCTGGTGTATTTTGCATATTTCCATAGCGTCATGTCTTACGGCATTTTATTGTGGGGAAAAGCCGCTGATATTAATTCTATTTTTATTTTACAGAAACGTGCCATTCGCAATATTTATAATTTGGGGTCACGTGTGTCCCTCAGAGATAAATTTAAGGAGATCAACATCCTCACTGTTGCTTCCCGATATATTTACGATAATATTATTTATGTAAAAAAAAATATTGACATGTATAAATTGAATAGTGATGTACACCATTTTAACACCAGAAATAAAAATAAATTGGCGATCCCGCGATTCCGTTTACAAAAAGTGAATAATTCATTTATGGGGAACAGCGTGCGGTTTTATAATAAGTTACCACCTAATGTATCTGAATTGTCAATAAATAAATTCAAATCATTCGTAAAACGACAGCTCCTGCAAAAGGCTTACTATACTGTCAAGGAATTCGTAGAAGATAAGGATGCATTTATGTTAAATTAGAAGAAGATGTACATATATATAATTTTAAGCTGACATGTAAAAGTGCTAGCATAAGCCTATTTACAGAATAAACATTTTTGATTTTGATTTTTTGATTGAAAGGCGTACTTTTTTATTTCAGCGCGAAGTATATGACGGAAGACTGACTTTGAATTGGAAAACAGCGCAAATATTATTGAAACCGATATTCCGGTTACGTACATAAATGGTGCATACTTTGACGACATGTACATAATTGTACAATGTAACTAATGTAAGAGTGTTCAGCTAAGTTGCCAACAGCCAATAACGAAATTTCATCGGAAAAAGAATATTATTAGAATCTTGATTCTTGTTTTCTCGCGCCCACTGTAGCCTTTTTCTAAATTGGCGATCTCTATCACACATTAATATCAGTGCAACAACAGTGAAGTTGCCACCACCAGTCCGTCGACCCAAGAACGTTCTGTTGACATCCCGATCGTTTCCCATTCTTAAGTGAGCGGACCAGCGAAGTCATTTCAGCTATAATAGTCACAATAGTCACAACAGCTATAGCTATCATCATCATCATCATCATCATATCAGCCCTTTATCGCCCACTGCTGAGCATAGGCTTCTTTTCTAGTACGCCACTTCTCCCGGTCCTGGGCTAATCTCATCCAGTTGTGACCCGCAGTTTTTCGGATGTCGTCGACCCAACGAGCCAACGGATGCCAGGCACTTTTTACATATTTGTTAGCGGCCATCATTCCATAGCTATAATATTGTTTTTGTTAGCCTCATCTCACTACTCTATACTATAACTCTATACATAATACATCTTAGCAGTCCATTGGGTGCAGTACATTGATACTGGCACCAATAACACGACTTCACAAGCACTGCCCAGCTTGCACTGCAGCCTCAAAGGGACACACAAAGGGTTTCGATGCTCGTCTGAATTAGTCGGCTGGACTGGAGCTTGGAGCTCGGCATTATCTGCAATCTGCTTCTATTAAGGCCATTTTTATTTGTGTGATAAACATGGATATTTGATGCTGAATTATGGGTGTTTTCTATGAATATGAATAGGCATGTCTTTGTCGTCGCGAAAAACTGATTGTACTTACAAGTTCTGTTTTATTTGGATATAGTGCGATCTGTGTGAGATGTTCTCAAATAATTTTAATTGTTTGATAACAGATATATTTGCAGCATTATTTTTCTACATTACAATTATTTTTGTCGCATATATGTCTTGCCATTTTTTTTAAATATTCTTTAAGGGATCTGTTACAGGGACACCTTACAAATATCAACTTAACCCCAAACAAAGCAAAGCTTGTACTATGGGTGCTAAGCGACGATATACATACTTAAATAGATAAATACATACTTATATACATAGAAAACATCCATGACTCATGACCAAATATCTGTGCTGATCACACAAATAAATGTCCTTACCGGGATTCGAACCCAGGACCGCCGCTTAGCAGGCAGGGTCACTATCGATTAAGCCAGGCCGGTCGCCATATTTGTCAATATTAAATTGTGCACATTAAGCATTCTGAATCACGTTGTGCAAATGTTGGCTGGTGACAGGCATCATGTATCATCATATCAGAATATGAATAGATTGGAAGGACCATGGATTATTAAATAAACATGTTATAACCCAATTAAAATGCACACTTTGAAATTAGTCCACATATACGTACCTTTTGGAGTTTCAGAATAGAAGACTAGTTAGAGTTAAAACAAGCAATTAACAAAGTCGTGCTGCGGCTTCATTAATTATAAACTTCAGTTAGTTAACATCTTCATATACGACTAGCGTTTGCCCGCGGCTTCGCTCGCGTTAAATTCGTAAAATGCGGAATGCACCATACAATCTTCCACCCCCCATTTTAGGGAAGTGGGAGGTTAGAAAGAGACAAAAAGTAACCTATGTCACTTTTCATCCCTTAACCTATCTCCACTTAAAAAATCACGTCAATTCGTCGCTCCGTTATTCCGTGAAAGACGGACAAACAAACAGACACGCACACTTTCCCATTTATAATATTAGTATGGATTAGTATGGATAGTATGGATTAGTATGGATATACTTGAAGACCCAATGTGGAACAAGTTATTCCATCAATTCCAAGGAAATTTTGACATTAAAGTTTTTGAATTGAATTTAATTTAATTACTGATTTCAATTCGGAACCACATTTATTCATATTCTCACATCTCCGCCATTCTGGAAAAATACTCTATTTATAAATAGACATGGTATTTTATTACGGCACGTGTCATGCGTAAAATGGCCGCAGTTTTCCAAACAAAAAGGCACTCAGGATATTTTCTCGGATAAATTAGCAAGAGGAAGACAAGTAAATTGAGCATCAGAAGTTTGAGAATATCAGAGGGATGCTATACGTGTTCCGGAGTTTTGTTTTGTTTGTTATGTTAGACAACCGTCTAACCAATCGAGAGATGTTCACGACATAGTTTTATAAGTGTGTATGTCTGTGGCGTCGTAGCTTTCGAACCTGGGTGGCTAGCCGAATGGCACAATCGCTCACGAAACGCTCACGAAACGAAGCGCTAGTAGATATCTATCTCTATCGCGCTTGCGTATTGGCGCGACAGAGCCAGCGGCGTATCGCTTTCGTTTGGCGTCGGAGAAATGCCATTCGGCTACGGGGCCTGAGTTTCGAACGGATTAACCGATTTGTTTATTTTTGTTTGAAAGCTGAATTAGTCGGGAATTTAAATTTTGTATCGTTTTTGTTGGTTTGGATGGATATGTTGGTCATCCACTATCGCACACCTACCTCCATTACCTACACTCCAGTGTAAAAACTGGAAGGTAAGCTGTTCTCTATTGGCAGGCCAACGTCACCCGCTCGCGCGTTAAGTACCTACCGCCTGTGTAGTCGCGGTATTCTTTTGAGTTTTACGTAGTAACTTATTAGTATTATAAACTGAAATAGATACCATACACCAGAGAAAAAGCGATCAAGTTCACTGGTGGCGAAGCCGGGGATCGAACTCGGGTTTCCAGCTATCGCAGCTGACGTGCCATATGTGACGTGCATACGTGCTATTTGATTTAGCGTAAAGCGTAGCGTAAACAAAGCGTAGGTATTTGTCGTTTTGCGGGCAAGTGAAGGATCTGTTACGTTTGTAACTTTATTAATAATCTGTGGTATTAGCGCTGTCTCTGCTTAAGATGCAGAAAAGAAAACAATAATTTTTGATCTCCAAGGTAACCTTTGTATGACCCCGTCAATTGTACAACTAGAATAAAATTGTAAATTATAGTCCAAAATAGCCTAGCATACGCCAGCATACAAAAGGATTATACTGGGCTACAGAACTTGTAATAAATATGTATAATAAAGTGAGAAATATATCTAATAATAGTATCGACCATGACCCTAAACTAATGCCCAAACTCAATCTATCGTAAAACAGCCAACTGAAGCGTAAATTTACGCTAAAAATAACGCTAAATGGACAATGACGGCGACGCAAATAACGTTCACGCAAGCGTAACTTTACGCCTCTCGGCCTAGCCGAAGTGACACGCGTTGACGCTACGCGGCGATAGAAACGCAATCTGGCTCTGTCGCGCCACTACAGAAAAACCGGCCAAGAGCGTGTCGGCCCACCCTCAGTGTAGGGTTCCGTAGTTTTCCATATTTTTCTCAAAAACTACTGAACCTATCAAGTTCAAAACAATTTTCCTAGAAAGTCTTTATAAAGTTCTACTTTTGTCATTTTTTTTCATATTTTTTAAACATATGGTTCAAAAGTTAGAGGGCCCCCACACTTTTTTTTCTTTTAGGAGCGATTATTTCCGAAAATATTAACATTATCAAAAAACGATTTCAGTAATCCCTTATTCATTTTCAAATATCTATCCAACAGTATATCACACACGTTGGGGTTGGAGTGAAAAAAAATCAGTCCCCACTTTACATGTAGGGGGAGGTATCCTAACAAAACATTTTTTTCCACTTTTTATTCTATCACTTTGTCGGCGTGATTGATATACATATTGGTACCAAATTTCAGCTTTCTAGTGCTAACGGTTACAGAGATTATCCGCGGACGGACGGACGGACGGACAGACAGACATGGCGAAACTATAAGGGTTCCTAGTTGACTACGGAACCCTAAAAACGATAGGGAGAGTTTAAGCCGGGGTCACATTAGAGCCATGTCGCGTGTCGCAACGCGTGGGATTGTATTCGGTTATACGGCCGCTCGGCGGACTGGACTGAGCTAATGTAACCACGTTCATACAAAATGACACGCGGCGTGGCAAATGTATGACACGCGGCGTGGCTCTAATGTAACCCCGGCTTTAGCCGAATGACATTTATAATATCTGTTTCGTGGCTATCCATCGCTCTTGCGCGACAGAACCAGACAGTACTTCTTTCGGCGTCTAGTCGA
Organism: Leguminivora glycinivorella; assembly: GCF_023078275.1. Lineage (NCBI taxonomy): Eukaryota > Metazoa > Arthropoda > Insecta > Lepidoptera > Tortricidae > Leguminivora > Leguminivora glycinivorella. The sequence goes on from NC_062981.1 coordinate 8,209,433, forward strand.
CGATAACCATTCGTCTACGCAGGCTGGCTACGATACGCTGTTGTGACGTTGGCTAGGCAAGGTACCCGTATAATGTAAATAATAACGGCACTGTAAATTAACAATGCTTTTAATTATCGTGAATAAGTGACTATGGGCTTGATGGAATAATTTTCCATCCCAGTATGTTAATTCGAAATACTTATTTCAGTATCCCATTTACATATTGTTGACGCTGGCTTTGATGTAAGGGAAGCTTTAAAGTTGTCTGTTCTTCGCATTTAGTTATGTTACTAAAATTATATTATTCTTTACAGCTTAACATACTTATACTTTGAATCATATCATTCAAACATATATAACCATCAGTCTATTGATATTTTACCAATTAAGCTTCTTTTAGAAGTCGATTTATAATATTTCGTTTTTGTCGTGAATATGCATGTACCTACATATCCATACCTATAAAAGAATGAATATATTGATTGATTGTGTTACTGTTGTTTCAGGAGTCTATGGGCGGCGTTAATCGCTTACAATCAGGCGCTCTGTGTGCTCGTTTGCCTTCTATCTCATAAAAAAACGCCATACCTAATATTCAGATCCATTTTGCCTGTCCGTGTATCTATTATTAGAATTATTTATTTGCTTTTATGTATCTACATATCTACATTTACATTTTTATACAAATAAAATGAATTTTCTTAAATCTGATGTATTTTATCGATGTATTCCGTATTCCGTGGTGTTGACTCCGATTAACGTCAGCATTGTCTCCATATATCCCTAGGGGCGAAGTCAGAGCCGGCCCGAAATGAGGATGGAACGGGTATCGCTTCTTTTAAATTTATTTTGCAGAGCATTTTACGGTATACTTAGGTATGTAAATTCTGCTTTACTATGGCTAAATTAAAAATAAATATATAAAATAACTTTACTTTCGTCGTTCAACGTTCGAATTTAAGACCGCCCTAATTATGCAGCGATGACATTATTATGTGGATATACTTTTTGACTACTCCGTAGGAACACAATCAATTATTCTGATATTCTAATATATGTTAGCAAAGCAAGGTAAAATCATTATAATATAATACAATACTCTTTATTGCACACCTCACATAGATTACAAGTAATGCACAAAAAACAAAAACAAATTAAACAGAGGATTATACATAATAAGTTCCAAGCTTAAATAATTTAATTATCAAATAAATAAATAAATAAAGATTGGGGACACCTTACACAGATTAACTTAGCCCCTAACTAAGCAAAGCTTGTACTGTGGGTGCCAAGCAGCGATATAAATAAATACATACTTATATACATAGAAAACAAATACCTGTGCTCATCACACAAATAAATGCCACCTAATAAATGCCTACCGTCTGAGCCAGACCGGATCACAAATACTCATGTACCTTTAAGTAATAACCTGTGTATCGTCCAATTAGCCCCCAGCGTCTCCATCCTGCAAACTGTACACTTAGTAGAAATACAAACACTTTTCTCGAGTGCATGCATCATTAGAAAAATCATACAAACAGTTTATTTTTCATAAATTTATCCAACTAAAATCGTTTTGTTCACTAATTGACCCGTCTGATCCATTGGGTAGTAAGCCTGCTGCCTGTACTATACTTAAGAATAGTTTTTATTTTTTAATTTTCAATTTATTTTAATGTTTACCAACAGGTATTACAATGAATCTTATGTAGTTTATACTAAAATTAAGTACATGCTTAATGTATAACATATTACAGGTAAACACAACATGCAAATATTTAAACTAATTAAGTCTATAAATAGCTGACACATTGGATCACGTTATTTCTATTGAAAGTGGAGCAAAGTGCAACCTTGAAGTTATCTGCTGAATCTAGGCATTTAAATATGGAATTAAAACTAAATAACTAAATAAACTATAAAATTAACTAGTGAACCAATTGCGAATTTTGGTCGGGGAATCAAAGTAACCGGCCTGTGTGGTGACGGGTTAAGAATTTCAACACCCCCTTTCTTCCCGTGGGTGTCGTAGAAGGCGACTGTGGGATATGGGTTAAATTGTGGCGTAGGCGAGAGGCTGGCAACCTGTCACTGCAATGTCACAGTTTCGTTTTCTTTCAACCCCTTATTTGCCAAGAGTGGCACTGAAGCTTTAGTAGTTTCATGTGTTCTGCCTACCCCTTTATGGGATACAGGCGTGATTGTATGTATGTATGAATCAAAGTGAATATCAAACATGTTACTGTATTTATTTAGTAAATTACTCAAACGCGATACTGGAGAATTTGAACCTAAGACAGTACGACGCTGGGGGCGAGACATCGGTTTATCGGTATACAGTAAGATACAGTCATAGTCTCATCTCCGCATATAATTACCTCAGCATCGTACTATAAACTTAATACAAATACTATCGTATCGAGCGTGTGTCCTATATTGTTTACTCAAATAGCTCCGATGACATAGCTGACACGGTCCGCCGAGGCGAATATTGATTTATGCAAAATAATGTATGCTCCACCAATTTCACAGAGTGATCCTGCCGGAGTGTGGCACTTTGTGATTTTATCCCTGGAACTATGGAAAACGGTTAAAATGCGTCGTACTCGTATTAGAGAAAATGTTCATGTTGTTCACATAATATTATAGAAGTATAATATATCAGTATAGTCCAGAACTTTAACATATCGAGAACAGAAGAAAAAGTGCGGCGGATACACCTTTGGGGGACGCTTGGCTAGATGGCGCTAATATTAATATTTGACATTTTAATACATATCAAGCTAAGAAAATTGACCAAATTGTCAAAACTGAGGTTCAAAAGCTTGTGTCGAGAGATGTCTGTCTATGCAATGCGATTACACATTTTACTTTGCCAGTAACTCTCTATAATACTCGATCCTCTTTGCAATGCTATTACCAATAAGTAATAATAATGTAGATTTTTATTTTATTTATTTAATTTGCTTCTTGAGCTTCTGCATCTGACCCTGTGACCCACACTGTGCACATTATTATGTATCACTATTGGCCCACATTTGCTAATTTGTAATTGTGGGTCACTGATGCAAATCGCCTAAATCTGATCTGAATACAACGAAATACAATACAATAGATACTCTTTGTTACAAATTTCAATCAAATGATAGTATGCAGTCATGTGTCTGTTCTGTCATATGATCTGTTCCAGTCGAAACTTTACCTATTAAGCAGTAGCAAATAAAATAATAATAAAAAATTTGAAAAATCTCCCGACATAGAGGACCGATTTCCATCAAAAATGGCTAAAAACACCCCCGACTAATTCAGCTTTCAAACAAAAAAAAAACAAAGTCGGTTCATCCGCTTGAAAACTACGATGCCACAGACAGACACACCAGACAGACAGATAGACAGACACGTCAAATATAAGTTCCTTACCCCGTCTTTTTGCATCGGGTGTAAAATGTCATAATCTTACTACAGAAACGTACAAGAACTCTCCGCGAATAAATGAAGATAGAACTCCACAGAGTGATCGCTAGATGGCTAAGTTTTTCTTAAACTTGGACGTGGAAAAATGGAACTTGGTGAATACAAAATTATTTTCCCCTAGCATAGGGCCGTCGTCTGTCAGCCAGACGAAGTGAAAACATTTAAAAGCGCATTTGCAAGTTTAAATGCATTCTTTCGTAACTGTAAATGGTATATTTCTTTCATGCAGATTTTGACTTGCATTGATATCATTAGGACATCTGGAAATATTACTCGGATACCCCGTGTGGGTCAGCAGGTTAAGAATTCCTCCACCCCCCCTTCCGTGCATGTCGTATATTTAAGTAGACTGTGTGATAACTATGCGCTTTACACGTTGGATTGAACGCTTATAGGCGTAATCGCATTGTTTTTTCTATTGTGTCTGGCTGGAGTAATGTCCAGCAAGGTGTCAATTGTGGTGTATGCGATGACATAGATAAAATATAAGACCCACTTGCACCAACCACTTAACCCAGGGTTAGTGGGCTGGCATCTGTCGAATTCCATATAAAACCCGAGGGTTACCCCTCCATTTTCGTTGGTGCAAGTGGCCATAAGAAGATCATACCATCCCATACATTAGAATGTGACCGCCTAAGGGACCGACCCCACTTAGGCGTCGCGTGTCTTGCGGCGCGCAACGGATGTCGCGACGCGCCCCAGGTGGCGTGGCGACGGCCACCTGGGGGCGCGTCTTACGTCCTTCCTATACAAAATGTACTGAGGAGACGTTTTTTGAATTACATTCAGGCGGCGTGGCGGGGACGTCCGTTCCGCACCTGAGGACATGCGTCTCATAAGTGTGGCCGGTCCCTAAGAACGCGCATACACTACACCAAAAAAATTTAGCCTTTCGATTATATTATACTTGTAGATGGCGTTAAGTGTCACTTTTGACATAGATTTATGGCTCGAAAGTGACCAATTAACACCAATTTACAAATAATCAATGGCAACAAGGCATTTTTTGTGGCATTTATGTGTGGTGTAGTGTATGCGCGTTCTTAGGCGGTCGGATCTTAATGTATGGGATGGTATGGTCTTCTTATATTTAATCTATGGCGATGGGGAAATAACCTGTCAGTGTTACTGTAATATCATGATTTCGTTTTCTTTCAACTCCTTATATGCTAAAAATGGCACGGAAACATGAGCAGTTTCATGTGCTCTTCCTACCCCTTTTGAGAGTACATGCGAGAGTTCATGTGTAATAGATATGCTATTCGGATAATGCATTTCGTTCGTGCTGGCGTAGACGCACGATGACTGATTTTTTTATACTACGTCGGTGGCAAACAAGCATACAGTCCGCCTGATGGAAAGCGGTCACAGTAGCCTATGAACGCCTGCAACTCATGACATGACATTAGAAGCTTGTGCACTCCCTTTTGCCACAGTATAATAAAGAGTACTATCGTACAGAATGGCCACTCCCGCTCTCCGCTGAAAGTGCCGCCCACCCCCTCTCGGTTACTTCACAGTTACCGCCTGTCAAAAACGCGAACATTCGACCTGTCATATTTCACTCATACAAGCACAGTCCACGATCACCTACACGAGCTTAGACTGTGTGCTACGAACGCGCCTCTTTCATGTATGATCGCCAGTGTCCAAGGTGTGCTTTTGCTGTGTTAAGTGTGGTTAAGTACAGTGAATAGGTACCATCTTTCGGATATCGTTCTGAAGTTGATGTATGTTCGAATTGGCGTCTATAATTGTGTTTATTGCAGCTGAAACTTGTTAGCATGCATGTTGCATGTCGTGAATGTAGTGATCAACTGCGATCAATATCTTGTGGTAGTGAAGCTTAGAAACATAAATTGAATATCTTCTAAACTTGACATTCGATTACAATATGAAGTGAGCAATCGGTTAATGTAGTGGTGTTAGTATACAGAATAATAATGTACATATAAACATTAACTAAGAGCGAGTTTCAAAACTATCCTATACTTTATCAATTATAATGTAATGGCGTCGTTGGTGAACAGTCGTCTTTCACGCCGTGTAGCTGCGTTCAAATCCTGGGTGTGTATCAAATTTTTGTATTTTTTTAAATATAAATTTCGTATTTGTTATTGACCGAGCAAGTGCGAGCGACTGTTCACCAACGACGCCATTATACAACACGCATTTATTGACAAAATTAGGCTGCTATATATTATATTATAATGTATAGATTGTATAGAAGTTATTTTTGGAACTGACATCTATTGATATACCCCGCTGACAACCTACATCTTTACTTTTTTTTTTTGATGATGATGATGATGATTATAATTATCATTTATCAGTATTATATCAACCCAAACCACCACCTTCCACCATCTTTACTTGATATTTTAATATAATTTTTAACCTCTACTAATGTTAAGCAATGACGTATGTTAATATAATACTGAGTATAATTCATATGGTTCGTTGCTCAGTATTTATAGATTTTGCAGTATTAGAGAGGTTGGAAAAGGACTCCGGGATTTCACACGATTCTTGGTGCATTTTACAATATTGCTGAGTGTAACTGACATTGCGTTTTCATATGCCGTTAAACGTATAAAGTTTTTTATTTTATCTATGTAATGGTCTTGTTATATCAACTGTCAACAGTTATGCACACCTATGTTTGGAAGAAAATCAATTAAGGTACAGCGGGGCAAATCTCGACTGGGGGGCAAATGTAATTGGTCCATTTTTTTCATGTTTTACAATGTTTGCATGATTAAAAGTGTCCACCGGTTATACAGAGTGGGGCCTGTAACAAAGGCGAAGAATTGAACTCTAGGCTATTCTCCTTATACTGATCAACATTTGTTCGGCGACTTTTAAAAATAACTTTTATTTTGATTTTTATCACCCTTGAAAGTTTTTTCTAAGAGGTAATGTATTGCGAATTCTGTTAAGTCTAAAGTGTGACAGACAACGTCAATGACAACAATAATGGCGTACATTGAAGCTAATATTTATTTTGTATGAAAAATTAAAAATTTAAAGACTTCATAATTTTTAAAAGTCACTGAACAAATGTTGATCAGTATAAGGAGAATAGCCTACAGTTCAATTCTTCGCCTTTGTTACAGGCCCCACTCTGTATATGGTAGGCGTGTTCAGTGGATAAATACATGTAGACCTCAACATCATAGTGTAATAATAGAAAAAATGGATCAGTTACAATTACCCCCCAAGCTGAAATAATGTCTGTAGTTTTTGCCGTTACTCACAGCATAAACTTATACTCATTTTATGAAAAAAAAAAACAAAAAAACTTAAGTATTTATTTAATATAATATGGTAGTTTGTCTTCAGTTTCACTTGCACTCGCTTTATATCATATCATTTCTGACACGGTCCATACATCCTTTCTTGGGTTTTCCTCTTCCGCTTCCTCCTTATCCACATGTAAATAGGCCAAATATCTAAAATTATATCTTTTAGGATTCATCAGTGTAGTTATGATAGCATTTAATAGATGGCGCTAAAGGTACGATTCTTATTATGAATCCTATATAAATAATCCTTGTTTGTAACAGAATAGGATTATTATTATTATTTTTAGGATTATTTCAAGTCAGCACGACGTTAAACTCCACTTAGCGCATACGGCGTGAAAGCATCTTGAGACGTGACCGTACACTAGTTTATAGTCTAGCTAGTCTAGACTCGAGAAAGCCATTGCATTAAAGTTTTGACGACGCGGCGATAACTTTTAGCGCCGGTTTTATTAAGATAAAGGTGCAGGAATTTACACTAGTATGTTTGTAAATTACTTAGTGTTTTCTTCAAACGTCAATAACATTTCTATTAAGATTTTGCAAATAATAAATAATAAATAATAGTTCAATTTACCTGTCTCTCTTCGAAATATTTTGTGATGACACTTTGTGCTAAAAGTCATAATTGGTTTACTTGGAGTCCATTAACACACCGTGCAAACTTGAATGCTAATGAAGCTCACTACGGACAGTTGAGGTTTCACACAAATACAAACAATTTTTTTTTAATTTTTCGAAGTAACTGAAAAATAATGTTATTTCATCGTATTGGTCTCGTGAGTGACTTTAAAAATGTGCACGAGAATTTAAAGTGTTGTACCTAATGAATCTCGCTACAAGTTATCGCACTGTATGAATGGGCCCTCACTCTTCTGAGCTTCTGCTCATACATATAGAATCAGCATTTTGTAAACACCGCACCGTAAAGAATTGGAAAATTGGAAATGGAATTCGAACTATTCTGAATTCATAGAATTGTTATGCTACCAATTTCGAAACTTGCAGCTTTCCTCCGCGTCCTCGGAAGCTTTTAAACTGTTGAATTGAAAGATTCTCTGCAGATTCATCCGATTGAAATAAGTGTTGACTGGAAATGTTGCTTTTATATTCCGAAAGGCCCGGTAGCGTGCGGAAAGCGGTAAGAGCGTGTGATGTGACTTTCAATCTGGAGGTTGCAGGTTCGAACCCTGGCTCGTATGAAGGAGAACATGAGGAAACCGGACAAATCCCAATAAAGCCTAGTTACCCTTCGGGTAGGAAGGACACATGGCAGTCGCTTTAGTAAAACTAGCGCCTACGTCAAATCTTAAGTAGTCGTCAAAGCGCATCCCAGGCTCCCATGAGCCGTGACTAATACCGAAATAACGCAAGAAGAGAAGAATGACTAAGATCTCTGACTGTTCATATATTTATCTTTATTAGGCCTTGTTAGGGTTTGGTGTAAATATAGAAGTTCTCGTGTCTGAAGACTTACACACATATATTACCTACATTATGTAATATATAGGTAACTTAATTGTTATTCCTCAATCTTGGTTACGTTGACCATACACGCATCAATTCCAATCAAGTTGATCGGAACAATGGATTAGTTTAGTTTAATTGAATATTACTCCTTGCTCTAACAGGGCATAGGCAACCACTAACAATCAGATTAGGACATTCTATCGGTAACTACTAAGGGCCGGTTGCATCAAACCGTTTGTGACCGAATTTAGCTTTCGCTATTTTTTTTTGTATGGGAATTTTCATAGATTTCTGCTTGGTGATTGTTATGTCTCTGTTGATGCAACTGGCCCGTAGTCTTCGTTTAAATTGGTTTAAACTGTAAATATATATTTTTCTCCCTTGTCACACAAATAGAATATTTAATACTTCACTCGCGCAAAGAGATTGTTTAGAAATAATTTAGATCCCATATTGTCAGCAAAATCATCTGGAACTTTTGACTTAGTTAAAAGGCGCGCTGAGCAAATGTTTAACTTAGAAGGGATATTGAACCTTTAAGGCAAACTTTGTTTCGTCTTTTGATACCTTGCGAAAAGAGGTTGTGCTCTGATTTTTTAATATTATTTGAGATACCCATGGTTTATTTAATTAGGAGTAAGGTACAGCGGGGCAAATCTCGATTGGGAGGCAATTGTAACGATCCATTATTTCCATTATTACACTATGATGTTGAGTTCTACATGTATACACTGAACATGCCTACCATATATAACCGGTGGACACTCTATTTAATAATGCAAACATTGTAACACATGGAAAAAATGGACCAGTTACATTTGCCCCCCAGTCGAGATTTGCCCCGCTGTACCTTATTATTATTTTATTGTACAATGTTTGGACCTTATGTTACCTATGACCGGATTTATTTGTTACATATTAATGGCTCAGGTGAAATAAATATTGTCGTGGATGTCTCTAGACAAATTTTCCTTGTTCTCCAGGATAACGCGAAGTAATGTAATAAGCATCATAACATTCTTTATGGAACTTTCGAGAAACAAGAGCAGTTTTCAAGTAACTTTGTAAAAGTTGTCGACGTCCGTAACTGTTGGAAGATATTGCATGCTTTATAATGTACATGTTTAATATTTAATATATTCTGTTACAGGTAAACTACGAGATTATTAGCCGGGGAGGTAAAGTTTTAGTTTCAGTATAAGACATGATAAAGATGACTGTACATGCACTTAGTCAAAGAGGATTGAGTAAAAAAAATGAGAATACATTTATGCAGCTCTAGAAAAAATACTAGTCAACCATTGAAAAAAAGTTTGTTCTAGAAGTTGTTACTATCTCTTTTGTGTAAAATAATCGTCATTTGTTTTTTTCATAAGTTATTTTGTTGCTCAAAGACGGCGTGGATAGCAAGAAGCTTTGAAACTACGCGCTGTACACTTTAGACTTCCTAACATTCGCGTCTGTAAAAAGTTCACAGTGGATCATTTTAGCAAGAAAAACGTGGCAATTTCTACCATCTATAGAATTCTGTCATCCTTGACGGTAGTTCGAAGAGGTGGCAGCAGTCGACCAGCGAAGATTATGACTCAGAGGGCGTTGAAGTTACTTTACAGTAATTTTAATGATACAAATTCCATAAGCCAACGATATGTCGCTATAATATTGAAATATACTTACTCATACATCTGTAAATCGTGAAAAACGATTAGTCTGAAATACTGAAAGTAGGCGAGGGCACCAGAATCCACATACGATCAAAAATCGACTGTTACGTCGTAATGTCGTTGCATGACGTGAAATGATTCAAGGAAATCGTTCATTTTAGATGATGGAAGAAATTTGCCTTTTAGTAAAACTCATAATATTGGATATAAACGGTACTTACTGGAGATGTTTCTACTACACCAGAAAGATATAAAGCATAGGTAACTAAAAACAATTCGAGAGCTGAAAATTTTGCCCAATTAATAATAAAAGAAGACATGTGTTTGAAAGATGGACAAAAAAAATCGTCCACCGGTTTTTTACGAACATCATGTTCAAGCTCCGATTTACAGTTTACCATGGATCCTATGCCAATCTCCATTACATTTTTGTATATTTATTCTTGTATTTATTCAACTATATGTTGAATAAATACAAGAATAACAATTTTTTTTTAATCTGAAGAGTTTTCTTTAATTAAATGCCTGTCAAATGTATTCTCATTTTTTTGTTATCACCCGTTATTATAGAGAGTTATTGTCAGAAGAGTTGTTGTTAGTTGTTTAGTTTTGTGTTGTTGATTTTTATTTAACGTAGTGACACGGTGAGTGTAGTGTGTTTGGACAGACCAACGAGTGTGGACGCGACCAGTGGTAACGCTGAGAGTGAACGCACGCACGAATGAGGGTAGACCGCGCGCTGTCTACGCAACTTTGACATCCACCCACCGTTTTCAGTTTCCCGTGATCATGATGCATGCAACTGCATCGAAATATCGGGACCTCAATAAAAATCAAAAAGGTAATCACGGTTTATATCCCGGTCAATATAAGTCTTATGAAACTAACCATTTAAAACTCTAGTTATTGTCAAAGTAAAATGTGTAGTCACAGCCACTTCTCGATTAAAAATTTTGAATATGTATGTGTAAAAATGATCAAATATTAGTATTCGCGCAATCTAACCGAGAATTATCGAAAGATGTAGCGCCTTCTATATGACCATAGATTTTCGTGATGGTTCGTTTTTACGGTTTTAGATAGCCTCATTTTACATGAGATTTTAAACTGCGTGCCAAGCGGGACATTTTAAAAACACAGCTTGTATAAACAAAATCATTCAAAATGGCAGAAGTAATTTTCCAATGAATATTCCACTAGGGGCTCGGATCACTCACGCATTTTAGGCAAATATTACTCGACTTGATTTCCTATTGTATTTTAAACAAATATGTACCCACTATAATATAAAATAAAAACTTACATCATACATACATACATACATATAATCACGCCTGTATCCCATAAAGGGGTAGGCAGAGCACATGAACTACTAAGTTTCTGTGCCACTCTTGGCAAAAAGGGGTTGAAAGAAATCCAAATTGCGACATTGCAGTGACAGGTTGCCAGCCTCTCGCCCACGCCACAATTTAACCCATATCCCACAGTCGACTTCTACGACACCCACGGGAAGAAAGGGGGTGGTGAAATTCTTAACCCGTCACCACACGGGACCTTACATCAACGGGGGGAAACTTACATCAACATTGTTATATTAGTCTGATAAAAAAAGTAAAAATAAAATGAGTACACTTGACTTTATAACCCTTCAGAATATCTTCAGCACCAAGTGTTTTAATTAAGAGAATGCCTTCAATGAAGCGGAGACAAAGACGGTTGACTATCGATCCCTGTCTGTCACGCTTCTAGCTGCGGTCAGATGGCTGACCTACATTCTTTCCCGGTTTCAGGGTTCTTTGTGGATGACTAGTTTTTTTCTATATGTATAGAAAAAAAAGTTATTGCAAAAGAAATTAGCATGGTTAGCACATGATTGCCGCGAGAGTATGTCGCCGCGAGATAGATCATAATATGTCTTCTTCTATTGTATTAATGAAAATCATGTTCTAACACTGCTGGGTAAGGTTACAGTTTTTTAAAGTGAAAATATCAATTTTGCGCTATCGAGAAACGTATCTATCTACGTACTACTACGTACGAGGCTCTGGGGGCAAATTTTCGTATTTTATGCGCTCGATATAGTGAAATTTGTTCAGTAATATCTCTTCTACCTAGCGTTCAAATTCTAATAATGTAATAGGAACGAATTAATACAACTATAGATAGATTCATATGAAATTCACATATAGAGTAAATAATATGTCTATGTGCCAGCTGAAGAAGATTCTGAAGGGACCGTTAAAAAAACAGTAAAACTTATATGACAACAAGTAGCAGGGGATTAGTTTAAAATATTGTGTTACACAGGAAATGGAACCACGAGTAAAAGTGTTATATTTTATACAGCTAAGATATTTATTTTATATAGCTAAGACTTTAAATACAATATTTAAGATACTTTAACAATGTCCCCGCCATTATTCTCCGAACGTTAAGTTTAAGACATAATACACTTGTGATCCTCTGTAAAAGCTCATTACTTACAACTTTATGAAACTTAAGCCTGCGTAACATATCTTAAGATGAGACAAAATATCTTGTTCATTACAAGAAGCGAATTCTGTTTAAATATTTTGATACTGTTTTTATCTTATTTTGATACGACCTGACGGAATATTATGCTGCCAATTTTATCACTTGTCTATGTGGAAAAGTATCCGTCACGCTTTAGCAAATATGTCAGTGTGAGAGTGACATATGTCTTATCCACGTGGATATGGGATAAAATTGGAAGCATAACACGTTGGCTGGAGTCAATTAATCGCATGACTCGCGAGCACCAATAATGACCGTACGGAACCTGGCTTAAATCAGAAATGTAAATTAATTGAATTCGGTGCCTTTACGAACTTTAAAATGCGTCAGACATTTGCTACATATGATATATTATATGATTTATATTATATGATTTATATTATATGTCAATGTAAAAAAAACTTTTTTTTTAAGAAATCATATTTATATTCTGTCTTGTAACGCATACCTACGTAAAGATATATGACCCTGTTCTCATATATAAAGATATAAATTCAGTTCTCGCACACTACTTTGCGCATTATTTGTTGTGCCAAATCGTTGCTTAAGTTTTTTTTACTATAAACCGTTTAGATTACAATGAACGTTATTGCATAATGAAGTAATATCAAAACATTAACAAATTGTTCGAGGCAAGTTGGCCTTCTTTTCATTACATTACGTTTACAAGGACTTGCGATTCAAGTGGAAGGCTTTGTCGAGTATTTTCATAATGATTTTGGTATAATTGAATAAGTTTTCATAAAATACGAATTTCGAGAATCATCAACTTCAATGTTTCTGCTTGGTTTATTACCTATTCAAATATTTAGTAATGGTAAGAAATATATTTGTGGAACGGTACGAGTATAATCACAAAAGTAATAGAAAATAACCGATCTGAAAGTTGGTATTTCGTACAAGTTCTCTATTACAGTATAAATTTAAAGGTAAATGACTACTTTGTAAGTTTTCTGAATAAAATAGTAATTAAAACTATAGGCTATAAATGAACTATTAAATTTCTTTAATAAAATTATCGTTAACAAAGAACGTAATTTATTTAACTAACTATTAAAGACATCTTAGTCCAACTTTGGATAATTTCGTTAGGAACACGATATTTGGTACTTAGGGCTAGATCTGCTGAATATATGTGTAATTTAAAGATCTGTACGATTTTTCTATGAAAACAAATTGTTGACTTAGAGAAAGGTACAATCAAGTCAGAATCCAGATGTAACAGAAGGTTCGACCTTTTACTTTACGAAAATAAAACTCTAAATCAGATTCCGGAAACGCCAGTCCACTGCCAACGGTAATTTGATAGGAACTAGGTTTCCCGATCGAACAGTCTAGAAAGACTCTGGGATCGGATTAGTAAATACGGATGAAAAATCTTGGCTGATGAAATTGGGTAGCTGGGTGACGATATTTGAATATCTGAATTGGATTGGGAAGAGAATCTAGTGTACTAAATAATATACTGTCCTTATATAAACAAATATCATTTTAGAATTGTATGTGATTTTATTATTATTGTTGTTCAACGTTAAATAATTAAATTATGAGAAAGAAAGAAAAAAAAAGATAAATATTTCAATATCATGTCCTTAGTGTTCTTCACATACCCCACACCTTTTTTCTTCTTTGTTTGACCTAAAGGTTGACGGGTAGAGAATGTCATGTAGCATTAAGCCTTTTGTAACTGTATATTTTACTGTGCAATAAAGTTTAAATAAATACTGAACACTTAATACGTTCTAATACTAACGGTGCTGCGGGCAAAATTGCCAACAATTCACAATACATGCCATTGCCGCGTTTGTTCAATGGAGCTACCAACTAATTATGGAGCAAACGCGGCAACGGTATGTGAATTGCTGGCAATTGTGTTGCCCGTGTAACAGCATCTTTAAGTCCACATTGTCGCTCACCATAATATACTTACCCCCTTATTTATAAACGTTCACTAAAGTTATCAAGCCGATAAAGTTCGTATGTCCCTTTCCGACATATTGGTGTGATAGAAAGGGACAAACGAACTTTATCGGCTTGATAACTTTAGTGAACGTTTATGAATAAGGGGGTTAGACGATATTACTTGTATGATTTATAAGAGCGTCGTTATGCTTAAGCTCAAATCAGCATGTAAGTATGTATAAGGGTGAATCAACATTTTCTTTTCTGTTATTATCGGTTACGGTCCCCCGAGTCACGCTGGTTTTATGCAAAATTATGCTACTGAAATTATGCAAGCATGCATGTAGTACATGTTTGTAGGTGGCAAATTAAGGAAAGGGATTGTTAACCCCAGAAAAATGCATGTTTGCATAGTTAAAATAGCATATTTTTGCATAAAACCTGCGTTATTCAGGAGACCGTAACTATGGCAATAACAGACAAGAAAAAGTTGATTCACCCATAATCTCTGTTTTTTGTACTGACTTGTTTGAAGGTAATATGCATAATATAATAGAATTATCTATTTATTCACTTTTGTGAATGTTTTATGTGTATCTTTATTTGAAATAAAAACAGACGAAACGAGAAATATTGCGTGTAGATTCCATAATACGGGCGAATAATGTATCCAGTTATAGTATCTGATCATACGACTCTTATAGGATAATCATTTTGTTAAAAAGTGTTATTAAATAAGAGTAATTAATTATTTAAATCTGGCCCAGCAGCAATGTACGCCGTCCAACTTAATTTGACATGACATGAACGTCATGTCGTAATGGCGTTTAGGTAGGTACGCTAATTGATATGGACGTAATATGAATGAATGAATTATTATGTATGAAAAAAGAAAACTCATGTATTAAAAAAAACCTTGTAGTTAGGATCCTTAGGTTCGATAATCGTTATTAAGATATTCACCGTTATGGAATACACACGCTGTATAACGGACCCCTAATGTCTTATTCCCGCAATAGCATAAACACTTCGCCATAAACTTTTGTTTTGCATTATCATGATGAGAATCCCCGAGTTACTTTGTCATTTTGTCCGCAAAGAAAGCTCAAAACTTTTTTTAAAGAAAATTAATGCTACTCCAGATTCGGTTGTATGTGAAAAATGTTTTCATTCAGCAGTTTGTTTGAATAGTACATTACATCAGAGGCCGGGAAAATGAGGATTTCCGGCCAAGTGGGTATATACGGCCGAGCGAGCGTGCGAGCGAGGCCGGATAGGGATACGAGGCCGGGAATCCGTTTTCACGCCGAGGCATATATAGTGCTTTTCTCAAACATACAATGAAATAAAAAAAAAATGCTCTTAAGGACAATATTTTATAAAAAAAAGTTACTTTGCAGGCCTAGGCCTGAAAAATAATATGAAATCCCTTTACAGTCCTCTCGAGTTGTTGCGCCCAAAAAGCGATACTTCCCAGCCCATTTTAAGGAACGTAAAGACAATATTTCATTGCATGTTTGAGAAAAGTAATTTTAATAATTTAAAAATTACTGAACACGTGATTGACAGCCTTTACCACTTCCAAGTGTTATTTGATTTGACATGTGCCGTCAATCACTTGACACTAACTTGAATATTATCTTAAGGGTCTCTCACACTAATTAATGCATTTATTATGTATGAAAACGATGAAAATTTTTTTTTTGCGAATTTAACTAAAAGTGATATACAGGGTGGTTCCTGATAACGAACCTAACGTCATGTTGAATTTAACGGAAAACTAAAAAAACACGGTGTATAGGTAATGTTGTTGGTCAGTATGATATATGAATATGACGTTCAATGTAATGATAAGTTTAGCATTTGAAATAAGCAATTTTAAATTAAATGACCTACCTGGCCTAGTTCAAGGTGTATTGGATAACGGTAAATTTGTTGGTATTTGAAATATTACATTGATATGAGAATACTAAAATGTTCTGTGGTTGGATGTATAGTCGTAACAAATATTCTACACTAGCGACTCGGCCCAGCTTCACACGGGGAGTAAAGCATAAGAATGGGTAAAGTAAATTTCCCTAAAAGAATGAGTCATATGCCATTTTGGACTGTTTTGTAGACCTATGAAAGTGAGACAATTTCACTAAGGTGTTAGTGATAGTGTTATTTTAAAACCGAAATAAATTACACATATGAAAGAAAAAGTGACCAAGGTTCCTGAAGGTACAAGGTGCCTGAAGGTTGGGTTTATAATTTAACTTGTGTTAATTAGGATAGTGTTATTTTTTATTAATTTCTAGCTTTTGCCCGCTCCATCCCTTCAACTATCTCCACTTTAAAAAAATCACGTCAATTCGTCGCTCCGTTTTGCCGTGAAAGACGGACAAACAAACAGACACTTTCCCATTTATAATATTAGTATGGATTTAAAATTCGATTCCATTCGCTCTATGATCCGATTCGTCTCGGACTACCCCACACGTAACAATTTCTTAATCAAATCATCTACAGGAAAATCTTTCAGCAAAGTATTTACCAAAAACCCAATACAAAATAGAGACCACTTTGTTATTTTGCAAGTTAGTACAACCCGCAAATTAAGACTGGCCTGTTGATAACATGAATGGGAGCCCACAATGTGTCCTCCCTATTAAAGGATAGGACACGTATCCGATGAAAGGTTGAGTCGTCTATGCTGAGATACTTTGGTCTGCGATATAATTTAACGTTTAAACATTTTTTTTGTTTATAATTGTAGTATTAAGGTACGTAAAAAAAATCTGCCAGTGGACGACTGTAACTCCAGAGGCACAGTATAACAAAGAGTGCTATCGTACAGTATGGTCACTCCCGCTCCCCGCTGAAAACCGCCCCTCTCGGTTACCGCCTGTCAAAATCGCGAACAGTTGACCTGTCATATTTCACTCATACAAGTATGGTACGCGTTCACCTACACGAGCTTACACTGTGTGCTAGGAACGCGCCCCTTTCATATATTTGATCGCCAGTGTCCGTGATGTATTATTAGGAACTAGAGAACTAGGTAGGTATTATTAGTTCTCCTGCGCCAGAGATGATGCACAGAAGACGTGTGAATGAAATAAACATAATTTATTAAAAACATGTCATCAATCACCAACAAGTGATATAAAACCAATAAGTAGTAAAGCAAATAATGATCTTACACTTAGGTGCCTACTTGTTTAATTTATTTGAAGTTAGTCTCTTAGTAGTTAGTCTTGACCGAAATCATTGAAGAGAGCGAAGCTCAGAAACACTATTGTACAAAAATACTTCACAAAAAAACAATCTTTTTCAGAGTTTTCTTACAGGTAACCGTGATAAATGAGACGAAAGAAATGAAGTTGTAGCGGGGGTGCATGCGGGGAGAAAAGGGAAAGCGAAGTATCGTGAGAGGTGTACACTGTACATTATGTACAATAATCCCTACAGTACAAATATATGATTCAAAACGAAGCAGCAGCGACATCTAGCGGGTTTTTTTGGTAACTAAACCGGTGTCGCCGCTCGGCGTTGGTCGGTGTAGTATTTGGTGCTGTTACAACTCATACTTGATGGGATAACACATAGATAATTAAACAATATACATATAGGCTGACGTAACGGTAAAACTAAGATTAATGACAAGTGTAGGACGTAAACTAAACTATAATTCGATATAAATCGCGTTACTTTACTCCAAAGTCAACTGTCGACGACGTCACAAAATTAAATTTTCCTTTTCGACCCTCATCATTAAAAGTTACGACGCGGCCATGTCTATGGCATAGATAAATAATAACCAGAGAAGTCAGTTGACTTTGAAACGTTAAATTTTGTAGCTAGGGAAGTTTTGTAACACTTTAAGTTCTCGCGCTTTGTACACATATTTAAAGTCACATACAGGTCGAACGCGATTAATTAACATTATTTTACCTTTTTTCCAAATGTTACGGCCAGGTTGCACTGGCCGTGGTCGTGGCCGAAACGTTGGGAAAAAAGGTAAAATAATGTTAATTAATCGCGTTCGACCTGTATGTGACTTTAAATAGGGAAGTTTTGTTCTTATAAAACTAGGAGTTTAATTATAATGAAACTGCACGTTCAGACATAGGATACTCGTATGACACAGTCACAGTCGGATTGTATAATACGCAGTATTACGTTACGGCTGGCTGTTATTAAAAATGGGGTCGTTATAAAATGCGACGGTTCAACGATTTATTCCGACTGTGACATAGGTACTATCAGCTGCAAAAATGCATGGCGAATTTATCAATGAATTCATTCATAATTTCTCCATGCACTTTTGCAGCTGATAGTACATATGTACTGTACATAGCGGAAAAAAAACTATCATACTGGCAATATATCGAAAACATTAAAATTCTTAAAATAAGACTTGCATATCAAGTAAATAACTATTGTATCATGATTACAAATATGTATTTGAATACTTACGAGTCTCAGGACTCACTGCACGTGGCCCGTGGGCAGCCACTAGTTTAAAAATAATAACCTTACCACAAAATAAAAATTTTGCAAAACCCCCGACCGCGACATACTTACTACCGGTTTTCATGAAACATGGCTAAGAACAGTCCCGACTAACTCAGCTTTCAGACAAGAAAAACTAAATCCCAATCGGTTCATCCGTTCGGGAGCTACGATGCCACAGACAGACACACACACAGTAGGACAAACAGACAGACAGACAGACAGACAGACACGTCAAACTTATAACACCCCGTCGTTTTTGCGTCGGGGGATAAAAATGAATGATAAATGACATAATAAGAAAATCCTGCGTCATAAATTAATCTCGTAAAATACTCATAAATGAAAATCCGCAAAAATGTAACATGTGTTAGATTATGTTTAAAGTAAGCGATATATTGTTTTTAAGTACTTGATTTTTTTTAATATTATTACAGGATTTTAGTTAAAATTTCATTAGGTCGCGCCAGTTTACGTTTTGTGGACGCTGTCATGACGTGTCAAAAATGTGAACTTACAGCTCCGGGACAATAAGTATGGTCTTATTCGTACAATTACTCGTCCAGCATACAAAAATGTATTTTAAATATGTAGTTAAAGTACTGCAAGTCCTAAAGGTACTGTCAAACTTTTTAGTAATTAGAACCAATAGGTTTACAACAGCACAAAGGTATTCAAGTCGTGAACAAAAAAAAATACTAAGCATGAAAGCTTTTTTACACACTGCCCCAAAAAAAGAGTGTATTGCTTTTAATTATGAGTGTACTTTCTTAAGAGAATTCATCTGTTTTGTGCTCGGCTATAGTGGAATTTTACGTCACATTATACGGGTAAAACTTGATAATTTATTTTATAAATATATGTGCATCGTATAACCAAGTCGTTCCAAATTTTGGAATTTGTACACTGTACTTGGTTAGGTATTTTAGTACTCTAAATGAAATATTTATTACTAGCTTTTGCCCGCTGCTTCCTTTCCGTTAGAAAGAGACAAAAAATAGCTTATGACACTCTCCATCCCTTCAACTATCTCCACTTAAAAAAAACACGTCAATTCGTCGCTCTGTTTTGCCGTGAAAGCCGGACAAACAAACGGACACACACACTTTCCCATTTATAATATTAGTATGGATAATTAGTACTACTAGTATATCCGTTTTTCTAAGTTCTTATATTAAAATTAATACACTCAAACAAACTCATCAAAACTAATAAATTGCGCAGCAAACAAGTTAACGAGACATCAAACAAACTTGTATCCCTCAGGCAAACAACATTAATTGACAAAACCATTTAAAATAAAAGTAAATGAACCAGCAACAACTACGAGTTTTAAATTCTTTCCTAAATAACGTAAAGGTCTTGGAAAATAGTATTAATTGTATGGAGAAAGTGAACAATGCCAGCAAACCAACTACTATGTAGAACCAAAAATTACATACATTCCCTTGATTTCGTATTCTTAAGCGTCAAAAACTCATAACAGAGGTCCTTACATGAGGTAAGATTTTTTTTTCTACTCGTCGACTTTAATCTGTCAATTAGAGCACCACAGACTAATAAGCGCTGACTTTTCAGTGTTGGATTCACTTTAGTTAATAATTTCAAAAATAGAACTTTATACAAGTTATGCACTAATCTGTAATACCTATAACTATCGCGTTATCGATCAATGAGAGACAGATATTACAAACAATTGATTGCCAGGAAGTTCGAGGTTGATACAACGGTGAACGGCGCTATTAACATTAATTTTAACTTGAATGATGTTATTGTTCATCCATTGATGATGAAGATTGTATACAAATAATGATATACTTAATTAAGCTTTTCACTCTCGTACCGTAGTCCTTCACTTCAACTATATCTCCACTTGAAAAACCACGTCAATTCGTCGCTCGGTTTTGCCGTGAAAGACAGATAAACAAACAGACACACACACTTTCTATGGATTAATTATGTAAATATGAACTTCAGCTGTAGTTAAGTAATAAAGTAATTCCTACTTTGAAATAGTATTTCGTTCAGCATCTGAATCACATTTTGTAGCGAAAATAATTTGTTGTTAACTTCTGTCTCCGGAGAAGAGCAAAAAACAAGACGAGCTTTTATCTTAAATCGCTTCAAACATTTTAATTGAAACAAGTCCGCCATATTGTTGCAGTTTGCAGATTGTACTGTTGACTGTTTTGTACAAAAATCTTATTGTACTTAAAAGTAGATTATGATGAGCACAGATATTTGTTCCTGAGTTATGGATATTTTCTATGTATATAAGTATTTGTATATTATATATATCGTTGTCCTGCAACACAAGCCTTCTTGAGCTTACCGTGGGTCTCAGTCAATCTGTGTAAGAATAAAAAAAAATATAGATAGAGTAGAAATAAATAAAGACATAATTATTTTTAAAATCGGGACTTAATCGCGTATGACTACATATTAAACTGACCTCCAACGTTTCAGAGACGGCGTTGTCCCCGTGGTCTCGGAGAAGACTGGCTTGAAATGACATCAACACCTTCTGACAGCCGCGCCTTGGTTTTGATTATCAACTTGAACTGTTTGCGCACTAGGGATGTTACTCTGTCGACATACAACACTGACGCACGCGATTAAGTCGATTTTAAAAATAATTATGTGTAATAATCGTGAAAGTTTAAATAAATAAAGACGTCGAGAATAGGCACTGCAGCACATTAGCATCGTTGTCTCACTTTTTTATCATAGTAGTCGAAAATTTCATCTGCTTTACAAAAGACTCGTACAGTCGCGTAGACAGTCACATGAACATAAATATCTGAAAACACTGTCTAATTTTATGAACATAAGAGCGTGTTCAGATTCAGATATTTGTTCGCGAGAGTGAGTAGATGTAACTGAACTCAACTGTATTTTGGGTTCGTTTATAAGATTGTCCATAATGTCCATCGCTATACAGCGCCATAACAGCGCAAGTGATATGTGTGACCTTTGCTACAGGAGATTTAGTTTCAAGTTTAAGTTCATTTTTATTTTCTTAGAAAATAAAACTTCCAATTCCAATAATTCAAATACGTATACCTAATTGTCCCACTAATAATTCATCCATAGATAATAATCTGTTATATCCATTAGCTTGCATTAGTTCCTATCTACTGACACATTATTAATTCGATTAAATTGGATTACCACCCTTCTATGTCTGAGCTAAGCGTGTTATGGTACTAAGACCGTACATGTAAATCCTACATAGATATAAATGCCTGGGATTAACCAAGTTGAAAGCGCCACACTTAATAGAATGGTGTGTTCAAAAGTATTTGGCGACAAAGCCTATGTTATAGAGAATGTTCTATACCTGTTACATGGCAACTTTTGTTACGCGTGTGTTAACCCGATGCTTTTGCCCGATGGTCAGTATTGGCTCGAAGCGCTGGTGGCCTAGCGGTAAGAGCGTGCGACTTTCAATCCGGAGGTCACGGGTTCGAACCCGGCTCGTACCAATGACTTTTTCGGAACTTATGTGCGAAATGTCATTTGATATTTGCCAGTCGCTTTTCGGTGAAGGAAAACATCGTGAGGAAACCAGACTAATTCCAATAAGGCCTAGTTATCCTTTGGGTTAATTGGGAAGGTCAGATGGCAATCGCTTTCGTAAAACAAGTGCCTGCGCCAAATCTCGGGATTAGTTGTCAAAGCGGATCCCAGGCTCCTATGAGCCGCGGCAAATGCCGGGATAACGCAAGGAGGAGGATGATGATGGTCAGTATTGGCTTGACATAAGTCACTAGTCAGTACCATGGTACCAGGAATCATGAATTTCGAGTACATACGTAGGTCGTTGTTAAAGGCTTACGGATAGTCCGAGGCTGTGACGCGGTTATGTCAGCGGCCATTGACGACAGTGACGTTAATGGGTAGTCCCGGAGCTCGACCCGACATCGCTCACGTGATTACTGTGAGTACCTACTGTTATTCAACTAGGGAACAAATCAAATTATTTTATTGAATATTTTTTGATTTGTTATTTTTCCAAGTAGTCACACTACTATATATA
This sequence comes from Leguminivora glycinivorella, assembly GCF_023078275.1. NCBI lineage: Eukaryota > Metazoa > Arthropoda > Insecta > Lepidoptera > Tortricidae > Leguminivora > Leguminivora glycinivorella. Next base: position 8,232,307 of record NC_062981.1, read on the forward strand.
AATTATAAATTGAAATAGATATCATACACGAAAGAAAAAACGGCAAGGCCCACTGGTGGCCGAGCCGGGAATCGAACCCGGGTCTTCAGCTTACGCGGCTAACGTCTTTACCACTAGACCACACGCCCGCCGTGGTACCCGACGAAATTTCGGCGAAATAATTTGATTTGTTCCCTAGTTGTATAGATGGCAGCACCATCTCTCTCGCTATATCGTAATCCTGCAAAGGATTCATATAGGAGGTGCGAGCACTAATTGTTCGCCCTTAGAGTTGGTCAAAAGGCGCCTAGCCTTATCAGAGATAACATACACTAGAGAAATTTCGTCGGGTACCACGGCGGGCGTGTGGTCTAGTGGTAAAGACGTTAGCCGCGTAAGCTGAAGACCCGGGTTCGATTCCCGGCTCGGCCACCAGTGGGCCTTGCCGTTTTTTCTTTCGTGTATGATATCTATTTCAATTTATAATTTATATATAGTAGTGTGACTACTTGGAAAAATAACAAATCAAAAAATATTCAATAAAATAATTTGATTTGTTCCCTAGTTGTATAGATGGCAGCACCATCTCTCTCGCTATATCGTAATCCTGCAAAGGATTCATATAGGAGGTGCGAGCGCTAATTGTTCGCCCTTAGAGTTGGTCAAAAGGCGCCTAGCCTTATCAGAGATAACATACACTAGAGAAATTTCGTCGGGTACCACGGCGGGCGTGTGGTCTAGTGGTAAAGACGTTAGCCGCGTAAGCTGAAGACCCGGGTTCGATTCCCGGCTCGGCCACCAGTGGGCCTTGCCGTTTTTTCTTTCGTGTATGATATCTATTTCAATTTATAACCTACTGTTATTGTTATATTTAGCAAACCAGTGTAGTGGGTTCTGGTGCGTATGCATCTAAATTAGTACCAGTAAGTTTTAACGTTATCTCACACTATTTTACATCGGGATCCCTCTCACTAAATTTAATTTACTATTTTATAATTAGCAAGATCTAGATTTGTCCTTTTAAGACTTTATGATCACTTTATCACAATCTAGAAATGACTTTGCTAATCAGCGAATAGATTTGCGTATTTACATGCAATTAATGTTTCACCTCAAGCGCCTCAAGCGACGCGGCGCCACGCCACCGCGCCTCTAAGCGGCGCGTCTTACGTCTTTCCTATACAAAATGTACTGAGGAGACGTTTTTTTACATTTCACTCCAGCGACGCGGCGCAGGCGTCCGCTCCACGCCCCACGTCCCTCGCCGCCTATGTGTATTTTATGCCTTAAAATACCAACGTGTGAAAAAGCTATTTAGTGTGTTTAATGATAAAGAGAGGCTGCCATAACTTAATTAATTTTGACAGTACACATTATTTACTTTGCGCTTTGTATTCGTTGCTTTATTTAGCAATTCGCCATTTTATGTTTACGCACACACACATAGGAATTACGAGCACTTCGTTATGACGATACTCGTAATAGGCTTAAGTCACAGATTACAGGAACAGCCAATTTACGTGCACACAGATAATTCGAATATGACCTGACCTACTGACAAATTATCACTCTACCATTGTGCTTTGACCAATGTTTCCTCGGCTAATTTTTACAGTTATGTAGGTACTTTTACGAAAAGCAAATATTCGTATCAATTTTCTGCTTACTGCCTCTTAATGATATTCTTTCAATTGTTATTCAGCCAAAGAAAATGTCAGCAAATCGTTGTCGGCGTAACAAAAATCAGCGTATTTTTTCTCGGAAAATCAATAGGCACCATGCACCAGCAATACTGACATCTATCTAATGTCTATAAAATACCACGAACTCTCCAGTTTCTTCAAGTTAACAATCTAGTGAGTCTACACAAGTCAACAGTCTACAAACTACTTCTTACTAAAATATACAAAGTACATACGTATACATAATATCATGCCGCTTAAGGACTCAATGTAAATGACAGTGTTGGAAATGTCAGTGACGACATAGAGATGATATCATGACATGGAACAGAAATATAGGAAAATATGTGTGATAACTGATAAAACAGCGTAATATATTATTTTTTGTATTGTCTCGATGAGTACTACTTCTCTGTGGTAAAAAAGAAGAATCAGCGATTTTTTCTGCTGAAATTTGTTAAATTTTAGTTGTAACTTGAATGAAACTAAAGTAACAAAAAAAGAAGTAAGTGATCTATCTGTTTAGTTAGACGTTTGTATCGCAGGCTCAGTTAAGCGTCAGCTTAATTAGGACAATAATTCTTGATCCGGCGTTCTCTGGCGGACATTAATATCTCCGGATATCCGGAGATCTTGTGACCTGTTTACCCTTCACCGGGTGGCGTAATTGGCGCGTTTTTATTGCGTTTTTATGGTTTATTGGTAAATTAGTCACTTTCACACTTAGAGAAAGTGTGGTAGACATTGAAACAAACTTTAAAATTTAGGTCACTTCAAAATAAAATTTAGGTTTAGAGATGCGAATGCGATTTAGTTCGGACATGTCAGTGTCAAAAAATTGTTTTTTTTTTTTAAGAAAAGTCATTTTCTACACATACCCAATCCATATAATAGGTAGGTACTTACCTGGAAATCCTGACCTACTTTTATTAAATAAAAACGATACATAGGTTTGATTCGGTTATTTATGGCACATTTACTCCAAACCTTGAGCAAACCTCACTTACATAATATTGAATACAACTACAGGTCGTAATTTTGAGGGAAATACATGTGGGTTTGATAAAATAAATATTGTCAATTCTTCATTATTCTGGCTTTTCTTGTCATAAGGCCCTTAATTGAAAACGTCATCCATAATTTATACGCGATGTGTAAACGTTGTGCACTTCAAAATCAACTTAAAAAACGACCTCTAGTCTGTTATCTAACTAGTTCGTTAAAAACTGACTACCAAAACATCTTCATTCATAGTTAGTGTAATTGAAACTCAAGTTTCCAACTAAAAAGTTTCCGCTTACCCCGACCGACCGAAAAGACCGACGAGCGACCGAAACCAATGATGAGGGCGGAAATCGATTTTGTAACTGGAGTTTAAAAACCGAGCTTTGTAAGGAAAAAGTAGCTTGAAATATGATACACCAAACTTTGTTTATTTATCTAATGTATAAATTCATTGTAAAACAGGTACCTAGTTCATATTATGGTTAAAATGATAACAAATTTTAAATTGAAAGGAAACACGTCTTTTGAAAGCAATTGACATACCTATATGAATGGGTAGGTATATTATCTAAAAAGCTCGGTCACACTAGCGCGTTTTGAGAGAGCAGCGTTACGCCGTGGCTTGCGTGGGCGACGGTCGCGCGATGGTCGCGCGACGGCGATGCGACGCATACGAAATCAAACCTTATCGATATGGAAGTATGAGACGCGACGGCGACGGTCGCGCGATCGTCGCCCACGCAAGACACGGCGTTAGCGGAGCCCAATGATGGCGGTGCGCCGGACGGAGCAGATCGCGAGCGTTTTCAAATCGTTCTGCACATGGTAACTTGTAAGCCTATATTTTGCAATTGTAAACTTCTAATAAGTATTGAATGACACATAAGAAATCAAAACAACATTTTGGAATAATACAATTAGCTAAATGGTTAACATTTAATCCATATTCAGACAAGTCCGCTCACAATGCGCGCTGTGTTATGTGTGACCGTGTTAGCGTATTCAGATTTAAAAACGCTCGCGATCTGCTCCACTGACGCTACGCTATCAGAACGCAATAGTGTGGCCGAACCTTTAGTCACTTAAGTATAAGATGGTATAATTACCTTTTTAAATACGTCCCGTCCTTCATTCATAATTTTCATTAAAATTACATGGTTTTAGTCCTGCACAGCATCATCATTGACATCATTATAAATATTAGTCATTTCGCCCACTGCGGAGCCTATAGGCCTTGCTTCTAGTACGCCACTTGTCCCGGTCCTGCTACCGTAGCCGAATGGCATTTCTGCTACGCCAAACGAAAACGAAACGCCGCGAAAGGTAGTCTAGCTCTGTTGCGCCAATACGCAAGAGCGATAGAGATAGATAGCGTTTCGTTTCGTGAGCGTTTCGTGAGCGTTGTAACGTGCCATTCGGCTACGTACCCTGAGCTAGTCTCATCCAGTTGTGACCCGCAATTTTCCGGATGTCATCCACCCAACGATTCAACGGATGCCAAGCGTTTCTGACATCTGTAAGCGGCCAACATTCTGTTAACATTTATTCTAGCATACTGTTTTTAATTAAACATAGGCAAGCTTGAATTTTAGGTAAGTACTGCTGCTTATATGCTATTTTGTTATTTCAGTAAACACAAATTTTGCTTCATTAATAACAATTAAGATTTAATTCAAACCCGTAAAATTATGAATTTCTGAACCCTCCCTTACAAAATCTTTTTACAATATAAAACTTTCCAAGAAGAAGGATACGGTTCACAAAAACTCCTAACGATCACCATTATGAATACAGCTAAATTGGCTTTTATATTTGCATTTATTTTAGCTGCTTTGGGTTCGCGTTTATTATTTTTTGTGAGATTTGCGTTATTAAAGACGAAAACGGATGAACTCTCTAAAACAGGTTTTTCATACACCAACATTATCGTGAAACTTAGGTCTCGTGTTGCTGCCAGGATATTGACATTTTTGGAAATATTTTTACACGATTCGATGTACATTTCAATCATATCTAAGCTTACGTTTGATTTACAAATTGTATTTGTTATTGTCAACACTATTGTTGTGTTGTGTGGGTTGTGTTCTGAAGAACTGTTTGACATGATGCCAACGGCCACTTTTAATCATAGCACCGCTCACCATCGACAGGGCGCTCATCCACCTTGCAACCTACTCGTAAATGGGCGCGCACCGTGCGGTTCAAGAGGAATTTCCTCCGGCTGTGGAATGAGCTCCCGAGGTATTCCCGATGAACTACAGTATGGAGTTCTTCAAAAAAGGAGTGTAGTTACAAGGTTTCAATGGTTCGGCAACGCGCATGTAACACCCCTTGAGTTGCAGGCGTCCATAGGTTCCGGTGACCGCTTTCCATCAGGCGGGCCGTACACCTGTTTGCCACCGACGTGCTATAAAAAAAGAAGACTGAGCAGAAAAGCGACCCTGGCCGGGAAAACGCTAGGTTGAAGAAAAAGGTTGATTATTGTCAAAATTACAAGCAAAAAACTTAAGAGCCCATTTAGACTGTACCTACGATTATAATTATACTGACATACGAGTTTATTACATTGCGGTATTTGATGGCTGTGCAAAATTGTATGTAACAGCCCGCAATGTAACTAAAATCGCATGCGAGTTCGCACACCGTCTAAATCAGGCCTTACTCTATCATACAATTTTGTGACTGGTATATTTGGTATAATCTCTTAATGTGGAAAATCTGGTAGGTAAGTGTGAAATTTTTAATTTGACCATAAACAATTCTGTATAAAACGGAGTCTGATCAATTGAGCAGAATAAAAGATCCAAAAATTGAATCCCTACTCTGACTCGCCTATAATTGAAAACTACAAAGTTGTGGTTAAAATTTGTCGAATAGTGTCAAAATATTTTACACAATATGAGAAGAAAATGAGGGCCAATTTTATAGGGAGAATGGTTCTTAAAATATCGTCTTAGAATTAATCCCAGTCTTAAGAGAAATACTGAAACAGGATAATCTTTTTGCCGCTTGAAATGATAGCGACGCTTTTGTCGACCTATTTTAATTAAAGATCGGAAAAAATAAACACGCAATTAATTTGCATCTCTTGAGAGAAAAAGTCTTGTCAGAATAAAACACCGTGTCGTAGTAGCACCTACTAATTACGACTGTTTTTTAATCCTAATTGTTTTTATTCATTTTCTTCCGTTGCCTTAGTTTATTATATTACCTACATTTCTGTTTTTATTTGGACTTTGTATCAACTTAGTTAAACTAGTTTTCATATAAAAAGGTTTTGAATAAATTTTCATTGTTGATAATAATGTGTATTGCCACAGCGTATTTTGATTAGGAAAAATGTAATAGAAAAAAACTTTGATGCGATGTATTTTTCTCTGTATTTGTCCCATAGCAAGAAACAATCATCTATGCCAGCCAATACTCTTTGGCGTAAATATACAAATGCCAAAACTTTCAGGCGTAAACTTGTGTCGTTGCCTATTTCTTACTGTATTTTTTCACAGTTATAAAGGGATATTTACTTATGGATACTATAAAGAAAAGTGTAATTCTGATCGCCATCGTCAATAATGTTGTAGATTTTTACAGAATCGTCCTTACTCTTTATGTAACGTAACAAACACCTTACAAAAATAAACGCTTAGAGAATGCCGTAAAAATCTAATCGGGTGCATTGCACCAATGAGTGTCACAAAGTTGCTCGGTTGAGTGCGTCCGCGGCGTCCATTAATCGATACCTTTGGGTTCAATTGGCGTAAAGGACAAAATGCAGGTTTTCAGGAGAAGCAAAAAACAACTTTTTTTTTAGAAAAATGTTTATATCTTTTTTGTTTTTTGACCTATATTTGTGACTATATATGTGTATATAGAAAAATATGTAGATTTTTAGTATCCTTCACCTAGTGTAGCAACCGTAGTGATAAACTAAACGGTTTAGAAGTTAGATGGTTGTAAAGGACACGTCAAAATGCTATGGACGTCCTTTACACCCACGATTTTTTTGAACAATTAGAGTCGATAGGGTCGTAAATGACGGTCTTAGATGATTTTTATACAAATTCGGGGCGTAAATGTAACCGGAATGGTACAAATGGCAACTGTTTTTAGCTTAGTTTACAATTGAGAAACTTGAAAAATGTATCAAAACGTAGTTATTATGGCATAGAATAGCCACATTAGTGTTACAGTATATATTTATCTAAATATTTAACAGAGACAAAGAACAAGACTATTTTATATCCAGATTTGCAATAAAGAAACAACATTTGCTTAAAAACTATCTAATATTTTGGTAACTTTCCATATCTTACTACTTATTTTAGTACCTACTCGCCGCTCGGCTGTCTCAATAAGTTACGCATTCAGTATTTAATTCTAGCAGGGAAACGCTTTCGTAGTTTAAGTAAATATAAAAACACTAATGGTAATCACGTAAACTTTAATCAGCAACTGTGAATAGTAGACTATATTAATACGACAGTAATTTTAAGTCTAAAGTAGAAAGAAGTTTTAAGAATAACTAAGAGTTAAGTACTTATTTATAAACGCAAGTTAGGACGCGTATACAAACTGTAGTCAAGACTACCTACTATGTTGATTCATATTTTTGATAATTTTAAAACAGAAGATTGTTATTTAGTCGTAAACCTGTTAAATAAGAATAATCTTAATTATGAGTTCAATCCTAGAAATATTATAGTAAATGCTTTAAGTACCTGGGTACATAGCCAAGTCACCAAACGCTAACGCTCATTCGCTAGCGAAACGCACCTGTTATTGTCGCACTAAATGTTAGTATAGTCTACTGTTAAAGTTTACTGCCGGCGTAGCTGAATGGCAATCGTCGACGCCAGACGCCGACAAAAATGCAGTCTGGTGCAATACGCAAGAGCGATAAAGATATATAGCTACGAAATAGATAGTATCGTGAGCGTTTGTGCATTTGGGTACGTACCCTGATTACCATAGTGTTTTTTTTAATTACCTACATTTCGCCGCAGTATAATAATACTACGAAAGCGTTTCCCTGCTAGAATTAAAGACTAAATGCGTAACCTACTGACTATTCAGACAGCGGCGAATACTAAAAAAATAACTTTGAATTTGTTGCCAAAGTATTAGATAGTTTTTAAGCAAATATTGTTTCTTTATTACAAAACTGGATATAAAATATTAGTCTTGTTCTTTTTTGTTGCTAAGATAGCTTTGATAAATAATACACTGCATTAAACTGATGTAGCTATTCTATGCCATATTAAGTACGTTTTGATACATTTTTCCAGTTTTTAATTTTAAACTTAGAACAACATTTGTACCATTTCGGTTACAATTACGCCCCGACTTTGTATAAAAATCATCTAAGACCGTCATTTACGACCCTATCAAATCATGGGTGTAAAGGACGTTATAACATTTTGACGTGTCCTTTACAACCATCTATCTTCTAAATCGTTTAGTTTATCACTACGGTTGCTACACTAGGTTAAAGATACTCGTAATCTGCATATTTTTCTTATACACGTCACAAATATAGGTCAAAAAAACAAAAAAGTGGGTTTATCTTTCTCTTGCAAACCTGCATTATATGTCCTTTACGACAATTGAACCCAAAGATATCGATTACAGTTGCGGATAAAATATTTTTAGTGCTGGCCGTAAAGGACGAAGAACAGAAAAACTTGTCCTTTACGCCCAACTTCATCACACTACTATAGAAAGTGATCCTTAGAAAGTAAGGGCTTAAAGGGCAACAATATATGTCAAGGTGACTTACGACTATATTTTTATTTGTAGATTTCCTTTACGACACAAATAATAATTTAAAATTAATGACTTGATATTTACGCCCCTTCAGAAAAGCTATTTTTGCAAGTCCATAGTAGAAAATCTTGGTCGTAAAGGCAACTTTTTAAGAGATATCGAAATTTTAACTACACAGATCGATAGCGCTTGAAATTCTGAACAAAACTGTATATATAACTCATTTTCGCCAAAATGTCCTTTACGCCAATTGAACCCAGAGGTATCGTAATGTGATGTGAGAAAGTTGCAGCAATTTCATTTGTCCAGCGCACTCTAGGAGGTTACACGGCGTTTTAGAAGGTTTTATGTTAGAACTTTCTTTGTAATAAAATTAATAATTATTCTAAATAAATCATATAACCGAGTGTCCCAAAGTTGCTTAGTTCTTTGAGTGTGTCCGTGGCTTATATTTTAATGTGAAAAAGTTATCGTTATATAGTAATCTAGGACCTCCGGTTACACGGTTTTTTGGGAAAAGTCTTTTTCTCAAACATGCAATGAAATATTGTCTTTACGTTCCTTAAAATGGGAAGTATCGCTTTTTGGGCGCAACAACTCGAGAGGACTGTAAAGGGATTTCATATTATTTTTTAGGCCTAGGCCTGCAAAGTAACTTTTTTTTATAAAATATTGTCCTTTAGAGCATTTTTTTTTATTTCATTGTATGTTTGAGAAAAGCACTATACATGCCTCGGCGTGAAAACGGATTCCCGGCCTCGTATCCCTATCCGTATATACCCACTTGGCCGGAAATCCTCATTTTCCCGGCCTCTGATGTAATGTACTATGTCAATAATTATAAGTTTGTTAAACCCGGATTACTTTAATCGACAGGTTATACATTCACATTTTTCGTTATGAACTTACAATGAAAACTTTTCAATTCAAAAAACAAGTATCGTTTGCAAAAAACAGCATGAGAATCCAGAAAATACGTTTCCAATATCTCGGGTAGATAAAAACGAATAGAGTCGATAAAGTAGAATCCACACTAGCCCGACAGTGCAGTGATAACGGTAATATTACTTTACTCTGGAAAGCTACATTGTCGCCCTTGTGATGTAAGACGTGGGGAGTGTTGCGTAATAGTTCACGTGTGTGTGTTATTGTAGTTTCAATGTAGGATCTTTAAATACATGTTTGTGTGGGCAATTTTGTTTATTTTATGTGTAATAATCATGCATGTTTAAATCAGTGCGTTACTTAAAACTAACTAAAATTATTTAAATTTTAAATAAACAGTGAATCACATTTGTTGAATTTAGCTTATTTATACGTGTGGGTGTCGTAGAAGTCGACTATGGGATAGGTAAGGGTAAAATTGTGGCGTAGGCGAGAGGCTGGCAACCTGTCACTGTAATGTCACAATTTTGTTTCTTTCAACCCCTTAATTGTCAAGAGTGGCACTGAAATTTGAGTAGTTTCATGTGCTCTGTCTATCCCCTTATGGGATACAGGCGTGATTGTATGTACATATGTACACTGAGAGAAAAAACAAACAGTTTTCATGTTCGTTCAACAAGTTTTTTGGTTAAAATAGCGCCTACGTGCTTTTTGGTTCAAACAACAAGCTACTTGTCATTTGAATCGGCAATATATTTGAATCAACAAGTCGATTTTATAAAAACAACCTGACACATATTGTTTTAAACATATGTTTGGCTGATTCAAACGGACAAACCGCAACAAGTCGAACTTGTTAAATTCACAATGCAAATTTCTCTCAGTGTATACTTATACGTGTAATTGCTATAACAGCCGAATGATAATAGTGTTTTAAAGCCAAGCTCTTAAGATTACCTATTCATACCACTCGCGTTGTAGCATCCCTATCGCAAAAAGTAAGTACGACAGCCTGACGTGATAGGAATTATCACGCGGCCGTGTTTGCCCGCTTGGTAATTGGTTACCTATATGATATGGAGATCCATTATTCAATTCAAAATATCTTTATTCATGTACGCCTAATTACAAGCTCTTATGAATAGTTCATTACATATACATATATTATGATCTTAATCATTATAAATTATTAGACCATCATTACATAGAATTAGACCATCTGATCCATAGATCAGCTAAGCTACTACTTAAGACCCCTTACTCCTTAGAGCGCTCATCAATTTCACGAAACGGCCATCGATAGATGGCGTTGGCGCTCGGTACGCGAGCACCGGCAACTCAACGCGCGTTTCAACGCAGACACGAATAATCTTGATAGTTTTGAATTAAATTGCTAATAACATAATTTTCAATTTTATATGGGGACTCTTTATTTAATTTCATATTCATGGTATGGTAGTAGTAAATAAGGTATATTAATGTAGTAAAAGTATAGTATTAGTCTACATGTACATATATAAATTCAGGTTTCCTAATTGATTGATTCAACAACCAACACCGCTGAGCCGAAACTACGAAAGCTAGAAAGTCGAAATTTGTATAGATTGCATTAACAAAATTTCGAAGAGATAAGAATCGATTATGAAAATTTACACCCCTAGTAGAGGGAAAAAGGGGGTGAAAGTTTGTAGCGGGATCAATTTGTTTTTTTTTTATTAGGAAAATTTTAGTTAGGAACTTGAAATTAGAGAATAGTTTAATAGTGATTTCTGTTTTTTAGGGTTCCGTAGTCAACTAGGAACTCTTATAGTTTCGCCATGTCTGTCTGTCCATCCGTCCGTCCGTCCGTCCGTCCGCGGATAATCTCAGTAACCGTAAGCACTAGAAAGCTGAAATTTAGTAACAATATGTATATCAATCACGTCAACAAAGTGCAAAAATGGAAAAAAATGTTTTATTAGTGTAAAGTGGGGGCTGAATTTTTTTTTTTCATTCCAACCCCAACGTGTGATATATTTTTGGATAGGTATTTAAAATGAATAAGGGTTTACTAAGATCGTTTTTTGATAATATTAATATTTTCGGAAATTATCACAGTTATAGTGACTTTCATATTTTTATAAGAACAGCATGCACTTACGTCCAGAACAGTGACATTTGGTGCATTGGAACTGCTCATGATGTGTCACTTTTTAACCGTCGCCTCAAATCTGAGAGATTTGAGGCGAGGTTCTCAATTCGTCTGTATGTTTATTTATTTTTTTCATTTTTTTATGTTTGTTCCTCGATATCTCCGTTGTTACTGGACCGATTAAAAAAAAATATTGAATGTATATGAATACAGATTGGTCCCATTTTTCTCAGAACCCAGTTCTGATGATGGGATCCTGGAGTAATCGAGGGAACTCCTCGAATCTGAAAGGCATACGTATGGTGATTTTTGTGTTTTTAAAGGAACAGCATGCATTTAGGTACGGAACAGTGACATTTGGTGCAGTGGAACTGCTGATGATGGCCAGAACGGAACTTCTCAAATCTGAACGGCACGCTTATAGTGACTTTGGTATTTTTATAAGAACAGCATGCACTTTCGTCCAGAACAGTGACATTTGGTGCAGTGGAACTGCTGATGGTCAGATCAGAACCGATCTTCTCAAATCTGAACGGAACACTTATAGTGACTTTGGTATTCTTATAAAAACATCATGCACTAACGTCCAGTCCAGAACAGTGATATTTGGTGCAGTGGAACTGCTGATGATGGTCAGAACACTCAGAACCAAACTCTTCAAATCTGAACGGCACGCTTATAGTGACTTTGGTATTTTTATAAGAACAGCATGCACTTACGTCCGGAACAGTGACATTTGGTGCAGTGGAACTGCTGATGATGGTCAGAACCGAACTCCTTAAATCTGAACGGCACACTCATAGTGACTTTGGTATTTTTGTAAGAAAAGCATGCATTTAAGTTCAGAACAGTGACATTTATTTAGTTATGTTTGTTAAGCATAATTATTGAGTTTTCAAGTCAAAGTTTGTCAAGCTTCGATTTCTTATAATCGGATTCATGAGGAATTGAGAAACTCCTCAAACCTTAGCGTTATACGTATATTGATTTGTGTTGCCATCAAATAATTAAAGCATTAAAAGCAGTTTTAAAAAAAACCTACACATTTCTACATAATCCAACATTCGCAAGTAGCTTTCACCACAACCCGAAAGGCGGCGGTTTTTTTTTCTTAAAAAATATTAAACGTTTTTTTATGGGATAGGAGGCAAACGAGCAGATAGGCTGCCTGATGGTAAGCGATCACTGCCGCCCATGGACACCAGAAGCACCAGAAGTGTTGGAGGTGCGTTGCCGGCCTTGAAGATGGATGTACGCTCTTTTCTTGAAGGTTTGATGGTCGCATTGGTCCGGAAATACCGCTGGCGACAATTCATTCCACAGTTTAACTGTGCATGACGTGACCAAATTTGCAAAACGTTGCGTCTTAGAAACATTTTAAAGGGTGAAAATCAAAATATGTACACCGTGTCCAATAAGTTTGAATACAGCACAAATAGCCAATAAAACAAAATGAACTAATAGTTACTACATTATTATTATATTTTATGAATGGCACTCTTATTTACTACATTCACAACAAATGTTTTGGAATAACTCCAGCATTAACTTGTTTACCAGCCTCAAACGCTTCTCAAACGGATCACACGCGCACGCACCGTTTTCTTCACATTTCATCCCAAATACTCTCAATAATCTTTTTGAAATGATCTAGGTTTATGATTTTATAAAAATTTAGTCTTCAAAGCATGTATGACCATACAAAGTAGTCTAATACGCCTAAACCTGGAGGCCTGGGTGGCCACTCATGTTTCGGATAAAAAACTGCCAAATTAGTCTGAAACTACGCTAGAATACCATTTGCCGAATGTGCTGGAGGTGTGTCTTGTTGGGACACATGATACTCATTCCCAAGCATCCTTTTTAACTTTAAGGCATTTTTTTCTCCAAAACCTTGGTTTTAAAGAAAAAACCGGCCAAGTGCGAGTCGGACTCGCGCACCGAGGGTTCCGTACAAACCTGCAAGGTTTACAAAGTTCGTTCATTACGACAATCGAGTCATAACTATGGTATTTTTATTGCAAAAAAATGGGTAGTAAGGTTAAAATTATTAAAAAAAAATATATTATGTGATGTAACTAAAAATTTATGGTTTTCGTAATTTTTCCTTTATCTATGCTATAAGACATTGCTTCGTACCAAATTTCAAGATTCTGAGTTCACGGGAAGCACCCTGTAGGTTTTGATTCCCTTGCAAGTGTCGAAAATTTGCGGCATAAACGGCTGTATCTTTTGATTGCGTTGGCTTAGAAGTTTGATTTTTTCACAGCTTCAAGGGACAGTAGACCTGAGTAATTGATATAAATTTCAGCTTCATACCTCCACGCGTTCCTGAGAAAAAGGGTCTTGACAGACGGACGGACGGACGGACAGACGGACAACAAAGTGATCCTATAAGGGTTCCGTTTTTTCCTTTTGAGGTACGGAACCCTAAAAAACGTTGATTTTAACGCTTTTATCTGTAAGTACTGAAGGTAGTTTACCTCGCTTACATACTGCATCCCACACCTGGGCCGATGGTGAGCTCTGGAACCTAGGCACATTTTTCTAGTTGCCCGGAACGTTATCTATCCTCGGTACCCATAATAGTTTATTTTGGACACGTGGCGTCTGTTTTATCACATACAGATTCTGCTTATAAAAAATAACTCGTCACCTGCGTGCCGAGCAAGTATTTTGTTGGCACTTTACCTCTTTGTTTTTCTTAGACACTTCGGAAATTTCATGAACTTTGTGCTTGTATTTTATTAAAAGGAATATACTCTTCAGTTTAAATAAGAATTTGATGGCCTGTGATCCCTATATCTTTAGAACTGAGGTAAAATGTGAGTATTCGGACTTATTGGACACGGTGTACACGTTCGTTCTAAAAGTAGCTGATCAAGCATCGTCGGTTTGGAAAGCCTGCGGTAAAATTTTTGCTCATTACTATACATATTCGATTTAAAGGGTTTTGAGATTTAGGAAATAAAACAACGCTTCATTAGATTTAATTTAATAGCATTATGTAATTATAATCTCAATGTAAGTGCAAGCAGTCTTATTTACAATAAACTTAAAAGCGGAAACAAATATATGCAGAAAGAAAAAAGAAGCTGTCAATACTGAATCCCCTAGGGTGGCTATGTATGAATAGCACAGAAAAGTATTAAAATAAAATAAAAACCGGCCAAAAGCGTGTCGGGCCACGCTCAGTGTAGGGTTCCGTAGTTTTCCGTATTTTTCTCAAAAACTAACCTATAAAGTTCAAAACAAATTTTCAAAGAAAGTCTTTGTAAAGTTCTACTTTTGTGATTTTTTTTCATATTTTTAAACATATGGTTCAAAAGTTATAGCGATTATTTCCGAAAATATGAAAATTATCAAAAATCGATCTTAGTAAAACCTAATTCATTTTTAAATACCTACCTATCTAACAATATATTACACGTTGGGGTTGAAATGAAAAAAAATATCTGTAGGGGTACCCTAATAAAACATTTATTATTATTAACGACCTTCCACATATTTATAATGAGCCCAAACATGATGGGGTTATGATGAGGAGAATAGCAGTTCTGTTGACCACCTCCTGACTCCATCATGAGAACTTGGACCTCGTCTAGTTCGATGGTGCTCGTCAGCCCAAATCTAATGAGCCCGAACATGATGGGATTATGATGAGGAGAATAGCAGTTCTGTTGGCCACCTCCTGACTCCATCATGAGACCCTGGACCTAATCTAGTTCGATGGTGCTCGTCAGCCCAAATCTAATGAGCCCAAACATGATGGGGTTATGATGAAGAGAATAGCAGTTCTGTTGACCACCTCCTGACTCCATCATGAGACCTTGGACCTCATCTAGTTCGATGGTGCTCGTCAGCCCAAATCTAATGAGCCCAAACATGATGGGGTTATGATGAGGAGAATAGCAGTTCTGTTGACCACCTCCTGACTCCATCATGAGACCTTGGACCTCATCTAGTTCGATGGTGCTCGTCAGCCCAAATCTAATGAGCCCAAACATGATGGGGTTATGATGAGGAGAATAGCAGTTATGTTGACCACCTCCTGACTCCATCATGAGACCTTGGACCTCATCTAGTTCGATGGTGCTCGTCAGCCCAAATCTAATGAGCCCGAACATGATGGGGTTATGATGAGGAGAATAGCAGTTCTGTTGGCCACCTCCTGACCCCGTCATGAGACCTTGGACCTCATCTAGTTCGATGGTGCTCGTCAGCCTAAATCTAATGAGCCCAAACATGATGGGGTTATGATGAGGAGAATAGCAGTTCTGTTGACCACCTCCTGACTCCATCATGAGACCTTGGACCTCATCTAGATCGATGGTGCTCATCAGCCCAAATCTAATGAGCCCAAACATGGTGGAGTTATGATAAGTAGAATAGCAGTTCTGTTGAACATCTCCTGCCTGACTCCATCATCATGAGAACCAGAACCTCATCCTGGTCCCAAAATATAATAATAATTCAAACTCTCAACAAACTTCACGTATAACTTAAAATCCAAAATCATATGAAAAGCATGTCGAATGCTAAAATTGCATAAGGTGTAAAAAGGATCAAGATTTGTTTAGTCGCAGTTTACGGCACTTCTCGGAACTATCGAGCTGCTTACGAAAGCTAGGTGCGCCGGACGATCAAACGTAGGTCCGTTGTCTTCGAGCGCTCGGCGCAGACTGAGCGGGCTCGCGTTAGCACAGTGTCTTTTATTCGAATTTTAGGTGTTTTAAAAACATATCTATCGACAGAAAGGTATGTCTTATATGTATGATTTTTTTCTTATAGGTCAATAAGAAGTTCTAGTTTAGGATAATATTATTTAAGAGTTACAAAAAATGCAGGAATCGCAGGAAAAATACATAATGTAAACCTCTTTTTATCGAAAAAATGGGGAGGATACGGAAGGTTATTTATCCACCATTTCAAGTAAATCTTAAAATGTCAAAGTATTAGCTAACTCGTACAGGATATAACAAATAGGATTGTGATCATTTATTACCCCAAATAACATTTTTAACAGCACAATCACGATTCTAAACGAGCTATCCCACTATGAAAATTGAAAACGTCTTCCGAAAAAACTGATTTTTCGGAAGTATAAAAAGACATATTTTAAAGTAGTACCAATTGACTTTCTAGCTTAAGATATGTACTTTTAGGAACATTATCATTTTTTTAATAATCATTTATAGTTTCTTTATAATTTTGAATGAAAAAGGTTCTATTTTGCAAAAAACGCTCGTCTTTAGGAATAAGGCCTCTTAATTGAGAATTTGCTTGTCTATCGAGCCAACTTTATGTAGTTAGTTTTAACTAGTTTGAAACTTCAGCTTAAGACGATACTGAATTGTTACACAAATTACAAAGTGTTCCTTCGATTTAATGAGGTGATTTGACTCACGTACTCAATATAATTAAGGTCAGCTACATATCTATAAGTACACCTGTATTAAATTTATAACCATCTTCCTCAGTAATAGTACCTGTTTCAGAAAAATATAATTATAAATTATGATTATTATATATATATATATATATATATATATATATATATATATATATATATATATATATACAAACACACACATACACCCACATACACACGCACGCGCGCGCGCACACACACACACACACACACACACACAAAATTTCATATGTAGGTATTAGTTCAAAAATAATCAGATTAATATTAAGAAACTGTTAAGTAAGATAAACTCTGTAGTTAGTCCTCATAACATCATTTTACTGCAATTTTGTCTCAGCTAGTACTACTTTTAATTGTAAAAGAAGTATTTAGTTTAAGTTTAGTTTTAAATTTAATTTAAATCTATGTATATGTAAAAACAGAAACACAAATTTATTGGTTTATACCCTCTTTTTCTGGCAGAGCGGGGTTTTCTGTCACAAGCAAATTTTGCTTAAAAGAAAATCCCAACCTCGTTGTGTAACCCCCTTATAATTATTAACCTAATAAACTTTTCATTTTCATTTGACTAAACAAATCAGTTTTTCTCTTTTCGAAATGTCAAAACATTTTGTTACTATGGATATTGTACGAAACATTACATTTACCTATTATAGATTGTGTGGCATTTTGGAGTGAAAAGTTCCACATTGCCTCATACCGTAACAAGTACGAAATTGCCCGTACTTATCTGTCTACCAATTACCTACCTGTCAGAGCAATCTTATGCTTAAGCGAAATCTACTTGAATACGGCACATATTTTAAACAAATAGTCATCAAATAGTAGATAAACAACCGTTTTAACCCCCACCACCAATATCGCCCTAATATTTCACACGTTTTGTAAAAGCATTCCGATATAACGAGGTAATTCCCGTAAGATTGGCGAAATCCAATTGTGGAATAGAATTACTTTTAAAATGGGATTCTGGATGATATATGTGCCGGCGTTATTGCCGGGTGTTGATAACAGATGGCGCGTTCCGATTCCCGTCATTTTCAGTCTATTATACTATATTATCTTGTTATACTGCATACATGTAACTATACACCGTGGTCCTGATTAACCCGAAAAATTTTAACAGTATATTCCTGGCCACATTTACACGTAGAAACTTTTCTGGACATCGCCTAGTTTCAGAGTGGTTACTAATTTAAAATAATCTTATTGTTACTCAGTAGAAAAGGCTTTTTTAACGGCGTTGATGCCATTAAAGAAAATAGTCTCACTATCCCGATTAATAGATGTCAAAAAGTGAGAAGTAAAACCTATCAAAAATGAGGTTTTTAAAAAAAACGTTAAAACTCATTTTAAGTGCCATCAGTTTTATGAATAACATTTACTTTTTATGTGAAAATACATTCAAGAGTAGTAAAAAAAAAACATTTTTTGTCCAAAAATTACAATGCTCATGCGCGTTAAAATCTTTCGGGTTATTTGGGTCCACGGTGTATACATTCATGACTTTTTTCCCAGACTGGTAGACAGAAATCATGGATTTTCATTTGCTACCAACTTAAACTTACAACTTAAACTTACCAACTTAAATGACGACCAACTTTCGTTTCACGCATCTTCATAACGTCTCATCAGATATTATATCTACTTGTAAATTATACATATAAGGTTAATAAGTAATAAGTTTGTAGAATAGATTAATCACTTAAATGCACGATTAAACAGTGAAAAAGGAGACTAAACGCTTTTCCGAACAACACACCCAGTCTTCATTTTCCTAGTAGACTATTGGCGTTATGGAAAATGAATGCATGCGCGAATAAAAAATTACTCATTATGTTTCCAATTTCCAATACGATAAAAAAGGCATTATCACGTGCACGTGGTGAAAGTTCGCAATGCCTTGTTTTTATTTACAAGCTTTTTTCAACTTACCTTGTTAGTAAGTAAGTTAGTTTGGGTCAAAACGTAGAAGCTGAATTTGACCCACTTTCCGGTTTCCGATTGAGCTGAAATTTTGCACTCATACTCGTATGTATATATTGGAGCTGATCTGATGATGGAGCAGAAAGGTGGTCATAGGAACTCTGTTATGAAACGTCGTATCCCTATCGAGTAAGGGGTTTTTAAAAACGTCTCGGAGAACAGTAGATGACTGTTGAAAGAGAGGTACACTCGGCGATAAAAGCTTGTACTACCAAAATTTTTTTTTTTTGCAAAAAAACTTATTCTTACCTTGATTGTAATCGTTACAAAATAAATAGCTAAACATCAACAGTCTTATAGCCGCTATGAATCAGTGTGTTTTTCTCCTACCTCAATTAACTTATTGATAAAGTGTGCACAGAAAACGCACTTAGGCGAATGAAAATAGACCATTTTGAAATAAGAAAACAATGAGAAAAAACAGATGGCCATAAAATATTTATGGATTTACAGTAAGGTGCATTGGGCGGAACTCTTTCGGAGTACTTTCGAAGTTATTTTAATGTGCTATGGACCGACGATGATTCATAGAAAACATTATTTTGTGGACTACCGCCTAGTTACGGCCCAGCCACGACATTGGTCTAAGCGCGACAGCGGTGAGCGGCAGCCATACGTGCGAATGAAAAGTCCCATCGCTGTGTCTCGCTCCAATGTATGGCCGCCGCTCACCGCTGTCGCGCTTAGACCAATGTCGTGGCTGAGCCGTTAGGACTCGAACCGCTTACCGTATGCGGCGCATACAGAAAACTGTCCCATCCCTTCTCATTTTCTTTCTTTTGAGGTCATAATGAACAACGTTTATTATGGGACCAATGCTGAAATCGCGAAAAAAATTTGGCTGTTGACAGTTGAAATGTATGAAACAGCCAAATTTTTTTTTGCGATTTCAGCATTGGTCCCATAATAAAAGTTGTTAATTATGACCTCAAAAGTCCCTATGCAAAGTTTTAACGGTCCTTTTTATTTCACCTACTACTTACACGCCACGCCTACTTACGTATCTTTGTTTTTTTTTTATCCTCCTGGATCCTGAAGGTATTAAATCTGGAAAAACTGTATTTTTTTCGGAAAAATCGATTTAATAAGTAACCAGTAACGTAGGAAAAATAGTTAAAAAAATCATAGTGTTTTCCCCTCGATTTTTCCTTATGGGCTCAGGCGAGTACATGGGGACCTTGTCCTCACTCGGGACACCAAACAAATAAAGCAAAATACTACAGAAATCAACTTTAATTACATAAAAAAATATAAAAAATACTTATTATATGAAAACTATATTAATTCAGTCTGAAATAAACCGAAATTCTATGAATCTTGCATAATAAACACAAAAAAAATACTTCTGTAGGTACTTGATAGTACAGGCAAAAAATAAAAATTCGGTTTGATATTAAACTCTTCTGGAATAAATTGTGTAGGTATTATTAGTATAATATAGTACATATGTAACAAAGGTACAGTCAACCAATTGGAACCCTAGACCACTGTAGAACTATGTCATAGTGACGTTATAAATCAGACTGTAAGAAATCCCTTACTGCTTGTCATTTTGACATGGTTGTAGAGTGGCCTAGGGTTCCAATTGGTTGACTGTACGTATTTACGTAAGTTGCATATAAAGCAAATTACTTGAATGAAAACTAAACTAGAAATTAGAGGTACCTACAGTAACAATTTTCCTTAATAAATAACATTTTATGGCTGATATTTCTTAGGACATTTTTATCTTATCTTAACATATAGTTTAGTTTTAATTCAGTACCTAACTTTAATATTCAGTTTTGTAACGCGAACATTTACCAAAACGTATAAACTCAGTGCAAACAAGCTTAGTTTAACCGGCCGCTACTAGATGG
Organism: Leguminivora glycinivorella; assembly: GCF_023078275.1. Taxonomy (NCBI): domain Eukaryota; kingdom Metazoa; phylum Arthropoda; class Insecta; order Lepidoptera; family Tortricidae; genus Leguminivora; species Leguminivora glycinivorella. Next base: position 8,253,028 of record NC_062981.1, read on the forward strand.
CGCCACCGGTACTGGTTTTCCGAGTGAACTTAGCAAATATTTAAGTGTTCCCGTAGACTTAAAATTCTAAAACCTAGTGCAACATATGTTAACGGGTACCTAGAATTTTATAGTAACCATGTCAATATGTAACTCTTAGATAAAATTCGTCAAATTGTTAGTTTGGCCGTCCGTCAACAGATGGCGCTACGGGTACCAATATTGTGATATTGAACTTCGGTGTTTAAATATTTAAATCATGGAACACGGTTCCCGTAACTTGTATATTTTACTGAAGTAACTAGTAAATGTAAAGATTGTAAATAAGTAGACAAACATGTAAAAAACAAACAACAATGTTAGTACTAAGATCAACTTGTCTGTTACACACAAAGCTCAATAGATGTCGCTGTGCTGTGGCGCATTTCAAAGTTAGTTGTCGCTATTAAGATTTTTCCTGGGATAACGACCTCATGTACTGAACAATGTTTTATTTGAGAAAAAGTTAGGAGTCAATTCGTGCACACCTTATGTACCGTATCGGGACTTTGGTGGACCATTTGACTAAATCTATCATCGCTCCCTTAGCGCTCGACTGCTGTCCTCAAGGACGCTGTACGGCCTTTGATACCTGGTTTATGTACTTAGCATAGTGCCGACTGGAAATAAACGCCTAAGTCTGCTACACGCCGTCTTTCACTACGCTCTCGTGCACGCCCCACCCCTCTACGGATTTTCATCCCCTACAGTTTTAGATTTCATAGGACATTTTTATCTTACCTTATAGATTAAGCTTTAATTAAGTAACTTAATTTCTCAGTCTTCAATGTAAGACTGAGAATTTAAGTTACTTAATTAGGACTTTTGTCTTACATTAAAATTTAGTTTTTAGTACATGTGTTTTTCAGTATCAGTGACTTGTGAAGATAATTATTTTGTATCTTAATTTTATTAACAATACAAAATAATAAGACTCGCAAAATTGACTGTTGTTTGATATGGAAATCAGTATACATAACAGTTTCTCTGAATAGTTAGACACGGATATCTAAAGAAGTAGTACCAAATGCTCTAGCTATAATCTAGAGCATGTGGTTCTACTCTTCTTCCAGTTTGAAGGCATCCTTGTTTGCTTTTCAGTCATCATAGGCATATGCCGAGCCATTTTTCTGATGAAGTCTAAATGAAGAAGATGCATGTGCAATCTCTATCTTCGTCTCTTTATCTCTTGGAGCCAGTTCACTCTCAGAAACATCTTCTTCATCACAGCTGACGGTGTTTAGCTCTAATACAATCTTATTCTATCTGATAACTTCTGATATATATCTTCTTCTTTCCTCTATTCCACAGTTTTTTAAACCTGAAAATCGGAATTAAATGTAATCAACTTTTATGTGAAATAAAAAAATCTTACATTATTGAGACCGGTTGTACTCGTCCGAGAACATAAATTACTTGTTTAAATCCGCTAGTACTCACACGAGTACATAAACTTCAGAGCTATATAAAACCAAAGTTTTTTAACTATATGGATGAAATCTACTTACTGACATATGAAATACATTATATATTTGTTAATTAAAACCAAACAAAAATATATAATTAGACTTTCAGTGAGATAAATTCGGATTTACTTACCGCGGGACACCGTGTAGCCGGTAGTGACAGATGTCAAAGCCGCACTGATCGCTGATTGGCCATCTGAGGCTAGGTGTCTGTTTTATTTGGTTGACAGTTTCGTTCGGTAACGTTCTATGCCTACAAACTTGTTATGCTGCTTTGACATTTCACAGGAGATTTTTTTTAATCTTATGTCCTCAAGTGAGGACCGGGGTATCCAGGAGGTTATAAACTGGCCAGTGATTGACCTTAGTCGCACCTGATGGAAAGTGACGACAAGGCCGAGGTTGTAGCTCACTGGTTCAGTAGTAGTTTTCCACAAAGCAATGTTTCCGCTTGCCTTGCTAATCCCTGAGCTATGAATGTACTTAGCTAGATTTTACAAAGCCCCAAGTATCATGCTACAATACACGCCACGCCTACTTACGTATCTTTGTTTTTTTTTTTTATAAACTGGCCAGTGATTGACCTTAGTCGCACCTGATGGAAAGTGACGACAAGGCCGAGGTTGTAGCTCACTGGTTCAGGGTGGCTAGCCGAATGGCACAATCGCTCACGAAACGCTCACGAAACGAAGCGCTAGTAGATATCTATCTCTATCGCGCTTGCGTATTGGCGCGACAGAGCCAGCGGCGTATCGCTTTCGTTTGGCGTCGGAGAAATGCCATTCGGCTACGGGGCCAGTAATAGTTTTCCACAAAGCAATGTTTTCGCTTGCCTTGCTAATCCCTGAGCTATGAATGTACTTAGCTAGATTTTACAAAGCCCCAAGTATCATGCTACAATAAAGGTTTAATATTAAAGTATGCGTAAAGCTAGGCTTCGTTAAGAGGCAAGTTTTGCAGGCATGTTTAATAGTTTTCATAGTAATTTACTACGAAGTTTACGCTGTCAATTTATATTTTCACTAGCTTTTGCCCGCGGCTTCGCTCGCGTTAGAAAGAGACAAAAAGTAGCCTACGTCACTTTCCATCCCTTCAACTATCTCCACTTGAAAAATCACGTCAATTCGTCGCTCCGTTTTGTCGTTAAAGACGGACAAACAAACAGACACACTTTCCCATTTATAATATTAGTATGGATTGACTGAAACGTTAGCAAAAGTCTACTGTTAAACTCGGGCTGTTTGATTTTGTATGTCCGGGTGCACTTTTCTACACAACTATATTTTGTGAAATTTTGTAATCAGGCAGGCAAGTATGGTCGCGTGATATTTAAATGATAAAACATCTGGCCGTCCCTATCGCACTTACTAATAGTGTGATAGGGACGGCCTGATATTTTATCGTCTATCGCGCGACCATGCTACCCGTGCAGGTTCCGTTAGCCAAATGGCATTTCTGCGACGCGAAACGAAAATGAAACGCTGCGGAAGGTAGTCTGACTCTGTCACGCCAATACTCACGAGCGACAGAGATAGATACATATCTACGAGCGTTTCGTTTGTGTTGCTGGCAGTGAATGTGTTTAGTAAAGTTTTATGGAATTGGGAGTCCACATTATTTGTTCTTTTTGTGTCATTTGTCAAGAAAAAACTATATTGACAAGCGTTTCGTGAGCGTTTGTACCATTCGGCTACGTACCCAGATTCTATGACTTTTTAGTCAGTCCAGTAAATGAAGTTTGCACAAGGGACTAAAGCGTGAATGGTATATTTAGCGCTTAAAACAATCGTAACTGTGATAAAGACTCGACGAACTAAGCGTCTTTCACTTTTACGTTTTCTAAGTTTATCGTTTATCTAGATCTTTATTTTAGCTTACAGAGTAACTAGTATTAAGATACTTACTAGCATTTTATTAGGAAGAAGATAAACCAAACAGTAATTGCAGATAATTACTATAAATTCATTAACCTAGCAGGATACTCGTAGCATAGCACCATGCTGAGATGGGACCATTTCGTGTGTAATAAATGTAATAATTCTTCCATTGCTCGTTTTATTTTGGTACGAATATTCTATTTATTTTTAGGGTTCAGTACCAAAAAAGGTACAACCCTTAGGATGCGACTCTGTCCGTCTAGCTGTCTTGCTGTCACGTTACTAAATATTTTATTAATTAATAGCTATATTTTGATCGAAATACATTTCTGTCCGTATTATTTGTGCTTCTCATATCTTTTGGAATTAATCCACCTTTATTTAGGTTCGTGTATACCTATAAAAATAATTAACATGTCAAACGTTATACCTTTTCATAAAATTTGGACGGTTCGTTACTATATCCTTCCGAGAATTTCCATTGCAAATTTAATTGTAGAAACAAAAGTCACTACTATTCCTAGCGCAATGGCGCGAGGAGAGTCGCGTTCATAAAGAACCAGTAGATTATAATTCATAAGTTCTAGAAACTTCCTTGAGTTCTAGAACCAATCATAAGTTCTAGAAAACGTCACCCAATAGCGTATGCGGATAATATAAAATAAAGAAATAAATATTGGGGACACCTTACACAGATCAACTTAGCCCCAAACTAAGCAGAGCTTGTGCTATGGGTGCTAAGCGACGATATACATACTTACATAGATACATACTTATATACATAGAAAACATCCATGACTCAGGAACAAATATCTGTGCTCATAACACAAATAAATGCCCTTTCCGGGATTCGAACCCAAGACCGCGGCTCAGCAGGCAGGGTCACTACCGACTGAGCCAGATCGGTCGTCATAGGTATATGTAGCAAGTAAAAACATTTTATTTTACCACTAAATCTAATTTTTAGTTCTAATATTTAAATATCTAGGTATTTGGGGGCGCTATTCACCGTCTCCATGTAATGAAGAAAGCTAGAGCTTTCGGTTGATAGATACATAGTGTACCTAATTTTGTCATCGTTTACCTACCGCGATAGAAATATGTGATAAATCTCTTTTAATTTTAAGCTCGGTAACTGAGGAGAATAGCACATACTCCTACCTACAGTAATACACGAACGTACGTGAACTAGTCAGTTTTAACATTGATGGACATACGGTTTGTGCCTTTAGGGCAGCTACAAAATGACAGGCTAACGATAATAGGGGAAATTGGGGTAAATCCAGGGTTAAGGGTAATGTTGAATAAAAACCATATTTTATAGACGTTCACAAACTTTTCTACCGTTTAATTGAGTTAGTTGACAACATGCGTGTTATTTAATATCATTGTTTACATTATCACACACAAAAAAACTTTTAAATCTTTGTTTCGTCCTGTTTTAAGTACAATGTCTTGTCCAAAACCCGCTACACTAAAAACTTTTTTAGTTTTTCGGAACTTAAATATGTGCGAAATGTCATTTGATATTTGCCTGTCGTTGCGAATGAAAACAGGAAAAAACCGCATTAATTCCCAATAAGGTCTAGTTACCCTTCAGGTTGAAAGGTCAGATGGCAGTTGCTTTCATAAAACTTGTGCCTACGCCAAACCATGGGATTAAACCTGTTGTCAAAGCGAACCCTAGGCTCCCATGAGCCGTGGCAAGTGCCGGGATAACGCGAGGAGGATGATGACATTTAATGTAAAACTGTCGTTCCATTTTATCCCGTATCACGTTATGGACTAATCTCCCCTACATGCGGGTGAATTGACGCGCGCTACAGACCTCCATGCCTTTTACATGCTATATGAAACCTATACATTTGAGACTCACGGTTGATGCCTGACGTGATGGGTGATACACCTATATATCTCAGACACATGGTTCTGCCCATTATAAACAAAATGTGACAGTAAGATTAATCATTTTGCGTAATTAATTAATTAAAATGAACGGGCTTGAAATTACTGAAAAACCCTCTTTACATCATGCAAGTGCCCGAACAAGAAATATTGTTTTATTGTAATTAATTGAAATATGTTCAAAAAGGATATATTATTTATTTATAAATATGTAGGTAGGTATTTGGCTGACTTTGAAAACGTATCCCAAAGCAATATTATAAATCTTTTTATAATTACAAGTTGCTACCACAAATGTGTTGGAATTAAATTTATGGTTACGCGTGACAAATATTGTGTATATTCTATTATTTTACTACATCCGTTGCAAACATGCTTGAAATTCATGCTATAATACTTATACTTTAAAAAGCTGTTAGAAAGTAATTACTTTGTCTAAAACTCAAAGCCATTTAGCCATTTTATAAAAAAGTAATAGGGTGACCATGTCTAAAGTCATATCCATTGTGATTGCACAGTCCTTTGTCCTGAGGCGCCGTTGATCATTTTGTCCCGGCGGTACCATTTCCACCGACGAGGGTGTCCATAAATCCTGGGACAAGAGACTCGAGTTTCAACTCAATCTCAATAACTTTCAAGAGAGGTCCCTGATCTCTTAAACTTTACAGATATCAAATATGGAAAAGTTTTTGTTTTGAGACCTGTTGTTATTGTAGTGAGGAATCTCAGAGGAACAATACTATTTATAATGCATGATAATAGATAGGTATGTATAAACATGTAGTTGTACTACAGGTATATTTGTTTATTTGTTCTACTCCCATAGTTTTATATGTCATTGTTCATGACCCTGTATCCTACACACATCTTTAAAACATTTATAAGGTAAATCCACACTAATATTATAAATGAGAAAGTGTGTGTGTCTGTTTGTTTGTCCGCCTGCACGGCAAAACGGAGCGACGATTTGACGTGATTTTTTATGTGGAGATAATTGAAGGGATGGAGAGTGACATAGGCTACTTTTTGTCACTTTCTAACTCCCCACTTACCTAAAATGGGGGTAGACGTTTGTATGGAACATTCCGCAATTTTTGCGAATTTAACGCGAGCGAAGCCACGGGCTAAAGCTAGTTAACATACAAAGTAAAATACTTACTTAAATAAATGTTATATAGGTCTCATTAGATATGTTCAAGCAGACATTTAAATATAGCCTCACCTGCCGCTGTTTTTATTTTATTTCATTAATAAAAGAAGATTATTCTCGACTGAACAGTACCGTTAGCAAGATATGAAAATAACCTAAAACTTTATTAAGAAAACCGCAAAAAGTGTGACTGTCGGTTTTGGCTCTGATTCTATCGGGTCAACGTGGGTTAGGAACTTCACAATCCTCATTTAGAACAATGAGTATGTTCGCAGATGTGTGCAGGTTTCAAGAGCTTCCTTTCAGTAGCAATGTTAGTACAAAATGTGACACGCTCGGCCCACACAAATAAATTTACTTATTCTTCTACCTAAATAAAGTTCTGTGATAAAGTCAATGAAATTTACACAAAAAAAAATAACATTTACCTTCCGTCGCATTGGATTGTCGCCATTAAAGCTATATCCTGTCCCTTTTCCTGAGGGCACCCTTTAAAATGGAAAAACAAAACAATAGGACTAGATGGCATAATAAATGCAAACAAAAAACTCGCTTGGCCGGAAATCAAAACATGAGAAAATCCAAATTGTCTTTATACAAACTTGAACCTAACAATTCAGTCTCAAGTTTCAAATCGCCTCGTATTCTTTTTGACTTACATTCTTCAGTACAAAAAAACAACGTCCCTATTTACCGTCACATTAGGATTCGCACTTTTGCTGACTCATGAGTATAAAGCTCATAAAAGTAATGGAGAATTTAAGCTTATGAAAAATGTGCTGACGCTATTTTTTGCTGTGGCTTGGTGAATATTCGCGTGCCTTATACAAGAATTGCAGTAACCTAGTTGCTTGCAACCTCAATGATATGGGCAATGTGTGGCCTGAATAGGTAAGCCACTCATTATTTATGAATTTTTTGCACAAGTTTTGTAAAAGTGAAAAACGTAATATGACTATAAGAGTAGGTATGCATTTATGTTTAATAGAACCACAGTTTTCATACTGACATTCCTAAGTCAGTATCAGGTCTATGAACGATCGTGCGAATAAGGCAGATACATTAGACTTAGTCGCAGAATTATTATAGGTTTTCATTTAACTTATCTATTATCTTGATCTAAATAAAGTCCATAAACACTAATGATTAGGCTCATATTTCTAATTGATACCGAAACCGATGTCAACTTTAATTCTTGCCTGACCTGCCCAACTTCAGCTGTAAAAAAAAAACCGTTACAATCCACTGCAGGATGAAAAACGGATACCACACAGATAGAAAATATCTCTTCAACCAAAGAAACCTATTTGAACCAAGAGATATCCAGTTTCCCATATCAGGAAGATTTTAATTACTTGATATAAAACATAAAATGTCTCGATGTTTATTACTTGCACTAACCATTTTATATCTTAACATGATTAGCAAAACAATCTTTTTTTAAAAACTTAATCATTTATTCCAATAGCGTAAACGTTTTGTTCAGTGATAATTATTACTCAGAAGCAAATCAGCAAGTTCTTAAAAACAAGTATAATGTTTCTTGGTTCTAAGTAATAAAATTGTTGTATTAAGAGTTATGACGGTTTTCGGTTAAGAGTTATGCATAATTAAAGTAAAAGTTAATGTTTCTTGGGGTGAAACAATTAGTTACTTACACCAAATATATACATTTTTCATTTTAAAAGTTCTGACGGTATTAGATGAACATTTACATGTTTGAAGTTAGATTTAATGTTTCTTGGGGTGAAACAGTAAGTATCTTAAACCAAATATACTTACTTCTTGGATGTAATTTATCTTATTTCATTTAAAATATATAATTTCTTGAAATGAAATTTTATATTTCTTAGATTGAGTAAATAATGTTTGTAGCGGGGGTGCGCGCGGGGAGAGAAGGGAAAGCCGGAATGACGTGAGAGGTGTGTATTATGTTCAAATATCTGGGCGACCGAGCTTCGCTCGGTTCTATTTTAATATATCACGTCTTTAGATAAAAAAAAACTCTTATAAATACAAAAACAAAAAAAAAAGACAAAAAACAAAAACTTAATTTCTTGCCGGGATTCGAAACCCTGACACCTACGATCTATCTGCGTACATTAGACCGACCTCGTGCGACTGAGCTAAGCGGAATCGATGCGCGCGCGGCGAAATTAAGGACCATATTTTACGTTTACAAATGCGAAAGAAAAACTCATGAAAACTCGAAAATTCGCGTTTTCCGGGATCTAAGGCTACGCTAGATCGATTTTTCACCCCCGAAAACCCCCACAAAACAAATTTCAGCGAAATCGTTAGAGCGGTTTCCGAGATCGTCGGTATATATAAATAAATATATAAATAAATAAATAAATAAATAAATAAATATACAAGAATTGCTCGTTTAATAGTATAAGATAACCCGTACGTTACAAGCTTATAACTCAGAACGAAGACGAGTTCCCCAGCCAGTTAGAGAGAGAGAGAGAACTGGAGCGGAAGCACGTTTAGGATAGTCCTCAATAATAGCGCGTAGTTCCCAGAGGGAAGCAGGGGGCTATTATGTCGGAATTTGTATTCCTATGATTCGATACATATCAAGTTCCAACCGGCGAGCCTAACCAAATCGGGAAAAATCTTAACACCGCGATGTACGAATTCTATGGGCTGGGGTCAGCGCCATCTAGCGGGTTTTTTGGTAACTAAACCGGTGTCGCCGCTCGGCGTGCGAACTAAACCTTGAAGCAAAACTTTATTATTTTTCGATCTAAACGTGTTGATTCTCAAATGGAACTTGTAGGCATTAAATCAAGAATTTGTGATATGAAGCCAAGAATGTAATAAATCTTGACCTAAGTCCGTGTTGATTTTTTATTTAAAACCTGCTCGAATTATGAATGAAGTCTATAAGCATCAAACCAAGAATTATTATAATCAAGCCAAGATTGTTCTAAATCATGAAGTAAAACCTTGATATTTTTTGATTTGAACTTGTTGATTCTCAAATGGAGCTTGTAGACATTAAATCAAGAATTTGTGACACAAAGCCAAGAACTTAATAAATCTTGACAAAAATCTGTGTTTATTTTTGTTTTAAGTTATTCTGGAACTTTGAATGGAGTTGCAAAGCATCAAATCAAGAACTATTAAAATCAAGCCAAGATTGAACTAAATCTTGACGTAAAACCGTGTATTTTTTTTATTTAAACTTTTATGTCTTGACTGTAGAACGTAAAAGTTAAATTAAGAAATTATGATTTCCTATTAAAAACGCAGAATTCTTGTAGTTAAATTGTGGTGAATCTTCTTTTAACAGGTTTTTATTTTTGCTTTGATAAGGGTTACTTGAACCAAAGACGTTTTTTAAGAACTAGCATATTCATACTAAAACGGTGTAATATTTTGTTGCAAATAAATACTTCTTTGATTCAAATCTGTCCTATTTGTACCAAATGTATATAAAGTTACGACTGAACAATTTTGATTCTTCTTTGAAAAAGGAATATCCCTTTAGGTTAAGACCATGTTATTAGATGAAGAATTATATTATTCCTTTTAAATAACAGTGTTTGAGAGAGTTTTCCGTCTTAAATTAAAATATCTTTTCTATCTGTGCAATTTCCCCAGCACAGTATTGTTCCGCGCGCTTACACCGTCCGTCACTCTAAATCTAATCTTATCCTAATTAAAGTGCACAAAACTGCTCATATTTCAATTATTAGGATCAGAATTTGCAACAGAATAATATCGAAACCTACGTAGGTATTAAAGCTTAATTCTTGTCTGACCTATCTGTGCAACTTCAGCTACAAAAAAACCATTGCAATCCACTAGAGGATGAAAAACGCATTCCAATTTTCCCACTACTGTATCTCATCTCACGCAGTATTGTACCGCGCGCGTTGATACCTTTCAGTCTAATCTAATTTTATTTTAATTTTAGTGGAGGCAATTGCTCACATTTTTCTATTATTAGGGTGCGTCTTCGGTCAAATGCAATCAAAACAGATGTCAAGTTTAATTCTTGCCTAAACTATCTGTCCAAATTCAGATACAACTGCTGTTTGAAAAACGCATCCCATTTTCCAGCATTTTTCAGCTTGCCTGATCTATCTGCACAACTTTAGCTGTAGAACAACCGCTGCAGGATGAAAAACGCATTCCAATTTTCCCACTACAGTATCTCATTCTCACGCAGCATTGTTCCGCGCGCGTTGACACCGTCCGTCAGTCGCATGGATGCCGCGGCTGCGAACGCTCCTCCCATGGAACGTTCGAACCGGTAACGGATTCTGAATTTGAAAAGTTGTAACGGATTTTAGTGAAGGTTGACAGTGTTTTGAATTTGGAAGTGTTGTTTGTAACGAAATATTAAGCGTGTTATTCGATGTTAACAAATATTAAACTGAAAATTGTGTGAAAACAAAATATGGGAAAAGGTGAATTTTAAATTTAGATTCTACAAGAATTAAGTCAGAAATTAATGTTAAATAAATTAAAATTTATATAATAAACTAAACTAATAAATTAATAAAAATACATACTGTAAACAACATAATTATGTGTTAGTGTAGCGCACGATAACTTAATAATAAACATGTAATTTTGTGTACATAACATAATTAAGTGAATAACAATGCTTAGTGGATAACACAAATACGTCTCAATTACGCCGTTGATTCGCGAAGCTACAGTTGGCAAACAACCGTCAAAGGTAAGCATTATTGTACGCAGCATATAGGAAACATTTATGTTTACTATTTGCGTTAGCTTTAGTAGTAATTTACGTATTGCAGGCTGTGACAAAGTAAACTATTCATACCTACTCGTAATTGGTACCAAATTTATAAAAGAAACTGACTAATATTTTTTTTCTGAAACTATATCATAAAATTGAGCCAGGTACAAAACACTTGTTGTCGTAGATAACCGGTGACCGAAGAGCACAACGTATCAGCTTTGCCAAAACAAATACAATAATACTTGTACCTGCAAGGGGCAAACCATTAATCGAAACTCGAATGAATTATTCTTGAAACCCTACCCACTACGCTTACGAACCATTGGTTCCATTTCATTAAATCGTTAAATATTTAGGGTTGTTTTAACTGACTTGTATTCTAAAGAATTGTTTCATGTAGGTAATGCCCATGATTGCTCACTACCGCCGCACCGCCCGCCGGCGGGAAGGCGTTGATGTAACGGCGTTTCTTCTGGAATGTCTGAAAAAATAAACACAATGCATTTAAGACTGTAAGAGTATGTTAATTCCTTAATTAACATTAATTTGATTACCAACTAACGCCCAACTTCAGTTGTAGCCTTTTTGCTATTGTATGCACCTCGTGTACTGAAAGATAAGTTTCTTCGTACCGTTTTTTTTTACTTCTGGGCGAGCTCCATGGAGGGGCTTCTGCTGTGCAGTGTACTCCTAGGAAAACTGAAGGAATTTAACATATTGTGCCTCTATTGGTTTGATGGGAACTGACTGGTCAAAACTCTTTAAACAAAGAAATTCTGCTGCGGAAATAGCGCTGGATAGGTCATGTTTTACGAAGGCCAAACAACCACATATCCAAGCAAGAGCTGACCTGGAAAATTCCCGGAAAAAGAGGGCAAGGTCGCCCACGTACCACCTGGAGAAGCACAGTGGAAAAAGAGGCGGTATCAGTTGGCCTCGGCTGGGCGGAGCTGGAGGAGGCCGCGCTGGACCGCGAACAATGGAAATCCCTTCTGAGTGTCCCTGATGAGGGATAACAGGATATCATCATCGTCATCATAATCATTGGTTCGAATGATACGATTATCGTCAAAAAGCGGCAAAAATAGCGAAATAAATATCTTAAAAATATTTTGCTATATTTCCTCCGTATTCGCTGACTAAACTCTATTACCCGATAAAAAGAAACCAAATTTCATTGACTCTTGATCGCAACATACGATAAAAACGTCGATATGAATTACGTTGGAATGGAAAGCCATGCACATAAATGTGATAGGTATTTGAATTCCACGCAGAACGGAAGCTTAATTTAACCAAAAAGCTTTCGCAAAGCTATCAAAATATACGATTATTATGAGAGAGCCTTTTTTGTGTTCCGCATAAAATTTTATAGAACCATTGTTACTTTTCGTAATGAACTGAAATTTGATAGAAAGCTAAAAATAAACTAATAAAACAGGGGTGAACAACAGAATATATTTTTGAAGCTTTGGAACTTTTTTAATTGAGTAAAAACTTGAAACAGCAATGGTAGTAAACAATAAAATATAAGAGTTTATAGAATTTATCACTGCTTTCATATTTTTGGCATGAGTTATGTTTTGAGGAGCTTAACTTAACCTAGATTACGCGAGTCTTTTTATTGCTATTAATAATAATTATAAATCGGCTTACTTTTGGCCACAGACTAGCCAAAGGCAAAGACGTGACCTACGATGTCGAACAAAGAAACGGTTTTCATGATTCACTTCCCAACCAACTGATTTTATAGGCAGGGGTCTTCCCCTCGATATCCCGTCTTCCTCTTGGATATGGGGGTTGATTTTTGGTCCCTTTCATGTAGCTCATTGTATCATAACTACTTATAATTATTTGTCTACCTATTTATCATAAAGCAAATAACATGTTACGCTAAGTGCATAATTATTATATTGCCGCCACCTCATGCAAAAACTTCTTAATAAGATTACCATCATCAGAAATAACCCACATGGGCTCAATTTTCATTAAACTCGTTTAAATAAATGAAAGTTCCAAGTATGTGGGCCCCAAACACAACAATAGTTAACAAGGCCCTCACTGAACTCCCAACTCGGGTCAGTTCCGTAATCTGCGAAACCTTAAATTCCGTGAATAGTGTTGCGCTAAATCTGGTTTCGGTTTCGAACTTTTTGACATTTTCTGTTCATCTATGATTGCTGCTACATGTATGAATTTTTAGAAAGGTGGATATTTAATTTGTTTCCTATGAGAGTCAAATGTTTCTAATAGGTAAGCGTGATATCTATTCGACACCAGAAATATACAAATTTCAAAGTTCATTTGCGCGCCATGTATGCTGATAAATCCAACTCCTAAATAAATATTGACGCTGAATATAGTGAGTAATAATGTTACTTATCAACCCAGAAAAGTCACAGAATTGTCACGGTGGTGATATTGGCCACTGCTGGCGCACCGTATAAAAAAACCAAGTCTTGTAACCTCACCGGTCAACGCGCTGCACCAAAATGTATACAAAATAATCACAATATTTATCCCATGAAAATGTGATGATATAATAAAAGGTAGGCTTAAATTGACTGGTTTCTAGCTATACACGGTGTTTCAAGTTTTTACTAAATTAAAAAAGTTCCAAAGCTTCAAAAATATATTCTGTTGTTCACCCCTGTTTTATTAGTTTATTTTTAGCTTTCTATCAAATTTCCGTAACATGAGGACACCGAATAATTTGAACAGCGTATTTCTCGTCATATTAGAAGAGTAAAATGTCATATAAACTTTTCTGGATTTCGCCTACTTTCAGAGTTATAAGCATTAAAAAAATAACAATTACATATAATTTCTCAGAACAAAACGCTGTTTTGATGGCGATGATGCCGTTATCAGACATAATCTAACTATCCTCGTTGATAGATGTCAAAAAGAAACTAGTGACACATTGCAAAAAAATGTAAATTTTTTTAGAAATTTGTTTAGAAAAAAAAATGTAAATATTTATTTTAAGTACCAGTTTTACGACTAACATTTACTTTTTTTCACATAAAAAGTAAATGTTAGTTAGTAAAATACATCCAAAACAAACTTAAAAGAAGTACAAAAAAAATTTTTTTTGGCCGTAATTTGCTTGACGTCATATAACATTTTATCTTTATTTCGCCCTCAGAAATGCGTATTTAAAATACTTCGGATTCCTCATGTTACACCGTGTATAGGGAGGCCATATGTGCATCTGCAAATTACACAAAGCCTTAATTTTTTTTTTATAAGTAAATGGGCTTACTCTTGGCCACAGACTAGCCAAAGGAAAAGACGTGGCCTACGATGGAGTGAGCTCGCCCAGAAGATGCCTGTTTACTCTTGATTTGAAGGTTGCCGGGTTATATGAGCTCGGAAATATAGCCGCCGGCAAGGAATTCCACTCCTTGGCAGTGCGCATAATAAAAGAGAAGCAAAGCGCTTCGTGCGGATTCGTGGAATATCTACCAAGTAAGGATGGAGACCGGCCGTGCGTCTAAGAGTCCGATGGTAGAATGGGGACGGTGGAATAAGCTCTTGAGCACACTCCCCGAAGTGCAACCTGTAAAACACCGACAGACTGGCGACTTTTATGGGGCAATTCAGCCAAATTTCACCAATATTGGGTTTACAGCTAATTTGCGACGCGTCACGGGGTGATGGATGGAACTATTATATTGAATGACTTCTTTATTGTCGACGGGTATTAAATATTAAAACGCATCAATCTTCATGCATCGTTCCTTTCATAATGCTTATGAATATTGAGGCCTTCTCATTCCAATTCCTAAATTGCCCCAGAAATACTGTATCTACATTAAGTAATAATCTGAACGCATTAACATCTCTCTGATACTAATTTAAGGGCATTTTCAGAATTTGGGCCCCCAATTAGCGTGAGTTGTTAACAAAAATTAACTCACTGTCAGTTTTGTGACGATGAAATGAAATGAAATTTCAATAAAAATATTGTTTTTGTGTTAATTACATAAACTTTAAGCGATAATCTACATCCAGAATGTGAAAAAAGTAAATTTTTAGATAGATTTTATGCTTATTTGTCGTCACAAAACTGACAGCGAGTTATTTTTTGTTATCAACTATTGGGGAACCCAAATTCTAAAAAAGCCCTTAAATGAGAGTCATAAGTTTTGCAGTGGGTTAGCAACGAACTACTGGGTATTTACTGATTAAGCTCACAACGAGGATAATGAAGTAACTAATTAATATGGCTACGTGATCCAAAGAGGGACTTGGCCTCCAAAGCTAGAGCAAGCCCCTTTTTCCAGCCAATAATCGGCTTAAAACTGACGTTGATCCGCTGCTTTATATCAAAAGCATTCGATCATTTAATAAATAAGGAAATTTATAAAAATATATCAGTATTTTTGGTATTCGTAGTAATGGTATCCGTAGTCTCGGTTTCAACTTAAGTTCTCGGTTTATTACAGCTCTAAACAGCTTCTCTAAACTTTTTCAATTATAAAACGATGTGTCGTACTTTGATAGCGCATGAAGTTAAAGGAGTTATCTAATCAGACCATCCTCTGAATCTGCGAATTTATAATTCAAAATGTCAAAACTCAAAATGTTTAATTAAACTTTACGACGTTAAACAACTCGAAAGCGGAAGATGTATGGAGAAAGTAACCAGCGCTCGCCCTCGAAATGTTGATTCCTAGAAGCAATTTTTGGTATATTGTTCGTGACTATCTCTATCGAGTAACATATTCAAAATTCATGGTAGCAAGTACAGAACTACTATATTTAGATAGGAGAAATAACTTAATCTAATT
This sequence comes from Leguminivora glycinivorella, assembly GCF_023078275.1. Classification (NCBI taxonomy): domain Eukaryota; kingdom Metazoa; phylum Arthropoda; class Insecta; order Lepidoptera; family Tortricidae; genus Leguminivora; species Leguminivora glycinivorella. The sequence goes on from NC_062981.1 coordinate 8,268,963, forward strand.
GTATAGAGGTCGAGCGTAATATCTACTGACATTGTTACTTATATCTTGTGCGTAGCCGAATTCACAAACGCTCACGATAATATTTATTTCGTAGCTATCTATCTCTATCGCTCTTGCGTATTGGCGCGACAGAGCCAGACTACATTTCTGCAGCGTTTCAATGGCGTTTCGTTTCGCAGCTGTGGTAGGAAATATGTCTCTGGCTTTGATGTTTCATGTTCATAATGTTTATGTTGTTGCAATTAAATATCACGTAACGAGGCATTTTTTATGGTTTCGTTGACTTCCACCTACAAAAACTGACGCACGACAGCTGTGAATAGGGACGGATTACTTAGGTAGAAGTTTTGCCTTAGTTCGTGTTTCGTGTGTTTGCTTGATCTATGATACCTCTAAATATAAATTTAAATATTATAGGACATTCTTACACAGATTGACTGAGCCTCACGGTAAGCTCAAGAAGGCTTGTATTGTGGGTACTCAGACAACGATATGAATAATATACAAATACTTATATACATAGAAAACGTCCATGACTCAGGAACAAATATGCTCATCACACAAACCGGGATTCGAACCCAGGACCGCGGCTCAGAAGGCAGAGTCACTACCAACTGAGCCAAACCGGTCGTCGGTCGTCGGTCGGCCTATGTATGTATGAAATCTGTGGTACTCGCGTAAAAAAGTTCGATAATAATTGTGTATAATATTATAACGGTCAATTACTCGTAAATGTATTATTTTATATCGTTGCCAATCAGCTTTTCGTGAGTACTAAAGCGATGAGAGTTAATTACATTAACATGCCGAAAATTCGTCGTGAATTCGCTCTGAAGCATTGTTATGTAGTTTAAATTATAACATGTAAATGAAACAACACCACGCTGTGTGAACATTGTTACCTATCCTATTTACACACAAGGCGAGTGTTATGTGGAAAATATGGTAAACGCTGTTTGAAATTCTGTTACTCAGATTTAAATGAACTACTGATGACGTATGTACATTGGAAATTAGTAGGAGTATGAGCGTCTTCCTACATTGACATTTTGGGTTTATTTTACTGAGCATCGTTTGTACTTTCACGCCTTATTCGCGAAAAAATGTGTCCCAAACTTTTTTATGAAAAAATAATTTTCCACTGCGTTCACGTTCATACAATAAAAAGAACGTCCATACAGAAAAGTGACGATTTTTGATAATCCTTGCATGCTACGAATGAAGATATAAATAGGTAACTGCATCTTAATTTCTTATAATAGATTGACTCAGTGTACACTAATCTGGTTATTGTGAAAAAAAGTTAAAAAGGCCGTAGGGTTTCAGTTAAAAATTTATGATAGACAATTTTATTGTTCTTATTTTAAAGGTAAAATAACAATTTAAGACGATAAAGATACGGTGGATATATATGTGGAGGACTATAGTGTGGAGGACATCGATGTCGATAACGGCGACCTCAGCAGTCAAAAGTTTTCCCTCTTGTGAGCTCTTATGTGTCTAACATTCGATCACACTGACGGCAGTACAGTTGACCAGCCGTGTTGTATTGTATGTATACACGTAGGAGGGCTTAGGTCACGGTGGATACATTGCGTGAGAATACTGAAGGTACCGAGTTTTCATACCTACACCTACCTTGTGAAGCCCTCACTAATATAGGATTAATTAATTATACATTTATATTATTTCCGAAACATGATTAACTGAAATCAGAACCGGTTTGCCGGAGGCCGAAACTAACAAACATAAATCAGAACTAAATAATGTTTGCAAATAAACATAACACGCGCCGGTGGCGTATCAAAATTGCTATTGGAAATGTGAGGCCCAATTTAGACTTAAGATACGTCAAATATTACATTCATACATGATCCCTTGGGTTAAAAAAAAGCGTTGTTGTCTTAGCAGTAAGGGCGTTATTTCAATCCAGAGGTCGCAGGTTCGAACCTCAGCTCGTACCAATGAGTTTTTCGGAACTTATGTGCGAAATGTCATTTGATATTTGCCAGCAGTCGCTTTTCGGTGAAGGAAAACATCGTGAGGAAATCGGACTAATCTCAATAAGGCCTAGTTACCCTTCGGGTTGGAATCTGACCGATGGCAGGCGCTTTCGTAAAAAAAAACTAGTGCTTCCAAATTTTGGGATTAGTTGTCAAAGCGGACCCCAGGCTCCCACGAGCCGTGGCAAATGCCGGGATAACGCAAGGATTACGACATGGTCCCTTGGGTATACAAAGCACATGAAACTGCTGAAGTTCCGGTGCCACCCATAACAATTAAGGGATTGAAAGAAAACGAAATTGTTGTATTGCAGTAACAGTTTGCCAGCATATTGCCTACACCACACTTGAACCCATATTCCACATTCGACTCTTACAGCCATGGAAGGAAAAGGGGTCACCACACAATACAATCTAAATCAAATATTTAGACAGATAGATCCCAAATAAATCAAAGTTTCGTTTCTCATTAAAGTAACGTCATTGAGACTATCATATCCAATTCATATCGTGCCTCGTCCGGACACCATATAAAGTTTAAGTCATTGAAATTTAAACCAATTTTTTAAATAAACAGGGTAGATTTTCCTTTGTATCACGATTTAGGTAAAACATTTAAAAATTTGTATTTTTGCCTGTCCTTTTAATTTGTAAGTTAAAAAATATATATAAATGTCCTTTATAAATCACTAGCTTTTGCCCGCGGCTTTGCACGCGTTAAATTCGAAAATTACGGAATGCTCCATACAAACTCCCACCCCCTACTTTAGGGAAGTGGGGGGTTCGAAATAGACAAAAAGTAGTATGTTACTCTCCATCTCTTCAACTATCTCCACTTAAAAAATTACGTCAATTCGTCGCTCCGTTTTGCCGTGAAAGATGGACAAACAAACAGACATACACACTGCCATTTATAATATTCGTTTGGATTTGGGCAGGACGAGGCTAGAGTAAATATGTGAAGTATCTTAATGTTGAAATCGAGCTGTTTGTTTTCCATCGGTTCCTACTAATTAAACCGATTGCCGGTGCTAGGAGGCAATAAACCACAAACTTGGAAATGGGGTTGGGAGCCGAATCGATTGGATTGCCATCTTTGTTGCAATAAGCGAGACGACTGAAAAAAACTAATTAGTCCGTCAGATTATCAAAGAATTTTAGACACGTATTTTTTCTTTTTTCTCGTAAACGAAAAATGACGACGGTACAGTGCGTTGAAGTTTCGCGTGACGTCACGCCTAGGTACAATTTTTACTTAGAAGTGACGTCACAAGCCCCCACTCCGGAACTATGATGCTCTATGTCTTTGTATGTTTTCATTAATTAGAAAAAGCAAAAAATGTGTGTTCAGTATTTTTGGACGATCTAACTGACGGACTAAACAGGATGTCATTTTTTTATGTAGTCGTCATCCCTATTGGTGCAAACATTTCACAGAAAATGCATAATATGACGCGATATTTAATGAAATTAATTCTAAAATATAGGCAAACTAAACATCTATTAGTGTCTGCCAAACTTTTTCTTTTAAAATTATTTTTCATAAAGCATATCTCTATTTGCCATCGACTTTTATTTTCTTCGCGTCATATTGTAGGAATAACCATTTTATCTTTTTTAGGGTTCCGTAGTCAACTAGGAACCCTTATAGTTTCGCCATGTCTGTCTGTCCGTCCGTCCGTCCGTCCGTCCGTCCGTCCGTCCGTCCGTCCGTCCGTCCGTCCGTCCGTCCGTCCGTCCGCGGATAATCTCAGTAACCGTTAGCACTAGAAAGCTGAAATTTGGTACCAATATGTATATCAATCACGCCAACAAAGTGCAAAAATAAAAAGTGGAAAAAAATGTTTCGTTAGGGCACCCCCCCTACATGTAAAGTGGGGGCTGATATTTTTTTTCATTCCAACCCCAACGTGTGATATATCGTTGGATAGGTATTAAAAAATGAACAAGGGTTTACTAATATCGTTTTTTGATAATATTAACAGTTTCGGAAACAATCGCTCCTAAAGGAAAAAAAAGTGCGTCCCCCCCCTCTAACTTTTGAACCATATGTTTAAAAAATATGAAAAAAATCACAAAAGTAGAACTTTATGAATACTTTCTAGGAAAATTGTTTTGAACTTGATAGGTTCAGTAGTTTTTGAGAAAAATACGGAAAACTACGGAACCCTACACTGAGCGTGGCCCGACACGCTCTTGGCCGGTTTTTTACTAGTTAACCCACCGCCGGAGCCGCAGCTGACTTCCACAAGGGTTCATCATACATAGCCGTTAACCATTATCCGAGATTTCGTCTGGGAGGGTGGTTTTTGACGAATGATTCGCCAAGGCGAGCAAATACAAGCCCTTGGTCTATTACGAATCACTTGTCTTCATTAAACAATTATTGGAGTTAGAAAGCAATGGCACTTACACAATAAGAGCCGGGTTGAAATCAGCTACGTAATTAAATCGCGTTCTGACCCCAATTGATTAAAATGTTAGAATTTCACTTCGCCGCAAGACATCGGTTTTGGAGAGCGTTTGAGCTGATTAATTGATTAGTCCTTATGAGAAATTAATGGCTTTTCTGGTTAGTGAGGAATGAATGGTCATACTGCGATGAAAACTTTTAATAAAATAAACTATGTAGTGTGTAGGTATATCACTTGGACTCATTCTTCCCGGGATGGCAGAGTTACACACACAAGAAGGTTGAGTGGAAGAAATGAGGGGAAGCCTTTGCCTAGTAGTGGGTGTCGGTCACTAAACCAGGCTAGCAAAAAAAAAAAACTATGTCTACAACTATTCATTAAAAAAAAAAGACGAAACCTAAGCCCTCGTATACGTAACGTATGCCCGGTCAATATAAGTCTAGTGTAAGTCATGAAAAAAAAAGGAAACATATTAAATCGCGTATAATAAATACTAGTGTAACTATTAACTATGTGATTACCTATAATTAGGTGATTCCCGAAAAGTTTGTACATTTGGATCACGTCTCCGATTTTGATAAAAATTGGTAGACTGATAGAATCCATGAGGCTGAGCGAGATCCACTAGGTTTCCCAAAATGAATAGAAATCTGGTATCAAAAAAGGAAATTTCATACAAACTAAGTACTTGGGACATTTTGGGAAACCTAGTTGATCTTGCTCAAAATCATGGACTCTATCAGCCTACCAATTTTATCAAAATCGGAGACGTGATCCAAACGTACAAACTTTTCGGGAATTGCTGAGGTATGACATAGCCCTGACGGAAAAACGTCGTTGTAATTTGGCTCGTTTGCGAATCGCAACATTAAGGGCCAGTTGCATCAACCAAATTTGACAGACACATCATCGTCACGTAGCAGATGACTATGTAACATCCCATACAATAAAATTTAACGAATGCTTTAACGGTGACAGACGGTTTGATGCAACCGGCCCTAAGTATACTGAAGCAGTGCCTGTCCCCTGCTGCTGGACCCAAGTGTGAGATATACAGGGTGGCCCATTCAAATCGGTCAGTATGGGAAAGTCTGAAACTATAAGACATACGAAGATTTGTTCTTAGGAACCATGTCACCGATTTTGATAAGAAGAAAAACTGCATTCATACAATTAAAAAAAAAAGTGTACCCAGCTGGGGAATCGATCCCGGTTGTTTTGAAAAAATAAACTTACACTATTTCTATTCAGATATCGTTTGTGTAGGTCTTAAGCAGTAAATATCTCTAAGAAACATAATGTCTAAAATGAATAAAATGCATTTTTTTCACATACTTTAATTTATCATAGTAGGTGTTCAAAGTGACCACCGTTACAATATTCAGCAAGTTCACTTCATCTTTACAACAGTGTACAAAAATAGCTATAACACCGTTGAAGACCTAAAAGTAGCCATAGAGTCAACTTTAACGCAGATTCACCACATGAAGATACAAAATGCAATAGTAAGATCGTTACCTAGACGTGTTGAATATTGTATTGAAAAAGACGGTGGTCACTTTGAACACCTACTATGATAAATTAAAGTATGTGAAAAAAATGCATTTTATTCATTTTAGACATTATGTTTCTTAGAGATATTTACTGCTTAAGACCTACACAAACGATATCTGAATAGAAATAGTGTAAGTTTATTTTTTCAAAACAACCGGGTTCGATTCCCCAGCTGGGTACACTTTTTTTTTTAATTGTATGAATGCAGTTTTTCTTTTTATCAAAATCGGTGACATGGTTCCTAAGAACAAATCTTCGTATGTTTTATAGTTTCAGACTTTCCCATACTGACCGATGTGAATGGGCCACCCTGTATATGTGTGATTGCTGTGAATGTGTATATTTTTTTGTGTATTATATCTTCAGATTAAGCAATGTTTAGGTCATCATCCTCCTTGCGTTATCCCGGCATTTGCCACGGCTCATGGGAGCCTGGGGTCCGCTTTGACAACTAAACCCAAGATTTGGCGTAGGCACTAGTTTTTACGAAAGCGACTGCCATCTGACCTTCCAACCCGAAGGGTAAAATAAACCTTATTGGAATTAGTCCGGTTTCCTCACGATGTTTTCCTTCACCGAAAAGCGACTGGCAAATATCAAATGACATTTCGCACATAAGTTCCGAAAAACTCATTGGTGCGAGCCGGGGTTCGAACCCGCGACCTCCGGAACGAAAGTCGCACGCACTTACCGCTAGGCTACCAGCGATTAAGCAATGTTTAGGTATTTTGTTACAAATGTTTTTTATGCTAGTATAAATGTTTATCTTAAACTAAACTCTAGCTTTAATTGGTTATATAGGTACCTAACAGTGGCGGAGCGTCGATACAACTCGATTCCCAACGGGTTCCCTAAAATTCTCTAGTATCTGTAGAAGTCCATACAAAACAGATTCCAAAAACCCCTCCGGCTTTACCAACGAAAATTTTCACGCCCCGCCACTGGTACCTAATGAAGGTAAAATACCGCAATACGATAGCAATTGGCTCTATTTTCTGTGCCCGTAAATGTAAGATCACGTAGCTTCAATAAAACTCACGTCTACGTTTAAGTCACGTGAAAACCATTTCATTTGTAACTATGTATAGGAACAAAGTGCAACAACGCTGCAATTTCAGTTCCGAAAGTCACAATTTCACATGACCTATTCAGGATACACTTGTATTTTAAAAGCAACAAAAGTTCATGTTCATGTTTTGGTTCATGCAAGGATTATTTATACAGAGTGGGGCCTGTAACAAAGGCGAATAATTGAACTCTAGGCTATTCTCCTTATACTGATCAACATAATTGTTCGGCGACTTTTAAAAATAACTTGTATTTTGATTTTTATCACCCTTGAAAGTTTTTTCTAAGAGGTAATGTATTGCGAATTCTGTTAAGTCTAAAGTGTGACAGACAACGTCAATGACAACAATAATGGCGTACATTGAAGCTAATATTTATGTTGTATAAAAAATTAAAAATTTAAAGACTTCATAATTTTTAAAAGTCACTGAACAAATTTTGATCAGTATAAGGAGAATAGCCTACAGTTCAATTCTTCGCCTTTGTTACAGGTCCCACTCTGTATAGGATAAATTACATACTTCATGCTAAGAATCGTACCTCGATTTTTTTACCTCCACCTATAAGTACTATCATAACTACACTGATGATGCCTACAAATGTGAGTGTGCACGGGAAAACTTCCCACTTTTTCGATTGCTATAAAACCGCTTTGTTAGTTTATTCATATAAAGATACAAGTGAATCTCGCCTTAATGGTAACCGAGAAACCGACAAAGTGCGTTTTACTATACACACAATTTTTTTTTCAAAATGTGTATTGACGTGATATCATGATGTTAAAATAAAAAAATATGTCACTTGTTATCTTATAAAACTTAAAAACACGCAAAATATTTGGCGAAAATATGATTTTGGCCACTTCCATTTATTTCCATAGAATCATGAAAACAGCCAAAAAAATTAACTGCCTGTTTCCTACAGATAGACATCAAATAGACGTGCCTCTATAGAGGAAGCTAATATCTGAATCCCCAAGTACAACGTTTGTTTATTTATTTAATATTCTTTTGAGTTGAGTTTTTACTTTTCATAACAGTTAAAGAACATTTCTTTCGTTCTTTCAAAGCAAATTAAGTAGTAACTTTAGCCAAAAACTCCCCGATTCTCCTTTCATACGAGCTCCTGTTTAGGATGTGCTGTAAAACAGGCGCCACATGTTCGTCCTATTTGTAACTCGCGCCTGGTGCTTGTTCCCAAAACTAATTTGCCATTCCGCTACTGAGGCCGCAACATGCTTTCAACGCTAGTCCAAATGTAGTCTGGCTCTGTCACGCCAATACGCAAGAGCGATAGAGATAGATAGCTACGAAAGAGATATTATTGTGAGCGTTTCGTGAGCGTCTGTGCATTCGGCTACGCACGCAGAACCACATGAGTTTCTATTGCGTGAAAGTCACGGAAAAACTTTGGGGCATTGTTCAGTTTCTCTATAAAATAAAAACATTATAATTTCGCATGACGTTACCAGTATCTATTCTATTAGTATAGTTAATAAGTTGTACGAAATGTACAGCTGATCACTAAGGCAATATGAATTGATTTGACCATGAGGGAAGAAGGAAGTTATGATGACCAAGGACGTTATAATACCGGTACAGACAAAACCCATACAAAAAAGCGTACCCCTTAAACCTAGGTGGCGCTGATTAAGATTACTTAGTTAGATATTTTCCCCAAATGTTTATGCTTGTTTTATTTTTTTATAAGAACAAATGACATGCTTCTTTATTTAATACACATTTTGAAAAAATAAATAAATCATTATCAGTGTAGATATGATAGTATTTAATAAGTGGCGCTAAAAATTGCGGTATAGGTACGATTCTTAGTATGAAGATTGTAAATCATATAAAAAATCATCCTTGGTGATGACGTAGTATTTGTTTTGTATGAAAAAAAAAAAAACTAAATGTGACTTATCGATCTTCGTCCGAGTTTCGTCTGTAAGTGTCGACTTCATAAAATCTGTGAGCACGAAATTATAGGCACCGTTAAATTTATTTCCATCTGGTTAATCCTACAGTGCCTTCCTGAGAAACGCTTATCTACAAGGCAATTTCCTCTTTTGGCGGCCTTGTCAGATACAATTTAATCAATCAGTACTTAAGCTGATTCATTGCAATAATATTATACTTATAGAAAATTTATCGGAGAGATGACAGCTACGTGACGCAAACCAATTTGAGATGTCTTTGGTACAACCCACTTTTAATCCTCAGTGGCATAGATTATTGTTTTATGTCCAGGCAAAGTCATCAATCTGATCATGCGCGGATCCAGAGGGGGGGGGGTCATGGGGGTCATGACCCCCTGGAGCCTAAGTTGGCCATACAAATAGACCACGTGACCCCCCCCCTGGGGCCCCGGGTCTTTACCACGTGACCCCCCCCCTGGGCACGAAGCTGGATCCGCGCTTGAATCTGATTAAATTATGACACCTTAAGCATAAGTAAAATATGAGTATTTTTTTTTAATTTATACCCTTAGCGAATTATTCCATTTATTCCGTAGCCCGAGAATCCTGATACAATTATACTTCTAGTTCGAGTGCGCGTATTTAATTTTTAAAAGTGTACGCAAAATGTATCATGATATTCATTATTATCAATACGGCTTCCCAAATAAATTATAACATAAGTAAGTACTTACTTTTAATAAGTATAACAACGTATATATGTATGGCCCCGAAGATAAATTTGTAGTAGGTATTTAGGTATATTATGAAAAATGGTTATAATACGGATCTTGTTAGTAATCGCTATGAATTACTAATAAAATCTTAGATCTTCCCGTAGTCGTTAAAGAAAGAAAACACGACTCCAAATTACATTTTGTCAAACAATGTACCAATTAGTGTCAGTGGTTACAGTTACAAGTTCATTAAAGGCTTAGCAATTTAGCTTTGTTTTTATTTCATAGCATGTTGTCGTTGTGTTCGTTACTTACTTTGTCGAAAAATACTTCATATTGTTTCTGTTTGAGTTTGACATCTGTTTATTTATTCCTTTGGCTGCTGGTTGTATTACGTAATGGTAGATAGTGGAAATATCATCTTATGACAAGTTTATGTAAAAGTATCATTCGAGTTTTACTTCTTTTGGCTATTTCTGCGATACTAGTTTTGTAAAGTCTATTTATGACAAGCAATATTATGCCTGATGAGGGTAAACTCACATAAACTAACATAAAGCCCTCTATGAGTTTTGAATGATTCACGGTTATTTTCATCAGACTTATATTGACTGGGATATAGACCGTGATTACCTTTTTGATTTTTGTCGAGCTCTCGATATTTCGACACAGCGCGGCAGTTACACGCATCATAATCACGGAAAACTCCGGGTGGACGTCAAGCTTGCGCCTTCGTCAGTTTCCCGTGATCATGATGCATTGCAACTGCGTCGAAATATCGGGAGCTCGACAAAAATCAAAAAGGTAATAAATACGGTCTATATCCCGGTCAATATAAGTATAATAAAGCCTTCTTATTTATTACCTCTTTTCTTTTTTTTATACGCACTAAAATATATTTTTTTCATATGTGGCATACGAGTATCATCTACTTTTTGGTAACATCATCATTAGTACGTAGCTCGTAGCTTAAGACCAACTTAAACCAAAAATTGCAAAGCTCCAAATGTGAACCGTCCATTTTACCGCATTTTAGTTTCGAAATTTCCGGCGCATTTGCTCGAGCCCCTGCCGGGGGAATCCGCGAAATTACGCTAAAAACCCGAACATGCTGTGATAAAGATAAATTGTGGTAAGTGCTGAAACACCCGCGGTGTTCTACTTGGTTACTGGTTTAGCGAGAAACTATTTACCGCTGCTTTTCATTTTTATAGACGTAAGTTTTATAACAAACAATATTTGAGGAAGTGATTCTATGGCTTACACAGAACATAAAAAAATAACGAGTTTACTTTAATTTTACTCAAACTTTTTCTTATAATTTCATAAATTATGGACACCAACCGCGCGGCGCTGCATTAGAGTCATGATGTTTTATTATATTTTTTACATAGCCAGCCCATCATGTTAACAAAATATTGCCTGTTATAAAAATTACAGACTTACTTACTAATTTTAATTATGTTTTGATGTACTGCTAAATATATTCGTCATTCATAATCATAAAAGCCATGGGTAGGTATTTTTTTTACATTCTTTTGCACAAGATAAGAAGTAGTTATCAAATTAATTTCTAACGCTTTTAAAGTCTAGAAAAATAAGGCATTGTCAAAAAATAACGAACCAGATGAAGCGATTCAAAAATACGCTAAATCACTCCCTGGCCACAATTGCTGAAAATTGCGACGGAAATAATCTTTTTACAAAATCTCGGCATTGGGTAGCGACAAGGGGAACGCCCAGTTTGCGTCCAGAGATGTTCTTCCATTTCTCTTCTAAGCATTAGTATTACATCACCAGTATTAGTGCACTTTATATTACAAGAAGTTTTTATAGATCTGGAGATCAAAGTTATACTGGTTTATTTAAGAACTGGATACATTCTCCCGCGTTCGTTGAATGTGAATGTACTACGGAAAAACCTGCGAAATCACTTCGCGGAAGGGAGGTCCGCTTGAACACTCAACGGTCATTAATACGTACTGATGCGAGGGAAAATGTTCCCAGATTTAGGTTTTTTGGGTAATTTATGAATTAAATTAAGTATGATGTGATTTTCTGGTCCAGTGATTATAACAATACATCCAGAACAGTGAGTTTTATCCACGATATACGCATTTCTGCTATGTTACTGCGTATAAGATGTATGGCTTCTAATATGTTGTTTTCCTGTAACGGTTAAGACGCTACGGGAGCGAAAATGCAAGAATGCAAAGGAGTCCCCCTTTCAATTTGGGAATTTCAGTTAAATATACTAGTGTTATTAACTAGATTTATCGAAAAAAAAAATGTCCATTAAGAACAACTCAGTTAAGATATTGCGAAAAAATCTTTAAAATCGAGGTTCCGCTTTCGACTGTTTCCTCCTTCAAAACTTATTTAAACGGAACGAAATTTGAGAATCTGAATGACAATCAAATACTCTGTATCGGACCGTTAAGATTTTTTGGCTAATTGTTACCGATCATGAGTATCACATCTTTTTTGAGCCATATTGAAAAGGGCCGTTTTTAGAAATTTTTGATTGGAGCAAGCGTCATTTAAAATAAAAGTAGCAAAAAAATCAAAACGGTTCGACATAGATAAAAATAATAATAATCTGTGTTTAAAAAAACCGTTGCTCTACCTTCAAAAACCAAGGAGGAAAATAGTCGAGAGCGTTTGTATGGAGAATTGATCTGTACCGTATCGTCTTAAAATTGATATGGTCAATAGTGTTAGTGTATAGCCTGAGTGGACGCTTGGGCCGGAGCGTTCGGCGGGGCGGGCGAGCGACGGGAGCGTGCGTCAGCCCTATGCAGCGTCGACTCGGGACACTTGTATACGTATGTACTTCAATTGTTTGATATGCACGCCGCGCGCCCCGCCTTGCTGGACGCCCAATAGGAGCGCACACTTACACAGAATAAGGCATATTCATTTGAAAACATTTTTATATTCCTTTGAAATGTCTTTTTGAGCATTTTTAATGGTCTGAGTTTTACCCCCACAATAATATTCTCAGTTACATTTTTTTTACAAAAACTACTAAAAAAATCCTGGTATATTGTTGTAAAGCAGCGCAAAACTCTATTTGCACTTATTCAGCAGATTTTGCATCGTAATGATACTTGATGAACCGCCTTCGTTGGCTCCATTCCAAAACGGCTGGGTGCAGATGTAAACCCCATTTATTTGACTCTCGAAAGTATAATTCTGTTAATTTCTATGGCTGCGAAAATCTTTGGAGAACGTCCATTGTCTTAAAATACTTTTTTACTAAAAATATTTTTTGAATTTGCTTGATTTACGTTCGAAAATCTGTCTGCAGGCGTCAACAACCTGTCAGAAAAATGTTAAAATGTATCTTTAAAATATTGCTAAACCTAGTTGCATTGTATACATTAAGCGTGTACCTAAGCTAAACACTAAGCTACCGAAATGCAGCAAGCTATTTACTAGACAATACGCTTTATTCAACACAAGTACATATATGAATTCTCGATAAACATTCATTCAATCTATGCCCAGAGTTTCTCGGGTTTACTATCAACCTTCTTGGGTTATTCTACTTTTTGTTAGGTAAGTACTTCAATACTTATTGCCTTCAAAAATGCCCACTGTATTGAAAGTTAATATCTAATATTGAACATTGTCTTTAATGGCAAAAATCAAGTTTTCGTTTTTAACAAAAAAAAAAATATTTTATAGGTTTTCTCGATAATTGTTTTTGGCCGTGAATCCTCAATTATTGTTTTTGAACGGGCCTTTATACTGACGTTAAGAAAACAAAATTATACATAACAGACTACGTATCTTTTTTTATACATTTCACACTGACATGCCAGTTCTGGATATATGGCTAAGTATGTTACGATCAGTGTGTTAAATTCAGGGTATGAGAAACAGCCAATGATTAACGAAAAGTGGAATGACCCTCTCACAAAAGCCAACACCGACTTCCAAACTTATAAGCCCACTGTATTCGAACCACGCACAGTCCCCCAGCTCTATTCACGAGTTATTGACGGTTCCTCTAGTTTATCGCGAATTCGGAGGAGGAAAAATTACCCTCATTTATTCTATTTGTTTTATGACAGGTGGATTGAAGGACACTCGGGGATTCGTTTTCCTTTTTACGAGTGGCTTATTGAGTGACATTACTGTTGCCTTATTATGCTTATTTTTTTACGGGAAATATGATATAGCTGTAATATATAAACGCTACGAGTGTTAATGGATTAGGCACTCGTAGTAAAAGGAATTGTCTTTCTTTTGTTATGATCTTATTTCAAGAGATTTGCTTTATTTCTGTAATATTTGAAGTCCACAGATCACTAACCTCTATAATTTTAAGTTTAATACCTGTAATATTTTTTCTTTCTTGTAATGCTACACCGATGTTGAAGCAAAACTGAAGCACCAGCCTACTGAACCAACTTGCTTGGCATCGACTTCAGTTCAGACTTGTCTTTGTCGCATTTATACCTAAAAGATAATATTCACCGAAGGCGAACAGAATTGTCTTGATATCGCTGTTATTCTAACAGCAATATTCCAGCAGTTTTCATCGAAGTATATCACAAGGAACAAGATTTTCTCTACACTATTCCGATTTTCTCTCCAAGCTCACTTTCTAGGGAATAGCCCACCAACTGTGACCAGCGGTGCGTTAAAAATGTATAGCTTTTTAAATTGATTACATTTTGTATGCGGCGCGTTGGTGCGATACCGCAAAACGACGTATCACTGCAAGTTTTTGCGCAGTAGATCAAGGCACAGTAGACGAGCTCAAGCTGTGCGCACTTCGTATGTTTAGAAAACTTCTTAATGCTGGTGTGCGGATGTGACGCGTACCTTTTTCCGTTTATATGTCGATTACCAATCACAACACTAGCCGAAAACCGAGTTTTAAAAAAGATTATTAAGAAAAATTTACATGCTCGGGCAGGAGAACTCACTGTGCGATGGCGAGAACTGATCAATAAAGATGTGTCTGTCGATACATACAAATGAGTCATGAAAAGAATGGGATAGGTACAGATTAATATAAGAAAAACCTTCACGAAACGAAAGCCCAGCTGATATATAAAATGATCGGTTATGTTTTTTTTTTTGTAAACTTTAAACGTATACCTGATAACTACGTGTCCTAAAATGTTTTCAAACCAATATATTAAATAAATAATGTCCGTTTAGCCATAAATGTTTAATATTCTTTTTGTTTGTTGCAGGTATGGAAGTACGACTTTTAACACCACTCATTATGTATACAGCCAGTAGGTAAAAACTATTACTTACATAATGGATTATAGCATAATCGCAGCCCCTAGGCTAAACATATTATTTTTAAATTTTTTATCTAATTACTTTTTCCCCACACATGTAACAAACGCCTACACTTAAAAAAAATACAAAACAAAAAATATTATTACCCATGATTGCCTATGCTCCATAAATCATGATTAGGTACAGGCTTGTCACTTTTGTTGAGTAGGAAGGGACACGATATAATTTAATTATTTCTACCTTATCCGACGTTTCAGCTGGGTTGCACCAGCTGTGGTCACGGATGACTAACGTCCCACAAAAATATCCGTTGACATGACGTGACATGGGTAAACAACTGAAAAATATTGTAGTAAAAAACTGTTTGTGATAGACAAATTTGCTGCTGCTTGTTCATGTCAATTCTGGTTCTAATTAGTAGAGTTTGTGGGTTTTGAGGGTACTTTTGACATAAGTAGTTAAGTAGCGACCTGACGCTGTAGATTAAGAAATATTTTTTGGTTATAAAGAGATCTTTAACAGTCTGACAGTTCAGTATCATATCGGAAACAAATCAAACATAAACGGTCAATGAAGTCTAGACACTATAAAAAGGAGCTAGATTCACATTTTCTATGGGAATTGAACTTTCGCTCCTACATTTTCAATATTTTTTTAAGGTTTTAGGATTTCGAAACACTTGTCGAAGAGAAAAGGTAATCTGCTGTAATATTGTCTTTTGTGGTTTCGCCGAAAAAATGACACCGTGACTGAGATTTATTTCACGTGACGAATTGACGAGGGATGGCTATTGTTCGAGGTTTGTTTGTCATACTGCGATAAAAAAAGTAATGTGATATCATAGACCAACCGCCAGTGTGATACTCGTATCGATCGAAAATGTTCTGAGAATACGTTAAATATCAATGTGGCGCACAGTGGTACAGTCGGCTTTAGTTAGTTACACGAACAAAAATACCTAAGAAGTACGATAATGTTAACTTGATGATCATGCAATGACAGTTTTAGCGGCATCATATATTATGGAAGTAACGTCTTAAGTAGGTACTCGCCTTATAAGCCAAGTTAAAATTTGGCAGTAAGTAACTTATAGAAGATTTTACACTACAGACCCAGAAAAATTTAAAGCTATTTTTGTCAATAAATCTTGTTACGCAACAACTCTGCTTCGGACTTCTGCATTTAAGGAAAATGAGAATTGTTACTGAGGGATATATACTTCAATACATAGTAGAAACATTTTCATTTTGAGTGTACTTGCAGGGAAAGAAAAGCAATTTAACTACCCCTGTTAAGTTATTATTAAAAACAATTCAAGTTCAAAAATTCTGTTTGTCTTTAATTTCTTTAAAAGGCAAAGTTCTTTATCTCATTTCGCCGACGGAGTAATTTCAAAATGAACAAAGTTTAGAAAGGGTTCATTTAGAAAAAAGCGTTTACTTTCAACGAAATAAAATTTTGCGTCATAAAAGTTAATAAAAAGTCAAGTTGACGACTAATTAAATGCCGCGTTGTTATAAAATTTATAAAAATCAAAACGTCTATAACTTTGTTTGACTCCCTCAATTACCTTATTAAAAGTTTGTATATTTTAAAATATTTAAATCTTGACTGGGTTACGTCTGCCGCATGCATCCTGACAGATGGGTTAGTGTAGCTACCAAGTGGATGCCACAAAGAGAGCGCGGACGCGGCAGGCTCAGAAGAAGATGGAGGGATGACCTAGACACCTTCCTCACTAACTGGCCGGAAGAGGCACTAAACCGGGAGTCATGGAGGTTAAGGGGCCTTTACCCAGCAGTGGGACACCATTATAGGCTAGATATTAAAAATAAATCTTGGAGCCTATTCAAAATGATAATCGTTTGCGCTGTTACGAACGAAATATAAATAAATATAAATGTATCTCTGTCGTATTGATAGAGGACTTGTAGGATAAATTATTATTGAGAATTTCAGCTCAAACGATTAACTTCCTGGCCCTCAGGAAATGACATTTCATCAAAATAAAATATACAATTTTGTAACAAAACACGATTAGAAAACATAACGACAATATCTATACTCTTTATTTTTTCCTGTTGAAGCCAAATAAAAACTTCATCAAAAGTAAATCAACTTTCTTCGACAAACAAAATCCGTTTATTACATTGAAAGAATTTTATTTTAGACTTTCATCTCAGTTGTCGTTTTCCTTCAATTTACTTGAAATGAGGAGGCCATGTCAATTTGAATCTTTATATAATGACCCTCAAATTCTTTGTTGGAGGACATCTCAGGCGGAAATCACGAATCTGTAGTTTTTTGCTTGAAAATATTTTTCTTAACCTCAGAGTAGAATAAAAAAGGCATGTTAAACAGGGTTGTTTTCTTAATTTAAAAAAATCAGCTATGAAATACTTTCATGCAATTTAAAATAAATGTATCTTAAGAGGATACGGTAGCGAAAATGCTAAAATGGAAAGGAGCCCCCCTTTCAACTTGGGAATTTTAGTTAAATATACAAGTGTTATTAACTAGATTTATCGAAAAAAAATTGTCCATTAAGAACAACTCAGTCAAAAGATATTTCCAAAAATCTTTAAAATCGAGGTTCCGCTCTCGACTCTTTCCTCCTTCAAAACTTAATCAATCGGAACGAAATTTGAGAATCTGAATAACAATTAAATAATCTATGTCGGACCGTTTAGCTTTTTTGGTTCATTGTTACCAATCTTGAGTATCACACTTTTTTTTTCGCCACAATGAAAAAGGCCGTTTTTGGAAATTTAAGCTTTAGAGTCTTTAAAAAGCAGAATATCAAAAAAATCAAAACTTTCCGACACAGATAAAAATAATAACAATCGGTGTTGAAAAAATCATTGCTCTATCTTCAAAACCAGGGAGGAAATAGTCGAGAGCGTTTGTATCAAGAATTGACCCAGCCGTATCGTCTTAACAGTAAATCCCTTTAAACATGAAACATTAAAACTAATATTTTACAAATCACTGTTTTAAACTTTCACGATTTCAATATTTTACAACTGATTTTATGGCGTGATCAATTTGTAACTTTTCCCACCTTTACCTTTTCGGCAAAAACGCCAAAGAAATTAAGGATCGTATTACTCTTCGTGAACTTTCGTCGTAAATCTTGGCAAGTTTCAGTTATGGAAACAGATTCTGAGACGTGCTAAGTCTAGGAGCGTATTGAGACACAAATATTGTCGCGATTTTCTGATTTTACACTCATTTGTGTGCTTTAAAAAACACAGCCAACTTTATATCACCTTGTTATAAAACCACTTTGTAACTCGAAGTCTCTTTCCGATTCGAAGTCAACAGAGTGCAGAAGCACTTCTTGAGAGATAATATTCGTAGATAATATACAATACTATTACTATTTCTTACTGTTAAAACGTAACATTGATTTTTGACGATGCGTGTTGCAGAGATTTATGACAGATATTTTTGACCATGTTTTATTCTGACGAAATCCTAGATGGCCGAACACTCTGGACGACATCCGCGCTGAGAGCCACAGCAGCAGCAGGACGTATGTTTTTTAAATTCATTTCTTAATAAAATACTTATGATGTTTATATTGCATCTAATGTCAGGTTCTTTGTGCACCTAAACCTAAGTACAAGCTGTAGAACAAATAAATGAATACGTATATAAATAAGAGCAAGAAACACGTAAACAACACTGAGAGAAATACAACCAGTTTTCATGTTCGTTCAACAAGTTTTTTGGTTAAAATAGCGCCTACGTGCTCTTTGGTTCAAACAATAAGCTACTTGTCATTTGAATCGGCAATATATTTGAATCAACAAGTCGATTTTATAAAAACAACCTGACACATATTGTTTTAAACATACGTTTGGCTGATTCAAACGGATAAACCGCAACAAGTCGAACTTGTTAAATTCACAATGAAAATTTCTCTCAGTGAAGAGGCAATTTTCAGTTATAAAGATGCTGATTTTTTTTCATAAAATGTTCTAGAAAATAGTGAACCCTGGTTGTCGACTTTGTATAACAGTTCTTCAGAAGGGTTAATACTCGTAAATACAAACTGTTTTATAATATTTAACGTTTCTGAATACAGCTCAGGGTAATAAACTTGTTAAGCCAGTGACCAGACAAGCGAATCTGTCTTTAATGTTGCCAAAGACTATGAATAATCTGCAATATCGTTAGAAAATTTAAATGACAACAAATAAATGTTGTTGAAATTATAATAGTTCACGTTTGGATGAAAGTATTTTTTGATTGTCTCTGTTAGGTGTATTTATGTAATGTTACGTTGGCTGTTAATAAAAGGATTGTTTTTGATAACTAATAGTAATAAGATAGTCAACATTTATAATACAATTTCTACAAACATTAATACATAAAAGGTCTAACAACAAGGTCTACAAAAATTAAACATTAATACATAAAGGGTTAGGTCTTATTACATAAAAGTCATAAATCATAATATTTCAAATCTTTTCATCGCACTGTGGATTAAAAGCAACCGCAAATCCGCACTCAGATTCATACATCTCATAAGCTATTCATATTTGCTTTAGCCGACACTTAAAGACACATACATTTGACTTTTGTTCAAAAAGATTTCTGTTGCATTATTATAACGTAAGCCTCATATCTTTTACATAGGTTCCTGCATAGGTACTCGTAGTTTTAAAGACTTTATCAATGGAAGTGAAGAAATAATTTAGAGCAGAATCAATTTCCGGTTAGGAAATCGTTTTGGCTTTATTTTTGGTTAACATGCAAGGGGTTTTAGAGTCTGAATTTAAATTTAATTTATTTGCGAAAGCTGTTACTGGCAATTTTTTAAACGTGTTTTAAGCTTGTACAGGAAAACTGTAATAACTTATGTCTAGGAAATAAACCTACCTTCAAATAAATCATACTATGTATATCCAAATCGGTTTGCTAGTTTATATAGCAAGTTACAAGTACAGGTGCCGTAGCCGAATGGCATTTCTGCGACGCGAAACAAAAACGAAAGGTAGTCTGGCTCTGTCGCGCCAATACGCAAGAGCGATAGAGATAGATATATACGAGCGTTCCGTTTCGTGAGCGTTTGTGCCATTCGGCTACGTACCCTGATGTAGAATCGTCTCAAAAAATTCCCCAACGATTCATGTAGCTAATATGCAAATGCTTTAAATCTTTTGAACAGCTTGAATATGAATTTGCGTTTTTTTTCAATGTTGAAAATATATGAATATCTACTCGTAATGTTTTTTGTAGATTTCACGTTTGGTTAAAGAATCAGTAATACGGGGGAAATGCCAAATATATTATGTTAGAAAGTAGCTTTTGCCCGCGGCTTCGCTCGCGTTCGAAAAAGACAAAAGGTAGCCTATGTCACTTTCCATAACTTCAACTATCTCCACTTAAAAAATCACATCAATTCGTCGCTCCGTTTTGCCGTGAAAGACGAACAAACAAACAGACACGCACACTTTCCCATTTATAATATTAAAATTAATATGGATTTATGGAATGTGCTATTAGTTAGTGTACTATTTACCCAGTTAATTTACTGTAATACAGAATTCTCATCATAAATAAGGTGTTTACAATATTAAAACGATATATCGTTGGCAAGGGAATGGCTGCAGGGAATAATAAAATTGCAGGGTTAAAGTTGAATTCAGAAACCAAACAGTATTATATAATTGCATATTAGTAAAGAGGGAGTGTTCTTAGCCATGTTTCATGAAAATCGGCCCACTATGTCGCGGTCGGGGGTTTTTTCAAAATTTTAATATTTACACGGGAGTGATTATCAGGGAGCGTACTTTTCGTGCCGATGACATCAATTTGAATGACGTCACGCTCCATATAGGATGATCACAAATTGTTTTATTGTAAATTATTAATAATTAGTCATTAATCATTTTAAGTTATGAATTTCTTTGCATGGTAATGAATGCAAGAAGGATGGTGTGCTTTACGTTAGAGAGGAATTCTCTTTTCTACGTATTTATTGTAATGTGTTTTTAACAATACTATTTAATTAAATTTATTTATAAAAACAAATCAAATAATTTTATTCACGTTTCTCATTTCAAGTAGGTATTATTTATGCCACATGTAAATGGACTACTGTTTTTGAAGTAATTTGTACACGTTTATATTGATTGACGACTAATGATTAATAATTTACAATAAAACTATTTGAGATCACCCTATACGGAGCGTGACGTCAGATTAATGTCATCGGCATGAAAAGTACGCTCCCTGGTGATTATCTTTGTTCGTTTATCGCCGATAGGTCATCGTGCATCGCTTACTCGATTTTGGTGGGACCAGTCCCTTCGGTTTTAATCGCAAATTATAAATGCAGACATCAATCGCAATGAAAAAATCAACAGTCATCGACTCTGGCCAACGTGGGACTCGAACCCACATCCTTGGATTGCCGGTCCAATGCGTTACCAATTGCGCCAGCCGACCATCCGTCCATGACTGCGAATTTAACCATTGCGACTGTGATGCACGACTACGTCACCGTGACGTAGTCATTCATCACCAGCAACATCTACATTTAAAGGTTTACAACCCTAGCCAACAAGTGGTACGTTCCACAATAAAAAAGGAAAAATCCATATGTTTATATTTAAAAACATATGGATTAAAACTTCGGTTTTAAATTTAAAAAACTGACATAATGTAAGTTTTTAATTGAGGTGTACCTATCAAAGTTGTGGTTTATGAAACTAAATGCTGTAGGTGTCGACTAAACAATCGCTAGACTTATATTGACCGGGATATAGACCGTGATTACCTTTTTGATTTTTGTCGAGCTCCCCAAACGCGAAGATCGGGAAATCAAAAAGGTAATCACGGTCTATATCCCGGTCAATATAAGTCTAATGAAAATAACCGTGAATCATTCAAAACTCTTAAACAATTGTTCTAATACAAAACGTTAGTAATAGTACATCAGAGGCCGGGAAAATGAGGATTTCCGGCCAAGTGGGTATATACGTATAGGGATACGAGGCCGGGAATCCGTTTTCACGCCGAGGCATGTATAATAGTGCTTTTCTCAAACATACAATGAAATAAAAAAAAATGCTCTAAAGGACAATATTTTATAAAAAAAAGTTACTTTGCAGGCCTAGGCCTAAAAAATAATATGAAATCCCTTTACAGTCCTCTCGAGTTGTTGCGCCCAAAAAGCGATACTTCCCAGCCCATTTTAAGGAACGTAAAGACAATATTTCATTGCATGTTTGAGAAAAATATATTTTATCGTTAGTAAAATATCTTTTATCGTTAATAAAATATTGTGTTTTTCTTGTCCCAACATCTGAAAAAATTAATCGCTATTGACATTTTTGTAATAAGTGTACACGTATAAGTGAACGACGACGATATATTGCCTCGCAATTTGCTGTTGCCATTTATCTATCGGAAATCTTCAGTGGCCGGCCATTTTCTGCCAGTGACGGATTTCAACATCGCTGCTCGGTAGCTTCAAGGCTTGCACATTGAAAAATAACTTTATTTTCAAAATTATTGGTAGAGTTCCTTTAAAAGTAGTAGGAAACTATTATTCTCAGTATTTATTTTCTTTCTTAGGCTAGGCTGTTTATAATATGAATATAAAAGTAAAATACAAAAACACACAAAACAATATAAAAAACATATAAACACATAAAAAACCTAACCTAGGGTGCCGCCAGCAGCGGGGCAGGGCCCAAGCTGCCGGTGGTTAGGGCCGCAGAGAGAGGAACCGTCGAACTATCCGCGCTGTGTCCAAGATCACCGCCTTCTGCATCTGGCCCTTGATCCAGCCACCTAGCGAGAGTGTCTTAAGATGTTGGTCGAGACTCTTCGCTATGAGACCGTTCGCTGAAACGACTATCGGAACAATGATCGTTGATTCAACATCCCACATGGCGGTTATCTCGTGAGCCAAGTCTAGGTCTTACTGGACTTGTGTAGGAAACTATTATTATTATCATCATATTATTTGATGTATTATTTATCATCAGCCGGTAAATCTAGTTAGCAGTTTTTTTAGGGTTCCGTAGTCAACTAGGAACCCTTATAGTTTCGCCATGTCTGTCTGTCCGTCCGTCCGTCCGTCCGTCCGCGGATAATCTCAGTAACCGTTAGCACTAGAAAGCTGAAATTCGGTACCAATATGTATATCAATCACGCCAACAAAGTGCAAAAATAAAAAATGGAAAAAAATGTTTTATTAGGGTACCCCCCCTATATGTAAAGTGGGGGCTGATATTTTTTTTCATTCCAACCCCAACATGTGATATATTGTTGGATAGGTATTTAAAAATTAATAAGGGTTTACTAAGATCGTTTTTTGATAATATTAATATTTTCGGAAATAATCGCTCCTAAAGGAAAAAAAAGTGCGTCCCCCCCCTCTAACTTTTGAACCATATGTTTAAAAATATGAAAAAAATCACAAAAGTAGAACTTTATAAAGACTTTCTAGGAAAATTGTTTTGAACTTGATAGGTTCAGTAGTTTTTGAGAAAAATACTGAAAACTACGGAACCCTACACTGAGCGTGGCCCGACACGCTCTTGGCCGGTTTTTAGAATATTGTATTATAATATACCATTACACTCTATAGTATACCATTTAGTATAAAATTTCGGACCTAGTTTTGTTTATCACCCCAAAACTGTGTCGGATTGGAGATAGTATTGAGTGAAAGCCAGTTTTTAATTTAAATTCATGCCTATTAGGCCGTTTTCACATTATCCGATCCGATATCGGATGTAGGACCGACATACTACGCCCGATAAACGCTTCCGACAGTGTCGGATGTCGGTCCGATAAAACGCATTGTTCCAAATCAATGAAGTACGATTTTGTATCAAAAAATATTTTAAAAAAGTTTTATATTTAATAATTATAAGCACTATTATTTCAAAAATTTTATTGTAAAATTAAAATACGAGCATAAAAATACTCAAGAGTGGCAGGTATAATAAATAATTTTACATTTAACTATATCTACTAAAAGGTAAAAAACATTAGTATCCGCAATTCGGACCGATGAATTACAATCTTTTTTTCAACAGAAATTCATCATTAACAGCTGTTTAATAGACGCCATTTTTGTCACGCACACTACTACAAACGTATACCTACATTATATACGCACACACACAAATATTATCGGCCGACAGCTGGCGGGGGGTCCGGCATGCCAAAAATGTCGGAAGCGTCCTGCCGATATCGGCAGTTCGTTGGAGCCTCGGACAAAAACTGTTGTAGGAGAGTGCCATATCTGCATTAAATTCGCGATTTTTGCGTTTTATATCGTCTTTTAGTAATAATGATCTATTAAATACATAAATGAAGGCCTGGAAGCGCATAAATCTTACATTTTACATCCTTCCTACATCCGATATCGGATCGGATAATGTGAAACGGCCCAATCTTAATATTTTTGGAAGACATTTATATGATACAAGCTTTTGCCCGCAAACTCGAGTTAAATTCTAAAATTGCGGAATGCTCCATACAAACTTCCACTCCCCATTTTGAGGAAGTCGAGGGTAAGAAACTATCCATCCCTTCAACTATCTCCACTTAAAAACTCACGTCAATTCGTCGCTCCGTTTTGCCGTGAAAGACGGACAAACAAACAGACACACGCACTTTCCCATTTATAATATTAGTATAGATTAGTATAGATAAAAATATAAGCGTGACGCAGTGGTCAGAAACTACCTCTAGAGAAAAAAACTGTATATATATTGACTGTTTAAAGAAATAATATTTATAAATATACTTGTAACAAAAAAAGTAGTCGAACCCGTATATAATAACACAACTGACTACTTCGACCCTTCTCAGTAACGGACAATACAAAATACTCGTGGCCTATTCCTTGCCAACGAGCGTCCAAAATAGATCGTGGAAACGTTTGTTATTACCAAGCGAGCCTATAATAAAATTGCAATAATCATAGCTAAGGCATGACCTTTTCATGCGTGCGTGCAAACGTTCCTTGTCGTTTTTTAGTGTTTTCTCTCTTATCGCTCTTTCTTATTGACGTCACAGAGCCAATTGGGTCGGTAGGTAGTTTTTTTTTAAGATAGTCCATATTTTTCATTCAGCATGTGCAAAGGCATTGTCACCTCATCTGCTATCAAATTTCTCAAACGTCATTTCGGTCACTTAACCCATTAACGGCTGATTTTTTTTCATGTCGCCGATTTTGATAATTTTTAAATATATTACTGTATTTCTCTCCAGGATCAGAGACCGAAAGTTAAAATTTAAATCGGACCAATAGTTTTGGAGAAAAATACTGATGTCATATGGCACCTCTAGCCTTGTACCGTGTCAACAATTACAAGTTGTTATTTTTTAAATATTTATGTAACTTGTAAGTTTTACGTACATTAAGGATAAAGGCCTAAATCGTACTGGCAATTACGTTATCTGGATTGTTTTTTACACTATTATAAGACCCATCTAGGAGGTACACCCTCAGCGCATGGTACCAGAAAATGACTGATTGTTTAGGTAGATTCCAGACATAGCCAACTGCTTTATATTGATCTCACTAATTTTGTTCTAAACCGTTTGTGAAACAGTCTGAATATATCTGTATATTATTAGTAACCACTAAGTGACCAAAATCTTCATCACAATATAGCATTGACATCCTAATTGTTCTATAATGGCTAAAAACGAGGTATATGAAGCTCCGGTGTAAGGTTATACTATATGAAGCTTTTAATTAAATTGATACCGGTATTGAGATTTCTTAGCTGTAAAAAGCATCATCCTACCACGCCATCATCCTATCTTAATCTCAACCAGTGTTGTTAGAAATTAATTTATAACCAAGTGGGTTAAACCTTGATATACTGTATGAGAAAGAGGACCAACATAGATGTTATAACTCAAAACCTTACTTTTCTTGAAGCAATTTCACTAGATATGTTGAAATAGGACAATAATAGTCTAAAACTAATCAAAACGCTAAAACATAAGAGGAATTAAAACATAATACACGTAATATTATATCATTTGAAAAGACAACATACTCGGCTACTGATGCCGTACGGCATCGGCAAATTTTGCCGTGCTATACACGGAAAGTGAAATTAAAATTTAATAGTTTTTGAGTACCATCGGATCAATAATATGTACCAAAATAGAATAAAATGCATTTAATTTATACTTTACTAGAAATAAAACCATTTTTGACCATTTTCCTCAGACCGAACATGAAGAATTTGCCCATTTTTAGATACTATATTTTTGGGTACTCGAAATTAGTAGATATAATCCAAATTGCTACAACATATGTGGTTATAGTGATAACTGGTACCCTTAGGTATCTAATTCATCAAAAATCTGTTTAGTTTTTCAATAATTGTAACCTTAGACAGCGAAATACTAAGCACAGGAAAAGCGATGCCGTATGGCACCGCTAGCCGTTAATGGGTTAAATTTAAATTATGTAAAAACTCCCGACAGAGTGGACCGATTTTCATGAAACATGGCTAAGAACACTCCCGCCTAATTCAGCTTTCAAAAACAAAAAAAAAACTAAATCTAAATCGGTTCATCCGTTCGGGAGCTGCGATACCACAGACAGACACACACACACACAGACAGACACACACACACAGACAGACACGCACACAGACAGACAAACAGACACGTCAAACTTATAACACTTAACACCCCCACACATATACACCCCGTCCCAAACTTACACGTTAAAAAAGAAAAAAATATATACTACCAAATAAAAATTCACCACCTTTCCGTGATCGTTATAACGTATTCTATCAGAAAAAAAAATATTTGCCTATCTTTAAAAAACTTTACCTATCCAGAGTTGCGTATCATCTGCCACGGACTTCAACGATTATACGTTTGGCTATAGGCCCAGCCAGCTTAGCCGAAGTGACAATCATTGACGCTACGTGGCGTTCGAAACGCAGTCTGGCTCCTTCACGCTACTAGAGAAGAGCGAGAGCTTACGATACGCTTTCGGTTGTGACGTTGGCTAGGTACCCTGTTGTCCGCGGTCGTGAAAACGTTTGAAATTGCCAAGCGAGCCTATAATAAAATTGCAATAATCATAGCTTAAGGCCCCGTTGTCCGTGTTTGAGTTCGGTCGCAGCTGCGTGGGCGACGGAACACATATGTATGTACGTGGCTACGTGACACGGAATTATTTAAGATGCGGTTGGGAATTGGCAATGCTCGAGGCAGTTTTCGTAAGCTGTGGGACACAGTTATGGTTTTATGAAGTTGTGGTGTATATTCTATGTAATCAACAATTCGCACCTAGCCCACTTGATCACATAAGATGTATACACCGTGTTTTTATTGAATTCCGTTAACTTCGGCATATAGTTAGGTCCATTACAGGGTATGTAGCCAAATGGCACAAATGCTCACGAAACGCTCACGAAACGAAACGCTCGTAAATATCTATCTCTCGGTCGCCACCTTCCCGAATAAAGGTTGAGGGAGGCGATGGCTGAGATACGCGTCATACTCGTGAACGGGTGCTGTCTGTGAAGACCGGTCTGTTTAAGCTTACTGGGGCCATTACAACTAAGTAACTTTAATTCTGATTTACATTACATTAGGACACTTTGTTCGGTTCTCGTTTGTTTCCTTTCTTTTAGTGAATATTTTAAATATATGATTTTGACTCTTGGAGACCCTATACATCTCTAAGGAGAATTAGATTAAGTATACATTTTATCTTTAGTTGTGACATTTAGAGTCATTTGCACCTCTAAAGTAATTTTAGACTTTTTTGTATTTGTACTTTATATATTTAGTGTAGTTCTTAGTTGTAATTCGTCATTTAGAGACCTTCTACATCCCTTATTAATTGTAGTAGAGGTATACTTTAGTTAGAACTTAGAATTAGTAGTACTTATCAATTGTAATTTCAATTCAATTTTAAATATTTTCTAAATATGTACTATCAGCTGCAAAAGTGCATGGAGAATTTATGAATGAATTCATTAATGAATTCGCCATGCACTTTTGCAGCTGATAGTACATGTGACGTGTAAAAGTGCCCCTGTGGCCTATTTGCTGAATAAATTATTTTGATTTTGATTTTTGATTTTGATCTAACGCTCTTGAGTATTGGCGCGAGAGAGCCAGACTACCTTTCGCGGCGATTCGTTTTCGTTTCGCGTCGCAAAAATGTCATTCAGCTACGGCACCAGGAAACTGAATGTCATAGTTAGTTTTCTTAAATTCGTATTTTTTTCTAAAAAAAACGATACACCTGCGATAGATGTTAACTTCAATTGCTGTTGAGAAACGGGCTTTACAGTTAACTAGCACTAAGTGTCAAAACTATGACATGTCAATCGCATATCGAACACACAAAGCCCGCTTCTTAACAGCAATTTTGATGTTACA
The DNA here is from genome assembly GCF_023078275.1 of Leguminivora glycinivorella. Taxonomy (NCBI): domain Eukaryota; kingdom Metazoa; phylum Arthropoda; class Insecta; order Lepidoptera; family Tortricidae; genus Leguminivora; species Leguminivora glycinivorella. The sequence continues at coordinate 8,297,314 of NC_062981.1, forward strand.
TCTATCGCAGGTGTATGGTGTTTTTCAGAAAAAAGTTACGAATAAAAAAAACGAACTATTGTATTCTGCTTTCTGTAATGGACCGACTATATGCCGAAGTTAACGGAATTCAATAAAAACACGGTGTATAGACACTGGAACCTTTGACTAACTATGAAGAACGTCAAGGTTTTTTTTGCAATGCAGCTTTTTACAGCAAACATTTATAGCATGAACATTATTATTCTCTTATTATGATTTTTTTTTGTTAGCCTATTTGAGTGTTCCACTCACAGATGTCATATATACCATAGATCAAGCAAACGTATCTACTTAGCGTGTCAAATGAACTCAGTGAAATCCACTGAGTTGTCCGTCTTTACTCGCAGCTTGCAGCTTTCGGGCGTCAATTTTTGTAAGTTGAAGTCAACCAAAACATAAAAAATGCCTCGTTACGTGATATTCAATTGCAACAACACAAAAATTATGAACAATCAAGAGCCTGAGACATATTTAAAATTACAGGCAAGAATCAACTTCAGTAAAAAATTTGACACGCTCGGCCCCTATACAAATATATGAATTTGTTTCTTCTATCTAAATTAAGTTCTGTGGTCCCACTGCTGGGCAAAGGCCTCTCCCCTGGCTCTCCATGACTCCCGATTCTCCGTTCCCTCCGGCCAGTTCCTCAGAAAGGCGTCAAGATCGTTTCGCCATCTTTCCCTGGGCCTTATTATGATTATTCTATTAAAATGATTTGAGTTGATTTGATTAATATTTATGATGTATCTTTTCGTTTGTTTACATTTACAAATTCAGAGAGCTTAATCTTGCTCGTCGCTAAGTAAATTATGACACATTTCTTCGGTATTATGTCAGAAAGTAACAGGAGAGAAAAACGTCGCTATTTCGAAAAATTGTGAAATGTATCACATTATTGTTCTTTAAAAGTAAGTAGTTTTATCTGAGTAAGGAGACAGGAAAAGTAATGTCAGGGAAACGAACCCACGAACGGACCAGGATAAGGGTCCAGTATGAGTCATGCCTTGTTAGAATAATCACATTGATGTTAATTTGAATGTTTCAAAGTGGAGGTACATTAAATAAAACATGATATAATGATACAGTGTAACAAGCTCCATAGTTTATATTTTTTCAGTAATAAAATATTTGGTTTCAGTATTCCTAAATGAAATGAGTAACTAAGCGACGGGCGACAAACAAATATTACGATTTGTACGATGATGTATTTTTTTTTTCAAAGGCACATATGTATGTTCCAATTTAAAGTTACTCACCTAACTGAGAATCCAGTTTGTTGTTTGGCGAGGCAGAACAATTATCTCATCCTATCTATTTGGTATAGTGATACTAGTCTCAGACACTGGCCTGAGATCGCTCATAACTTAGACGAGTCGACATCGAAGGGGAAAGAGATTTTTGCCCAGCATTGGGACATTATAGGTATAGAGTGTTCCATAGGTGTAGTTGTAAGCCTTATAATAACTATTAAGTAAATTAACATACCTCTACTATCCATTTACATTATACACCCCGGTTAAATAAATGGGTTACCAACCAATTTCTGAATTCAATAAGAGTAAAGAAACAAATTGCTGCAAGTACAGTATTCCCAGCCCAATATCTAGTTGGGCCTTAACTTGTGAGACCTTTTTCATAGGCATTCGCACGAAGGCTGATCCCACGGGTGTTGTCAGCGACGTAGGTAAGTGATGATTTTACAAAAACGAGATACATAATAAGATAGATGGATAGAGATGATGAGAGATAGATGGAGGACAGTTGACGAGTAAATTGGATGGCTTGTGCAAATATTGCTACAGAACAATAGGCAACAAGTACAGTCATGTACTTAAAATAAAATATTTAATACTATGCACGAAATAAAGCATCAGATAATTATAAGAAAAACACAGACGGAAGTTATTTTTAACTCCAGTTTATATTTTATAAATCAGACAGAAATATGTAAAGTAAATTAGTTGACCGTGACGTCACGCAAGTCGCTTTCATATTAATTCCAATAATTCCATATTAGCAAGTCATTTCAAATCGTTTTGACAGTTCTTAAAAAGAAGCTGATTTGACTAGGAGGCAAGTAGCCTATTGAATGTGGCAGGCGGGAATATTTTTATGCCTGTTATTTGTAGGTTTAAAATGAATGGATTTATCGTATTTGGCGGTGTGGATGGTTGTTGTTATAATTTTTATTATTCAAGTAGACAACACTATAGATTTCAGTTTAGCCAGTGCTGAATAATGTTTTTATTGTCTATTTTGATGAGCTAACAGTTAGTTTCGAAAACTAAAAGTTAGTAGAAATAAAACAGAAAAGAAATATAAATAGGTAATATTGTTTTTATGTGCTTAATATTGTTTTTATGCCGGCGTAGCTTTATTTGACGTTCATATGCGCATTGTAATATGCCTACTTGAAAAATAAATATTTCATTTTCAATATATAACATAGACATTTATTCAACTAGCTAGGAATGTTTGCAATTTAGTGACAGGCCTTGCACACAAAATCCCATCGGCGTTACATTATATACATACCTTATAAATTGTCATTGCCAGTCAATATTGACAATACTACTTGTAACCATGTAATATTTAAAATTTAAATACCTACATATGTATGAAATTCCATTAGTTCAAGACGCCTCTCATAAGATTGCGACACCTAAATATGTAAATCCTTTAACAAGTACTAATTATTATACTTCATTAAACATACACAAATGTTCCCTGCAAACAGATCCCTAAGTAAAGGTTTATAAGCCATTATGGGTTGGATATAGATCATGCTCTGACAGGACTAATTTTATTTAGGTACTTGGTACCGACTTCCATTAACAATGTCGGGTGATGTCGGTTGCTTTCAATGGTTCGCTAAGGAATCTCTCTTGTCAACAAGAAAATGTCAAGTAAAGTTCGGATACAATCACTTCATCATCCTGCTTGCGTTATCCCGGTATTTGCCACGGCTCATGGGAGCCTGGGGTCCGCTTTGACAAGTAATCCCAAGATTTGGCGTAGGCTCTAGTTTTTATGAAAGCGACTGCCATCTGACCTTCCAACCCGAAGGGTAAACTAGACCTTATTGGAATTAGTCCGGTTTCCTCACGATGTTTTCCTTCACCGAAAAGCGACTGGCAAATATCAAATGACATTTCGCACATAAATTCCGTAAAAATATCATTGGTGCGAGCCGGGGTTCGAACGCACGACCTCCGGAACGAAAGTTGCACGTACTTACCGCTAGGCTACCAGTACCAGCGCTTCCTTCTTTGCGCTTCGGATACAATCACTTATTTAGCAATAAATACTTTGGTATTTTAATTGTAGCTTTTTTATATAAAATCTCTCATTGGTCCATTTAGTTACCTAAGTCTTCCACTTCCAAGTGTAATAATATTAAAGAAGAAAACCGTTTGAATCGTACCTTGCCTCCTTTCTAGCTTTGAACTGTATTATTTGAGGAAAGATTTACTCCATCAAAGATATAAAAATAGCTTAGTTCGCCAGTACTCATTTTTCTTCTTCTGAAAAAAATCAAAGCAAAGTTAACTAACCGCCACTGTAAAAGTTAAAATATTATCTCAAATCTCAACTCTTCCATCTTAATTCTAAAACCAATTACTTTTCAGTGAGTAAAGCAGACTAAACCGTTTATGTAATTGATTACATAACGAAATCTTCGACTCGAATAATTTGTCAAAGGCAGGTGAACAAACTGGTTGCTTCGGTCGTCTAGAGGTGACGAGTACGCCATTGGCATTAAGATATTGTAAATCGTTATGAAATGGCGGCTCAAGCAATATGAATATAATGTACCTAACTAATACAGAAGCTGTTAGATTTAAGTGTAATGTGTATTTATATAATCTTACTATTTGCATGTTACCTATTATGTTACTGGCTTACAGCAAGCATGTCTATGTTACATAGTATTTGAATTTTATATTTCGCCTGTTCTTATTTTTGTCTGCATGACAATATCATGTCACTTGATTTGTTTGTTTACTTTAGGATGCACGTTATTTAATATATCTTAATTATACCTAAACAGTCTCGTGTTATTTAACCATTGCGTACTCAGAAAGCTGCGCTACAATGGTTATGGGCCCAGAGAGCCCTAGGTATATTTAAAATTGAAGTCGAGTCAGTTTTAGGTCAACGTATTTTGTGGTACGTACGGTTGATGCGGAAGTAAAGGTTGGCGTAGAGAGGTCAACAGAATGAGTACTACTGTGAAAATAGAACCGCTTACTCAAGAAAATTATGAAACGTGGAAAATTCAGGCCGAAGCGGTTCTTATAAAAAATGATGCCTGGAGCTACGTGGATGGGAGTAGCGTAAAGCCCGCCGAGGTGGAGGAAGCACGGAAGTGGAGCATTGGAGATGCAAAAGCTAAGTCCGATCTTATACTTGCTATCAGTCCTAGCGAATTACGTCATCTGCGTGATTGTAAGACGTCGCGAGAGGTGTGGCTGAAACTGGAGAGCGTGCATGCCTCCAAAGGACCCGCTAAGAAGGCGACGTTACTGAAACAGTTGTTGCTTCACAAAATGCAGGAAGATGGTGATATCAGGGAACATGTTATGCATTTCTTTGACGTCAGAAATAAGCTGGCTGATATGAAAATAGAGATGAATAAAGATTTAATCTCTATCATGCTCCTCTATAGTCTCCCACCAAGTTTTGAAAATTTTAGATGCGCTATTGAGTCCAGGGATGAGTTGCCAGAAAGATACATCAAACTTCCAATTAATTCCCGATATGGATATTGCTCTTCGAATTTCGTGTCACTTTTAAAAGGTTCAAATTTCAAGTTCACTTCCATTGGAGTCGACACGGATCCTTTACAATTCTCAAAACCAAATTTCTGTAAAAGATTTTCAACATCTACCTTTGAAGTAAGATCTACTGGCACCTGCTCCACTCAACGGCTTAGAATATTTTGCTTTTACAATAAATGCTCCATCGTCTATACCTTTCTGTCGCCTTGAAGAAAACTCTTCGATAATTTTAATCTTTAAGGCCTCTGGGTCTGGCAACTCATCCCTGGACTCAATAGCGCATCTAAAATTTTCAAAACTTGGTGGGAGACTATAGAGGAGCATGATAGAGATTAAATCTTTATTCATCTCTATTTTCATATCAGCCAGCTTATTTCTGACGTCAAAGAAATGCATAACATGTTCCCTGATATCACCATCTTCCTGCATTTTGTGAAGCAACAACTGTTTCAGTAACGTCGCCTTCTTAGCGGGTCCTTTGGAGGCATGCACGCTCTCCAGTTTCAGCCACACCTCTCGCGACGTCTTACAATCACGCAGATGACGTAATTCGCTAGGACTGATAGCAAGTATAAGATCGGACTTAGCTTTTGCAGAACCTTTTAAAAGTGACACGAAATTCGAAGAGCAATATCCATATCGGGAATTAATTGGAAGTTTGATGTATCTTTCCGTTGGAACTCGACCTGATATTTCAAATACCGTTTCTAAGTTAGCACAGTTTGTGGAATCCCCGCGTAAAGACGCATGGGTCGCTGCGAAACGCGTATTGCGTTATTTACAAGGGACAAAAGAGTATGGACTCGTGTTTACAAAGACTGGTAAGTCGTTAGAGGGGTATTCTGATTCTGATTGGGGAGGCTGTGTATTAGACAGACGTTCATATTCTGGCTATGCTTTTGTATTAGGTGGTGCGTGTGTGGTATGGCGATCCCAGAAACAGAAATGTGTGGCCACGAGCACTTCCGAATCGGAGTATGTTAGTTTAGCGTCAGCGATGAAGGAAGCGATGTATTTGAACAGCTTGCTAACTGAAATCGGATTGGGTAAGTTTGCACAAGTAACCTTAAATGTGGATAATCGAGGAGCAATTTGTCTAGCCAATGATCCAGTGTTTCATTCCCGCATGAAACATATCGATATTCGCCATCATTTTCTTAGGCATGTCTTAAAGGAAAATCAGGAGATTAAGTTGGTGTATTTGCCAACTGAGTTCATGTTGGCAGATATATTAACTAAGGCTTTACCGAAAGTAAAGCATTACGAGTGTATGTCCGGTCTAGGAATGCATTCTTTGTTTTAATATTATGTGTTGTGCATTACTATCTTCTGATCTGTGTTGATAATAATTATAATATACACATTAAGAGGGCGTGTTAGATTTAAGTGTAATGTGTATTTATATAATCTTACTATTTGCATGTTACCTATTATGTTACTGGCTTACAGCAAGCATGTCTATGTTACATAGTATTTGAATTTTATATTTCGCCTGTTCTTATTTTTGTCTGCATGACAATATCATGTCACTTGATTTGTTTGTTTACTTTAGGATGCACGTTATTTAATATATCTTAATTATACCTAAACAGTCTCGTGTTATTTAACCATTGCGTACTCAGAAAGCTGCGCTACAGAAGCAGAGACTCAAATGTTGCTTGTTGTTAGTAATGTAGGACTTATATTTTATAATCGTTATTTTTAAAGTTTCTCTATCACGTCTAGGAGACAGACATGTTCAAGTAACTTGAAGAAGTTTATAAAAGAACATTGTTGCTCTTTAGCGATAAGGCCGCCTGTTGTTTACCTCTGTATTAAAATTTATTGTAATGTATGTGTTCCTTTGTACAGTTCTGAGGTTGTGCAATAAAGTGGATTTGTATTGTATTGTTTTTTTTTTTAAAGTGTCAAGTTTTGTATAATTGTAATTAGATGAGGCTCCAAGAGGATGTTCGTTTGCAAAAATAGCGCACCTCATTCTGACTTCTGATATATATTGTATAGGTCCCAGACATCATATAAACAGATGTTGCCAAGCAGTTTTGTGGTCCCCGTCTCCCCACCCCGCCAATTAAAAATTGCATACAAACAAAAAAAATTTTTTCATCAAATCATGCCGTGTAGGGTATCAAAAGAAAGGGCTTATTGAGTAGTTTACGAATATATAGCATACTATAACATTTCTTACACTTTCTCTAAGAATACACATAGCATACTATAACATTTCTTACACTTTCTCTAAGTTACACCCCCCCCCCTCACCCTCCCCTCCTTCACAAATATTATTGAAAATTACATAGACCTTTCAAAGCTCTTTTCAACCGTTATTTGAGCATATTGATTTCCTTCAATTTGGTTACGAGTTACGTGAAGGAAACCTATACCTAAAGCAAATGACCAAAAAATCTCTACCCGACTCTTTAATAAAACCATGTAAATGTAAATCTAATCGTCGCACAATGTCGTGTACCTGCAAAAAAGCAGCACTGAAATGTATATCATTATGTAAATGTGTAAATAATAATTGTAAAAACATGTAACAAAGTAGTAGTAGTAAAGTAGGTTATTACTTGCATGTGTAAGCATTTTTTCGTAAATTTCGTAAAAAATGTTCTATTGGTTTACTGCCTTGTATTTTATTTAATTATGACACATACAGACACCCATAAGTAGTAATTTTCCAATGAAATTCCATAATGAAAAGCAAAAAAATCTATGTAATTTTCAATAATATTTGTGAAGGAGGGGAGGGTGAGGGGGGGAGGGTGTAACTGATTGACAATATCTGTCTATGTAATAAATATATGCCAGATTGAGGTCCGCGAACGGAACGAACTCCACTCAGAGACCGAAATGATAAGATATTTCAATTATCGAAACTCGCCGTCTTTGACTGCTTCCCCTGCTCCCAAATGCAATTTTTTCACTGTACGAACTATTGGTTCGTAGACATTGGACTCTTGTTAGTTACTTAAAATAATAATTATAAAAATATACTCATTAGTTCTTAATCTACAGTGGTTTAAAGTGAACTCCAAAATGAAGCATTTTCGTAAATTTTCTAAAAAATTCTTAGAGAAAGTGTAAGAAATGTTATAGTATGCTATATATTCGTAAACTACTCAATAAGTCCTTTCTTTTAATACCCTACAGGGCATGATTTGATGAAAAAAATTTTTTTGTTTGTATGCAATTTTTAATTGGCGGGGTGGGGGGACGGGGACCACAAAACTGCTTGGCAACATCTGTTTATATGATGTCTGGGACCTATACAATATATATCAGAAGTCAGAATGAGGTGCGCTATTTTTGCAAACGAACATCCTCTTGGAGCCTGCTCTAAATTCTTCTACTTACCTACGCTTCATTCACGCGAAATGAGAACTTTGTAATATGTATTCGGAACACTGCTAACTCGATCAATATACATAGTATATACCATAGAGGAATAAGTAAGGGAAGAGTACAATACATCAGTAAATGCGGGTTATTTGTATAGACATAGTTAAGTGACATCTAGCGACAATCACGCGTCAAATAGCGTGAATTATCAGTACCACTACTCGATAGTAGGTGGCAACTGTGTCTCGTCTGCCAAAAATTTAATATTAGAACAGTTTACAACTTATATTACAAGCAGAAGGAATTGTAAATACTATTGTAAAATTAGCTAAAAATTGGTGAGCATTAGACTTTTCGTTCATCGCGACATCTATTGACAAGTAGCAGTACTGATAATTTACTCTAGTTGACGCGTGATTGATGCGTGATTGTCGCTAGATGTCACTTAACTATGCCTATACAAATAACCCGCATTTACTGATGTATGGAGTTACAACTCTTCCCTTACTTATTCCTCTATTATGGTATGTATAGTCAACCAATTGGAACCCTAGGCCACTCTACAACCATGTCAAAATGACAAGCAGTACGAGATTTCTTACAATCTGATTTATAACGTCACTATGACATAGTTCTACAGTGGCCTAGGGTTCCAATTGGTTGACTGTACATACAATGAATTTATTTAGTTTGAATAGATAGAATATCGGTACCTAAGTAAGATTAAACATCGCATTGCAACAAAATTTTCATGCAATTTCTTAATGTTATTTATCTGAATGGTGTGCTCACATGTCCATAATGTCCGAAAACATTTACTTATGTAATGAAATCGGTTATGTCAGCCACTCGCAAGCACACCAAAGACAGCAACGGACTTGAAAGCAGTCGCCGTGACCGTATCGGACGTGAAGTTATTATTACTTATAAGCCCCATTAACTCCTGGAACGCCGTTGTCAAAAATTTGCTACTGAATTAATAACCTTCAATCTATAAACTACAGTTTAAATTGTCTGGGACAGATCTGGAACTAGGCGGTTAAAGGGTTAAGTATGTCTATCTTCAATCTCCAACGAGTAAGCCTCTATAGTCTATAGTTACTGAACAGACGCATAAAGTTGTTCATAGACTACGCCTCGGAAAGGTCATTTGTCGACCACAAATCACGATGCACCATGTATCGGCGGTAAATTGGTTCTAACACGAACGGATAGCTTGGTCGCAGGCGATTTACTATGTTTTGGTCCGACCACATTGATCCAGGTATTGGAAGGCTTTCCTTAGGCCAGGCATTTGAGGATTAATTTATTATATTGTTTAATTAGTAGGGCAAGTAGGAGAGTCAAATGTTTTGGTAATCTTTGTGCAATTATCAAAACGGCAGACATGTTTATTGCTTAGACAGTGAGACATGTAGCTACAGCTATATTTTTAATATTGGCAAACGAGCATACTGATTGCAAGATGGTAAGCAATTATTGTCGCTTGTGTATATACTCGTATTATACGTTACAAAAAAAAAAGGAAGTAGGTGCGTTTGTTTTTAACCTTTTACGCGTCTTTCAATGCTTGAGCTACTGGCTACGACCGTAGCCGATAGCACAGAAAACGTTGTAGCAAAAAGTGCCTACGAAGTCTACGAATGTAGAACTTGCCTAATGGGTTACTACTATTGAATGTATTATTAAGCTCGGGAGTGTACTGTACGGGTTCCCTTTATCTTGCAGAATATCGATTGTCCGAAATACATTTGGCATAGCAGCTTTCGCAGAAACATTTTTACTCGAATGATACTTTAGCATAATTGTACAAATAGCATAACTGTCATATCGCATATCATTCATTTGGCAGAATTCTGAATAGCAGAATACTAATATTGTCGATTTTAATATAGCAGAATTGTTTATAGTATACATTACATTTCACCGAATGACTAATAGCATACTGCCAATATCGTCGACTTAAATTTTGCAGCATTTTATGTCGCATAATACTCATGTTGCCAGAAATGCACATTATCTAACCTAATGCCCCCCAGACAAAATACTCACACGACACATAAATCGTCGTATATGTCACAGAGCCGGTTTAGGTGCGACGACGAGCGAGGTGAGGAGGAACGTGTTAGGTTGACAGTGTTGTGTTATTCGGTTGATAAGCAATCACGTGTACTTATGGCTCGACGACCTTTTCCAATTGTGTGTCACCGTAAGTACGTGTACTTAAAAACCGCCGCTCATAGTCGTTGACGATCCAACCAGTTTGAAATCTTTAAGTACGTGTACTTGCTCGTACGTCTGTCATCCACTATAATTATACTTACTCAAAATAAATGTTGCCAGAAATGTAGATTAGGTTAGAATCCTTATCCAGACAAAATAATCACACGACACAGAAATCTTATATGTCACAGAGTCGGTTTAGGTGCGACGACGAGCGAAGCGAGGAGGAGCGTGTTAGGTTGACAGTGAGTAAACCAGAAATCCCTTTTTAATGTAAAAAATAAATAAAACGTAAGTGACATTATGCCAATGTAATATTCTGCCTAAGACAATTGTGCGAAATGACAGAATGCCAAGTCAATAGAATGCGACACAATCTTCGACAAAACAATTAATCGATTATACGACTATTATACAATTTACCATTATGCCATTGTATTACTCTGCTTTAAATAAATCTGCTAAATGACAGTATGCCAAGAAATTTATGCAAATAGTCATTCTGCGAAAAGAGGATTCTGCCAAGCGTTGTTATGCGAAGGTAAAATATGACAAAAAAAATTATTATTACAATAAACGTTTTTCTATTATATTCTATTCTACTAATATCAGGAGGTTCTTATATCAAACATACCTACTATTGCTAATATTGCTATTTTACTTATTCCCACATAAAACTGAAATGTTACTAGCCGGCACCGGCAGATAGTTTCCCGTAAAATTAATATTATAATTATGAAGGTAGTAAGCCAACCTGAGTCGTGAAAACAGCCCGCAATAATTTAACGACATAGCCAAGGGATTAAAATTTTAGCGGCGGTCGCAGGCGGTGGGATCCCATATAATTTTCAATTTACAAAAGGGATCTGATCGGATATCCGATTATTCGGTTTAGTCACATAATTAATGGGGTTTCAATTTGTCAAGAATACTTGATACGAGGGTTTATTTGACGCTCACTTCGTTATACCAAAGTTATAGGTACTCGTTCTAGTTTAGGTGTGTGTGTATATATAAAGAAAAAACAAATGTTCATTAGTTCATCCTTACTTTCTCGACACGTGGCAAACCAAGAACAAACGGGCCTCGCTCGTTTTTATCCAGAACGTGCAATTTGTGGAATGAGCTACCTTCTGCGATGTTCCCCTTGCGCTATGACATGGGGTTCTTCAAGAAGCAAGTATTAAGGGTTCTCAAAGTTTGGCAACGCATAAGTGGCTCTGATGTTGCTTCTGTACATGGGCGGCGAGGACTGCTCCCCATCAGGCTCGTCTGCTCGTTTGCTGCCTATACCATAAAAAAATCAAAATAACTATATTAAAGTGTTTTGTAAGCCTTTTTAAAAAGGTTTATTTTTTGCTCGCACGCGTGTTTAAAAACGTTGTATAAAACGTGTGTGCATTGGTCATTAGTGTCATCACACACATCGACTTTGCAGCTTTGTTATAGCGCGTTCAATATCGCCTCATTCGCCTCGCGTGTAATGACAATGACCAACGTAGCATACTAGTATCATAAAATATGTGACGTTATCTCGGCAAAGGGACCTTATTGCCGATGGCGCTTAAGTCCCGCGGCGTCGTATTTGTACACGAACATCGCTCATAACGCCGTAAGCGCCATCGACAATAAGGTCCTTTTACCCAGATAACGTCACATATATCGTACCTACTATTAAGTTGCTCTAACAGTATATTTTACATACATAAATATTTTTGGAAAAAAGACATTATATTTCCTCGATCATCAGTTGTATATCAAAACAATGTTGATATCTAGTTGATATACTCATAAATATGAGTATATCAAATCTGTATCAGTAAGGCGCTAAGAACCAATTTCCTCACAAAGTTGTTCGCAACCGAAGCAAAACTTATGCCTCCGCATATTTTGTCTCCCGCATTCTCGACAGTTAATATTTTTCCGTACACAATGCTTCATTTTTTCACGGTATGAAAAATATGACCGCAAAATGCCGCTATGCCGGTGTAAGAAAATCTGAATGTTTTATTTTCCGTTCATAACATTTTATAACAGACTTATTGGTTTACAAAAATATTTTTTTATTTTATTATTGTGATAAGAAAACAATAGTACGTGCGAAAAGGAAATTCGTAACTCGTGTCGATTTAAAACACTCCCTTCGGTCGTGTTTTAATTTATCGCCACTCGTTTCGAACTTCCTTTTTTACGCACTTGTATCGTACGACGTTTTTCAGTACAGATGAGCCTCCGAAATTTCAACCTGGCATATAATGAACCACTTCTCGCACTAGTGCGTAAAAAAAACACCATCTGTACTGAAAATAGTATTATCTTATTAAAATATATCTTAATAAAACATTACGTAAATGGATACTATCTACGGTTATCGCTTTAATTATCTTTTCTTTCGAATATACTAAAAAGTAGTACATTACGATACAAGTGCGTAAAAAAGGAAGTTCGAAGCGAGTGGCGATAAATTAAAACACGACCGTTACGAATTCCCTTTTCGCCATCTGTACTGAAAAACGTCGTACGATACACGTGCGAAAAGGAAATTCGTAACTCGTGTCGATTTAAAACACTCCCTTTGGTCTGTTGTGTTTTAATTTATCGCCACTCGTTTCGAACTTCCTTTTTTACGCACTTGTATCGTAATGTACTATTATGTTACCGAAATCATCATCATCATCATCATCATCATCATCATCATCAGCCTATCGCAGTCCACTGACATAGGCCTCCCCAATTTCACGCCTCCGTTTCCGATCTTCGGCTGCTCGCATCCAGCTGCTGCTAGCCATCCTGCGCAAATCGTCGCTCCACCTTGCCTGAGGCCGTCCTACACTACGCTTGCCGAGACGCAGTCTCCACTCAAGAACTCGTTACCGAAATAGCGAATAGTTATTACTGAAATAAAATATAGAAACGGATTATAGGTATCGCTTTAAAGGGAGTTGAAACGTTCGTAGTTATGTTTTCGGATAACCTGTAAGGTATTAAAGCTATAATATTGTAACATGAAAATAAATATTTTCTATTTCTGCTCCAGGGTATAATGGAAGCCGATAAAAGGGTTGATCTACAATTTTAATCTTGCATCCCTATCGAAAGGTCACAGATGTAATAATAGACGATCTCACTCTATACAGAGTGGTTCAGGAGACGTAACTAGGATCAATTAGCGTGCTCATTCAGTTGAATACAACCAATCATTTTACACTAGATCTGAATCTGAATTTAGTATTTGTGAGATACGCATTATTTTATTTTGTATTGTTAATATATTAAAGTTTATTTCACTGAGAGAAATTTGCATTGTGAATTTAACATGTTCGACTTGTTGCGGTTTATCCGTTTGAATCAGCCAAACTTGACCTATTTGACTGTAAATAATTGAATTTGTTCGTACTGAAAAAAAGAAAGAAAAACCGGCCAAGAGCGTGTCGGACCACGCTCAGTGTAGGGTTCCGTAGTTTTCCGTATTTTTCTCAAAAACCACTGAACCTACCAAGTTCAAAACAATTTTCCTAGAAAGTCCTTATAAAGTTCTACTTTTGTGATTTTTTTCATATTTTTTAAACATATGGTTCAAAAGTTAGAGGGGGGGACGCACTTTTTTTTCCTTTAGGAGCGATTATTTCCTAAAATATTAATATTATCAAAAAACGTATTTAGTAAACCCTTATTAATTTTTAAATACCTATCCAACAATATATCACACGTTGGGGTTGAGACGAAAAAAAATATCATCCCCCACTTTACATGTAGGGGGGGTACCCTAACGAAACATATTTTTCGATTTTTTATTTTTGCACTTTGTTGGCGTGATTGATATACATATTGGTACCAAATTTCAGCTTTCTAGTGCTGACGGTTACTGAGATTATCCGCGGACGGACGGACGGACGGACGGACGGACGGACGGACGGACGGACGGACGGACGGACGGACGGACGGACGGACGGACGGACGGACGGACGGACGGACGGACGGACGGACGGACAGACAGACATGGCGAAACTATAAGGGTTCCTAGTTGACTACGGAACCCTAAAAAAAGGTGCATAATCATTTACCCCCTTCTTCATAAACGTTCACTAAAGTTAACAAGCCGATAAAAATCTTTAACTTCTGATTAGCAGAAACGTCTGCAATCGATGCCACTAGGCTTAGAATAAATTTAAAAGTGGAAAATGTCTGCCTTGGGTGAAACTTGAACTCACGGCAACTGTGCAGACATTTTCCACTTTTAAATTTATTCTAAGCTGATAAAAATCGTTTGGCCTTTTCCGACGTTATGGTGTGATAGAAAAGGACAAAGCTTTTTTATCGGCTTGATAACTTTAGTGAAGTATGTATGTACTCATAGGCTTAGTCCTATTCTCATCTAATATTTCACCCTGTATTTTTAGATTTAACAGAGCACTAAAGCGCGTTTATCGGGTGGAAAAGTTAGCATTTGTACATTTTTCGAGGAGCAATAACTCGAAGCTTATTGCCTTTTTATGCAGACGCTTGAACGACAACGATTCAATGGCATGTGCTTGTTAGATTTGTTTCTTTTGTTTCGAATAAAAAGAGAACAGTATTTGACATTTTTCAGTGACGGCGCGTCGCCTTTTGTAAGTGACAGTGACAGTTTTTAACCGACTTCAAAAAAGGAGGAGGTTCTCAATTCGACTGAATGTTTTTTTTTTTTTTTTTTTTTTTTGTTCCTCGATATCTCCGAGAATTGTGGACCGATTTTCAATTTTTTGATCGAACGGGTATAACCCCGAGATGGTCCCATTGGCACCACGTCAGGGTCTGATGATGGGATCCTGGAGAAATCGAGGGAACTCTTCAAATGTTATAGGCACATGTAATGTTTTTAGTGTATTTTTCAAAGGTAAACCAGTATTTACGCCTGATGGTAATCATTTTATGTGGCTGAGCTGATGATGGAAGGTCAACTCCTCAATGGTTAGGAGTTAAAGGATAATTCTTTCACTAGTGTACATGTATTCGGACTGATACATATAATATCAATAGGAACCACTAAAAATCAACAAATAAATAAACTTTTTTAACAAAAAATAAAACCGCCTTCAAAAATAAGCGCGTTACAAAACACGGAGAAACTAAAAAGCAAAAAATAATAAACCTTTGAATTCAGATTTCTTATCGTATTGCAATAATCTAAACATCCAAATTATAAACAAATCAATTATTTTTGCAGTCGGTGCCAGCCTGCGTATGGTTGGGTGGGGCAAACAGGCAATAGCAAGGCGACGAACAGGTCTGGTACCGACTGCAAAAATAATTGATTTGTTTATAATTTGGATGTTTAGATTATTGCAATACGATAAGAAATCTGAATTCAAAGGTTTATTATTTTTTGCTTTTTAGTTTCTCCGTGTTTTGTAACGCGCTTATTTTTGAAGGCGGTTTTATTTTTTGTTAAAAAAGTTTTTGCGAGTCGAGATAGAGGGACTTTTTTATTTAGCGTTTTTTGTCTTTTTGTGTCTCACCGCTGGGCAAAGGCCTCCCCTCGCTTTTTCCTTTCGACGTTGTAATCGGACGAAATCAAAGAAAGCAAAAGTAAAATAATTTATTTATTTAAACCATTTTGCAGAAAGACAATATTGAATTGAAAAATGACCTGAATTGAATTAAAGCCGTTTATAAATATCTGTTTATGAAAAGATAAGCGGTGCACGGCAATATTAATCGCTTATTTATTATAGGGTTTATTTTTAATAAAATTAAAACTTCTAATGATTAAATTAAATATATAATATAAAATAAATAGTAGGGGACACCTTACACAAATCAACCTAGCCCCAAAATCTAAATAAAGGATTACCTAACCAGAAAATGCACAAAACGTTTAGATAACAGACATAACATTTAACTATAAATGAGCATTACGCGTAAAGTTTTTCGTATCTCGTTCGAGTTTATACATAAATTCATTTTTATGCCATTCCTTGGTAAGAACTCTTCCACTAGATACCACATTTACAGGTCGATTCATAAGAGATGGAACGAATGAATGAAAACATGCATGTGTGTGACAGATTAACCAATAAAACGTTAGCTCTTGACAGATACGACTGTGTATTGATACAGGTGTCACTCATGCACTCAAAGTTTTGTTCATTCCGTATTCCGTTCACGCCAGCTGTCTGAATCGACCTGTACAGAGTGTACAGTACACTACACAGTACAGTCACATACTGTAGTATGCAGTACATACCCAAACGATGAAAGACTAAAAAGATGTTTTAGTTCCTTCACGGAACTGCATGAGAACTAGCCACCACATCACACCAATCGTTTACTCTAAGTAACGTTGCCGAGTTTTCTCTCTAATCACTCTAGCATAAGTTATATCAGTACGACAGAGACTTTATCTAGGGCTTCAAAATAAATTGTATTTCTGACTATAGCGAGACCGTTCCGTGACACATGTATTTTTTGTTTTAGTTATATTTAATCAATATGCGCCATCTATCGGTAACACTTGCTCTGTTTATGCCTAAACATCGTAAGGCTCAGTTAACATTTGCAAGCCGCCCGGGAGCCGTTTTCTTATCAACTTTCCGTCCGATGACTGAGGCGATGAAGAATGACGTGTTTTACACAAGAGAGGACATAACCGGGTGTTATACGTTGTTCAACAAAAATATACTTTTTTTGTTTGAACCGATGCTGTTTACATTTCTTGTTAAATGTACTATTACTTCCTATATCTCGGTCCATATTGTTTGCTTTGCATAGTAAGTATTCACACATAGTCATTCTCATTCACTTATTTACTATTGATCACTGTTTTACTATTGATCAAAAGTCGTCGTTGAGCCGATAAGTGCTAATTTTTATAAACGAACCTCATTATTTCAAAATTGAATTACTTGTAGTTGATTAACTTTCACTTTCAACCTACTTCATTAAAAAAAAAACCGGTCAAGTGCGAGTCGGACTCGCCCACCGAGGGTTCCGTACAAACTTTCAAACTCCCCAGTTAAAATATTCTCATGTTTTCACATAACTCTAACGACTTGACTAGAAGACAAAAGTATAGGTACTGATGAGCATTATTGTGTATGGCGCCATCTCTCGGTGAATTCGCTAACTAATTTCCGCGACCATAGTATGTTGGTTTTTAGGGTTCCGTAGCCAAAATGGCAAAAACGGAACCCTTATAGTTTCGTCATGTCCGTCTGTCCGTCTGTCCGTCTGTCCGTCTGTCCGTCTGTCACAGCCGATTTACTCGGAAACTATAAGTACTACAGTGATGAAATTTGATGGGAATATGTGTTGTATGAACCGC
This sequence comes from Leguminivora glycinivorella, assembly GCF_023078275.1. NCBI lineage: Eukaryota > Metazoa > Arthropoda > Insecta > Lepidoptera > Tortricidae > Leguminivora > Leguminivora glycinivorella. The sequence continues at coordinate 8,314,984 of NC_062981.1, forward strand.
TACAAAATTATGACACTAAATAGTAAAAAAAAAGAATTGGGGGTGGGGCCCCCATACATGTAACTGAGGGATGAAAATTTTTTTTCGATGTACATACCCGTGTGGGGTATCAATGGAAAGGTCTTTTAAAATGATATAAAGTTTTCTAAAAAACATTTTTCTTAAAGTGAACGGTTTTTGAGATATCAGCTCTCAAAGTCGTAAAAAGTATGTCCCCCCCCCTCTATTTTTATAACTACGGGGTATAAAATTCTAAAAAAAATAGAGGTGATGCATGCTAATTAACTCTTTCAACGATTTTTGGTTTGATCAAAGTATCTCTTATAGTTTTTGAGATAGGTTGATTTAACTGTAATTTTGGTTAAGTTATTGGTTTATTATATTTGCTGCTACGGAACCCTTTGTGCGCGAGCCCGACTCGCACTTGGCCGGTTTTCAGGGATTATCTTTGTAATGTTAACCGATTTAAACAATTTTTACTTTATTGGAAAGAAGATAATTTAAGTAACATCTCGTATTAATTTGAAGTACTATATACATCCGCAAAGGTGGGTAAATTAAAAGTAAAAATCTGAAAAGTTTTTTGTGAATTAAAAAAAAAGTTTTCAAGATACAAACACGATTATATTTTTCCTGTAATATTTAGCATAAAATCAATGTTTCTTAAAATTTTCATAATTTTTCGTTGGTAAACTTCGGAGATAAGGGGGGGAACGGTATTTTTTTTTTACATTTTCCTTCAAAATTCTTTTTTTTTCCACAACAAAAAAAATATAAAAAATAGTTTATTTACGTTCAATTTGAGCTCTTTCTAACGATACCCCACTTGACCTAGTAACTTGAAATTTACAGTTTGCCCCCCTTTCATTTTGGTCATTTTCTACAATTAAAATTAATAAATTTAAAAAAATTATACCTTCTATTTGTAGAGGTTCACAATGTTCACAACTATTCCAAATTTCAAGTTGATAGCATTAGTAGTTCTCGAGATATTTAGGAATGTGACAGACGGACAGACAGACGGACAGAGTCGCACCATAAGGGTTCCTGTTGTACCTTTTTGGTACGGAACCCTAAAAACTATGAGCCCCTTGAAGTAAGAAATATATTTTTCACTTATATATTTACTATACACATTGTTAAAATACAACAATATCTTATACTTTTAAACGAGCAATTCTTGTATATTTATTTATTTATTTATATATACCGACGATCTCGGAAACCGCTCTAACGATTTCGCTGAAATTTGTTATGTGGGGGTTTTCGGGGGTGAAAAATCGATCTAGCGTAGCCTTAGATCCCGGAAAACGCGAATTTTCCAGTTTTCATGAGTTTTTCTTTCGCGTTTGTAAACGTAAAATATGGTAGTTAATTTCGCCGCGCGTGCATCGATTCCGCTTAGCTCAGTCGTACGAGGTCGGTCTAATGTACGCAGATAGATCGTAGGTGTCAGGGTTTCGAATCCCGGCCAGCAATTAAGTTTTTGTTTTTGTCTTTTTTTTTGTTTTTGTATTTATAAGGGTTTTTTTTTATCTAAAGACGTGATATATTAAAATAGAACCGAGCGAAGCTCGGTCGCCCAGATATTATATAATAATAACAGCAAATGTCATTTTGCATTTTGCAACAATATCAAGTTTGGTTTACTAAAAGCCTTTGAGACTGCAATATTACATACATATTATAATGCAATTCATTTAATGAAGTATTCACTCAGTCTTAATGAAATGAAGCTGAATTCCCTTGACGGTTGTCGACCCGATTCAAACTTTAAAACATGTTTATTATTAGATCCAGTTTAGAAGCAATTTTCAACTTGTATCTTAAAAGAAACGAGTATTTTGAATGCCTATTGAATAAGTACGAACTAATCAAGAGTGTTTGAGAGAACAGGCATCTTCTGGGCGAGCTCACTCCATCGTAGGCCACGTCTTTGCCTTTGGCTAGTCTGTGGCCAAGAGTAAGCCCATTTACTATAATAAAAAAAAAGTTCAATATTTTACGTTTAAAAAATCCACAATTCTGATTAAGTACCTAATTCAAAATTATTCAAATACAGTTTTAAGTAGTTACTTTGTTATTCTTCCTTCATGGTCAAATTGGCTTTTTTGTCTCGATACAAGTAACCAATATAGCCTTGTGAATAACTTTACCGGAAAATAGACAATAAAAATAAATAAAAAATAAAATAAATATTATAGGACATTTTTTACACAGATTGACTGAGGCCCACGGTAAGCTCAAGAAGGCTTGTGTTGTGGGTACTCAGACAACGATATATATAATATATAAATACTTATACATATAGAAAACATCCATGACTCAGGAACGAATATCTGTGCTCATCACACAAATAAATGCCCTTACCGGGATTCGAACCCGGGACCGCGGCGTAGCAGGCAGGGTCACTACCGACTGCGCCAGACCGGTCGTCAAACAAAAACAATACAATACTAAATTAAACTTGAAACTTGGCGAGTGGCCAGTAGAAGATTCATGCTAGTTCGAGTACTTTATAGTTTAGCGTAAATATGAGTTATTTCCCGTTTATGAGATTTATTTGCTGATAGATAAATTCTAAGAAAAAAACGTACCTCAGTACCATACAGTAGCCTAGATGACATTTGGCGTACGCTCAGCTAGATGGCGCTAATATTAATATTTGACATTTTAAAACATATCAAGCTAATAATATGGGCCATATTGTCAAAACTTAGGTTCAAAAGTTTTAAGCCTGTGTCAAGAAATGGCCGTCTATGCACTGTGATTACACATTTTACTTCGACAGTAACTCTCTATAATACTCGATCCTCTGTGCCCAAAACTCGCGGCTAATTTCACACCGAACGTCCCACTTGCCCAACACCAAATTCCGCCCCAACTTGTTACCAATTTCCAATAAAAGACTTTCATCAAACTAAATAAACTCCCTTATTTGCATATTCCCGTCAAAGTCTGCTTAAGCCTAGTTTAACAGGGTTTAATTAAAATAGTCACGTCATGTGACGTCATGCAATATCTTGTGTGACGGGCTTTAAGCTGTCATTCTACCCTGCGTGTAATTAACGTAGGTTATATGGTTATAGGATTTAAGGCTTCGTTAATATTGACAAAAAGTTGAGCAAGATGGACACAACGTGCAGATGAGATGATGAATTGCTAGATTAGGTATAATATGTACATAAGCCATAACCGTTGCCATTGTCACGATCATAATTAGATGGGGTTGTTAGTCTATGTACAAAGCAGTATTAAATTAAATTTTTGAATTTCTTAGATTGAATACGCTTTGAATTGTGAAAAAAGCATTGCTGCTTTTTAAGTTTTTACTAAACTCCTGATATTGAAATAAAGGCCTTAACTGACTATTGAGGCGATTTGTAGCATTTCGTAGAACGTTATACCTAGATTTATGCCATTATGTTGATTGTATGTGCCTAATATTAAATTAATTTTTATTAAGCAGAAACGTCTGCTAACGATTCTAAACATTTTTATATTAAAGGAAAAAATGGAAAAATTTACGCTTCCGGCGGGACTTGAACCCGCACCATTTTTGCAATCCGTGCAATGCTCTTACCAATTGAGCTACGGAAGCCACGCCGGACTTCGCAAATCTTTCCATGCCTTTCCTTTTGTACACACGTCTTGGGGTGACGTCTAGCGCCATCTACCGACAGACTATTACATCTTGTAACGGCACTGGAGTCTCAAGTTATATTGAGAATTCACCAGTAACAATGTGCTAACCCATACTAAATTAATTTTTATTAAGCAGAAACGTCTGCTAACGATTCTAAACATTTTTATATTAAAGGAAAAAAATGGAAAAATTTACGCTTCCGGCGGGACTTGAACCCGCACCATTTTTGCAATCCGTGCAATGCTCTTACCAATTGAGCTATGGAAGCCACGCCGGACTTCGCAAATCTTTCCATGCCTTTCCTTTTGTACACACGTCTTGGGGTGACGTCTAGCGCCATCTACCGACAGACTATTACATCTTGTAACGGCACTGGAGTCTCAAGTTATATAAAAATGTTTAGAATCGTTAGCAGACGTTTCTGCTTAATAAAAATTAATTTAGTATGGGTTAGCACATTGTTACTGGTGAATTCTCAATATAACTTGAGACTCCAGTGCCGTTACAAGATGTAATAGTCTGTCGGTAGATGGCGCTAGACGTCACCCCAAGACGTGTGTACAAAAGGAAAGGCATGGAAAGATTTGCGAAGTCCGGCGTGGCTTCCGTAGCTCAATTGGTAAGAGCATTGCACGGATTGCAAAAATGGTGCGGGTTCAAGTCCCGCCGGAAGCGTAAATTTTTCCATTTTTTCCTTTAATATAAAAATGTGCCTAATATTTTCCTCAGTCAGTGATATCAAAGTTCATGATAAATTAATTGTCTGCCTAATATACGAATTTATTAAAAATTAAATGAAAATAGTAGACCATTCAAATTATTTGATTTGCATTTGATTTACCAAGACTTTTTGCTAGGAATGTTTACTTCACTTGGCAATACAGTAAAATAAAAATACTCATTTAAGAAAATCTGATTCTCTGCTGACCTTTTCAGATGTCTCTCAGTGATAGAAGCTTGCCTAAAGACGTTCGTTAGGAACCAGAAAAGGTCGAATTTTACGAAAACATTTTAACGAATTATTTTTGGGAAAACGCCAATCAATATTGGAGAAAAAAAGGCTTACGTCATCGAATAAAATTAATAGCTATCAAAAGCAAAAAAACTGAAGATTTTTGCGACCAATCGTGTTTACTTTCGATATTGATATTACCTAGCTCACTGTCAGCGTTTAATGAACTATCAACCATTATTATATTAAATGTTGGTCAGCCATTGCTGAGAATAATTCCTATATAATTGCGTTGAAAAAGATTCCTCATGATTAAAAAAGAAAGAAAAAAGCTCAACCAAAACCTAATCACACAAAATCTTTTCCAACATATCCTTTCTACCTCAATTAAAGGAAATAGACGATTTGATTCCGTGGAGCGTTAGGAGCACAGATTACACAGACACTGCATGCATACTGAAGCGTTATTAATTTCTTACAAAGAACGAGTGCTCAGCAGACAGAATCGCTTGATATGAACAAGTTAATTGGTAAAATATCACAATTTAAACAGCGCATTGAGTAGCACCTTACACCATTAGGTACAGACAGCCAAGAAAGTGGTCTACCACTTTTCATCTCTATTTTTACATGGTATCTTCTTTAGTTGTTCCCTCAATGCTGAGGATTGTGACATCATGTCATTCTGTTGAAGACTACTTATAAAGCTGAAGAGTTTAACCCCCCTCTGGGGTGTTCCGACGCTCGTCTTGGGCGGGGTTGCAGGAACACGGTTGTAGACCACCGTTGCCCCGCCAGCGTTGCCCTTGCGGGTCCGGCTCTTGTGGCGGGTCATGCAGCCTACTCCGCTGAAGGCAGAGGCAGAGGAAGAGTTTAACCCTGGTTCAACCCAGAAACTCATTTTTATAAATATTCTAAAATTACACGAGTTGGTTGTAAAAGTTGACACAACTGGATCAAGCTGTAGCGTTCCCATATTAAATTGCTACAGGAAAACGTGTGTGGTGACCGAGTTAGCTTGAATGCTCCGTCTAGGAGTTGAGGTGGTCTGTGGCTATTAGCCAATTCTTAAGAAATTGCTCTTTCCGAATCGTAGGGGCGATCCCCCGCTGATGCATATCGACATTAATCTTCTACGGCTCATTAACTGTAACAAACTGTTGGTATAATATAATTTTGTGTAAAAATTACCTTTGGACGGTCTATACTAACTATCAGTTCTCAAAACGGTAACAACGTGTCAGTTAGAAGATAAAAGTGATACGCCATTGGCGTCAAGCGAATTTATATTAAATGGGCCCTTCAAATTTTGTTCAAAATTTTACTTGTTTAAGTAGTTAAATTAATAGGTTTTTTTTTTTTTTTGGTATGAGATTTGGGATTTTAGAGGGAACCTCTATCCTATCCGCAAATCGGACGCCGTGATGTCCGATGCCGGGACATCACGGGGAGAAAATTAATAGGTATTTTCTCCTGGCAGGCAATTATGGTCGCGCGATAAATGATAAAACATCTGGCCGTCCCTATCGCACTTACTAATAGTGCGATAGGGACGGCATGATATTTTATCGTCTATCGCGCGACCATGCTACCCGTGCTGGTTTGGCCGCTCCTTTCTGGAATAATTCGTCCAACAAATTCTGCCAGATAAAAAAACACCTTATAGCCAATATTTAGATTTTTCTATAAGTGATATAGAATAATGAAACAATACATAATTATATTGTTATTGTTGTTAATTATATTGTTTATTATTTACTAGATTTGCCCGTGACTTCGCTCGTCTTAAATTCAAAAATTGCGCAGAGCTCCATACAAACTTCCACCCCCTATTTTAAAGAAGTGGGGAGTTAGAAAGAGACAAAAAGTAGCCTATGTCGCTCTCCATCCCTTCAACTATCACCACTTAAACAATCACGTCAATTCGTCGCTCCGTTTTGCCGTGAAAAACAGACAAACAAACAGACACACACACTTTCCCTTTTATAATATTAGTATGGATTTCGAAACTGTAAAAATACGCATATTATTATTGTGTTTCTTTGTGAAAAATTATATTTATACGAATGCAATGAGATTGTTTTGTGTTTTGTAAAACGTAACAACATATAAATTACAGTTCCAATGAGATCTGATTTATTGCTATTGCTTTTTTATTGAATATAATTTTAGCAATAGCTAGTTTTTATAATTAGACGGTTTGCGTCCGCAGCGCTTAAAAGAGTACAGTGGATAGGGCTTCGCCTACTATTGCTGTTGACGAACTTATGTACCTTTCTGTTAAAGGGCTAGCTTAATCTCATAATTTGCCCCTATTTATGTATAGCGCGTCTATGTGTGGGGCTGTCTATGTTGCACGATTCACCGTAACCAAATAAATATCTTCAACATGCGACAGCAGCGATTACAGAACCGCCTTTTGAATAGTAATGATACTAAAACTCATTAAACCAACTTAACCCCAATGTCTCAAGCGTAATGTTTTACTCTATAAAGTTTTGAAAGCAAAAATGATAAAGCGATCTCTGTATGATTTATTCTCGAAAGTTCGCAACACTAAGTAGTTTCCGATAACCGCTGACGCTAGCTCTCAGCTTCATGTGCTGGCTATGGATGTTCCTAATGCTTGCAGAGTAAACTACTGTTTGATCGTTTGACCACTCGCTCGGCGACGACGATTAGATAGGGGTTCAAAATTAATTGAATTTGAAACAATGACTTTGTATGATATAGTCCAAATGACGGTGAAATAGTATTTTATACAATCGTGATATAATACAAAGCTTTTCAGTCGAGTACCATGTTTAGGCCACGAAGCTTGCTGAGTGGCCTAATAGTACGGTACGAAAGTGAAAAGCTTAATTATATCACTATTGTATACAATACTTTTTCTATGAGTCATCATCTTCATCATCAATGGACGAAAAATATCATCATTCAAGTTAGATTAATGTTAATAGTGTCGTTCACCGTTGTATCAACATCGAATTACTTGGCAACCAATTGTTTGTAATAACCGTCTGTGATTGGTCGATAACGCGATAGATAAAAATATATTATCCATGTCTTAAGTATTAAGGGTTAAGGCGAGCTTGGACGAGCGTACTAGCAAAGTGGGTATAGTGACTCTGTCTGCTAGTTAATCCAATGATCCTGGATTTGACTCTTTTGTAGGGAATGTATATGTTCCTGAGACATGGGTTTTGTCTAAGCATGGGCCAGGTCGATTCGTGTAAGTCATCCCCCAATTAATGAATCTCGATTTAGCGTGAGGCAGAGATGAAGTATGCAGATAAAATACATAAAAGATTTATTAAAAGTTGTCGTATTTCTTATTTCATAGCCATTGGATCATTTTTGGATCATTTCATCATTCACTCCTTGCGTTATGCCAGCATCTGCCACGGCTCATGGGAGCCTAGCTGGTTTCCGCTTTGACAACTAATCCCAAGATTTGGCGTAGGCCCTAGTTTTTACGAAAGCGACTGCCATCTGACCTTCCAACCCGAAGGGTCTATAGGCCTTATTGGAATTAGTCCGATTTCCTCACGACCAAAATCCTGCCATCTTAAGTAAACGGTTGAAATCCCACGCGCCGACTAACGTTGCTTATACTAATATCTTGCTTACCAATGCCAAGCACATGAGTTGTTGTTGTTGTTGTTGTTGTATGTCCTAAGGCACCCCATAGGTGCATAGGGCCTCCACAAGATCCTTCCACGCCTTTCTATCTTGAGCGACCGCCTTGGCCTCGTTCCAGCTCAGTCATATTCCCTCAGCTCGTTCTCAACGCTCCGCCTCCAGGTGTGTACGGGGCGTTTGCGGGCCCTCTTTCCTCCTTGAGGCCGCCACTCAAACGCGATACTGGCGCTGTTGGTAGTTCCTCTTCGAAGGGTATGACTGATCCATCTCCATTTCCGCAGATCCACTTCCTGGACGATCGGAGGTTGTCGGCACATACTCCACAGATCCTCATTTCTTATAGTATTCGGCCAGAAGATACGGAGGATCGACCGGAGGGACTTATTGACAAACACTTGAAGTTTGTGCGTCAGCCCCTTTGTCACTCTCCATGTCATGAGTGGTGCTACTTATTTATATACGTATACGTAACTGAGATTTCAAGTACCTAAACGTTATTTTATTCATCAACACACCAATAATTTTGCCTTTAAAATGACAACCTATTCCTAAATATGCTGGTCCTCTTAAAACTGCTCATAATAGCTCTTGCTCAGATATTACATAGCCTGGCTAGTACAGCTTTATTGTGTAACTTGGCAGTAATAGCACTTAACGAGAAGCCTACTCGGTAAATTGGATACCGTGTGGCTGGGCAAGACTAACAGACAACTCTTTGTGTTGGTAAATGGGCTACATCCATTAACTTTGCAAATAAAAATCAATATCAATATCAAGGTCGCAGTTGCTTCGATTACGAACTGTTTTGTGGGTCTCTTTATCTGGTCCATATCTCAAGTCAAGAGTGAATAGGCTATTACTGAACCAGTGAGCTACAACCTCGGCCTTGTCGTCACTTTCCATCAGGTGCGACTAAGGTCAATCACTGGCCAGTTTATAATAAAAAAAAATAAAAATATCTGTACGACAGTATCAGTTACCTTACTGTCGCTACGGAGTGTAACACTGTGGTTTGCATGGTCGGCGGTTGCGCTGCGGTCGATGCGATGCGACAAGGCACGATGAAATAAAACCTTCGATCTCTATGGAAGTGCCTCTCTGTGAACTATGGATTAAACACGCGATGCGATGCGACGCGATGGCGGCGGTCGCGCGACCGCGTCCACGCAAGCCAAGCGATTGGTATTTTATCTTCGGGCCCATTCATGCGCTGCAACTTAGACTCACACTTTTCTGATATTAATAGAAACAACATATATCAAACATGAATATATAATTTTATATTAGAATGTGTAAAATGAAAGCGTAACTTTGATTGCATTGAAATAACATAAGATACTATTAGTAATAACTAATAGGTACAGAAGATAAACACAACACGAATTCGTAAACTAACGCTTGTGTTATTGTGTGTTTATTTTTTCTTGGTACAATTAGAATTATATTCGTCTCACCGGCAGGTAATTCTTATAATTGAAGTTTGTCAACTTTGACCTTCATCTTAGCTAACTCTTTTTATACAACTATTAGATAACCCATTTGATGATTAATAGACTTATGAAAAGTTTACGGTTTATTTTTAATTAACTTTAAAGTTCTTTATCCATTAGTGTAAAAGTTAATCGTGTGTGTAAATTTTTATTAGCTTTTATGCGGATCTTTATCCCTATGCCTATGAAGTGGCAATTTACTTGTACTAGAAGAGAAGCCAATGCTCAGCAGTGGGCGATAAAGGGCTGATATGATGATGATAAATTTACTTGCATAAATATGTCGAAAAACTAACAGGAACAGGACCATAATTATAAAGTAACACGTTATGTGAAAGATATAAGTGCGAGAAAGTAATTTGCAACTTCTAAATCTGCACTTCCTTCTTTAGATCTTATATTGGTACCTATTACCAAGGTAATAGGTACCAATAGGATAGGATAGGTAGGTATGCAAGCATGCGAGGACAACTGACCTCATTCTTCCTTCCATAATGAGTTTTTGCGGTGTCTGTGAAGTCTGAGTCTGTGGTACAGCGACCCGAAGATGGCACTCTCCGCTCAGAATATTTATTGCGGGTCAAGTGCGAACAAGCCGATCGCAATAGCGTTTGCATTTACACAATTAAAGCCCCAATCTGATTTATACTCTTGTTTACTTACTCGTTTACATAGACTTGTTCAATTTCAACTGTGTACATTTTACTTAGAACCTTCTAAAATTGACTTCCAACGCTACGATTTAGAGCTGAAATTTCATCAAGTTTCAGTAGAATTAACTTATTTGTTATTTACATTTTCGGCTGCCAGAGATAGAAAGATAAACGACCAATACCCTTTGGAAATTGAATTGATATTTGTTATAAATCTTTCCGCGTATTTAGTCACGACGAACATCAAAGCGATGATTGTAAATTGAGTTTCGCATCAGAATATATGAGACATCGTTAGAATTTTAAATAGAAGTATATCTTTCAGCTTTGAATAATTATTTTTGAATATTTGTAATGATTCATCACAACAATGAATAATGTTTTTCAAAACAGAAGAGTAAAGATACGAATCGCAATGCTCTATTGCAACAGTATTACGTCTTAGGGCCACTTGCACCACCCGCTTAACACAAGGCTAGTCGTCTGTCAACTGTCAGATTCCATATAAAATAGTGTGATAACACACCATTTTCGGTGGAGCATGTGACCCTTAGATGTCTGTAAGATGTCTTTATGATATTGATATTATTGATCTGTCAAGTTACTGTTAAAGGCGTCGTTTCTGCAAGCAAAAACTCAACTTAGGTATATTAACTCAATAGAGTGGCGCTGATTGTCAGATTCGTAAGTTCATCGTAAGCCACGTCTTTTGCTAGTCTGTGGCCAAGAGTAAGCCTATAATCAAAAAAATAAAAATAAACTGGCTGCAAAGTCATCTCCTCATGGAATATTCAAGACGTTGGTTCGATTTCAACTTCGAGTGCTAGAAGGCTTGGGTGGAATTTCGTATATGACACCTATACACTTTTATTTCTTCAGCTTCTTAAGTTTTAAAGTGTTCTTGGCCTTAAAGGGTTATTTCGACTTACTCCAGCGCATTAAACAAACTTTGACCATTTACTTCCACTCGAACTTCCCCAAGTCTCATGCACGCAGGTAGCGTTGCCATGGTAACCTCAGCACTTTCGTGCTTACGCTATGTTAATATGACTAAACTAACGTATAGTACAAAGTGACTTGAGAGTTCTTTGAAATGTAAATTACTGTGACATCAAAAGTAATTAAGGTCTCTTTATTAGTTTTTCTAGTCTAGCACTTTAAATTGTCAATTAAATTACTAGCAGTGATATCTAAATCAACTTCATTTCAAGCGCCGCGCGGATCAGATCTTTGACGCTGTTATAAATTTCACAATGTTTTCCGCTGTATTGCTGTGTATTTTTTTTAATCAATCAAAAATAAAAATAAAATGCTTGTAGAAAGAATCAAAATTTGTACCTATTTGTTTAACTGTCGTCTTATTAATATTCATACCATATAATATACTTATAGTACAACCTGTTGTATTTTAGATTATACTTCGTATTTATTTATCGTCTGATGTTTGCTGGTTGTGTAGGACAGTACTGTAATTATACATTAATTTCAAAACGAGATGAAGTTATGTACCCGTCACACAAGTCCAAGTCTGCCGTCCTAAGGTAAAAGGCAGCTATTCGACATTTTGCCGAAATTGACTTATTGTAATATTCGTAATGTACAGGTTAAGCTGCATCGACCACTTTTTTCCGTTTTTCGATATGTTGCCTAGTTTCCGAGAAAATTTCTCTAAAAAGGCAGTATTTGCACTAATTTTCCAAGATTTCCTAGCCAAAAAAGCAGCTATTTAACAAAACTAAGCTAAATCAACGTATATGCAGATATACGTTTTTTTACGCTCTGGTTAGGTTGATATGTTATCCAGTATTACTAGCCTAAAAGTACGTAAAAGTGAAAAACTAGGCTAAAAATACGTACAAGACGTTATACGTAGTTTTAGCGTAGGATTTTGATCAATTTTTTAAACTGATACTTGTCTAAAAAAGCGTATATACATTTTTTCTGTAAAAAATGTCAAATACGTCATTTAAGCCTAGTATCGCTCGATTGTTTTACAACACAATATTAGTCTATAAAAACGAATAAGTGTTATACGTTCTTCTTATTTTGTATGGGTGTCATATTAAACGTAAAAAAAACTTTTAAAATGAGTGAAAGTGCTGCAAACTAGCCTATAAAACAGTATATGCTCCAACCTTTGTCAATCCACCCGCCAGCCGAAAGATACTTTATGCTATGGAAAAGCCATCAGTGACGAGCTGCGAGCACCGGCGCAGCTTGTGGCTGACAGTACGAGAGCGCAGCTGGCTTGTTTCGCGCGAAATATTGATCGAAACCAAACGAAGTTAGGAAAAATACTGAATGATTGCATTTTTGATACGTTTTAACAATAATAACTATTGTTTACATTTCCTACATCATTTCTATTGTCATTTTTATTCGAGATACAAACATTTAACTAGATTTTCAGATATTATTGCTCGAAAGCAAATACGTCTTTTTAGCGTAGTTTGCGGTGGGAAAGTTGTTCGTATATAGTTCTTTTTGCAGCAAACACTATATGAGGTATATTAATATTCCACGGTTTAAGTATTTAACGTTATCCTTTTTGGTTTAATTTACAGTAAAACAAGTAAATAATTTGCAATTGATGAATGAGAACGTTAGAGATGAATGTTGATATAGAGAGGGAGGGGTAAATCCAAACAACGATGAATGGATTATGTGAAATAGGATATTAGAGAGAAAGATATGAGTGTTGAGATGACGAAAGAGGAGAATGAAAGAGGAAGACCTGTTCTACCTACCCCACATAAAATGAGATAAGGGTATGAGGAATAAGAAGGAGAAGTATTGGCAGTAGTCTACATTTTCAACTATGTTTTATTTTACAAACATGGAATATTAATATGAATATAATACGAAATTGAATATGAAAATAACCATATTTTTGATAACCAGTATCAAAAAGCATAGGCATGTTCGTGTGAAAGTTAGGCCTATAATAATAAACTTACGGGGTCATCTGCCACTATTTCCAGAAAATCCATTAAATGACTATTTTGTTGTAGTCGAATTAAATTTATAACTAATTATTTTGATTGACTTTGATTTTGATACTCTCTATAAACTTTTGGATCGCAATTTTTATATTGTAACATTGTTGAAGATTTTTATGGTTACTAATCCAGTCATTTCTGAATTGCTCGATGTTATCTGTTTCTTAGCTTAATTCATTTCAGGGTAGTTCGACGGATTTAATGTTTTCGCAACAAACTCGACATCATTCTCTTGATACCAGACCGGTACTTGGCGAGCGTAGTGAAAATCAGCTTAATCGGACCAGAAGAATATTTGATCCCTGTACTTTCATATACTTAAGCAGAACCTGCTTATGAAGGCATTCCTTCTTGTAAATCTAGGAATGTAAGTTTCCTTAAACAAAAAACGAATGGACAAATTGCTTGCCAAACCACTTTTTGCCCAAATTTTTCGCAAAAAATCATTTTATCGTAGGTATTTGAACCCTATCAGAGGTTGAGGTACCTCTTGGTCGTTTAACTTCCGAGCTCGAGTTTTGACGGGAGATTCCTGAGTTTGGATGCGTTTTGGATGTATTTGTTTCATGTATATAACCAGCCGCAGTAAATGACGCTCTTTAGCTTACTGAACTATTGCTACATATTCGCACAATCTCTAATAGAAATTGGTAAAATTGTTTTTTGTTTGCAAACTGTTCGTCACATAATAATTATATTATCTTTTTCTCTAATTTTTTTTATAAAAAAGAGCCAGGTTTTTGGAGCGACCATGAAATTCTTCTAAACTGTATGTATAATTCATGCGAAACCATTTGGTAGTAGGTAGTGTAAACTGCTTTCTAACTCACATCTTGTGCGGCCAATTTCATAGTCATCCAAATCCTTTGCAGATAGATTGGTCACAATTAAAACCCGTTGTTGTTCTACCTCTCATCTTGGCATTAAAATTACATAATTATAATTTAATTTGCCTCCAATTCTCAGAAGTGACGCGATAGATTGACATATGACATATGATATAAAAATTGACCTTTTTTATCATTACTTACTAACTTGTTTCCATTAGCAACGTAAGAAAGTTTCCACAAAACTCCGAATTAGTACACGTATGTTTAGTATACAGACGGCACTCTTATCATCTAGGCTTTGAGGAAAAATGACGATTAGATACTAATAATTGACTACTTACTGACTAATTTAAAAGAGCAGGTATTATTGTGTACTGTAAAAGTATATTATATTATATTTATCACCATCCAAAAAGAATCGATAGATCTAGTTTTTTTTTTAAGTAAATAGGGACAGAATGGCGTTTTCTTGTTTCTTTAATACATACGTTTTTAAACGACGTATTTGCATTTTGTTCCAATTTCTTCCAAATATACTAATCTATAAAGCCGTATATACGATTTTTTTGATAGTATGCGTTCTTTTAGACTAGCAGTACAGTCGAAAATGTGGAAAACTCACTAGGATACTAATTAAAAAGGCCGAATAACTACGATACTGCCTTTAACTTAGAATCTCGAGTGCTAGATGGGCATTGTTGCTAAGCAATAAGATAGTATGTGATTATATACGGCGTTATAGCCTAGTTTAAGAGAAAATCCTAGATTAGAACACCGTATAAAGCATGTTTTACCGCTTTCTTGACTAGTAATATCTACCATTTTTGAAGCTTAATACTATGCAAAAAGGCTTTTATCGAATTAAAAAAAAACCAGTCGCTGTACAAACACACAAATAATGTCTAAAATAAGTAAACACTTATACCTACTATATACAAAAAGAAATAATGAAAAAAGTTAATCCGTTTTGTAGAAATTCAAAAAAGAAGGTTTTTTGCGATTATCTCAAAACTAGCTTTTGTCGAATAGCTGCCTTTTACCTTAGGACGGCAGAAGTGAAAAGAACGTGACGGCAACTAAGTGTGTGTCCATTACTCGTAGTCAGATATCGTTCTGAGAAAGTTTACAGCGCCCCAAAACGGTTACTATGTATTACATTTTCCGAGATGATCACGCTATTGGGTAACGTGTTCTAAAACGTGTAAAACTATGGTTGGCGAAATACGATCTAGCTCAGGGGTTCTTAAACTTTTTTTAAGTGCACCCCTGTCATCAAAAAATTTGGTACTTAATGTGTGCACTTGTTTTACGGTCCCGCGCCCCCCTCTATAATGACGTTCCAACTGACGGTGTGACTATTTAGCAACTTGTACCTATGACTAATCGGGTCACATAATATTTCCTGAACTTGCATTTGCGAATTGGCGGGACTCGGAAGTAAGGCGGGGTGGTACTTACGTCAGAAGCAAGCATGAATCCACTACAATCCCGAGTAGTCAAACACACTTAGCCAAATGCCGCATTCATTCACTCAGGATTAGGGTGTCCGTTGTTTATTTTCCCCGTTTGCAGCTGGCCACTGCAGAGATAGCTTTTTCTTTTTACTTTTAAATAAGTAAACTTTAGTTGGTTATTTGTCTGGCTCGTAACTCCGTTTTCCGTAATTTGTTTCTGTTGTTGAAAAATGTTGACCGCTCGGGTTTCGTTTTAACTGAGTAGCACAATTAGCAAACCGTTTAACTCGTTATACTGATTTTTTTTCGAATATGTTATTGAGACTGTATTTATTCCTTTATTTCAAGGCTAAAATAGTACCTACATCTACATTAAGGCGACGTATTTAAGTGCAGATGGATTTTTTTTCTTTTTCTTATGTAAAGTAATATAAGAGTATGGTTTTTGTTTTAGTTTCTTTGAGAATTGTAGACATTTAAACAATGTAAGTATAACCCACACGGGCCACACGTGTATTTTCTTTTGTTAGCCTATTTGTGTGTCTCAGTTCTGAGCAAAAGGTCTTCCGTCTCCCTTTCTGATTATCCGTGTGGGCACTCAGCGAGATCGTGCCAATCTCGCTTTGTATAAAATAATGTTTTTTTTATTTTTATACCAATTGCCCCCAAAAAATATATTCCTTGCACTTTACAACGAAATAAGAAACAACACTTGCACCAAATGCTCCACAATCTAGCAAGTATTCTTTGCTTACAAGCGAGACCTAATTCTGTTTCCTCACTGTGCAGTCTGCACTGTGTACACATTTTGTCGTGCAAACTGTGCAGCGGACCTGATTGCAGGCCAACAGCCAACTGATTTGCGTCCATTCGCGATTGTGGTTGAACTTTACGTATACTCTGTAGCTTGATGTGTTGTGTTCTAAACATATCACCAGTAGATATCTCCAGTAGATTGGACTGGCCATTTGCTAGACACTGGGCGTCCCTTTAATTGTCCTGTAACTTTAAAAGTCATGTAAGTCTGTATGGGCATGACCTTTATTATTATAAACATGTTTGTACGATAGTTTACGGAATGAAAGTAGTTTTTCAGTCAAATAACTCAATTTTTTGAAATAAATACCTTTTGGTGGTTCTCCGGCAACCCCGTGGAACCCCGGCTCGTACCAATGAGTTTTTCGGAACTTATGTGCGAAATGTCATTTGACATTGGCCAGTCGCTTTTCGGTGAAGGAAAACATCGTGAGGAAACCGGACTAATTCCAATAAGGCCTAGTTACCCTTCATGTTGGAAGGTCTGATGGCAGTCGCTTTCGTAAAACTAGAGCCTATGCCAAATCCTGGAATTAGTTATCAAAGTGGATCCCAGGCTCCCATGAGCCGCGACGAATGCCGGGATAACGCAGGGAGGATGGTCGCTCAAGATCATGACTAACAGCGAATTCTTCTATTAGCAATACGTAAATGGGACATAACAGAAATGCATCATCCCGTCATAATACATTTTATAAGCTTCTTTTTGCTACAATTTCTTACTCAGTGACAAACCAAGCACGTTTACATCATTTTAAGTTGAAAGTATAGTTTGCATTTCACGTTTTGCCGCGAAAAATCCGCTTCATGACCAGGTTAAGTCTCAGAATTATGCATGTACACTCGCGGTACGGCGATAAAACCTCATGAGGCCCACGACAGTAAAGTAGAACTCTGTTGTCTCTGTTTTCTGCTTTTGCAAGTAATAAGAGAGTTGAGTTGAGAGTTGAGTTGAAATCTATATTATTTGTGGTCATGGTTCGTTAATATTTCTTGTAAGTGGGTAGCTTTTGCACATTTTAATTTTTCCTCAGTCACCCGTTGACCACGAACGCTGTAAAGAGTTCGAAACGTCGGGATGTATTTTAAATTCATTATACGCGATTTAATCCGTTTCCATAGTTTTATTTCATGAGTAACTATCGCGGTAACCGAAGACAATATTAGAGTTGACACTGTTTAAACTATTAATCTATTATGCACATGCACACAAGGAGCCCGATTCAAACTTTCATATTATACTTTCCTAGTAGGTACAATATTGAATAGATGTATATACGATGTACATATGTTTTTTTTTTATATAGCATCACTTTTGTCACTGACGGATAGATGTTATATCGCATCGACGTCTTAAACGCATTTTCGAACACGAAAGCAGAAATGGAAATACAACTGGGGTAAACTGTACCTACGCTATGTCAAAACAATATTGCTTTAAAATATAAACCAACCAATTAATATTGGTATTTTTGCATTGAAAAATAAATATTTCCAAACGGGATATAGACCGTGATTACCTTTTTGATTTTTGTCGAGCTCCCGATATTTCGACGCAGTTGCATGCATCATGATCACGGAATATAAGTCTAATGAAAATAACCGTGAATCATTCAAAACTCTTATTTTCAAACGCTTTATTTTAGTCTACTGAAATGTAACTAACATCTTATCACTATTTAAGGTTACTAAGTTCTGTGTAATGGACAGATTAAATCAATTCAGGCTTGAAATCCTCGCATTCATGCTCTAGTGAATCTTGTCCAATAATTATTATTTGCTGTAACATCTGTGTTTGAATTGAATTAAATGTAGTCAAAAACAAATAAGTAGAATTATACCAAGCTTAATTGGTAGCGATTTTGACAACGCCGCCGGTGCAAGTGTTATTTTAAACGTCATACTTCTATGCAATTACGTCGCAAAGGTTAACCTTGCGTACGCGGGGCTATGAAAATCGTAGCCAACATGCTTGGATCGGACTTTGGAACTATACAGTCAGCCAAAAAAGTGGTTTACCACTTTTCGATCTTATGTGTTATTTTAAATTAAAGTCGAAAAGTGGTAAACCACTTTCTTGGCTGACCGTACATGACGCTAGAACATTTGGCATTTAAGTTGGAAAAGGTAAGTGCTATCATCATCATCCTCCTTGCGTTATCCCGGCATTTGCCACGGCTCATGGGAGCCTGGGGTCCGCTTTGACAACTAATCCCAAGATTTGGCGTAGGCACTAGTTTTTACGAAAGCGACTGCCATCTGACCTGAAAAGGTAAGTGCTATCTCACCAATATATTCCTTTCATCGAAAATGAAAAAAGTTTCCTTTGCTTTATAATGCTTACAAACTATGAGTTACATTTTGTTTCATCCATTTATTTCAAATAAGTAAGCAAAAATGATTTGCTCGTTAAGGCATTTAGCAAATTAATAAAGGCATCAAAAACTTTAGACAAACTACAACTTGAATTTGAATAAACAAACGGAGAATACAAATTAATTTCACAATAAAGTTGAGACTATTAGTTTGGATTGTTATGAACATTACTATAAATTTTAAACGGTTCAGTGCACTAAAATGTAAATAAATATAAATTACGTGACCAGAATGCACTATTCTAAATTAATGCACTGTTCTACTCGCAATTGTGAATTGCGTGACAAAATTAGAATTTTGTGCTTAGCTACAGAACACTTATTTCATGACATCAAAATTTAATGTATGTGTCGCCAACTGATCGTGAGATCAGGCGGTTTAGCAGAACATGCGCTCTCTCGCGTAACTTCATACTTCAAGTCGAGTAATATGTATGGACTCGCGCGCGACAACGCATGCTATGCTAGCCCGCCTGGTAGATCTTAACTTTCCTGCATTCTCTTAGCCCCTTATTCATAAACGTTCTCTAAAGTTATCAAGCCGATAAAGTTCATTTTGTCCCTTTCTATCACACCAATACATCGGAAAGGGACAAACGAACTTTATCGACTTGATAACTTTAGAAAACGTTTATGAATAAGGGGGTTAATGTTTTGTCGTTTGTCTCATTTCCACCAATAGATGGTTAACGTCGACTTATGGTACGGGAAAATGATTTTTATGTTTTGTTTTACGTTATTTGCCTAGGAATTTTACGACCTGCCGGACCTTGCAATTGGTTGTTGACACATTTGTATTGAATCAAGCATAGTGGTAGGGTAAACTCGCCTCATTCGGCGACAACTAAAAACATGGGTCGTCGGTCGGTGAAACAACCAAAAATCGTCTTGCGGAATTGGGACCGTGCGCGATGAGACGCCACGTGACAGGTGACCATTATGGACAACATTGTCGCCGCTGTCTAGCGAGAAGTAAGTAAACATTGTGAAAAAATTAATGAAATCTTGAGTTATTTTGCTATATTAGACAATTTTGGACGATAATGGTTACAACATTATCGCCAATAACATTAAAATTGTTGTTTTCAGTGAGAAATTAACAAACTGGTGACTAAAACGGGGTTTCGTGCCATCGCTCACGAAATCATTTTCCAACCTAAGACGATGAATAAAGACAAGAAATTGGTGCTAACTGGGCATTTTCTACAGATTGAAGACTTTTTTCCACCATTTGTACCTATGTGCAATAAAGTATAATTATATCATTGGCTTTTGAAATTGTTGATCAGTTCACTGCTATGCTATGTCATTTTCATAGGCTAACTATAGGTTTTATAAATATCATTTACAGGGTACAGGGTTTATTGTAAAATAAAAACAAACTAGCTATAATAACTTTTAATTATACATAGTACCTATACATTACAAAAACTTTTTTCATTTACTTGAAAATATTAGAGGTTTACCAGATATCACATCAAATATGTAATCATCAGTGCGACAAAATAAGTTCTCAGGAATTTTATTTAAAATGTGATAAGCCTTCGGCGGATGGACTACTTCTGCTTTTATTGTTCTCGTGCTCCTTCGTCCGATTAAAACCTCGATATTTACGCATTTTTGTCAATCCGTTTCGATTTGTACACTGGAGCACACTCAAGGAAACAAATAAAATGATTTTGGAACATAACTGGGATTGGCTTCCACGTCGGCTTTTCTACCGCTAATAAAATTTGCACTATAAATTCACCGTAAATTCAATTCAATACTTGTATCAAAAGATTACGCACTTTTAAGTAAAACTTCAGAGGCTGGACGACACTTTTCTTCTTACGGCAACTATTCACTTAAACGGTGGTTCCGTTTCCACCACGGTCTTGGAAATAGCTAAAATTTAGTCGATATTTTTCTTGGAGTTATTAGAATTCACTATAACAAATTTTACTAGGCGCATATTAAATTTATCTCAAAAACGATATGAAAATGTTTACTGCAATATGGATTAGACAGCGTAAGTCAGCGACTAAGATGTCAATTTTGGCCGTAGTGAGCGCTGTGATCGTTTTAGCTACCCCCTCCACCCGCTTTGCACCCTGCCAATAGTGCTTCAAAGCTTGTATCACCGAATTAGGCGTGTCACCGAATGAGACGAGTTTACCCTAAGGGTCTCCCCAAACATAAAGACGCGGAATCGGCTTTCGCCACCCAAAAAACGCTCCTTAGTACGAGCATGCGTACGGCTGCGTTCAGTGACGACGACGCGTAAGACTCTTCGCCGCCGCCGCTTCTTTAGCCGATTGAGTCGATAGGTTCGATAGTGTCTTGGGACATCAAAACTTTATCTTACAATTTACATAATAACTTAGTAAGCATGGAAATTCCAAATTATGTCTAATTTTTTATGTTATTTATAGCAAATATAAACACGCAAACCTGTCAAGTGTCAAGCCAAGTTCAAGTAGGTAAGTAACAGAACTGGCGAGCAGCACCGTGTCTAATATTACACGAAACATTTGGAGCCACTAAAATTAAACCCCACTCACTTCTTTTGTCGTTGAAGTCAACAACTAAGGCATTTATAAATTATCCTAATATTGAACTTGACTATCATTTCACATTTACGTTTTTGATGTGATTGCTATTTTGTGTACCCAATTTTGTTTCTCATTTAAGACGAAACAGGAGGGGTCAATTCTCCATACAAACGCTCTCGGCTATTTCCTTCCTGGTTTTTGAAGATAGAGCGCTGAATTTTTCAACACAGATTATTATTATTTTTAGCTGTGTCGGACCGTTTTGATTTTTTTTATATTCTTATTTTTAAAGATGCTAGAGCCCATCAAAGTTTTCCAAAAACGGCCTTATTGATTATGGCGCAAAAAAAGGTGTGGTATTCAAAACTGGTAACAATTGCCCAAAAAAACTAAACGGTCCGACACAGACAATTTTATTGTTATACAGGTTCTCAAATTCGTTACGATTGCTTATGAAATGAAATGAAATGAAATATTTATTTTTCCAAGATTACAATGCGCTTATGAACGTCAAATAAAGCTACGCCGGCTCTAACCTTACGCCTCAGCCTCGAGAAGATTTCAGTCCCCCCTCAGTTGGAGGGGGGTATCCACTATGGGACCGGCAAGAAACTCGGCGGGCCACTTCTTTTCAAAACATTACATCTTATAATTAACATGCATTAAGTTTTGAAGGAGGAAACAGTCAAAAGAAGAACCTCGATTTTAAAGATTTCAACCCAGAACAGAATTGTCTGGCGCACTAGATCAAGGAGACCCGACCCCAAGTAGATGGGATTAAGGGAAAGAAGAAGAAGAAATTTTATTTATTTATTTTATTTTTTATTAATAGGTACAGTAACTTAATGCAGGCAAACAACATTGTAAATTATTCCTTACATTAGCAACTTATATATTACTTACATTACGATTACAGTTGTACACAGCATTATAATAAAAAACATTTTAGCGCTAAATACATTTTTCACAAATGAAAAGGTCGACAATGGTTGAGTTTAAAAAAAAATTACAATCAAATGTTAATCACTTACTTGTAAATTTCGGGATAATAAAACATTTTTGAACTTAGTTAAAGAACTATTCAAAATATCAATGTCCATATATCTAAGTCATTGTACAAACGACACATTCTAAGGATGCCTATCCTTGTTGATGATGAGAGAGATTGATGCCTAGCATTGTTAAATATATTATTATTAGCTACCATGGGCAAGGCAAACATTTCTATACTTCGTGTTCTCTTATTGTTGGCTCTAAAATGGACATAATCCATGAGGTTACTGTCGAGACCGCCATGCACGATTTTATATAGTGTAACCAGATCGACAACATCCCGTCGGGAGGCTAGGAAGCCTAGGAATTGTATATTATAAGCTGAGAGTCTATCAATATATTCAGGAAGCGCTTGTCGTGTTTTATTTTTAATAGAAAGATATCGTAAGAATTTCGCCTGTATTGATTCCAATCTATCAGAGTGTGTCTTATAAATTGGTTTCCAAACTGAAGAACAGTATTCAAGCGTAGTTCGTACTAACGCACAGTAAAGAATCATTAAGCTATTTGACACTTTGAAAGGTTTTGCAGTTCGCTTAATAAATCCAAGCATGCGATTACATTTCGACACCATCTCATAATGACCGCGAAACGACAATTCACTATCCAATAATACTCCAAGATCTCTGATGGAACAAACCCTTACTAATCGTTTGCCGTTTATATTATAATCGTGATTAAGTTCTTATTTCTAGTGAATGTAATTGATTGACATTTGTTAATATTTAAAAACATAAGGTTACTATTACACCAATCAAAGATCAGGTCAATATCTTCCTGGAGGCAAAGGCAATCATTTTTCGTATTGATTACTTTAAAGATTTTTATATCATCTGCGTATGC
Organism: Leguminivora glycinivorella; assembly: GCF_023078275.1. Taxonomy (NCBI): domain Eukaryota; kingdom Metazoa; phylum Arthropoda; class Insecta; order Lepidoptera; family Tortricidae; genus Leguminivora; species Leguminivora glycinivorella. The sequence continues at coordinate 8,338,271 of NC_062981.1, forward strand.
AAGGCATTGTGATTTAACCCGCTTAAGAAGATCATTCACGAAAATGACAAATAACAAGGGGCCCAGATTAGAACCCTGCGGCACGTCAGATTCAGCAATAAATGGAACGGAGTCATAACCATGAATGCAAACTATTTGGGAACGTCGATAGAGATAGGATTCAAACCAGCGCAATAAATTTCCATGGATACCAATATGATTCAATTTCTTTAACAGTATGTTATGGTTTACTCTTTCGAACGCTTAAGCGAAGTCCGTATAGATGGAATCGAATTGCTACTTAGTTTGAAAGAATAGTTCTTTCCATATCAGCATTTTCGCTCCTTTAGCGTCTTAAGCAATGTCATTTCATCCTAAGAGTCACTTCCAGCAAGACCAATATTTTGTCGTTACAGCCGGAGGCGTAATAAACCTTTATTTTCTCATTTCATCCAAACCTAGCTGTTTCTTTTAAGGTCTATTAAAAACATTATGCCAGGGACGTCTCATCCAATTTATTCTTCAATGAAAATATCATAACGTTAGCTATGAAATAACGATCTTTAGTACACGTTTCGCGTAAGTGCTTTAAAAGTAGATTATTTTCAGTGTTATCTGGTTTTCTTTTCATCATCATCATCATCATCCTCCTTGCGTTATCCTGGCATTTGCCATGGCTCATGGGAGCCTGGGGTCCGCTTTGACAACTAATCCCAAGATTTGGCGTAGGCACTAGTTTTTACGAAAGCGACTGCCATCTGACCTTCCAACCCGACGGGTAACAAGGCCTTATTGGAATTAGTCCGGTTTCCTCACGATGTTTTCCTTCACCGAAAAGCGACTGGCAAATATCAAATGACATTTCGCACATAATTTTCGAAAAACTCATTGGTACGAGCCGGGGTTCGAACCCGCGACCTCCGGATCGTAAGTCGCACGCTCTTACCGCTAGGCCACCAGCGCTTCCTATCTTATCTGGTTTTCTTTTATTAACTACTAGCTTTTACCCGCGGCTTCGCCCGCGTAATAAAAGTATTCTTATTGAAACGTTTACAAAAAATAAGATTTTCATTTGGATCCGTAGGTTTCTTTGTAGGTACATCTGTCCGCGATTATTTCGATTAAGGTAACGCGGGGCAATTCTCGACTGGCTGACTGTACCTTACACATATTAGGTACTATTGTTTTAAAAGAAATTCTTGCAATGATTGTAGAATTGTTACACAGCGACCACAGCGTAGGTAGTAGGTACGAATATGTATGTATTTTACCTATATAAATATTTATACTGGGGAAACTTCATACAACCCACATAGCCAGTATCTCGACGCTATGGTCGGTAGGGTAAAAAGTACTTCCTTGCATTATCGCTTACAATTTTTTCCATTTTGCTTGTACTTATTGCAAACGTAAACATATAAAACCGGCCAAGTGCGAGTCGGGCTCGCGCACAAAGGGTTCCGTAGCAGCAAATATAATAAACCAATAACTTAACCAAAATTACAGTTAAATCAACCTATCTCAAAAACTATAAGAGATACTTTGATCAAACCAAAAATCGTTGAAAGAGTTAATTAGCATGCATCACCTCTATTTTTTTTAGAATTTTATACCCCGTAGTTATAAAAATAGAGGGGGGGGACATACTTTTTACGACTTTGAGAGCTGATATCTCAAAAACCGTTCACTTTAAGAAAAATGTTTTTTAGAAAACTTTATATCATTTTAAAAGACCTTTCCATTGATACCCCACACGGGTATGTACATCGAAAAAAAAATTTTCATCCCTCAGTTACATGTATGGGGGCCCCACCCCCAATTCTTTTTTACTATTTAGTGTCATAATTTTGTAGCGGTTCATACAACACATATTCCCATCAAATTTCATCACTGTAGTACTTATAGTTTCCGAGTAAATCGGCTGTGACAGACGGACAGACGGACAGACGGACAGACGGACAGACGGACATGACGAAACTATAAGGGTTCCGTTTTTGCCATTTTGGCTACGGAACCCTAAAAGGCAAGCAAACAACGACCTTCTTACAGCACATTGAATATAATAGTTATCACGGATGCAGGATACTCGCCGATGCCTACTTACTAATCCCTTCCCACTGAGCCACCTGCATTTTACACTGCCTAGATATCGATTGCCGACCGATTATTCCGACCCCAATCCCTATTCTTGTCCCCGTCCCCGTCCCGTCCCGTCCCGTCCCTGTCCCCGTCCCTCCCCTATCCCTATCCCTATCCCTATCCCTACCCCTACCCCTATCCCTATACCTATCACTATCCTTATCCCTATACCTATCCCTATCCCTATCCCTATCCCTATCCCTGTCCCTCCCCTATCCCTGTCCCCGTCCCCTATCCCTATTTCTATCCCTATCCCTATCTATCCCTACCCATATCCCTATCCCTATCCCTATACTTATACCTATCCCTATCCCTCTCCCTATCCCTATCTATCCCTATCCCTATACCTATCCCTATCCCTATCCCCGTCCCTCCCCTATCTCTATCCCCGTCCCCGTCCCCTATTCCTAACCCTATTTCTATCCCTATCCCTATCTATCCCTACCCCTATCCCTATCCCTATCCCTATCCCTATCTCTATCCCTATCCCTATCTCTATCCCTATCCCTATCCCTATCCCTATCCCTATCCCTATCCCTACCCCTACCCCTATCCCTATACCTATCCCTATCCTTATCCCTATACATATCCCTATCCCTATCCCTATCCCTATCCCTATCCCTGTCCCTCCCCTATCCCTGTCCCCGTCCCCTATCCCTATTTCTATCCCTATCCCTATCTATCCCTACCCATATCCCTATCCCTATCCCTATACTTATACCTATCCCTATAAAACATATAAAAGGCAAGCAAACAACGACCTTCTTACAGCACATTGAATATAATAGTTATCACGGATGCAGGATACTCGCCGATGCCTACTTACTAATCCCTTCCCACTGAGCCACCTGCATTTTACACTGCCTAGATATCGATTGCCGACCGATTATTCCGACCCCAATCCCTATTCTTGTCCCCGTCCCCGTCCCGTCCCGTCCCGTCCCGTCCCTGTCCCCGTCCCTCCCCTATCCCTATCCCTATCCCTATACCTATCCCTATCCCTATCCCTATCCCTATCCCTATCCCTGTCCCTCCCCTATCCCTGTCCCCGTCCCCTATCCCTATTTCTATCCCTATCCCTATCTATCCCTACCCATATCCCTATCCCTATCCCTATACTTATACCTATCCCTATCCCTCTCCCTATCCCTATCTATCCCTATCCCTATCCCTATCCCCGTCCCTCCCCTATCTCTATCCCCGTCCCCGTCCCCTATTCCTAACCCTATTTCTATCCCTATCCCTATCTATCCCTACCCCTATCCCTATCCCTATTCCTATCCCTATCCCTATCCCTATCTCTATCCCTATCCCTATCCCTATCCCTATCCCTATCCCTATCCCTATCCCTATCCCTATCCCTATCCCTCCCTGTCCCTGTCCCTGTCCCTGTCCCTGTCCCTGTCCATGTCCATGTCCCTGTCAAATTATCAGGCTAGGAGGTGAACTTTGAAAAATCCTTTCTTAGTGCTCCTCTTATGGCTATTTTGGATATTTTAACCCTATTGCACTACAACAGGGGAGAAAATTTCTTTTCCACCTCATTAGATTTTAAGATCGTTGTATTTAATGTGATCAGCGACCCGATAAACCATAAAAACGATACCCATATTGTGTTTTTGACTTTACCCCCTTTGCACCCCTTTAGGGGTCAAATTTTCAAAAAACCAGAAACATGTATTTAGTCATAATTATGTCTTTAGGAATCCTCCTGTGAAGTTCCGTATAAAATAGTCAAACTAATCTTCTTTCCCCATACAAACTTTGAACCCCCATTTGAGTCCCTTAGGAGACGAATTTTGAAAAATCCTTTCTTAGTGCTCCTCTACACTATATAAGGAACCTACGTGCAAAATTTGACATCTCTAGGACCAGCGATTTCGGCTGTGCGTTGATATGTCAGTCAGTCAGTCAATATCTTCTATATATATTTTTGATATTTAAACCCCATTGCACCACAACAGGAGAGAAGGTATTTCACTTCCGCCTCGTTAGATTTTAAAAACGTTGTATTTATCGTGATCAGCGACCCGATAAACCATAAAAACGATACCCATATTGATTTTTTGACTTTATCACCCCCTTTTCACCCTTTTAGGGGTAAAATTTTCAAAAAACCTGAAACACGTATTCAGTCATATGTCTTAAGGAATCTTCCTGTGAAGTTTCGAATAAAATAGTCAAACTAATCTTGTTTCCCCATACAAACTTTGAACCCCCATTTGACCCCCTTAGAAGGTGAATTTTGGAAAATCCTTTCTTAGTGCTCCTCTACACTACATAAGGAACCTACGTGCCAAATTTGGAATCTCTAGGACCAGCGGTTTCGGCTGTGCGTTGATATGTCAGTCAGTCAGTCAGTCAGTCAGCTTCTTCTTTTATATATTTAGATTATTTAATATTGTAAGTATAGGTATGTGAGGAATTTAAGTGAGTTGTTTACTGGCTAAGAATTTCACCACCATGTTTTCACCTGCGGGTATCATACAAAGTCGGCCGTGGGATTTGGGTTTAATAGGCGAGACGACTAAAAAAAACTAATTAGTCCGTCAGTTAGATTAGCAAAGAATTTTAGACACGTATGTTTTCTTTTTTCTCGTAAACGAAAAATGACAATGGTACAGTGCTTTGAAGTTTCGCGTGACGTCACGCCTAGGTACAATTTTACTTAGAAGTGACGTCACAAGCCCCCACTCCAGAACTTCGATGCTCTATATCTTTGTATTTCTTCGTTAATTAGAAAAAGCGAAAAATATGTGTTCAGTATTTTTGGACGATCTAACTGACAGACTAAACAGAATGCCATTTTTTTATGTAGTCGTATTGTGGCGAGGGCGATGGGTTTACAACCTGTCAGTGTCACTAGAATTTCGTTTTCTTTTAACCCATTAATTGTCGTTGGTCAGACAAAATAGAGGTAGACCTCCGTCAGCTCAACGTCAGCGAAAGCTGGCGCGATACCGCTCAAGATCGGGCAAAGTGTGCCCTTGAAGGCCAAAACTCATTTTGGGTTATCGCGCCTGCCAAGTAAGTTTACTCACTAACTGCTAAGAATGACACTGAAACTTCAGCAGTTTTAGGTAGACAGGTTAACCCTTTTGGGAAAACTAGCGTGAGTTTATACCTATGTGGGTATGTGTGTTTACGTGAAATGGGATTCCCACTTAGGGAATTTAACTGAGTTACCTCCTGGGTTTGCTCGTAATGTTGCCGTGCAGCAAAATGCATGCGGGGAAAGTATAATTAGATAGACGGGCAAGTACCTACCCCTCTTTTAATTTTATGCAGTTTTCGCCTGTGAAAGTTCAACCGGGCGTTCTAAGCATTTAAGAGCATTATAGTGGCTAAAGTATAGAAACAATGATTGTATTGTTTAAACTGAAATTAAAATACAGTTAGAGCAAACCTCACCTCTCTCTGAGAGGTATCCCTCTCAGACGTGAAAATGATCGTTGGGACGACCGGTCTGGCGCAGTCGGTAGTGACCCTGCCTGCTGCGCCGCGGTCCCGGGTTCGAATCCCGGTAAGGGCATTTATTTATGTGATGAGCACAGATATTTGTTCCTGAGTCATGGATGTTTTCTATGTATAGAAGTATTTATATATTATATATATCGTTGTCTGAGTACCCACAGCACAAGCCTTCTTGAGCTTACCGTGGGCCTCAGCCAATCTGTGTAAGAATGTCCTATAATATTTATTTAATATTTATTTATTTATTTTAATAGGGGACAATCTATGTATGGATATTGAAATCATTAAGGTTGAGCTTATATTTTTTTTCATTCAAAATTATGGAGGTTTGAATTCTTTACACCCGATTGGGGTTGTATTTTTTGTATTAGGTAGTAAAGTGTAAAGATTTTGTTGAAAACTAAAAATTATAATTATGGTTTTTGGATACCTGAAAACGTAATATCAAAAGAGATCGAAAAACTATGCATATTTACACGAGCCTCACATTTTTAATAAGAAAAATAACAAGCAAACAAAACAAAGGTCGTCAATATTTGCTCCTTCCATATTTGTGATGAGATCCATGGTCGGACCCTTAGTCGTACCGATATAAAATATTTGCCTTTTGCATACAAATTCTTGTCCAAAAGGATGAAACATGCCAGTTACCCTTTGTCTGTCAAACTTTGTAAAAATTTAGACGCATAATTGAAATAAAAGATTTGAATTATTAAACGAACTACGACTTTGAGGGAGACGTAACAAAAATGGCATTTTATTCATTTTCATTTAAAGATTTCGTTACATTCTGGAGCTTTTACTGCGGTGTAGGAAACGTGGATTTAAAATAAAATTTTGTTACTTATCACATGAAATTTTAAAACATACGCTACTCTAGTTCATATTTCTTACCAGAGAGGACCTCATGAATCTCATGATAGTTAAAATATTTTCTTATATCTACCAGTGGCTAATTTCTCAAAACTGAAAGTGTGACAAGTTGGAAAAAGACTTCCGCTTGTAACTTTCTGTTTTGTGAAATGGGCCACTGGTCGCATTTTTAGGGTTCCGAACTAGGAACCCTTATAGTTTCGCCATGTCTGTCTGTCCGTCCGTCCGTCCGTCCGTTCGCGGATAATCTCAGTGACCGTTAGCACTAGAAAGCTGAAATTTGGTACCAATATGTATATTAATCACGCCGACAAAGTGGTAAAATAAAAAGTGGAAAAAATGTTTTGTTGGGGTACCCCCCCTACATGTAAAGTGGGGACTGTTTTTTCTCCCCTCCTCCCCTGTAACTTTTGAACCATATGTTTAAAAAATATGAAAAAAACAGAAGTAGAACTTTATAAAGACTTTCTAGGAAAATTGTTTTCAACTTGATAGGTTTAGTAGTTTTTGAGAAAAATACGGAACCCTACACTGAGCGTGGCCCGACACGCTCTTGGCCGGTTTTTTATACTTATTATAAGCATAGGTCAGGAAAACTGTAAAAATAGAAAATATTTCTTATATTTCTCTTAAATTTATCTTATACAAGAAGTCATCCGGCACACAAAACTCGAAAGTGCAAACATTTTATACACACTCGTATTTTTGACCATAACATTTATGAACAGAACTCAGCAGCCCATACGTGCCGTCGCATAACACCCAAGAGAGAGAAGTGGCGCGATGCCAAAACTGTACTAAATCAATTATTGGTCGTGACATTGTTCCGCGGGGGTAGTGTGGACGTGCCTTTATGACGAGACCTCATTGTTCTGTTGACCAAAGGTTGGCAGTGGTATCTGTCGTATGTCTATTGGTATGTTTGTAGAGTAGCTTCTGCATGATTTTCTAGTTAGTTCATGTTGCGTAAACCACTCACAATTTTGCGCTACAAAAAATTACGAGAACAGGATGAACAAAAAAGAATATTATAAAATGTATTCACAAAATTTCAAAAGTTGCCAGCCTAGCCAAAATGTCGATCGCTTGCTCTACGATGAGACATAAAGCTAGGCGTCCACATGTTCGTATCGTACGCATCGGACAAAATAAATTGCGGTAAGTGCGCGATGGAAGCACTTGTGTGACTTTCTACTATACAAATATTACTAAATGAGATGCGTCCGTTGTGTGCGATGCGGGTCTGTGGACGATTACCTTGAATTTCATCTTAGTGTCTGCGTATTGCGCATCGCTCTTCCATATTAGTGCGACAGTTATAGTTGAATTGCGTTCGCAAGGGAGCATAGACAATTAGCACGAAGTAAAGCACGAACACGCACGCACGCACAATTTAGAAAATTCCCGTCAAAATCGGTGATATTGACGGGAATTTTCTAAATTGTTATTGAGATTCATATACTTCAAAAAGTATTATTTTACTCAGTTATTACGTTATTCTGTGCCACAAAACCGTCTTTCCACGTATTTTCTCTCGCCTTTTCTTGGATTGCATTTTAGTTAACAAACTTTATTTTCCGCACGTTTCGTCCAGCGGAATTGTAAAATGTTTATTTAAACTTTATATACCTTCATGTGTTCAACTAAACTTCACACAAACACTGTGGGAACTTTGCTTTTAAGGCTACAAAATGTAGGTATTGTATGGAAGAAATCTAATTTGCTTATTGACCGTAGCGACAATGTAGAGCTGCGGACTCGATTTGCTTTTTGTATGTTCGGAAGTTCTCCTCTACAGGTCGGAATTCTCAACCTTTTCTCATGAAAATTTGTAACTAGATTCTGTGATTTTTTTTGTCAAGAAAGTTTTTTTAAATTGTTTAAAATGCGGAAATTGTCATAAAGGACTTAGGCGCCAATAGCGTGTAATGGCGCCTAAACATTGTGACTTGTCGCAATGACTATTTATTTAATTTCAGGTCAAAAACTCCCATTAGAACCATTAGTTTATTGTATGTACTTTGTTGGGAATGCAGTCTACATAATATTAGGCACGTGTCAGTGAAAAACAAATGCATCTTTATTCGTCAGGATAAAATAGGTACGCCAAATGGGATCAGTTAAATTCGAAAAAAGGGGTAGATTTATTTAATTTATTTATGTGTCCCTGTCACCAGTTAGTGGCAGAATGCAATAAAATGAATTTATTTATCTGTGTTTGATACGCGTTTGGCGCGTTTTGCACGCTAGACTATAAATAGGAACGTACTCGTACGTGTGTAAAATTGTAAATATAACCTATAAAATAAGTAAGACTTATTGTCCCGGATTTGTAAGTTCACATTTTTGACACATTTGTTTTGAAGTATGTTGCGATGTGGCTAAGACGTATCGTTTGTCAAATCTAAAGATTAATTTCGAATTGGTTGAATCGACTAGGCCCTATGTACAAGGAGGCGCTTAAACAAATATACGATTTCTGTCAAATTACTGAAATGTCATTTGAATCGAAATACTAGACTCTGCCACAGCACCAGTTTAAAAATAAAAATGAATGATAAATGACATATTAAGTAAATCCTGCGTGATAAATTAATACCGTAAAATACTAACTAACGAAGATCCGCAAAAATGTAACATGTGTTAGATTATGTTTAAAGTAAGCGAAATGGGTCTATATTAATTCGCATAACTGAATACTCCTAATATGAATTGGCATACCGTTTATTACGCATAACGTTTAATACGCATATCATTATTTCGCATAACAGATTTCGTATAATGCTAATGCGCATAATGTAAATTGTTATAACGATAAATTGGTATAAGTATAATAAGCATAACTTTGTTTCGTAGAATGTTTAAATGGCATACAAGAAAATTATATTTTCACCACACTAACGAGTAACGGCTTACTTTTCTGTTCGAAAACAGATAGCAAAATTTCATTTTATCCACAAGAGTGCAAAGTAATTTCATACAAATTTTAACTTGATGTCTTAAGCTAGCTGATAGAATTTTACCTATAAATGATGATTTTGAATCATAAATATTGAAGAAATCGATGGATTTGATTTAGTTTGATGTTTTATAGTCAGTATTTTGTTCGTGTTGGGGTGGTGAAAAATTTCGTTTTCAAACTCGTTGGCAATATTCAACGTCCCGTACGAAGGTTAATGTGCCTTGAAACCCTCGCAATGCTCAAGATTCCACTTTTTGAACCACTAGCTTCGCTCGCGGTTCAATATTGGAATTTTCCGCTTGCTCGGGTATCAGTATCGGCACGTGCGATCAGTGAAAATCTGAACGATGAAATAATATTATTTAAATACTATCCATTTTCAATTTCTTTAGTAAGGTACAGCGGGGCAAATCTAGACTAAAAGGTAACTAATCCATTTTTTCCATTATTACACTATTTCCATTATTCCATTAGTACATGTACCTACCCACTGAACACGCTTACTACATAACTGGTAGACACTCTATTTTCTGAAAAACACTTATGAAAAACGAAAAAACTTAAATAAATAAAATAAAGACTCCTTAACTCAAATAATCTTTTTAATTTAAGATTAGCAGATAAGTTCATAAATGCATGTATGCTTCTTAAAAATAAACAGTTTTTTTAAATAATGCAAACATTGTAAAACATGGAAGAAATTGACCAGTTACATTTGCCACTCGAGATTTGCCCCGCTGTACCTTACTTACCCCTATTTTTTTCATGCTTAATAAATTAAACACTCAAAATCGAGCGCTCGAAGTTGGAAAATCTGCCCCTGATTGATGCAATCGCTTGCTCCATGCAGTTAGTAAGTATGGCAATTCATTTTAGGATAATTAAAGTTATACGAAATAATAGTATGCAAATTTCAATTATGCAGATTCATTGTTATGCGAAATAAGAATTATGCATTTTTAATATTATGGGTATTCAATGTTATGAACAATTATGTTATGCCAAATCTGTTATGCGAACTCAAATTATGCGAATTAATGATAGGCGAAATAGAGGGCACCCAAGCGAAATATTGTTTTTAAGTACTTGATTTTTTTAAATATTATCACAGGATTTTATTTAAAATTTCATTAGGTCGCGCGAGTTTACGTTTTGTGGACGCTGTCATGTGTCAAAAAGAGGTTCTTACAGATCTGGGACAATATGTTGCAATGCCCTTCATTATGCACAGTTGCATAAACTTATATTTAGCACCATAGTAATTAATGAATGATGTCTTTCTTTTTCAGGTATTCGTCGTTTTTCTTTATTGGAACTACAAATCATCAATAGAAAATTGAGTAAGGACTTGTTTTTTTTATGCTGAACTCAGCATGTCTGTTCTCAATTTTTTTTTAAAACTATTTTTTAACCCCCGACGCAAAAACGAAGGGGTGTTATAAGTTTGACGTGTCTGTCTGTCTGTCCGTCTGTCTGTCTGTCTGTCTGTCTGTCTGTCTGTTTGTCTGTCTGTCTGTGTGTGTGTCTGTCTGTGGCATCTGTAGTGTATAGGTGTCTCGAGTACATATGGCAGTCGGTGTCCGAGTGCGATGGAGCACGGACGTGCGGTGTGTATTGGCGAGCCAACCCGATGTATATAGTGTAATAGCGTGACATTACAAGTGGCGACGAGGATAAAAGCAAGTACTTACCACGTGAATCTAGTATTCGGAAAAGATGGGATAGAAACATAAGTAACATAACCTATAAAATCGAGTAACGATGCGCCATGATGCACCGTTATCTTTTTGTAAACAGGTTTGGTTACCTGCCGTTTTAAATTACTGGCATTCTTAGTAGTTTCGGAACGTAATGAAGCTAAATGAAAGTGTTCATTAAATACTACAAAGCGAAATGATTATAACGGCAGTTTTTCAAGAATTAAGTCAAAACCAAATAAAAATAAATGAAATGTTATTTCTTTCAACCGTGCGAATATAAACCTTAAGCAGGTAACCGAACGATGCAATTAATAAAATGTTTGAGGCAATTGACAACATACGGCCAGCCTTCCTAGATTGTCATGCCTATACATACAGGTGTCGGTGTGTGGCTCCTACCTACCTAGTAAACGGTTTGGTTACCTACCTAGATTGCCAAATGTTTTTAGGTACCAAAATGTTATTTGAGTTTATGTGTAGTGGGTTTATAAAATGGATTTATTATTTACATAAATCACAGCCCGGAATCATTACAATAATTTCCGTCCAACCAAAAGAAATTATATTTATTTTTAATTAGTGAAGTTACCATCTACCTGTTGGTTGGTTTAATACACAAAATTATGTGATGTTGCTAAATTTATGAATGGTTAAGCTATTTACCTAAATAAGGCATTTACTTGAATGATAAAATGTTGTACAACCATCACACTTAAATGTCCTATGGTAGCATTAGTCGATGTTTGAGAGTAAGGTGAAAACCAAAACAAACTAGATAAATACTTACCTAAGTATACTTCCTTACAGGGGTGAATTTACGTAAAAGTAACGTAAGTCACGACTTCATTAAGTGGTTATTTGAACTACAGCTGCAAATGAAAGGATCTATGCATATGTCGGGAAAGTAACACTTATTTAGAGATAGATTATCACTTGAACGTGAATCTTTTGAATTGATTGAACATGCCATAAAATCGTGACTAATACTCTTGTCGCGGATTGACTTACGTAATTTTACGTAATACGACATTCCTAACGCCGATTTCGAGCAGTTTTATCTGAGTATTTAATTACTTAAAAACCAGAAAACTAGATGGGTTCACATTAAGTGCTAAATAGACCTACTTATAATAAATAAAGAAATCCATTTAAGTATTAAATTACTTTGTCAGTAAAGTCGGCAGAAAAAAAGAGGCATTAAACGGATATGCAACTCTGTACATTCAATTGTATCGAACATTTAATTGGCACCTAAGTACTATGAAATTTTATGCCATTTGTGGCTGAAAATAAGGCATTAAATTGCGAATTTGGAAACAGCACATGGAGGTGCACTCTGTACATTCAATTGTATTGTTTAGTATCGACCATTTAAATGGCATCTAAATACTATGAAATTTTATGCCATTTGTGGCTGAAAATAAGGCATTAAATTGCGAATTTGGAAACAGCAGATTACAGAATCTGGACATTTAATTGTCATGTGTGTGAATTGGATAACAGAAATTCTGGTTATTAAGCTAGTTAATACAGCAGATTACCGAATCTGGACATTAAATTGTCATGGAAAAAAAACCTACTGGTAACAGAATAACAATGACCTGACCTGTACAGTGTGCACGGCTCATTCAAAGCAGATAAAATGTATCTGGTCATTAATTTGACATGACTTTAGCCTTACGAGGATAAATATAGATATATGTGGAACCAGCAGATTACTGAATCTGGACATTTAATTGTCATGTAAAATAAATGAAAAAAAAAACAAATACTTACCTTGGTTAAGGCAGATATATTTATCTGGTCATTAAATTGTTGTAAACATAGTTAAACAGCAAAAAAAAAAAAAAAACTGAACATTGAATTGTTGCAAATATGAGCTTAATGATAATAACCTAAACACGAAGTAAATTACGGTTATACTGGTTGAACGTGCGCTTAAATGACGCTTAGATCAGATGATAAATGCTATCTGAGCCTTCAATTGTCATAATAGTAGATTGACGTCGGTCAATAAATATCATTAAATTGAAACCGAAATAAATTACACATATGAAAGAAAAAAATACCAAGGCATCCAGTGCCTGAGAGTCTGAGACAACTACCCCAGTAAAACACTCAAGTACAATGACTGAGTACTTTGAGATAGCATAAGTTGAAATATTTTCAATATAATATATTTTGACTTGTGTTAGTTAGAATCATTAAATTGATTGGGTACAGGTTGCCCCAAGAAAGTCCAGTATGGCTTCTTAATTGTCGTTGGAGGCATTTGACAGCGAAGGTGATCCTACATCAGTAGGAGTTCGGTGGTAGCGCTGGAAAAGAGCACTCTTTATATACCTAGATGCCGCTAACGTCAATCAGAGTGAAAAGAGTGAAAAAAAAATAAATAAATAAAGACAGTTCATTGGTTTGACATTGCATTGTATATAAAAAAAACACGTAGTGGTGCAGCTGAATTGAATAAAATTAAGCGAACGCTTGATACATTTCAACAACGCGGAAAAAAAAAGAAGTTGCTAACTCTGCTTACCGTCAACAAGGCTTTGTCAGTATGGGTGACCTCAAGAGAAAGACATGCCTATTTAAGTTGATCTATGATAGATTTTCAAAGACAATCTACGTCAGTTGAAAATCATTATAAAATATATTGGTACTGAAGGTACTCGTTATCAGTTAGGGTAATAGGTACATACTGCAGAGATTCATGTAGGTGAATCTCATACAAGTCAGGTGTCCAGTTAAAACAAATAAACTAATGGATCTGTGAGCCTCTATTTAACTAATATAGAAAAAAAAATAAGAAATAAAAATGCTGAACTTGTTTGCGTAATTTCACGGGAGGATATTGAAATGTGGTCTCTCTTTCGTGAATACATATTAAATTTGTATAAGATTTTCCAAGCGAACTAGTAACCTAAGTTTGTAAATTTATAAAATAAATCTCACTAGTGACCTTATTTCGTCTGGTCAAGAAAATGAACAAAAGGACAACAATCAGCGGCTGAATCAGCTTTGTCTGTAGTGATTGTAAAATGTTAAATAATCACAGATTTCAATGCTTCACGTCAATTATCTAGGTACCTAACTACTTACAATGCACATTATTTAGAAGTTAGGGAACATGATTCTATTCTATATATAAATGGATTGATAGACGGATGTGAAGTTAAGGGTACAACTGAGAGAAATTTGCCTTGTGAATCTAACAAACTCGTCTTGTTGCGTGTTTATCTGTTTGAAACAATAGTATTTTAGTAAAGGGAATAAATCACAATATTGATGATACAAGTCGAATTTGTACGAACCAAACAACAAGGTCAAACTTGTTAAAATATATTTTATTGAATCAGCCAAACATATGTTTAAATCAATATGTGACATGTGCTTTTACAAGTGTAACTACACTTAACAACATCAAACTTGTAGTTGGAATGAAAGAACACGTAGGCGCAATTTTAACAAAAAAAAAATAGAAATATTGAACGAACATTAAATCTAGTTGTTTTTCTCTCCGTGTGACACATAAATAAACGCTGAGTCTGTCAAGATAATTATAACATCTCCTGAAGGAATTTAAAGACACAGCTGCAAAAACAAATTCAAATCGTGGTACCTGGGGAGAAACACTGTGCTTACCTACTACGAGGTAGTTACCTCGTAGTTCGGTGAGCTGTATAAGTATTCTGTTACTCCTGTTACTCCGGTCAATTTCAGTATGACTTGATGCCTTGTAAATGGGCATGCTGATTTGTTCGGTTAACAGCGCAAAGAAAGTAAATGAAGGAGATAATATTTGGGTAATAATTTAGATAATATTTTATCAAAGGAATGGAATGCACTCCCACCATAGATGTTCCCAGAAAAATACGACCTCGGTCTCTTTAAGATAAAAGTGAATAATATAATTATGCTAAGTATTACTGAATCGGTGAGCTCCATCTTCGACTATATCTTCACCTTCCATCGGGTGTGACTATGGTCAATAGCCAATCAGCCAAAAAAAAAAAGTGGTTTTGTAATTTCTTTAATAATCATATTATAAAATAGCCTAGCCTAAGAGCTAAGATCTTAAGATAGATAAAGAGATAATAATAATAAAAAAAAGATGTTGATAAAATACTTTAAAAGAAAAGTGTTATCTAAAATATATACATACTGTGTAGATATAAATCGGATGTTAGTATAATTGGGTCAATTGGGTAAGCACTTCTTAAATAGTATATGAACAGCTATCTATTTTAGAAAATTAATCGTTGATTACTTTGTGTGGTACAAAGTATCTACGAGAAAGAAAGCTGATCATGATGAAACAAAATCAATAAAACGATAAAGTGGATACGTGACCCTGAATAGGATTTTAATGCATATTCTATATAGTATCTCTATGTATTACAATGCAATGAATCACGAGCCCTTTCGATCCAGAAAAAAAAAACAGTAGACAGTAAAAGTTTTAATAACTATGCACTGCAATTTATAATTAAATTTATGAGTAGATCTAACTAAACATTATAATATCCGTAAGTATTATGAATTGCATTAGATGAAATGAAAAATGAAATAAAATGAAATAAATGTTTATTCAAAAACTAAACCTACAACTAAATTTATCTTCTGCCAAACCAGAGTATGGTTTGTCGGCAGACGAGGCTCCAGATACATTAGGTTCTATAACTAAATACTTATATGTACTATTTACTAGTTACTAGCAATAATAGGTGCATATAATGAAGTATAGGGCCGATACAATCAGTTATCAATGTTATCATCAATAATTACCTAATATACATTAGACGCCTGACAAGCGACCTATTAAAAAAATAATAATAATAATAATAATAATAAGAACATCCAACGAATTACTATACTATCTAAATACACGGATATCAGCATGAACTGTCAAACGGCGATAAGTGCATTGTGAAATTTGTGAAAATGTTAACGAGGTCACGCACCAAAGCGGCACAAAGAAACGCACGCCCACCATCCCCGCCCGCCTCGTCCAGCTCCCCGTCCGCATCGTCGTCGGGCGACGAGTTCGCCACGGCGCCCGACACCGACGGGTCCAGCGACGAGAGCGGGCCGCCGCCGCCGCCGCCGCCACGACCACCTGCGCGACGAGGGCGGCCACCGCTGCCGGCACGCTTGGGGCCTGCGGGACATCCTGCCCCGCCCACGGCTCCCGCTGCCGATGGTGTAGTGCGTCGCATGACATGGACTCGAGAAATAAACGAGAATGTCATGCGCGCCTATTACGGGGCCACAGAGGGGGGAACCCGGCTATCCGCGTACCGTTCGAGAATGCTGCCTCTGTTTCAGGCACTCGAGCCATCCACCACCGTATCGGAGCAGCGGCTATCGGATCAGGTGCGCGTCATTCAGCGGTCAAAGCGGTTGGATGACGCCACACTTGATCGGCTCCGCCAGGAGGCTCTCGCTACTCGCGCGGACCCTGCCTCGGGGCGGGATTTGCCCGCCATGTCGCCGGACCCGGTGCCCGAACCCGACCTGGCACCGGAGGCGCCGCGGGTTGATTCCGGTAACGACGGCGGGGACTTCGCGAGTCAGAGCGAGAGTGAGCCTGCCAATGAGCAACTGAGGAGGTCTTTGGAAGAGGCGATTACGCAGTATCGCTCCACAAGCAATCCTAGGCCACGATTACCACGTCTGCCCATGAATAGACGCAATCTAGCGCTAATAGGAGCCTTAAATGCTTTACTAGATCCATATATGCGGACTAGTAAAGATCTAGATGATACACACTCGATCATGTACTGCGGGGCCATCGCGGCGTGCCGTGTTGCTCGAGTCAAGTTTCCGGACGCTGACCGTGCAACTAGGACCGCCGAAGGTGTCCCTGCATGGCAAGTACGGATCGAGCGTCGTATCAACTCGTTTAGGACTCTCATTGCAAAGCTGATCTGCTTCAGAGGGGGTAATAATCGCCCCCGAGTAATGCGCTTTGTGAACCAGGCGTTCGCGGGGACGGACATCAGGCCCCGCGACTATTTGGCCAATGTCACAGAGCGCATCGACT
The DNA here is from genome assembly GCF_023078275.1 of Leguminivora glycinivorella. NCBI lineage: Eukaryota > Metazoa > Arthropoda > Insecta > Lepidoptera > Tortricidae > Leguminivora > Leguminivora glycinivorella. The sequence continues at coordinate 8,355,441 of NC_062981.1, forward strand.
TCCTGAAGCAGAAAGTCTATGCATGGGCAATCCGTATTCGCCGCTACAGAAAGCGTGTGGACCGATTCCAGCAGAATCGTCTTTTTCAAAGCGACCAAAGGAAAGTATACCGAAGGTGGGAGGAAACCGACCCTCGTGTGTCTGACGTGCGGCTGCCGGATGCTACTGCCATGTCTGATTTCTGGCGTAGCATCTGGTCGGTGCCCGTCGAACACACGGAGGGTGAGTGGATGACCGTTGTCGAACGCGAGTGCGAGAGCATCGAGCCTATGGGGGCTATCACCATCAGCCCCGACGACGTAAGTTGTGCTACCCGTACGGCCCAGAACTGGAAAAGTCCTGGACCGGACGGATTGCACAACTTCTGGCTAAAATGGTTTTGATGCTCGCACTCGCATTTGGCAACGCAATTTCAACAAGCCCTCGATCTTGGTTCTCTCCCACCTTCCCTAACAACTGGTGTTACTTTCCTGCTCTATAAGTCCGGTAGTACCACGGAAGCAAAAAACTACAGACCCATCACGTGCTTGCCTACACTTTACAAGCTCCTTACATCCATTTTGAGAGCAAAAATTAACGCGCATATTGTCGCTAACAAAATTCTGGCTCCCGCTCAAAATGGATGTAGGGTTGGGTCCCGTGGTACTAAAGAGCTCCTCCTCATAGACATGACCATCTGCCAACAAGTTCGGCGGAACAAGGGGGCCATTTCGGCCGCTTGGATTGACTATAAGAAGGCCTATGATTCAGTGCCTCATTCATGGCTGAGAAGGGTATTGGAGCTGTATAAACTTGATGCAGCTTTAATATCCTTCCTGGCTGCATGTATGAGGCAGTGGACCACAGTCCTTCGTCAACCAGGAGGCAGGGATGGCCCCCCTGGCCCGCAGGACTTCATAAGGATTGAGCGAGGAATATTCCAGGGTGACAGTTTGAGTCCATTATGGTTCTGCCTAGCTCTGAATCCCCTCAGCACGCTGCTGAAGGATTCTGGGCTAGGTTGCCGGCTTCGGAGAGAGGGTGAAGTCATCTCTCACCTTCTGTACATGGACGATCTCAAACTATTTGCACCGAACACCCAAGACCTGATGGTGCTATTGAAAACCACAGAAGTTTTCAGTACCGCCATCAGAATGGAGTTTGGTGTCGATAAGTGTGCGGTCATGCATGTGCAACGGGGGAGGTTGTAAATTCAGAAAATTTACAACTTTCTGAGACGATGTCGTTCAGATCTATCTCTGAATCAGAAACCTATAAGTACCTTGGTATGTCACAGTCGTTGGGTATTGAGGATGTTGGCATTAGACGGTCGGTGAAGGAGCGCTTTTTCAGTCGGCTGACAAAAGTCCTTAACAGTCTTTTGTCAGGAGGCAACAAAGTGCGCGCCTTTAACGCCTGGGTAATGCCTCTACTCATATACTCCTTTGGCATACTACGGTGGACCCAGACTGAGCTGGACGCCCTGGATCGGAGGGTCCGCTCACTGCTTACCACACACCGTATGTTACACCCGCGCTCGTCTGTTATGAGATTGTACATCCCACGGAAGTGCGGAGGTCGAGGCTTCCTAAACGCCAAAGATCTCCACAACCGTGAGGTGTACAATCTCAGGAATTACTTCCTTAACAACGAGTGCGGGATGCATCGTGATGTGGTGGCAGTGGACGGAAACCTCACGCCGCTCTCCTTGGCGAAACAGAACTGGCGCAAACCTGTGGTACTAAGTACTGCGGACCGCAAGGCGGTATGGGAGAGCAAGCAGCTACACGGGCGGTTCTACAAGGCCCTCACGGGACCCGATGTAGATCTGCTCGCATCGGTGAACTGGTTACGATTCGGGGACCTCTTCGGAGAAACCGAGGGTTTTGCCTGTGCAATTGCGGACGAAGTTATGATGACGAACAACTACCGGAAATATATCCTGAAGGACGGTACGGTCGACATTTGTCGGGCATGCCGCCGTCCCGGAGAGTCACTCAGGCATATTATTTCCGGTTGTTCTCATCTTGCTAACGGCGAGTACTTGCACAGACATAATCTCGTAGCCAGGATTATTCACCAGCAACTTGCTCTTCAATACGGCCTTGTGGACCGCGAAGTACCGTACTACAAGTACTTACCTGCGCCAGTTCTCGAAAATGGTCGTGCCACGCTCTATTGGGATCGATCTATTATCACTGACAGGACTATTGTAGCCAATAAACCTGACATTGTGATAATAGATCGACTGCAACGCCGGGCAGTGCTCGTTGACATCACCATCCCCCATGATGAGAATCTCGTGAAAGCCGAGAAGGACAAGTCCAGTAAGTACCTAGACTTGGCTCACGAGATAACCGCCATGTGGGATGTTGAATCAACGATCATTGTTCCGATAGTCGTTTCAGCGAACGGTCTCATAGCGAAGAGTCTCGACCAACATCTTAAGAGACTCTCGCTAGGTGGCTGGATCAAGGGCCAGATGCAGAAGGCGGTGATCTTGGACACAGCACGGATAGTTCGACGGTTCCTCTCTCTGCAGCCCTAACCACCGGCAGCTTGGGCCCTGCCCCGCTGCTGGCGGCACCCTAGGTTAGGTTTTTTATAATGTGTTTATATGTGTTTTATATTGTTTTGTATGTGTTTTTGTATTTTACTTTTATATTCATATTATAAACAGCCTAGCCTAAGAAAGAAAATAAATAAAGAGAAATTATAATAATGTAAATCATGAAAAGGTATGAAATTAGTGAAATATTATTGTACGAGCCGTACACCTTAGATGATATGATTCTTGATGGTTGATGGTAGTCTTGATAGAAACACTGATTTTTGATACACTTATAAATTTATTGATAACCAAGGTATACTGAGTACTAGCTAGGAGCACGTATAAACATAAACTAATGCATAAATCGATGTATAGCGTAATCGCAAATACAGCGATCAATCAATCAATCAATCATTATTTATTTGCAATAAAACATAACTAAATGCATGCAAATGCAATCAAGCAATGCAAAGCAATTCTAATCAAGTCATAATTATATTAATTTTAATGCTGACGCGAGAAATGTGCGATGCTTGCATTGTACAATTATATTGTATGCTATTGAAGAAAGAAAAAAAAAACAATCATATATGTATATAAAAAAAAAAATGTACTAATCTAGTTTTCAAAACAGTCTGAATTGAAAAAGGTAACAGATTTAAAGAAGAAGGAGTGAGACTGACATCTAGGAATTGTAGTTAATAAAACACACAAGTATGTTTGAGTATACACTGCAGGTGGTGGTGCAGCGTCCGCTCTGAGTCAACCCTCAGACCGGAATGTCCTAAACATATGACTAAAGATAGAAAATTAATCCCTAATTATAACTACTTCACATACAGTACTAAGTGGTAAAGACGGAGATGATCAAGTTAGGAATGACGAAAGTGGGCAGACAATTAGAAGAAACGTAGTTCATTAAAAAGAAAAAAAAAGATACACGGCACAGCATGGCAAGTATTTGAATTAAAACTAAATTGACCTATTATTTAAATATTTATAAAAAAAAAAAAAAAAAAACAAGAAAGGGATGTAGTGTATAGGTGTCTCGAGTACATATGGCAGTCGGTGTCCGAGTGCGATGGAGCACGGACGTGCGGTGTGTATTGGCGAGCCAACCCGATGTATATAGTGTAATAGCGTGACATTACAGCATCGTAGCTGCCGAACGAATGAACCGATTTCGATTTAGTTTTTTTTGTTTGAAAGCTGAGTTAGTCGGGAGTGTTCTTAGCCATGTTTCATGAAAATCGGTCCACTATGTCGCGGTCGGGGGTTTTTTCAAAATTTTAATTTTGTGGTTAGGTTATTTATAATAGTGTCCTGAGCTCTAAACTAGGTTAACCTGTCATATATTGATCAGGGAATAAACCATCGCTATTATTATCAATGTTACAAAGGTTGATTGTTTCTAAACATGTTCGAATCGCTTACTAAAGTATCATATTATTAGGACATCGCATTAGGTACTAATAATCTATCTATCTATCTATAGCAGCCTCTAAAGCGCCCGTCTTCGGACCTAAGGCCTCCTCTCCATTCCTCCACGCTACAAAATATTATAGGTACTAATAATATTAAATAGTTAAGCCAGCTAAACTTCTATTTAATATCCAATTAAAAATAGAAACGCAGCAAATCAAACTACGTATTTTCACATCTTTTCGTACTAAACAATGTTACTTTGTCTTCTAAAATTACTTTGCCATGTACAAAGTGGTTCAATGTACTGTGCGACTAAGGCAGCAAATAGAACTAGCCACGATTGCTGCACTACGGGCGTCTCTTAGAGACTAGCAAAGGATACTCAACATTGAGCCTTAGGCTACAAGTCGTGGAGGCAAGATGTGTGAAGATATGGAATTAAGGATGCGGTATTTGGGTATTTGGGTCCTTCCCCGCACAGCTAAACTGTGGAATGAATTGTCGCCTGCGGTATTTCCGGACCGATACGACCTTCAAATCTTCAAGAAAAGAGCGTACACCCATCTTAAAGGCCGGCAACGCACCTCCAACACCTCTGGTGTTTCGGGTGTCCATGGGTGATCGCTTACCATCAGGCGACCTGTCTGCTCGTTTGCCTCCTATCCCATAAAAAAAAATGAGTAGTTGAAATCATTTCTCAACTTGACAAGTTTTAATAAACTGGGATTGAGACTGAAGTTTTAATAAATATTACAAACGTCCTTACTAAGATGGCATATAAGTATCGTCGAGATATTTAGGCTAAGAGTCCGACGGGCGGCTCAGGAGAGCTTTTCTTTTTTTTGCCACTTTATGAAATGTGATATTTTTAATATTTTTCATAATCACTAGCTTTTTCAATCCTAGTAGTTAAAAAAATTGTCCCATACGTTTTTTTCTCATTTTGTTACCATTTTCCGTACATGTTGTGTGGGGTAACAAAAGAGGAAAGTAACAAAAATGTATGGAAATTCTGGGACACTTTTTGTCTCCCAGTGAGATTGAAAGTACTAGTGATTCTGAGTACAATTGACCTAAAATTCCCTGAAAACATCAAAATAAAAAAAATGTCAAAAAAAAAGAAATGCTCAGGAGTATTTTTAACCCCCGACGCAAAAACGACGGGAAAATAAAAAATGAAAATGAAAATGAAATATTTATTTTTCAAGTAGGCATATTACAATGCGCATATGAACGTCAAATAAAGGGTGTTATAAGTTTGACGTGTCTGTCTGTGTGTGTGTGTCTGTCTGTCTGTTTGTCTGTCTGTCTGTCTGTGTGTGTGTCTGTCTGTGGCATCGTAGCTCCCGAACGGATGAACCGATTTGGATTTAGTTTTTTTTGTCTGAAAGGTGAGTAAGTCGGGAGTGTTCTTAGCCATGTTTCATGAAAATCGGTCTACTATGTCGCGGTCGGGGGTTTTTTCAAAATTTTAATTTTATTATTTATTTATTTATTTATTTTTATTTTATTTAATTTTGTGGTTATATTAGCCTAGATTAGTAAAGAATCCGGCCTTCACCACTGCAAGTCACCCACTATGCCACTTTTTCTTTATGGCAGTGTAGTGTGACTGATTAAATCATAAATCATAAATCATTTATTTGCTTACCATGGTACGTACAGGATGTTACAATAAAATTATTTTAATATGAGCACATGGCACCCTGTGAAGGGTATGGCAATATTGTTAAAACTATGTACATTGTTTCTTATAATTAGGATGTGTAATTTTGTGTTTACGAGTAAGTAGGTAACTTACTTTAAATTGTCGTCCATAAATTCTTGGATCGAGTAGTAGGCTATCTATTAATAATGCTTGCAGCTTTGAAGTAAAGGCGTTCAATTTTTGAGTGCTCGTAATTCTGTTAGGCAATTTGTTGTAGATCTGGATTGCTCGAAAGTATGGACCTTTTCTGTATAGTTCTAAAATGGGTTCGGGAGGGATGAGTTTGTTATTACGACGTTCGCTTTTACAGAAATTGAATAATTGGGTGTTCTTTCTAACAAATATCGATATTTCCAGTAAGTAGAGGGAGGGTAGAGTTAGAATTTGAAGGCTTTTGAAATATGGTTTGCAGCTGTCTGGGTGTTTAATGTTGGCAAGGATTCGAACACATTTTTTTTGAGCTACGAACAGATCATGCACATCACTGCTATGCCCCCATAGGATAATGCCATATCGTAATCGGGCTTGCGCATAAGAATGATATGCTGATAAGGCGCACTCAGTGTGAGTGTTGGACTTTAAAATGTATAGGGCAAAAATAAAAGAAGACAGTTTGGATTTCATTCTGGCTACATGGTTTTTCCAGGTCAGATGGGAGTCTATTGTGATTCCTAGTAAAGTGCATTCGGATTCCTCTTCTATATTGAGGTCTTTCAGAAGTGGTGTCAAATCGGTTGTTTTTTTTTGATACGGTCTAAATTGTACGATTGTGGTTTTAGCTGTATTTATTATAAGGTTATGGTCCTGTAGCCAGTCAGAAATATTAGTGAAAGTTTCTTTAATTTGAGTGTAGTTATCGGAGTTGTTGTCATGTTTGAAGAGAAGGGAGATGTCGTCGGCGAAAATGATACATTTATTATTGGTTGTTTTGGGGAGATCATTGATGTATATTAAAAACAGCAAACATCCTATTACATTGCCTTGGGGGATTGAACTATTGATGGTTTCCCATTCTGATTGAAGTTTTGTTAGTTCTGTAGAGTCTTTAAAGTGGTGTTCTATTTGTACGTACTGCTGTCTATTGTGGAGATATGATTTTAGCCAATTATATGCATTGCCACGAATTCCAATATCGTGTAATTTTGTTAACAATATTGAATGGGAGACTCTGTCGTACGCTTTGAACATATCCAATAATAAACCAACGGCATAGTTTTTGGTTTTGAGGTGTTCTAATATTCCTTGGATAAACGTGTAGACTGCATGGGTGGTTGATCGTTTTTGGCGGAAGGCGAATTGGTTGTCTTCAAGTAGATTAAACTTTTCTAGGAAATTATAAATTCGGTCTGCCATGCATCTTTCAAATATTTTTGATAAGGTGAAATTTTGAAAAAACCCCCGACCGCGACCTGGTGGACCGATTTTCATGAAACATGGCTAAGAACACTCCCGACTAACACAGCTTTCAAATGAAAAAAAAACTAAATCGAAATCGGTTCATCCGTTCGGGAGCTACGATGCCACAGACAGACACACACACAGACAGACAAACAGACAGACAGACAGACAGACAGACAGACAGACAGACAGACAGACACGTCAAACTTATAACACCCCGTCGTTTTTGCGTCGGAGGTTAAAAATGATAACAGATCATACCAGCTATTTCAGATCATACCGGACAATTATAGTTAGTTCTAGAAAGCCTGTAGTTGAAAGTAAATTAACCGATATCAATGCTTTGACAGTCAAGAATAATCTTACGGCTAGCTTTGACTGTCTCTCGCAGAAGTTAGATCAAAATCATTTCCTATTCATCGTTAGAAATGATCTCCTGGCCCCGTAGCCGAATGGCATTTCTGCGACGCGAAACGAAATCGAAACGCCGCAGAAAGGTAGTCTGTCTCTGTTGCGCCAATACGCAAGAGCGATAGAGATAGATAGCTACGAAAGAAATATTATCGTGAGCGTTTCGTGAGCGTTTGTGCATTCGGCTACGCACACTGGTTTTGAATTAGATATTTACTGCATTTCCACTAGTAATATCCGCTTTCAATACTAATTATTAACAAGTTAGGCCCATTTGCACCAAACATTAACTCGGGGTTAGTGGGCTGTCATCAGATCTGTCAAATTCCATATAAAATTGTGGGTTAACCCTCCATTTTCGTTGGTGCAAGTGGCCCTTAGTTGAATAATATGGATCACATTGTTAATGTTACTTTCCGGAAATGAAAACAATCTATTTAATTCCTTTCATAATCCACAATGTGATTGCTAGTGCGTGTTTATTTTTGCATGCAATTAATATTTATTTTCATTCCATCCTGAAATAAAAAGTGCAAAAATAAGAGTTTCAATTGATTCACTATAGTTTTAGTAGACGAATGACGGTGCTGACAACTTTGACATTCAGTTACAGTACAATTAAAATTTTGAAAAAACCCCCGACAGCGACATAGTGGACCGATTTTCATGAAACATTTCTAAGAACACTCCCGACTAACTCAGCTTTCAGACAAAAAAAACGAATTCTAAATCGGTTCATCCGTTTGGGAGCTACGATGCCAGAGACAAACACACACACAGACAGACAGACACTTCAAACTTATTACACCCCGTCATTTTTGTGTCGGGGGTTAAAAAGTGCAAAAATAAGTTTCAATTGATCCACTATAGTTTTAGTAGACGAATGACTTGTGCTGTCAACTTTGGCGCAACTTTGACATTCAGTTACAGTCTGGCCAAAAAGAGTAGAAATTAACAACACCGTGGCCTTGGTGCATGTAAACTAAAAAAACAACAACAACATACAATCACGCCTGTATCCCATAAAGGGGTAGGAGGGGCTTGGCAAATAAAGGGTTGAGAGAAAACGAAACTGTGACATTGCAGTGACAGGTTGCCAGCCTCTCGCCTACGCCACAATTTAACCCATATCCCATAGTCGCCTTCTACGACACCCACGGGAAGAAAGGGGGTGGTGAAATTCTTAACCCATCACCACACAGGCTCACTAAAAAAAGAACTATGTTTTCTCATCTCATCACGGTCTATTTTCCTGTCCATATAAGTTTAGTAAAAAAAGAAACCTATGGTACCACATCCAATCTAAACAGCACACTTTGTACTACATCCCGGGTAATAAGTCCGCTATTGGAGCGCAAGTAACACTGTCTTTGAAGTAGAAAGCTGCGACTGCAAAGGAAAAACTGAAAGAAAAGCTGAAAACGCCGCCAAAAGGCGTGCTACTTCGCAACTTACTTCATGTTTAGACTTTTTATACTATACCAGGTCGGTGGCAAGCGCTGGTAGCGTAGCGGTAAGAGAGTGCGACTTACGATCCGTAGGTCGCGGGTTCGAACCCCGGCTCGTACCAATGAGTTTTTAACCCTCGACGCAAAAACGAAGGGGTGTTATAAGTTTGACGTGTCTGTCTGTGTGTATGTCTGTCTGTCTGTCTGTCTGTCTGTCTGTCTGTCTCTCTGTCTGTCTGTCTGTCTGTCTGTCTGTCTGTCTGTCTGTCTGTTTGTCTGTCTGTCTGTCTGTGTGTGTGTCTGTCTGTGGCATCGTAGCTCTCGAACGGATGAACCGATTTTGATTTAGTTTTTTTTTGTCTGAAAGCTGAGTTATTCGGGAGTGTTCTTAGCCATGTTTCATGAAAATCGGTTCACTAGGTCGCGGTCGGGGGTTTTTTCAAAATTTTAATTTTTCGAAACTTATGTGCGAAATGTCATTTGATATTTGCCAGTCGCTTTTCGGTGAAGGAAAACATCGTGAGGAAACTGGACTAATTCCAATAAGGCCTAGGTTACCCTTCGGGTTGGAAGGTCAGATGGCAGTCGCTTTCGTAGAAACTAGTGGCTACGCCAAATCTTGGGTTTAGTTGTCAAAGCGGACCCCAAACAAAACAAAATATTAATATTAGCGCCATCTAGCCGAGCGTTCCCCAAAGGTGTAATACCATCTAGGCCACCGTACCTTTTTCTCTATGGCTTCGAGGTACATTTTCTTCTTAGACTTTATGTCTTTGCCAATAGCAAAGACATAATTATAACTCCGTATAGACAGATAAAGCCTAAGAAAAAAACGTACCTCAGTACCATACAGAAAAAGGTACGGTGACATAGATGGCATTACACCTTCGAGGTACGCTCAGCTATAGGTACGAGGTACGCTATGCTAAGAATATGGGCCAAATTGTCAAAACTGAGGTTCAAAAGTTTTAAGCCTGTGACTAGGATTTGAATGACACTCTGAATAGGATTTACTTGGCTGCGGATTTTCGCTGAGGTACTTCCCCGGTCGGGTTTTGCTCTAGATTTGATCTGACATCCTCTGTGCTGATCCCATCACACAAAGTTAGATGATATCCATAATGCCCATACTTCTCTTACAACTTAACTAAGTCTCCATTACTCGAGTTTACGCCTCAAAGTTTAGATTACTAATCGGAAACGTGACTTTTTTTGTTCCATTTTTTCTTTGATACTTTTTCCTTAAGGAGAATTTCATTATAAAGCTTTATGACGCTCATAAATTTATATTGGATTTTATATAGGTCGTTAAGGCATTTCTAATATGTCAATATATTTTCATTGTATTACTTCAAATTGTTATTCTGGCTGCAACTTCATGAAATACAATTTCGGAACTTATACCATTTGAAGTCCAAGTTTTGAGTTACGGCACCGCCAAAACGTTCTAGTTCTGAAGTTAATCGGAAGTCTTGACTAATACAGATATTATAGTATTTGGATTTCGCTCTAGCTTAATCCATAACCGATAGAATAACAAACATAGTTAGAACTAGTTTAGAAACAGATGTTAGTTCAGCGTCACCATGCATAGCTGCTGTAGGATGAGAGCAAGATAATTACAGCGATTTTCATGAGGTTACTTATTAGCATGTTAAGTAAATGTAATTTATAGAAGTTTGAGGTTTAAAATAACTCATGCAGTCTGTGGTTTCGAAATCATCATCAAATTACATAACTTATAGCCAGAGATCGGATTTTTGTGCGTCATCTCATACTAAAAGTCATTAAAATGACGTAAGTCACTAAGAATGTCGCAAATCCGTCCGATCTCTGCTTATTTTATTAACTCCTACAGCCATTGGAGACCAGCGAGGTATGTTTAGGTTTTGGTATAGGTAAGTGGTAAGTATATGGTAAATATGGTATGGTGATTAGTTAGATGCATTCAACTTTTACAGTAAGAATAAAGCATAGTTAATTTAGAATTGGTACGCGATGGGAGGAATTTAATTTTTAAATGAAAAGAAAAAAGTAAACAATATTTTTTATTGCAGAATATAAAAGATCGTTTATTAATTTATAGCGTGTCACATATATTTCAGTCATTCAGTATGTTTATGCACAAAATTACGGACTTTTCTGAAAATAGTATTCATCATCCTCTAAACAAGATTTTTATCCATCTTTTTTGTCTGTTGATTCCGTGTGGACCGCAAGGAGTAGATATTTTGAATTATTTTGCCACTATAATTTAATTGTCCTTTAATGAAATAATGATTTGGGCAATAATTATTGCCTGGTAGTTTTCTGGAAATTCAACAATTTAGCAATCATTGACCCAGACAGACCAAGGGGATTTTTCACGTATTTGTTCACAGTGCATTTTCGCCGGTCCATCGTCAATAACTTACAAACGCAAAAAGTTAGATCAACCAAATTTCTAATATAGAGTTATCAACGTATTAAAATTAAGATGTGATTATCAGTTTTTTTAAATTTTTAAATATATTTTTTTTATTCGTCGCTAAACGCGTGCCAATACTATGTTAACTATGCTTTATATGATTAGGGATCATCCACATATTACGTCACACCAAATTTCAGGTTTTTGGACCCCCCCCCCCCCCCCTATGTCACGCTTTTTTGTATCCCTTTAACAGGGATTGTCACATTTAGTATCCCCCCCCCTTACACTGTGACGTAATATATGGATGACGCCCTTACCTATAACAAAACAGGCATGCAAGTACTACTTAACTGCCAAAATGAAAACGCAAATTGATTATATATCTGTTTGAAAATATCCCTATAAATATATATACATAATTATTTGACTCAGAGTTAATAAACTATAACTTTCCTAAAACAATACACGTCCAAGTATTTTACATAAACACAAAAGGCTTGGCATTTACAAATTATAGAACAATTGTGCGAAAATGGAGAGCCAAGTTGAATTGAATTTTGAAATATGTAGGTATTCATGAATATTCCCCACAGCTAGCGTTATCATACATGGAAGAACCTCTAGTAATAAAATAACAAAAGCGGACGGTGAAACTTACCCTTTAAAACTAGCCGACTATACAGGCTGGCCCAAAATTACGTTGACAAAGAATAGGGAAATGTTGAAATGAACCAAAATATCGAAGTTACCGAAAATATTTTTTGCGCCTATATATATACACCGTGTTTCCGGTATCACTCAAAACCTCAGACACCCCAACTGATTTTTATTTTTTTAAACGTATCTAAAATATTCATTTTTTAATTTGATGATTATTGTTTTTTTTAATTGAATATTTAATTTTCCGTGCAGCTCTACTCGACTTTTAACTCTACACTCAATAAAATAATTGCTAGCTACCATCGTAAACCTTGAAACTCATTAATTGTGTACGTTACTGCAACGACATAAGGTTTACCAATAGACACCTATGTCACTGTAAAGCACGTTAAACTGTGTCACAGTAAACTTCAAATTGGACAGGTGACGCAAGTTTAAACCTAACATTCAAAATGAGAAGGTTGTAATTAGGTAAGAGTTCAATTTGTTATGACTTATGATAAACTTTAAAATTAAAGTGACGCACAACGTCAAACTCGTAGCGGAAAAAATAATCGTCGAAGTAACCAGCCAGTATTAACACTTTAACACCCCCAAATACTGAAAAAGATAAACAACCTCTAGCATTGCGATATACACAATGTTGTATGACGAATGCAATAGAATAGGCACATAAAAAATACTGAAAACCCCTAAATACTGAAAAAGGTATACAACCTCTAGCAATATGATATGCACAATGTTGTATTACGAATTTGTAGAATGGGCACGTAAACAATAACTAATAATACAAATTAAAACAAAAAATATTACCCTCATCAAGATATAGCTCAATCGATTCTACTCTCGATTCTGAACAAACTGTTTTCAGGTTTTTAATGTTAAGTGAAACACGGTGTATTGTATTGTATATTTCTACATTCACCATGGATATTTCAACAGCATTCATGTCCATTTCGCTAGGTTTGAAATGTAGACCAATTGTTTAAAGACATTTTTTCCAGATACATAAGCTCGATACGTTTCAGCCTACTTACGTAAATTCACCTAACGTAAAACTATAAATTATACTTTATCAATCAATCTTCAAACCCAGCTCGTTTATTGATTACAATAATTAGGATATTTTACAAGCTATATGTCATACTAGAGGTGCAGCGGCATATCGTTAATTTTTTGTTCTAATAATTGCGTTTGTACTTCAAAGCCAAAGGAGGATATTTTGAAGACGATTCTATTTATTTGGTCAAAAATTATTGAGGTTTCACATTTTAATTTGTAGGACAATCATTCGTGTAAGGACGGAAAAATAATTATACAAACGTTTGTCAACGTAATTTTGGGCCACATTTATATTATTTAAAAAGTCAATTGTACTAAACAGGTATATATCTAAAGTGTTGTAAGTACCAGATCATTAACTTTTGTAAGAAAATCCTCTTATAACGGGTAACAACATTTGATTTGTTAATATTTTGGTTACTGTTAATTTGCTTGCATCTAAGCCCTTTACTGTTCGTGGTCAACGGGTGTCTAACTTTGAATTTGGCGATCTACATATTTGTGAACACCTTCTGGCTTTAGAAACCATATCGTATGAAATATTCATGCAGCATTGCGTCACTACTTTAAAAAACTTGTATCTCCTTCTGTTAATGAAAAGAAAATTGTAGTAAGTAGGTATGTATGAAATGCATATAGACTTACTGCGTTTTAACTTTGAGGAGCAATGTGAGGTACGCGATTTTTTCAAAGTAGTGACGATTGGTCGTGTAACATATTATTGCAAATACATGAATGTAAGTATTCCTAAGTAAAAATATCTAAAAACTCCGCGTCACTAGCATTTCTTATACCGACAAGACCCCTTATGTAAATAGATCCCAAATATTCCCGAATATTATCCCGTTTCACCAACAATAGACCCATGACCTGGCCCGTCATTCCCGATGACTGATACAACGAGTGCGAACTAGCCACAGATCACTTGCCAATTAGATAACACATCCTTTTACAATCTGACCAAAAATAGTAGAAAAAACCGGCCAAGAGCGTGTCGGGCCACGCTCAGTGTAGGGTTCCGTAGTTTTCCGTATTTTTCTCAAAAACTAAAGAACCTATCAAGTTCAAAACAATTTTCCGAGAAAGTATTTATAAAGTTCTACTTTTGTGATTTTTTTCATATTTTTTAAACATATGGTTCAAAAGTTAGAGGGGTGGGGGGACGCACTGTTTTTTCCTTTAGGAGCGATTATATCCGAAAATATTAATATTATCAAAAAACGATCTTAGTAAACCCTTATTCATTTTTAAATACCTATCCAACAATATATCACACGTTGGGGATGGAATGAAAAAAAATATCAGCCCCCACTTTACATGTAGTGTACCCTAATAAAACATTTTTTTCCAGTTTTTATTTTTGCACTTTGTTGGCGTGATTGATATACATATTGGTACCAAATTTCAGCTTTCTAGTGCTAACGGTTACTGAGATTATCCGCGGACGGACGGACGGACGGACGGACGGACGGACGTAGTTGACTACGGAACCCTAATAAAAAGTGGCAATGTCGTAGCGTCTTCCCGGTTTCTCACACATATTGATTTAAAAGGGATGACTACAATGTTGCCACTTTTTAATTTCTACTCTTTTTAGTCAGACAGTACAGGGCATCGGTCCCAAAAACACCATCATATTTTTTTTACACTATTGTACTAGATTTAATTTTTCGAGTCTTGCCCGTTGAAGGGTAATATTAAGGAAGGATAATAATATACCACAAATGTTCCAAAGATGCGAAATTTTGAGAATGGCAATATCTACATATATATATCTCTTAATTACGCACCACGTGTGTCATTGGCTCATTGCATTGTTCGCAATTTCAAGGTTTTTTTCTTTCCTTTTTATAGGTGTTTTTCTCGGCTTTTAAAAGTGAATTCATAGCTCCATTGTTTTAATATAAAATAATATTAATGTCTAATGTGAAATAAGTGCACGTAAAGAAAGATGCCATTTTACCCTCCAGTCTTGTATCTTTTGTCTATTAGAGTTAGTCTGTGGGACTAGCAAATGGAATTCAACATGATTGATGGTCGGGTACAAAACCTACAGTTCGCAATTGAATGTGATAATACACTTTTATATTTTAACCCTTTTGTGGGCTATTGATCTACTGCGAGAAAAACACACACACACACACACATAACAATCACACATACTCCGTGGGACAGTACCTAAGTAAGTGTTTATAAATAACACGGGACGGGACTACTGCGATTGTCTTCCATATTACCTTAATTCCGACGTTTCAATTGGGTTTCACCATCTGTGGCCTGTTTCATCACGGTGACGTTGACCCTGAACTTTTAGTGCCCATTTTTGAGTCAATCAAACATTGATAATCAGCGTCAATATTTCCTTATTGGACGGGCAATGAATGTCGAACTCTCACACCATCGGGTGACAACAGCAATATTATATTATATATTTATTTCAAATATTTTACACGGCATCACAGCGTTAGCCAATACACCGAATAATTAAAGTACGTAATTACAGAATATGAATCACAACTTCCGCGACCACAACTCACACAGACAACCTTCGTTCGGACTGTTTCACCGCAGTGATGTTTTTCAATTCCATTCGTGTCAGCTTTCTTGAAACGGCAAAGTGTCACCGTCGTGAATTTTGATTTTGTTCAGTTCATTTTCGCTTCCTAATGTCAACAACGCTCAATACACGGTATCAATAACGGAGAAAAATTGCCAATAATAATAGCCTTCCAATATCCTGTAATTAAACCTATGTAAAATATTTACGGCCGGCACACACGCGCTTAATAGGGTCGTAAAATCGCTTATTAATGTCTGTTCCAGTGTTCATAGATATAACTGATACGTAACTTAAACGGATCTTTATGAATGGTAGTAAATTATGATCCTGAACTAATAAATGAATTTAATTCATTGCCGTATCACGCACACATTTTTTTCCAGACAACTTTATTTTCAATTGTAAACAACTTTATCTATAGACGTGTGTATTATAATATGACAGGGCGTCAATACTGCCGACTGTGTTGTTGATACCTATTTAGGTACCTGTGTGACGAAAAAAGTAAACAAATGCCAATGATATATATTATGTACATAATATATACATGTACTCTTTATTGCATACCTCACTAAATGTAAACAACACAACCAAATGTTAATAATACCTAATCGATCGATTGTTTCCGTGAAGAATTAAGCGCGGCGATTGGAGATATTGCTATGCTTCATTTTAACATACATATTTTAATCCTTATTTTATGTCTCAGTAAGTGGCGCGGAAGGTGAATTTTATATGAATTTGGCCTGGTAACCTCATTAAATTCCTCTGGCTCGAGATGTTTTCGCGCCAAGTACCTACAAAACCATGCAGAAATGTTTCCTAAAACGAAATTAAGACTGATTTAATTAATGAAATGAATCTGAATTTCGAGGAACGTTGAATTTTACAAGTAAACTAGGGTTTACATTGTATTGTCTGGACTTTATTAAACTTTGTACAGTCAAGTGTAAAAATATGGGTGTACACATCTTACTCAAAAATATGTCCTATAGCAGCTTAGTCCGGTGTAATAAGAGCGTAGTACCATATTTATGAGACGATTTTTTCGATATATATTTTTGCACTTGATTGTACCTACACAGTGTCCAGCCACAGTATAAGACCAGTAATAACTATTTTAACAAACGTACGCTGTGCGGTATGTATGTATTATGCGCGCCGTGTACGTATTACGCAACATATTTATGTAAGCGGATCAGAAAGATTCGTACTCGTTCATTCTCATCCACTTTTGTAAGAAGAGTCTAGATACTACAGAGGCCTATTAGTCATACAAGTTATGAAAAAAAAAAAGCTGCACTTTTAGATGGAAGCAAGCCGCTTTGCATGGTGATAGTAGACGTCTTAGTAAACGATTTTTTCCGAGGATATCGAAATTTCATCCCTTAGGAAGCCGAGCGTAGCGAGGTGTTTTATGAAAATGAAAAAATTCTATCTTTTTATTGTATCGTCTGATTTTGACAAAACGTATCTCAAATGAAAGGTATTGCTTTATGTAATTAAAAAAAAAATTGAAAAAAAAAATTGTAAAAAAAGTAAGAAAAAAAAATAAAAAAAGTAAATTTACGTCTCGCACTGAATAACTTCAAAGAATGACAGACAAAATGTACAATGTCGATATATGAGTTTTTTTAAATCAAAGACAGATAAATTCATAGTTGAAAACTAAATCATTTTGGACGCCGTCCCGAGCGGTCGTGCCCGGAGCGAACAAATAAGCCTCATAAACAACTAAAAAGTCCAGCGAAAACAATAGATAGACCCATCGACAGATGGTAATGCTCTCGCCGCCGCGCCTACACCCAAGAGCTATCCCGCGTCGAACCGTAACACCCGCGACGCTGCCTATCTATCTATTTCCGAAACCCTGTGTTTGAAAGTGTTTATAGTGAAGTCTGACAGTGAATAGTTATAATATCTTTTTACGTGTACCTATACGTTCGATGTGTGTTGGTGCGCGACCCGCGACGTGAGGACCGTACCCCTGCGACGGTACCAGCGGCCTGGTACGGAGCTGTGGCAGCGACGGCCCTTATATACCATCAACACCGCAGCAAACTTGGTGAGCCCGTTCCAACTCTGCTACGCCAAAGATCTAGGCCTTTTCCAAGTGCAAAGAGACTCAGTACCTAAGTACCTACTAGGGACAGCACAGGACTGCAGTACGAACTTACCTTTAATCTCACTTATTTTCAGGAAAAAAAGGGTTACTAGATTTTAGAAGTAGATTAGTAACAGTCCCGCTCTGATCCTATATCTCAAGACTTTAGTAAGGGGCACGCACTGCATGCTATCAGCAACCACACACATGATAGAAATAGACCCACAGGCCACGCACCCCCTAACGTTCCAGGCAACACCACGTAAGGAAAACCAACAGGGCACAAGTTACATACTCATATAGATACACAAAACACATCGTATTTACAAACACACATACGCCACACACAGTTAATACACATACGACCGAACGCTATTATACAAATTCCTAACCACAAACCCCGCCCAAATACACTCACCACTCATATCAACACCATTCATATTAATATTTATTTACCTACATCAAAAGGAATACTCCCATATTATACTCGTAGGTTAGCCCTAAACTTACGCGAACCTAAACAAGCCCTATCTAACAATCAATTCCGCGGTAATTATTCAGCCTGGGGTCAAAATCACTTTAGCTACAGAGCACAGTATTTTCTTTATCTTTTGCTATATCCATTCTTCATTAAACCAGTAGGTTATTGCTGCCATTTCCATAATCTTAAGACACTCTATACTATAGTAAGTTTACTAGATTATCACATATTGAAATTTTATACACATATACTGAAACGTATCCTGCGCGCTAAGTACTTAGTGTCCATTTTGGTAGCCTTAACTTGCAACATCAACCAATAAGTAGATTACGGTGCTTAGTACATAAGACTGTCTTTTTCTCTCTTCATCAAATCGCGGGGCAATTGCTAAGTGAGTTCTGGAATTAGGGCTCTCTCACCCTTTCAACTTAAGCAAAGTCAAACCTTCTAGAACACATACCTACGCGTCTCTCTTTTTTTCTTACATTCTACGTTTTTGTTTGGGAAATAAGATAGTGCCGCCCGGCAAGTAAAAACAAAAATAATAGCATAAAACTGTTTTTAATTCAAACGTATTTTACCCTATTATACATAACCGAAAAAAAAGGTACACATTTGGTGTGTACTTATAATGCAATACTAGTAAAGGAATTAGGCACTGCCATTAAAGCTCTTTTTTTTTAATGTAAGGGCGCTTTCTACTTGCCGGTACCATTATCAATAGTCGTAAATATCGGCTAGTTTAAAACTAAAAAACGCATCATAAAACATGTGTTCGGTGTAAACAACGTAGAGAGATCAGCTTTGCACAACCATAGGGCTGCACATTGAAAACCCCGAACCATTGTCAGATACCCGGACAAAAAATAAAAAGCGAAACGGAATACCCCCGGAAGGATAAAAGAAAAGCTGTTGTTTTATGGCACATACAGCTGCTAAACACCGGACACGTTCCGCAATTGGGCAATATAACCACGACAAAGACAACAAGCTTTGCTAATTTTGTTGTTGCCCCAAAGGGCAGAGACCCCCGTATTTTTCTTTAGATAATTGCTCATTTGTCTAATTAGGCTTTAGGCTCATCAAAATATCTTTTCTTTTTCTAATTACGATTTATCATGACCACCATACAAGTAATACCCATGGAAAGAGATGGTAATTGTCTATATAGATCCATAGCAGACCAACTTAACAGGGTACTAGCCTCATCACCCGACCAATACGACCATCAAATAATTCGGAGCGAATTGGCTAGCTATGTTTCTGTTAATAGAGAGGATCCCAGAATTAAGCAGGCCCTATTATATAGCGTCACCGAAGCACATAGCAATAATGCCTATTCATTACAAGCGAGTAAGGATGAGATTGACACATACATTCGCAAGCAGTTCCACGATGGTTTTTGGGGTGGGGAAGATATTATTATTGCCGCATCAGAGTTTTTCGTCTTAGATGTGTACATCCACGGTATTTATCCAAACCAACCACTAGTCTACAAGGCACCGCCATGTCTTACAGCCCCGGCCAAGCCTATTCACTTATACTTTCAAAACCATCACTACGATAGCGTAATATTTAGTAACAACAGCGCAATCGCAAACAGTTCGATGCCAACCGCCAGCTCACTTGAAAACGCGGAGGGTATTCCTAGCTCCCAATCAACGCTGAGTATTAATAACTCCATAGAACAACAAGAAGCGGATGCCACAGGCCTTAGATTAATAAGACAAACGGTAACCAAAGCAGAGCCACGAGTTAACACATATAGTAACTTATCTGTTGCAACGTGGAATGTAAGAGGATGTGCCTCGCAAAATGACAGACTGAATATAGATCAAGAATTAGCCGGGCACCAAATTACCATTGCTGGTCTCCAGGAAACACACCTTGCCCGGGGAACTTTCTCCTCGAATAATTATGACTGGATTCTGAGCGGGGGAAACGCGCACGTGAAAGACGAGGCATAGCAATACTTATTAGCAAAGCAGCTAGGTACGAAATTATAAACACATACAATAGACATGAGAACATACTAGCTATACATATTAGACTACAACTCGGAAATCAAAAAGATCAAGACATACTGTTTATTAACACACACGTACCACCCGACTCTACGACATGTTTAAGTACAATAGGGACGATACTAAGACGCTGCCCAAAAAAAGTAACGCCCATTCTATTAGGGGATTTCAATGCCCGCATTGGCAAGAATGATGTCACGCACCAGTCGCCATATATATGCAAGAAAAACTTAATTCATGAGATATCTAACTTTAACGGCACTCTTCTAACGAATTTTGTCGAGCAACACAATTTAGTGGTTAAAAGCTTATGGGGCCGACCATCGAGTAAAGTAACGTGGAGAATGGGACCTAAAGTCTCCCAAATAGATCACATAATATGCAGTCGAGCTAGCGCAACCATGTTTACATCCATCCAAGGTAAGTGGTCCAACAAGATCAAAACAGACCACAAACTTATTTGGGGAACGATCGGAAATCTAAACCCTACTCGCAACACACCACGACAGGGGACCCAACCCAAGAATCCACTAAAAAACGAGCTAGACACTCGATTCAACTATAAAGAAGTTAATTATGAGGCACTTCAAAGCAAGAAACATCTCATAACTTTCCAAAAAGAAGTAAGTAAAAATCTCATATCTTGCTTAGATGCGATCGCGCAGGATAGCGGGAAAACTAACAAGAACCCCACCTGGGAGGACCTTAACAAGATTCTAATTAGATCAACAAAGGTCATTCCGCAGGATTGCAAAATAAGATCCGAACGAAGCAAGATGGCCCAAGAGCAACTACAAAAGGCCCTTTTTCTAAAAAACAAATTTCCGAATGTACATTTGTATACAAAAAACCTCAGCCTAGCAAGAAAACGGTTTCGCAAGGCAATAGAACAGGACGACGAAGAAGAATGCGCCTACTTCTTCCGAAACCTCAGTGACCAACATAGGGCAGTACGAATGAAAATAACGTACAAATACTTGCAAAAACACCGCACAAAACTGTCGCGATCGCAGCAGAAATACTTTATCCCGATGGCCCAGTGGATTTCTGATCTTAGAAAATGTGAAGGCCCGATTGTGACGCCCATCGATTGCCACAATAGTACATTGCCGGACTCGGACAGCCCCGACAGTGAGACAATAAGCCGTATAATCAGGCGCATGAGAAACGGAACAGTCCCTGGCACAGACCAAATTGTCCCAGAACTGTACAAAGGCCCCCCCAGACTTTATCTCACATGTCACAAACATCATGAAAGATGCCTGGATTAACAACAAGGTTCCAGCAGAATGGGCACTCACCAAACAAGTTCCTATACCAAAAAAAGCCATCCCAAAGCTATAGGCGATTTTCGAAAAATATCAATTTGCAATGTAGGCTACAGAATCTATGCTAGTTTCTTATTAGAAAAACTGGATGCTACAATAAAACCACTTGGAAGTTATCAAGCCGCTTTCCTGGCTAATAGATCCACCGAGGATCACATCTTTACCCTTCGCCGGGTGTTAGATATAAACTGGAGGGAAGGAACGAAACTGTTTATAACGGCATTAGATATCGAGAAAGCATTTGACACCGTTGATCTAAATGCACTTAGGGACATTATATACTCTCGCACGAACGCCCCTCTCACCAATAGGATTGTAGAAGCATGCATGAACGAAAAAACATTTGTTTCCTGGTGCGGACAATGCTCGGACACGGTTCAGAAAGGTAAAGGGGTAAAACAGGGCTGCCCATTGTCTCCCCGTTTGTTCACCATTCTAATGGACGACGTACTTCGTACGCTCGAAGAAGAAGACGAAGACGTCAGACTAGACCAAGACAAAGAAATCCGACTGCCAATCATTCTGTCTTATGCAGATGATCTAATTATACTAGGCCAGTGTATAAACGTCATCGACCGTTTACTTGGTAAGCTTACAACCCTATTGGACTCCGTAGGACTCAAAATAAACGCAGGTAAAACCAAATTAATAATAAGAGACCCAACAGCAGGTTCGACAATCGATCAACAGATAAGATACCTTGGCGAGGTACCTATACAGCCATTAAAGGAAATGAAATATCTTGGCACATACATCACCTCAGGTCATAACAGGAGAGCCACAATTAAGACTAGATGCGATCAGGCCGTAAGAAATTCAAAAATCTTGACAAAATTCATCAAGGAAAAGAAAGTTGAGTGGAAAATAGCGCGACTTATGTATAAAATGGTCATCTCCCCCGCCATGACGTACGGGTTAAACGTAACCGCCCTGACGAAAGCCAATAGAGCCCGCCTAAGACGGTACGAAAGGCACATACTCAAGGAAATGCTACTTGTAGCCAGGGATAGCCCGAAACAAAAGATACACGACATCCTAGAAGGTAAAACGATTACCAAAATCATTAAAGTCCGCCGACTCTCATTCTACGGGCATGTCCTTAGACGAGAAAGCCCCCACCTTCTACACGCAGCGTTAAAATATAAAGAAAATACGAGGAAGGAGGGACGCCCAATATACACTTGGGAAGACTCCCTAAACCACGACTACCTACACTAACAGACCCAGATGCTATTGGGAACAAATTTCAGAAAATAGAAGTAGACTAAAGAAAGAAGCTGAGAGAATTTACAGGCAACCGGAAACGGACACGGAGTCAGAGCCAGAAGAAACAGAAACCGGCTGCAGCACCAGCACCACTAACACTCCCCAGGTGACCTAATACGCCGGAGATTGAATTAGATACCACCTAATAAAAACGATATATTGCTACCCCGACACACAACGAAGGGGAAGAAATAATTCTTGTTATAACAATTAAAGCAGTCACCTATCCTCACATACCTACTATTTATCACACACCAAGTATAGTATCTATTCACCCCACGCTGACTTTACGATGCCTTGTATTCGGGTCGGCTCCAAACTCCCGTCTCTCCTACTATCCTGACTGCAAACCCTACACTCCCCACCCTATCTACTGGGTGCTCCGGTGTCTTGGACAGGCTGCGGGGGCCTACGGCGGGGCAGCAGGGGTTGTTGCGCAATGAGCCGGTATGAAAACGTACTCTGTCTGATTCTGCGTTCGAGTCTTAGTCGGTGAGATGTGACGCAGACATATCCAACGACTCGCTGCCTCTTAGGCTCAATCATAGTCATAGTCATAGTCATAGTCATAGTCATTTATTTTATAAAACCAATTTACAAGTCAGAAATAGAAATTACTTATACATTATTTTACAATACAGTAAAATTAATCATAAAAATAGCATTGATCATTTTCAGTCAAAAAATTGTAATTACAAATGTGCATTAATAAAAATAAAATAATCATGGCTCATAAAATTATAAGAAATAAATAAAGGGCTAACTGCTCTTATACATTAAAAATTCATTGTAGTTATAAAACGGGCGCTCAATAAGCCAGTGTTTTAACCGGCGCTTAAAGCTGTGCAGACTCGTTGCGTCAGTAATAGAGCTCGGCAACTTGTTGTAGACCGTCGGGCCCATCACGTGAGTTAGCTTGGACGACTTCTCAAGTTTGCGGCTGATACCCACGAGCTTGTTTGCATTACGCGTATTGTACTTGTGTACCATTGCGTTCGTTTTATAGGACGTAAGGTGTTCACGTACGTATACAGCTACCTGCATAATGACCACTGCGGGTAATGTGAGTATGCCTAGTTCTTTAAACAGCAATTTCGCCGGGGTATCTAGCGGCACTCGTGAGATAATGCGTATGGCACGTTTTTGGAGGCGAAAAACTCTCTCCCACTCAGCGCAGCGCCCCCAGAGCTCAGCCCCGTACTGTATGAGAGAATGAACTGTTGCAAAATAGCATGTTCGAGCAACCTTCGGGGACACGGACTTGACGACTCGACTCAGGGCAAAGCACGCGCTGGCTACTTTGCTACATAATTTGCTAACATGACGATCCCACTTCAACCCGGAGTCTATTTCAAAGCCCAGAAATGTTGTGCTAGTGGTTTCGTCTAGTAGCGTCCCATCGATTGTTATAGCCAGCGGCGCTTCTTTGCGGCCTGATAAATTGAACTGCATGAAATGCGTCTTTCGAAGGTTAAGTGCTAATCCGTTGGTTCCAAACCAATGGGCCAGCTGCGTCGCCGTCTCGTTCAATGCCTTCTCAATGTCACCAACATTAGGAGCTGTAACAATTGCTGCGACATCATCAGCATACATTAATACCTCTCCCGATTTTATGGCGTCAGGCAGGTCATTTAGGAGTAGCGAAAAGAGTAAATTCGAGACTGACGATCCCTGTGCAACTCCCATCTGTGCTCCCATCGGATCCGATCTCACTTTCCCTCCATCACTAACCACAACCTGCGTCCTATTCTGGAGTAGGCTAGCGAACAAGGTCAAGGATGTGGTATGAATGCCATAATGCCGCAGCTTATCCACGAGCACCCCATGATCGGCGACGTCAAATGCCTTTGAGAGGTCGCAGCATATCACAGCGACCTGCTGCTGACTCTCTCTGGCAGCTACTATCCGCCTTACCAATTCACGAGATAGAGATGTAGTGGATCGGCCTTGTCGGTATGCATACTGTCTCTCGGATAAACAATTAGTCTCTTTTAAGAACTGCGAGAGACGTGCACTTAGGCCATTTTCGAATACTTTCGCTATTGCCGGGATGATTGACACCGGTCGATAGCCATCCATATCACCTCTGCTACCCTTCCCCTTGAAGACAGGAGCGATCTTACTTATTTTGAGTGGATCGGGGTAAGTGCCTTCTTTTATGCACCGATTAAAAAGTTCCGCCATAGCAAAAGCTAATGGAATTGACGCAAGCCTTATCAGTCGCATGCTTATTCCATATACGTCTTTTGACGCCTTCGGTGGAATACTTTTGGTAACCAATAGGTGTACCTCATCCGCTGTAAATGGGCGGAGGGTAAACGAGCAGTCGGCGGCGGCGGCGGGCCGCGCGGCGCGCAGCAGGCCCAGGGCGCGGGCGACGTCGGCGCGCGGCGCCCCGCACGCCACAGCTGCACCTAGGAACCTACAGTTTATTGCATCTAATGCATGTTTTTTACAGTCAAAGTTAGACCCATCGTTGTTTTTTATTACATCCGTAATATCCAATACAGGACTATTATGTTTTCCCCGTTCCTTGTTTATAACATTCCACATTGCTTTAGAGGTATTGGCACTGAATTGAATTAAATTATTGTAGTGACTAGATTTATTACTTCTAATTAAATTTTCATAATGGATCTCCATGTCAAATATACATTTATTAATTGAATCATTATTTGGGTGAGTATTACTGAATTCTATCATATCAAATAATCAGAGTCACGTGAGCCTACAGTGCTATTTCGTAACAAAATCTCCTCCCCCTGTAATCTTCCCTTCCTAGTCCTTGCAGCAGGATCTGCTGGCTGGAGTTACCCCCTGAATCTGAATCTGAATCTGAATCAAAGACAGATAAATTCATAGTTGAAAACTAAAGACCGCATCGAAATCGGATTAGCATTTTTTAAGATACAAGTTGCCAAAGTTGGGAAAATTTGCTTTATATGGCCACTTTGAAATTCCTTTGCCAGAAAGTCAGAAATAATATATTTTTCTTACACAGAAAAGTACATAGTGACAGTACAACTCAAAATAAAATAAAAAATTCCGAGGATATCATAATTTCATCCCTTAGGACGACGAGCGTAGCGAGGTCTGTTACGAAAACCGAAAAATTTTTTTGTACGTCGTCCGATTTTGACAAAACATATTTAAATTGAAAGGCTTTATTTAACTTAAAAAAAAATATTGAAAAAAATTGGAAAAAAAATGTAAGATTTAAAAAAAAAAAACTTAAATTTTCGTATCACACTGAATAACTGCAAAAAACGGTAGACACGATGTATAATATCGATATATGAATTTTTGAAATTAAAGACAAATAGATTCATGATTATAAACTAAAAACCGAATCGAAATCGGATCAGTAGTTTTTAAGATACCAGTTGTCAAAGTTGGCTTAGTTTGTTTATATGGTCGCTTATAAATTCCTTAGCTAGAAAGTCAGAAACATTATATTTTTCTTACAGTTATAAGTATGCATTGGTCATAGACATCATATTAAACCAGTGGTTCCCAAAGTGGTCCATACCGCCCCCCAGTGGGCGCTGAGGAGTTCCAGGGGGGCGGTAGAGGGCTCGAAAGCAATTGGGGGGCGTTCGTCCCTCACAGGGGGGCGGTCCCATATATGAGGAAAAAAAACTTAAAATAATAACTGTAAAGCCTATTGTTAAACACCATCTGGTCGTTTATCTCGGCGCATTTGTATTATTATGCAATAAGCCGCGCCCGCCGTTAGCAAACATTGTTTTATTACCTTAGGTTTGTTTTTGTTTTGTCTAATATCTTTTGTCGGGTCCTTATTCTCCTTATCGGCGCGAGAACTCGAAGCCATCTGGGTGACCGTTACACATGGACCGCGTAGTGCACAGCTTTATTTGCAATCAGTAAATCCACGTCTTTCTAGTTGAGCTCATCGTTGGGGATCCTAGATTAATTTTACTGCGCATAAAGTTATTTATCGGGAGTGTTAATGGTGGTTATAGTAATAAGTTTAACTGTCCAGTTTTGCCACAAAGCGACTGAACATTTTGAATAATGTTTTTGTGATTACAAGTGAACTCGAACAACGACTTTTGTTGGTGTTAAATGTGAATACATAATTATATTGTTGGACTTGATTTGCTGCGACAATGTCGGAGGCTAAGAAAAAATGTCGCCATTATAGTGTTGAATATTTGAAATATGGCTTTATTTCATCTCCCACCAACCAAACTTTACCCATGTGCGTGATCTGCCAGAAGGTATTCTCAAATGAGGCAATGGAGCCCTCTCGGTTACAAGAGCATTTGACTAAAATGCATGCTGACAAAAAAGACAAAGATTTGTCGTATTTTCAAGGGCTAGAAAAAAAAAATTCATACGCGGCCTACCATTTCGAACCTCTTCGCGTCGTCTTTAAAACAAGATGATGACGGACTGAGAGATTCTTACAATATTTCGCTGTTGATTGCAAAAAAAGGTAAACCACATACAATTGGCGAAGAATTGATTTGACCGGCAGTCAAAGAAGTTATAAACCAGGTGCAGATATTGGTGCCTACCTGCATCACCTCTATCGGATGTTAATCTTAATTACAGGGTGATCACTTGAATTTAATTAAAACCAAAAATGTTATTGCTGCTTTTATGGGAAAAATCCTTCTGTTCAAGCGTAATTTAGGTAGAGGCGAATATATTGTCAGCATTTACAAATTCTTCATGCTGACTTCAATGAGCGGTTCCAAGATATTCTTGAAATGAACATACCGGATTAGCTTTTAAATCCATTCTCGCAGTTGAATACAGCAGAGTCACCTAACTTAGAAGAAGAACTAATTGAACTGATAACAAATGAAGAACTTAAAGTGAAATTTAAAATGGGATACCAGGAGTTCTGGCTTCAAAAATCAATACCTCAACTGTACCCTGGATTATGGGAAATAGCACAGAAGTTTCTAATCGCGTTTCCATCTTCGTATTTAGCTGAGCGAGGTTTCAGTGCCGTTCTCACATTGCTTACAAAAAAAGAAGCAAACTGCAAATTACTGAACGTGGTGACCTTCGGCTATTTTTAACGAAAATTCAACCAGATATAAATAAATTAACAAAATCGCATCCTTCACATTGAAATCTTGATTGTTCAATAAACTCAGTAGATAACTTCATATTTTCAATAAAGACAATAGTGCAAAAAATAAATAAATAGTGTTTAATCATGTATTACTTGTTTTATTATTAAGCGAAAATAAAAGCATCCTCAAAAAGTTGAATATAACTATGTATTTCGTTCTGCTTTACATGTACTTAAGTACGTGGTCTAAGTCGTTTTGGGTTGTGTGTTGTTGTTAAGTGAGACTAATGTATGATTTTTGAAAGTAATGACTAAATACATCGTTTATTTCAGCTATTTTATTATAGGGGGGCGCTGAAATTTTGTTTAGATACCCAAGTGGGCGGTGGCCCAAAAAAGTTTGGGAACCTATGTATTAAACGATTATTTCCAAGGATATAAAAATTTCGTCCCTTAGAAACCCTTAGAAAGACGATCCAATAAAAAAAACTGTTTTTTTTTTTGTTTTTCGTAACAGACCTCGCTACGCTCGGCTTTCTAAGAGACGAAATGTTTATATCCTCCTAAAAAATTGTTTATTATGATGTCTATAACCAATGCATACTTCTAACTGTAAGAAAAATATAATGTTTCTGACTTTCTAGCTAAGGAATTTATAAGCGACTATATAAACAAACTAAGCCAACTCGCTACGCTCGGTTTCCTAAGGGATGAAATTTCGATATCCTCGGAAAAAATCGTTTACTATGATGTCTACTATCACCATAGAAAGCGGCTTGCTTCCATCCAAAAGTGCAGCTTTTGGCCAAAAATTCTCCATAACAAGTATGACTCACAGAATTACAGTTAAACCAGAATGAGTAGTTAGGTCAAAAAGTGTGTCCACATGAGAGGTCATTGTTTGGGCTGGTGTCCCTCTCGCACTTACTGACAATGTCAACATTATTCAGTGACGTCATCACTGTCATACATTGGGGATACCAGTCAATTTTCAAAGTTACTACCAAATCTACTAATACCCATTTCAACATATTTTTTTAATTATACAAATCTTTGATTTATTGGCATCAAAATAATTATATTATAATTATTTTCCAATTCTTTGAAATATATCGAAACCCTAGTTTGAATTTAACACTAAAATAATATAAGAAGTTATAAATTCAGGTAATATACAGATAAAAATACTACTACTATGGTAACCTCATTAACACTGGCCACACGTGCGAGAGGGACACCAGCCCAAACAATGCCCTCTCATGTGGACCGTTTTTGCTAGTCTGATACGATCACCTTTCTGTATCAATGATAAGGTTCAATTTAGAATGGAAAAAAATGTAATTCCACAATCTAGTTTAATAATTCTAAATCTATGGTATGACTATATTGCAGAACAATTTAAAACTCTTTTCTTTAAAAAAAAGGTATTGAATGGGGACTACCGCTTGTAATATGAGTTGTAAATTGTTCTACAATAGGCCTCTAGTTCATAAGTAAGTACAAGTTGTAAATTGATGCAATAGGCCCCTGGTGTTATACTGTGGTCCATCGGTAGATTTCTGGTTTCAAATTCAAATAGAACTATTTACAAAGCAAAATGCGAGGGTGACGCTGATAGTGTTTTATTTACTTTGTCGATAGCGAGAATGGATCGCTGGCTATCAGATTGGCATGCATATGCAGACCAGTGTGCGTAGCCTAATGCACAAACACTCACGAATATATCTGTTTCGTAGCTATCTATCTCTATCACTCTTGCGTATTGGCGCGACAGAGCCAGACTATGTAGCCGAATGGCACAAACGCTCACGAAACGAAACGCTCGTATTAGATATCTATCTCCATCGCTCTTGCGTAGTAGCGAGACAAAGCCAGACTACCTTTCTGCAGCGTTTCGATTTTGTTTCGCGTCGCAGAAATGCCATTCGGCTACAGCACCAGCATGGAGAACTGAAGGCGTACTCGTATTTAGAAAAGATGTTTTGAATAACTCCACAAGACTGTTTGATGACAGTTTTGCATTTATTTCGGGATATCCGGCAAAACCTGAACCACTAACTATACTTATATTATTTTTTATTAAAAATAAAAGTTTTTTTTATTTAATCTTTCCACGAATAATAACATCGAAAATTTCACGTTAATACAGGCATTAGAAAGGAAAAAAATAATTATGCGACGTAGAGCATGAATGCGAGATCATCTTTTTTACGAGTGTCCATAAAATCAATTGTCCATATTTATTTAAGAGTTGACAGCACTTAAGCCGATTTTAATTATCAACTCAAATTGATGTACCGCAATGAAACCTCATTAAAAAGTGACACTAATGATATCCCATATTAATAATTAGCAGGAAACTGTGAAGCTCTTGTTGAATTTTCTGAACTAATTTGCATTTTATAACGAAATTTGAATTTTCCTGGGTAACTAACGTGATAATGATAAACCTTTTATGAGGCGATGTATGTGGAGCTTATTAAAACTGTTTTACCAGCGATAAAAATATCAATATACGTAGCTCATTCAAAGTGTAAGAGTTAGAGAATATAAGGTACAGCGAGGCAATTATGACTACTACAACATATATGGCACGCGTGTTCAGTGGATACCTAAATATGAAACTAAAGTTATTAGTGTAAATCATAGAAATCATTCGTTCATTTGAAATCTGTCGTAATTAACTCACTGTATTTTAATTGTACAGTGCCTTAGTGCCATAACTGTTATGCTATATATATAATAATAAATAAAGAAAATAAATAAATTAACCCCGGTAGTTAGTTCGCTAACTCTGAAATGGGGTATATTTAGTGTTCCTTAACACGTTCGCTGCGACAAGCCAAAACCTTAACCCAAAATCTAGTGCGTTACGAGGCCCAATCCGCCCCGTAATAGTTTACACCGTAGTGCGTTACGGGTATAAAAGTGCCCCGTACGCCTAAGTCTGTTAAAAGTGCTGTAAGTTCCTGAAATATTAGATTTTCCAATATTTTTTTTGACTAACTGTAAGAGTATGAAATTTCCTACGTCTCATTATCCCCGCACGTGGATACGATAAAAACTCACAAAATTATATAGAAAAGAAAATACGGGGTTATATTATCCCCGTATCGCACTAAAATTGAAAAAATACGGGGCTTGGTACACCCCGTAACGCATGTAATGTATTAAGGTCGATAAATTAGTAGTGATGGGAAATAAAAATATCGATGTATATTCTGTATTAATAAAAAATTAAACTTCAAAAATATGATACTTCGCACTCTTGTATTTTTGTGAAAGTAGTTAATATAATTAAGTAACAAAGATACATTTTTACATATTAAAAACATATATTTAATTAAATGTCAATTTGTGGTGATTTTGACGTTTATTGTGTGGGATAACCTTTGTTTTTGGAATATAGTAGTTCTAACGTGTGGTTCGAGCGCTTCATTTTTAATTTCCCGATAACAAGTATTTCAGTAAGCACTGCACTAGCGATACTGTGCCCACAACCCCGTACGGGCCAGCAAATCCTTTTACGGGGTTCACGGAGACCCGTATCGCACTAGAAGGTAATTTTTGTCTCCTGGTCGGTACGGGGTTCCTGAGACCCCGTATATAATTAATATATCAATAAATAATACTTTTGAACAGAAATCCAAATGTATATTTGTCATTTTCGTAGTTGTAAAAATGACCAAAATACAGCTTCCGCACCAGCGGAGTGAACACGATTTTTCTCACCCGCACTGAGTGATGACAGTGTACGGGGTTCAAAAACCCCCGTAACGCAGTGAACGTGTTAAATTGAGGACAGTGTACAGTAAAAAGGTCATTAATATGCGTGCACATTATTTAGTAGGTATATTAGGTAACCGAAGTAGGTTTTCGAATGCACCGATGTAGACCAGAACTTAGTGCACAAAAGCGGCTTAGGACTTGTTGCTGAAAGTCCAATACGATGTACGGTTTCCTGCTTTTAAAACTATGAATAATTAATGTACATGTGCTAAAGTATAATTAAAATTCACAGATTTACTACAGAAAAAGACGACTCCGATACTGGTTTGTTGTTTTGCTGTCCGTATTGTGATAATAACGGTGTGGATCGGTGGACTTTCTATGCTATGTGACTTTTTATACAACTATACTACATATTGTAATCTTCTTCTTCTTCATGTGCCATCTCCGTCCAGGAGTTCGGCGACCATATGTCCATATGTCTCTCTATTTTCAGTCATGCGAATTAGTTTGTCTATGCTCTTCACTTTTAACCAGTCTTTTATATTCTTACCCCATGATATGAGCCTTCTACCACGGCCACGCTTCCCGTCAATTTTTTCTTCAATTATCAATTTCAATAGGTTTTTTTATTATTGTTTCTATATATATATATATGTCCTAAATATGCTGTCTTTCTTTTCTTTATTGTTGATACGATTTCTAGGTCTTTTTTCATTATTTCCAGAACTCTTAAATTTGTTATTCTGTCAGTCCATGTCACTACATGTAATGCCCAGCGCATAAGAAGTGGGCATGACTGTGGACGTTTACATGATGTGTTGGCCTTTAAGTCTATTACATACTAGGTATTCAGTGTCGTAGGGTGGCGTCGTTTTTCGCGTGGACGTAAAACAAAATACATAAATATTAGGAATATGTAAATTAAAAATCGAAATAAGATGTCATATATTAAAGAAAAAAAAAACTACTGCTTGCCCTTAGAGTTGGTCAAAGACGCCTAGTCTTACAAAGATGGCATATAGAACAGAAATTTTGACGGCTTTCGCTGTGACGGGGTGGCCTAGGGGTTCATGGCGTTAGCCCGTATTGCTAAAGTCGCCAGTTCGAATCCGGCCTTCGCCACTTGTGGTGTCCGTCATTTTTTCTTTAATATGTGACATCTTATTTCGATTTTTAATCTATATATAGTAATGTGACTACTTAAAAACAGAAATCGAAATAATTGATTTGTTCCCATTGTTGCGAATATTTATGTATTTTGTTTAACAATAAAATACTCAGATTCATCTGAGTATTATCATATATATTTTTACAAAGTGTTCCACTTTACCCCAGATTTTTCTTTTGTGTTACACAATCCGTCGCTTGTTATCCTTTCCCTTTTGCAGACATCGGTTTAAAATTTCAGTCTTGTTTGACTAACCTTCGCAAATCCGCAAATGGGACAAACTATGCTCCTAAAAATTGGTTTAGGCCAGTGTCCGATTCTCTAGCACCCTTTGTTCTCAATTTTCAAACGAGGGATCAATTGATGGTTGTCTTGTCTGTCCCTCTTTATCAGGATTGTGACAGGTTTTTACGCGTTTCAATCGAAGTACCTACTTTAAAGCTTTTCGGAAAATTAAAAAGACTACAAATCTTTTTCCGGCGTTATTTGTAGTTTTATTTTCTTGTATAATTTTTAGGTATCATGTAACATTTGGATTTCGAATAGATTGTGATGCACCATATATTTCTGATATGATTTGCTGACTGAAGAAAACGTTCCTTCTATGAATAATTTTACGATTCTAGTATTTTGTATTCAAATAAAAGTTCATTTGACATCGAATCATATCTGGGTGTATGTATCTTCAATAGGTATGAATTATGTTAACTATGTCCTAACTATGTCCTTACAGTGTGAGAAAGATTCAAAACAAATATCAAGCTCAGTTATATAGCAAATATCAAGTTACTTTGAGTTGACAGTTACGCTTATTTTCTTCTGACAATTCTGACAAACTATTCTTTATACCGTTTACTCGATGCAAGAAAGCGCATAAATCATATGCTTTAAAATTTTAATATTTTCAAATAATATCTTCATACCCGCCACACTCACATCACAGCGGATATCGTCTCGCTCGAATCTAGAGCAGAGCCCAACTGGGGTAGTACCACAGATTTAGATATTCAGTAGATGAAGTAAATAGCACCATTTGTATGGGAACCAAGCGTGCCGACTTTTTAGCTGTCACTGAGACGTCACGGTCGGCATTTAGTGATGGGAAAACCTAAACGATTCAAAGACACCAATGCCCCTCCGCCCCGCAACAATGCAGCCGTCTCTCTCGTACACATAGATTTTATATCTGTGGGCTCGCTCGCTCACTCCCCGCTCCCCTGCAAACTATCCCAAAAATCGAGTAGTATGACAAAAAGATTCAAAGAGGGAGGTTACGCTCACGTCACGCTATTAAGCGGTTTCATTCTGTCCACGCTTTTGGATACCTTCGCGTAATATTAATATCAATTAAGTATTTTAAATATATTTGTTGACATTTTATAGAAACAAGAAAGATTGTTACCATTGAAACGCATAGTAAGAGACATAATCAATTCAGATAACCGAAAAATCGCAAATCGATTAACATGAATGGTATCGATTTTCTGACAGACGAATGATTTTCAACGGAGTGATTGAATAATTTTTGAATTAAATTTCAGAAATACATTTATTTAGTCGAAAAGCGGTTTTATCTTATACTTTTCCTATATGTTTACAGTATAGGTTAGGTACCTATACAGTATCAGTTTTAACTTTGTAAGCAAGCAGAATCATATTTAACTTTTTGTAGGCTATGGAAACAGCAAAGTCTCAAAAGAAAACCAGGGAAGACATTTTTGAAGCCAAAAGAAAAGCTAGCCGAATACGTCATGAAAAACCAGTTTTTCCTTCCCGTGGCTGCAATCCATTTTTCTTTTACGACCGGATCATGTGGGAAACTATAAGAAAGAGTGTTTTTAAACGTTATACTTATGTTGTATATGATTAAAATTATAATATTTTCACCACACCAACTGATAAAAACTCTTGATTATTTGAAAACGGATAGCAAAAAATTCATTTTATCCACAAGAGTGCAAAGTATTTAAAAAAAATGTAACTTGATGTCATAAGCTAGCTGGTAGAATTTACAAATATGTAAATGATAATTTTGAATCATACATATTGAATAAATTGATGGATTTTATTTAAGTAATTTGATATTTTATAGTGAGTAATTCGATTCAATTCGTGTTGGTGTAGTGAAAAATAATTGTGTTTTACTCGGTGGCAAAGTTTGTTCAACCTTCGTGCCTTGAAACCCTCACAACGCTCAAGATTCCACTTCTCGAACCACCACTTCGCGGTTTAATATTGGAATGTTTCGCTTGCTCGAGTATCAATATTGGCACGTGCGGTTAAACAACAACTTTGCTCCTTGTAAAACAAATACGTAACTATTTTATTAAAATTAGAACACGAGTATATTTTTATTAATAACTACTAAATTGTGTTTTGTAATAGACAATAGTGTTTATCATTCGTCTGTTCGATTATCGATTACAAACGATTATTGATATTTATTGTAGAACGAACAACACTAGTCGCTAAATTTGACGGACGAATGAGAAATGGGCTGTACTACGAAGTCGAAGCGATACGCGAGAGTATCGCTAGTCTCATATTCATCATCTCTTTAACACACATGGTCGATCAAACGCTTAAAGCAAACGCAGCAATGCAATGTAAACGCCGGTTTGTAACGTAATTCTATAGTTACTTAGGTACATCCTTGGACGCATTAATAAAAATACGGAAAAAATGATTAAAAATGAATTCACGCACAATATTATTTAAAAATTGCTTACGTGTGATGGGAAATATGTTTTTGTTTTTGTGCGCTGGAAATATTTGGGCTGGTGCAGTTAATTATCATGCAATGAGGCATTTTGTATTTTTTTTCTTACGTGCGGCTGCAACAGCTGACGTATGTGGACTGTCATTAGAAATGGCCATCTCAGTGGCTGCCACTGAGTTCGGACACGCGAAGTAGATACATTTGCTTCTTCTAGTGTATATTCATTTCTGTGGGTAGTACCTCCGTCTTACAGAAGACCGCAGCCAAATAGCACTAGACCCTACTCATAGTGTTGTGTTCCTGTCGGTGAGTAAGGCTGTCAGAGCACAACGAGGGTGCGGTGTGCTGATGACAGGAGGACTTACGGAACTAACTTGTTCCGTCTATTGTCCTTTGAGTCGTCGGCAACCCGAACCCTCCTTAGAACTTGTACACTCCTTTTTGCTGTGTACTTAACACAGTAAAAGGGAATGTACAAGTTTCTAATGGGGTGGCAACGCGCATGTGACACTGTTTGAGTTGCAGGCGTCCATAGGTTACGGTGACCGCTTTACATCAGGCGGGCCGTATGCTTGTTTGCCACCGACGTAGTATAAAAACATTAAAATTTCCACCACCAAAAATCTCTGAATCTCCTTGAAAAGATTTTCTAGCACAAATTAAACTGGCGAGAGTTATTATTACATCAGCCGACATAGCCGAATTTACAATCGTTAACGCTACTTGGCGATCGAAACGCAGTCTAGCTCTGTCGCACCACTCGCACTATTACTGAAGAGCGATAGAGAGAAGCTATGAAGCGTAAGCCATTGTGACGTTGGGTATCCGGGCCGGTGCTCATTTCCAGATTGCAAGGCAGTATTGTTGGAAGCAATTAAGCCCAGAATGGTCGCTATTGAAAAGCAGGACTTCCATACTAATTGTTGCGAATGCTTCAAATGATGTCACAGATCCGCCCATATTTTATAATGGAATTTATTTCCGCGCTTGTAAGCAGCTTTGTTTCGCAATTTTGAATGAATGTTGTTTAACTATTAATAGTTTAATTGTGCCGCTTAACTTCAAACTTGGGTAAATCTATTCTGCTATAAGGTTTATTATCTTTCAGATGAATATTATATTTTTCATAATATATTAAACCTTTAACCAGAATGGATTTACCCCGGTTTGAAACTAAGCGACACAATTGTCACTGTTGTTTCATTGTCAATGGCTTTTGCTCATTCAATTTGATAATGTTAATAGGCAGGTATATTATACTATATTTTAGAAGCAACAATGGAAGAAACCTGTCACAGTCTACAATAGAGCGGTTTTCGATAAATTTCGATACTTTTCAGACACTTTTTTGTGTTCTTTCAAGTGATAAGAACGGCTCTCCTTGAAATTTAAAAAAGTAAAATAAAAGCAGTTTAAACAACTCAAAAACTACAGCATCTTGACGGGCCTAAGTAATAGTACCATTGGTAGGTAGTTTTTTTTACTTTTTCGTAAGCAGAAACGTCTGCGATCGATGTCACTAGGATAAGAATAAACATAAATTGGGATTATTACTGCCCTAAGTCACACATGAACTCACTACCTCTGGATACTCTCACAATCTTTAATTTTAAATAAGAAAACAATGAAAATTTAAAACACAAACAAAATTTTTAAAACTGTGTCAAGGCTTCGTAGAGTGCTAAAGTCGTGCGATAGACGAGGTGCTAATTGGACCCAACTGAACCGTCGTTCAAGTTTGAGGGCAAACCGAGAAAAGTCATGCCCCGATTCTTGAAACGAAGGAGGGGAAGGTCCAAAACGATTTGCCTGTTAGTTTTGTTGTAAAACTTTTGGGAAGTTCTTTATCAGTGAATAAACTCTCAGCTAGGCATACATAAAAAAAAACAAATTACGGCGTGATTCGTATATTAAAATATTAATACAGACGATATGAATCGAATAATTATGTCATTGTCAAAAATAACGTTTTTCTACTCCAGCACTTAAATCTGTCAATTAGATTATTGTCAGCGGTATCCAAATTAAGTTCATTTGAGTAACGATGAGAAAGTCTATTTGTCTATAGGTTCATATGATGACTGCTAGCAGTAATCATATGAATATAGGAGTTCTGTTAATTTTTTTTTAAAAGCACAACTTCCATTTATCAGGTATGTTTTCATTTGCAGCAATAAGTAACTTTTAATAAATAATATAATATTTAGGTTCATAATTTAAATCAAGATGAAAAAATAAACTGAAATGCGTTTTTAATATGAGATATTGCAAAACAAATGTAAAAATCATAAGTGTAAACTTTTGACGAAACTATTTGAACTACATATTTCGGTGTTGTGTAGTTTGTTTTAATTCGACGTTATTGTGCAAAAACTTAAGTGATTATGAGTGATTCTGGTGAACAATGCACTTCCGAAGAAATCAAGGCTATGGCGCTCAAAGTGACTGACAATTTGTTACCTGAAAAGTCACCAAGAATGTTATGATTGTTTTGACATGGAAATTGCAAAAAAATGTTTCAACTTTCTCTGAAACCGCGTTGTTGGCATATTTTGAAGAATTGTGCAACAAGTTCTCGCCATCAACATTGCGGACAGAATACCTAAGATCCGCACAAATGTTCCCATTCATGATATGAAGTACGTAAGTAACCCATTTTATTATTCTCGAATACGTATGTATTTGGCTGTCGTAGAAAAAGTATAGTATACAATCGTAACATTATGAAGGCTATAAAAGTCTCGTACCTTACTTAGGCCACTCGGCAAGCCTCGTGACCTAACCGCGGTACTCAACTTTTATAGCCTTCATAACGTTACCGTTATATAATATACTATTCTTCTTCGAACAAAAACGTTCGAGTTAATTAAGGTCACAGTATAATAAAGAGTACTATCGTACAGTATGGCCACTCTCGCTCCCCGCTGAAAATGCCGCCCACCCCCTCTCGGTTACCTCACAGTTACCGCCTGCCAAAAATGCGAACAGTCGACCTGTCATATCTCACTCATACAGGCATAGTACGCGTTCACCTACACGAGCTTCGACTGTGTGCTAGGAACTCGCCTCTTTCATATATTTGATCGCCAGTGTCCGAAGTGTTAAGGTTTTAATCAGTTAGTGAGTTAGAAATGATACTGAATAATAATTGTTGAGTCACTCTCTTATTAGTAACTTAACCACGAGTTCCTGTTAAATTATATATCACACAATATTAAGTAAAGTGAAAATCTCGCATGAAAGTCAAACAGAACTCACATGACAAACGTCCTTGCCTTATAGAATTAAATTTTATTTACCCGACACAGAAGACTTCACTCTCGCAAATGCAATATTTTAGCTCGCACGAATCCATCTCGTTCCTCGTCTCTTCGGAGAATAAAAAGGTGAAAATTCGTAATCATCACGCCTGTCTTAAAATAATGCTTGCAATATATAATTTTGTAAATTCTCCTATTATTTTATCCGTCACGGGAAACAAGGAGGATGTTTTAAGATATTTTTGGATTTATATTACAGAAAATACTTGCTTTATATAGCGTTTTTCTTTCCAAATTCACTAAATTCGCTATCATCATCATTTCAGCCATTAATCGCACACTGCTGAGCATAGGCCTCCCTTCGTGTACGCCACTTATCCCGGTCCTGGGCTAATCTCATCCAGAAGTGCCCCTCAGTTCGCTAATTCGCTATACTATTCAGTATGTCTGAGATTATAATATATGTTTTTTTTTTAAATTAAAATTAGCTAAAAAGAAGTATAATTTCATTACGTAACTCGTGGAATATTTCTAAAAAAACCTTTTATATTTGCCTGGAAAGATAAATTTTGCTATTTTCTAAAATTAATGTTCAATGTTGAATAAAATGCCTGATATCTCCAGAAAGTTCAAATCTCAAGGACTAACTTTCTTCAAATTTCTCGAACAGTTTTAAATGAAAATCGAAATCAAGTATTTTATTTGCAACTGTCCTGATGAAGTCTTTTTTATAATTTTAAAGTGGAATCTGAAGTTTTCTTGTTTGTGAACTGGTATAATACTTTGAAGCGGGTTTTTGCTTTAATCCTCAGCCGTTGACCGAAGCCTGCTCCAGCTGAATTATGGAGGTTCAGTCTCAAGATAGCAGATGCAAGAGAAATTCAAAAGTGGATTTAAAATGGAATTATTTTCTGTTCGTAACTGCGGGATGGATAAAGGAAATTTAAAAGCGAACGGTTATTTTTGTACTTGTACTTTTGTTAGTATTGTATTGTACTTTTGGGATTAGTAGGTAGTTAGGTAGACTAGGTACCTAGTAAACATCTATAATCTGACTTGTGCTTGATTATTCTTTTTTTTTTCATAAGGGAAAATCTCTTTATTTACATGAACATATTATTATTCTTACGGAACAAAATACCTAATAATACATATATTAATAAAAAAAAAACCTTAACAATAAAAAACCTTAACAAACTACCTAAATTAGTCAAACAACCCACCCCGCATCGTTCCCGACGCAAAAGTGCCCATCACACTTGCCGCGTTTCCACGCTGAACCGCGATGGACAACCTCTGCGCCAAAAACGACCCGGAGCGGGGGTTGAGACCCCTCTCCTGCAGACGACGCCCCAGCTCCCAGAGGAAGGTTTTTGCCTCCGCACACCAGCACCCACTAGTCTCCACGGCCACCGGAACAAATAAATAATTTGATAAGGCCGAGTACTTGTCCCTTTTTTAGGTCCGCCGCCTGCTCAGCAGCTCCTCTCGCCGTCCGCACGGTGCGAGCGAGGTGCGAGGTGGCAAACGTGCTAACGCAGGTGGCATCCCATAAAAGGAACTTACCCCTCTCCCATGGCACCAGAGTCAACCCATCCGGCCTCTTACCGTCCGACCGGCTAAGTCCAGGTGGCTCCAGCACACACGGAACGTTGGCCGACACCAGTGCTCTACGAATGATATCGTTCAAGGCGTGGTACCGTGGGAACCTCCCTGCGCACCTGCGACAACTTAAAGCATGGTGCCCGTTGCTCTACATTAATATAAACTTTTAATAGAAAATAGAGTACTTTAGACGCCAGTCCACTCTATGTATTTTTGACTCACACATCATTATAAAAATAAATATACAAAAAGTACAGAATATTTCCATCAGAGGTGTTCTTGTGATTCACGTAATAATATGAAAGTATAACTTAAAAAGTTTATTTAATGATTTATTTTAGTTTAATTTTAGTTTTATTTAGTTTAATTTTAATTGTCTTAGATTTAATAGTTTAGTTTTATTTTAAGATAATATTGTGTTATATAAGTTAAATTAACGAATAAACTTAAAAAGTATAGAATGAACAAGAGACTATTATCGTATTAGCTGGTTCAAAAGACAAGGCAGCAAAAAAGTAAGTTACATAACACAACATACCTAAGCAAGCATTTATTTTCCAGATACTCCATAATGCGAAGATTACATTAGACCCACACTGTGCCCACGTATATAACCCCGTACAAATACCCAAACAAAGTGTCAATGTGCCCTAGCAAGGGGAGAAAATATCCCAAAATCTCCTGAAAGGGTAAGGCAAAGAAAACCTCTTAGAATAAAGGGTGAGCGGCGTGATATTCAATCTAAGGTTTACATGGTGCCACTATAAATATTTATAGAGATGCCAATATTACCCGTATAATTCGGAAGGTTACTGGAGGTTACGTTCTGTATATTTAGTTCGGTTTATTGAATATGCTCCAATTCGGTTTAGCTTATCTGGGAATAAAAGTATTTTTAACCACACCAACTGGCAAAAGCTTACTTTGCTATCCGAAAACATATAGCAAAATGCGTTTTATCCACAAGAGTGCAAAGTAATTTTATACAAATTTTAACTTGATATCTTAAGCTAGTTGGTAGAATTTACCTATAAATGAGGATTTTGTATCATAAATATTGAACAAATTGATGGATCTGATGAATCTGATGTTATATAGTTAGTTTTTAACTTCTGATTAGCAGAAACGTCTGCAATCGATGCCACTAGGCTTAGAATAAATTTAAAAGTGGAAAATGTCTGCCCTGGGTGATATAGTTAGTATTTTGTTCGTGTTGGTATGGTGAAAAATTTTGTGTTTTACTCGCTGGCAAAGTTTGTTTAACCTTCGTGCCTTGAAACCCTCGCAACGCTCAATATTCCACATTTTGAACCACTCGCTATACTCTCGCGATTCAATATTGGAATCTTTCGCTTGCTCGGGTATCAATATTGGCACGTGCGGTTAAACAACAACTTTGCCCCCTTGTAAAACAAATAACTATTCTTTCGCTTTAATAGGCATAATGGTAAGCTCTCAGTAAGGGTTGACCCAAACATATCGACGCGGAATCGGCTTTCGCCGACCAAAAATCGCTCGTTAGTATGAACTTGCGTACGGCGTTCAGCGACGATGACGCGTATAACGCCGTGGCTTGCGTGGGCGACGGTCGCGCGACGGCGATGCGCATACGAAATCAAACCTTATTGATATGGAAGTATGAGACGCGACGGCGATGGTCGCGCGACCGTCGCCCACGCAAGACACGGCGTAAGCGTCTTCATGCTAACATGCTAGAGCCGATACCGCATTTATAGGTTTGGAGAAACCCTAAGATGCTAGAGCTGCCCCCTACGCAGAGTTTTGAATAGCTTAATACATACATACATACATACATATAATCACGCCTGTATTCCTATAAAGGGGTAGGCAGAGCACATGAAACTACTCAAGTTTCAGTGCCACTCTTGGCAACTAAGGGGTTGAAAAAAAAAGGTTGCCAGCAATGCCAGCCCCTTGCCTACACCACAATTTAACCCATATCCCACAGTCGACTTCTACGACACCCACCGGAAAAAGGGGGTGGTGAAATCCTTAACCCGTCACCACACGGCTAGCTTAATATTTAATCAAATACGATACTACCTACGTAGAAACATCTATCAGAAACAAGCTGTTAAAAGCTTTAGCAGAAAACTCAAACAACCGACCTAATCCTGTAAGGGCCGAACTTTGATGTAAGCGGGAAGTTTGGCCCCATTTCAATTAAATTTCACACTGACATGCACCAAACCAAATGTTTTGACAGTTTCCAATTACGATTCTGCATAATTGTCAGTAAAACCCATTTAACCATTTTAAGCTATTTAAATTACTGACTAGGTGTGTGACTCATTAAAAATAAGTATTTATCGTATTTTCCATCACGGAGCAATGTTGTGTTGAGCTTAGAGCCCCTGTTGACAAACGAGTATTAAAGCAAGATGCGCTACCCTTGCTTGTGTCTTGAACCGCACGCAAAGGCAGTACCCACCAGGCTTAAGGACTAGGTATTTGAGGTTTGTTGGCTAATGGCGCGAAAGCAACGCGACGGACCGAATGAATACTGAGCTATGGGTATAAAAAAAATGGAACGCCTGCCTGTGTCTGATTGGATAATTTACTATATTACTTTAAGATCAAATTAAATTATTTTCATAGAAAATATTTTAACTTGTATTTTCTAAGCGGTCACGCTACTATTATGTTATAAACATTAAACGAAGTTCGCTGGTTCGGTTTCAAACACTTGGAGGCCTTGGTCACTTTTTCTATGTAAGTAGGTATAAATGACGTTTATGACGTTTATTTAATGTTTATCTACTATATTGTTAATGTTATATTATGATGCACGAAGCTTAAAGTAGCGAAGTATCGTGTTTATTAAACATAGCTAACCTGTCAACTGGGCATTGTACCTAACAGAGTTAGTTATTTAGTCGTACGATTATATGTGTAACATTACGTAATACATAGTTATTTGTAAAAGGTTTCCTAAATTAACCCTTGCAAGGGCACAAGCCTTGTATAGGCCTTGTACCCATATCGCTTTTTGTACCTACATCTACATACCTATACCTACGTGAAGCCCAATCATTCCAAATATTCCGATTAACAGTATTTCGATTATTCAGGCAGGTATTCTGGCCTATAGCTAATCCAATTTGGTTTACATCTATCCGAACAGTCTTTTGTACAAATACTCCTTTTAGTGACTTCCTATTCCTAGTTTTGTGTATGTCCCTATCCTTTTAATTCGCGTACGTGTGTACTGTTGTGTACTAGCTCGAATCAAAGGCTGGCAGCAGCGTCAAGAAAAGCTGTAAATAACGTTCTTAGGTTTAACTATGAGAAAAATAACTTTTGTTTCGACTTTTTCAGCAAGGCAGCTTTTGCAGCAAAATTAGTGTTTTTCAGAACTTACTTTTTAAAGATTAGTTCGACCACGCCAGAGACAATAGAATTAACATCAGAAAACATCTATAGACCTACTTTATATTATACTTAAGTAGGAAGTTATATAGGTAATAGGTACCTAGATAATATTTTCCATAGCTTTAGCAAAACTGCATTTTTTATTTTGCCCACCTCTGTGGGTGCATGCGACAGACATGGCCGGCCCAGTCCCAAGCAGTCATAATTTAGTTTAGATATTTTAATAATGTTACAATATCTGTAGTTGTTGACCAAACATTTAATTGGATACGAAGTTAGAAACTAGTCACAATCTCTAAATTATTCAACTGTTAAACTTTACTCTCAGTTTTGTTTTGTACATTAAAAGCTTATATTTCGGTTATTTTCCATCTAAATGTTTGTATTATAAATTAATTTAAGCATTTATATAATTAGCTTACAATTTGGTATTTGTATTTTGTTAAGGTGCTATTTAGTAAATTTTGTAAGTTATGTTAGAACTTTCTAACTGTTCTAGGTATTTGGTATTTCTGCAGAATGTAAACGAACCCGTATAGAGCTTTGATTTACGTCAAATACTAATATTGAGACGCTACAGGAGCGAAAATGCTAAAATGGAAAGGAGCCCCCCTTTCAATTTGGGAATTTTAGTTAAATATACTAGTGTTATTAACTAGATTTATCGAAAAAAAATTGTCCATTCAGATCAACTACTGCGAAAAAATCTTTTTCTACTCCCGTACTGTTATTCGTGAGTTACAAGGTCGTGCATAGAACTTTAAAACCCTACATAAAAGATGTCAGGACAAGTCTATCTAGTCTATACCCTGAAAACATTTAGTAGCAGTAGCACGATATAGCTGTTAAAGTTCAGTAAATACATTGCTACCAACTTAACAAACCAATTCGCAGAGTCGAGACTCCTTCGTTTTCTGCTGCGTTCATTGGCGACGCGTCGAATCGCATTCAAATGTATGAGAACTCGATTCAACTCGGCTCGATTCGTCTTAGTGGCCAGGCTTCAAAGAACCATACCATAGACAGTTTTATTTTCATGTTTGCACTCAAACTGCATATTCAAAATGGTAGGCGGTCCACTAGATAACTAAGATGACTGAAAGTAGGTATTTGTTGAATTTATAATTTTCTTTCAAAATAAG
Source organism: Leguminivora glycinivorella (assembly GCF_023078275.1). NCBI lineage: Eukaryota > Metazoa > Arthropoda > Insecta > Lepidoptera > Tortricidae > Leguminivora > Leguminivora glycinivorella. Next base: position 8,400,325 of record NC_062981.1, read on the forward strand.
TGCTTGGTCGTAGAAAAAGTATTGTATGCAACGGTGTTTAACTGAGTCAAAAAATGCTCGTGGCGTCTTTATTAACAATTTTCGGCTTCGCCTCAAATTGTTACCCACGCCACTCACCTTTTTTGACCTCTTTTAACCACCAGTTGCATAAAATACTATTAACATCGAGGTTCTGCTCTCGACTGTTTCCTCCTTCAAAACTTAATCAATCGGAACGAAATTTGAGAATCTGAATAACAATGAAATAATCTGTGTCGGACCGTTTAGTTTTTTTGGTTAATTGTTACCAATTTTAAATACTACACCTTTTTTTACACCATAATCAATAAGGCCATTGTTGGAAACACAGATAAAAATAATAATTATCTGTCTTGAAAAAATCATTGCTCCACCTTCAAAAACCAGGGAAGAAATAGTCGAGAGCGTTTGTAAGGAGAATTGACCCCTCCAGTATCGTCTTAAATACGATATTATAGCAAAGCTTTCATTGGGGAATTGGGCGGGAGGCTGTGCGAGCGTGGTCACGACCCTCGCTCCGGGTCGTTCCTGTTGCAAAGGTTGTCCATCGCGGTTCAACGTGGCAACGCGGCGAGCGTGATGGGCTCCTTTGCTTCGGAAGGAACTCGGAGTGGATTTAGTTAGTAAGTAGTTTTGGTTATTCCTAGTTTTATTTGTAATTTTTAATTTATTTAATTGGTAGAATTATGTGTAATTGTTAGTAATTAAGGATTTTTTGTATTATTTTTTAATGAATTGGTTTAATAAATACATATATATTTAAAAAAAATATATTCATAGATCATACGAGTAAAAAACTACCCTCTCGTTCGCAGTGACAGCTTACATCAAAGAAGCAGGTTTTCAGTTTAATGATTAAATGTTTTCTTCAAATAAATTATACTTACCTAGTTTAAAAATACCTACTAAAAAGACACGCTTTAATATCAATCAAACGTACCATATTATTGTATTATTTAGCATGAAATTTCACAAAACATATTGTTATTGTGTTAATTACATAAAATTTAAGTGATACCTACCTACAGCTGCCAATTTTATTTTCATTACACTAACGCCGCGCCATGGCTTGCGTGGGCGACGGTCGCGCGATGGTCGCGCGACGGCGATGCGACGCATACGAAATCAAACCTTATCGATATGGAAGTAGACGATGCGATGAGACGCGACGGCGACGGTCGCGCGACGGTCGCGCGACCGTCGCCCACACAAGACACGGCGTAATCCTTGGAAGCTGGTTATATTAGTTACCACTGGACCTAATAAAAGCGTGTAAAAATTACCGAGGGAAGTTGGTAATGACTTAGATATATGGGCAACTTAGACATATCAAATCCAAATCGTTTCATAAAATGGTCTCGCTGGAAGACCAGCGCTGACCTTAGGGTCCCCCCACACGCCGCGTCGACGTCGCGCCGACGCGGCGTCAGGCTTTACCATACAGTTGGCCCGACGCTACGCTCGCGAGACGCTAGATGTGGGGAGGACCCTTATGGTTAGCAATATGCGGGGGCAGGCATTTCGTGGTAAACATTATTTATACTGTTTTTTTTAAACCATTTGTTTGTATTTTTAATGACTGTTTATCATGAATACATAAATGCTTTATATTGTATTGTACTTAAGTTCCTATATAGTGCATTAGGGTAATTCCGAAAGTGGTCTAATTGCGAAAGTCATATTAAAATCACCATTATTTCCATCATATCAAGATTCCCCTTTCGGAATTACCAGAGCATTTTTGTCATTCGGAATTATCCTAATGCACCATACACCGTTAGTCATAACTACGACATTTACATCTGAGAAACTTCAAGTGAGTGATTTGCAGCAACTTCAAGCATCAACAGTCTTTTCATAAAATATCACTCATCGATCAAGAGCAATAATTTCCACTCATGTAAGGCATTTCAAGCACTTATTTCACACTCGACTTAAATCGGAAGAGGACGACCTGCGCGAAAACGACTGCTCATACAAACCTTGTCCTCGTTTTCCTCGCTGGATTTTGATAATAAAAAAAATAAAATAAAAAATATTATAGGACATTATTACACAAATTGACCTAGTCCCACGGTAAGCTCAAGAAGGCTTGTGTTATGGGTACTCACACAACGATATATATAATATACAAATACTTATTTACATAGAAAACATCCATGAGTCAGGAACAAATATCTGTGCTCATCACACAAATAAAATTCCCTTACCGGGATTCGAATCCGGGACCGCGGCGTAGCAGGCAGGGTCACCACCGACTAGGCCAAACCGGTCGTCAAAATAATTATTTAGGTGTCCGTGCCTTCGCTTGAACCACTAATGAGATTAACACCTTCATAACTCGGCCCTAATCGAGTGAATTCCTCGACTAGTAGCGCCATCTGGCGCGCCAGTCAAGTACTAGTGTCGCCCGGTTACCAGCGCTCGGCTGCTTTTTCCTCAGTACGCTTTTGTAACTCGGCCGAGCAACACGTTTACAAAAGCAAGTCTTAAAAAGTTCGAGAAATTTAAAACATCGAAAAGATTATGACTACTTCTAACTTCGTGATATTCCGCTCGGTGCCTTTGGCCCAGCGACGAGACGCAGTGACCTCCTGTAGGCACCGTCATAAGTACGCGGATACATATGCCTCACTCACGTGAGACAGACATGGCGTCGTCCCGTGAGACGACAGACATCGCCCCGTGAGACGACAGACGTCGTCCTGTGAGACGACAGACGTCGTCCCATGAGACAACAGACGTCGTCCTGTGAGACGACAGACGTCGTCCCGTGAGACGAAAGATGTCGTCCCGTAAGACGATAGACGTTGTCCTGTGAGACGACATACGTCGTCCTGTGAGACGACAGATGTCGTCCCGTGAGACAACAGACGTCGTCCCGTGAGACGAAAGACGTCGTCCCGTGAGACGACAGGCGTCGTCCCGTGAGACGACATGACGTCGTCCAGTGAGATGACATGGCGTAGTCCCGTGAGACGACAAGCGTCGTCCCGTGAGACGACTGGTGTCGTCCCGTTAGACGACATGGCGTCGTGCCGTGACACGACAGGCGTCGTCCAATGAGACGACATTGCATTGTCCCGCGAGACGACAGGGTTGTTCCTGTGTGGTGGCATGGAGACGATGAAGAAAATTGACAGCGATGGGACGCAGTGTAATCCTATGCACCGTCATAAAGAATATAAGGGACAAATGCTACGCTCACGTAAGACGAGACAGAGCGACGTCCCGTGAGACGACATAGGTTCGTCCCTTGAAAAGTCATAGCTTCGCCTCGTGAGGTGACAGGACACGAGAGATGTCTTGAAACGACAGATGAGGTCCCATTAGATAACCTGGCCTTTGAAAAGATAGGGCCCACGATCCGATAGGGCATCGCCTCGTGATATGACAAAGGAGATCATTCATTGTGCAGACATGATTCGTCATTAGAGACAACATGAGTAAAGTTGTGCTGTGCGAAAAAGTACACTGTCATATAAATTGAGAAGCGTCGCCCCGTAAAAGATTAAACTTTGCAGCGACTTGGAATTTGGATTTCGTTGCCCTATGCGATGATTTACGACATCCTGTGAGAACCCATTGGGCTATTACATGCTATGCACTAATTCACCTTTCGTGTCATGAGACGAGCGTTATGATCACGAGGCAAAATGTTGTATTTGTACTCGAATCTCAATGAGATTATGTCGCTTTAACATCTACTTTACGGTAATTAGCACAACTCTTAACTAAACATACTTTGTATAAGGTATTTCTAAACATATGTACTTCGTAGAAGGTCTTTCGAATCAGAACCACAGCGTACGTGTTAACCTGAGACATACACAATTACACAGTTTAGTCATTGTCTTATTAGACAAAAATCATCACGTGATGGGTTCCCATAAGTGGGGTCGTTTTAGACAGGTAAAGTGAACGACATCGGCGTCGTCTCAATTGAATGATTGTGAGGAATGTCCAAATTTCTCTCACTCGTAAATATCTGAATGGCCATAATGATGACGACTGTGTGATCCAATTACTGTAAAGCAACGCCGTTATTGCCAACCTAATTTGTCATGTCAACTTTTAGAGTGCTCGTCATGATAGAGGTTTATTAGCAGGTTTGACGTTGTGAAAATCCACTTCCACATCTAAAAACGTGTGGGTGGAGCTTCGGTAGCAATTAACTAGCACTTTGTTGCCAGATACTAAGCGAATTAAGAAATATACATAATAGTGATGCTAAACAGAATGAAAAACCACTTTGTATTACAAAGCCCTTCTTGCCCAATCAGAAAGGGAGAGGGGGCGGCGAAATTACCAATGGGAAAAAGAAAATCCATTAATTTATGCCACTGTTTTACGCTATTCCTCGAGTGCAGATTCTTTTAAATGAATGATTAGAGCTCTAGTCTCATCAGCTCACGGGCGTCAATAATTGACGCATGGTCTTGGGTCTTGATACGGACTTTAGAAATGCAGAAAAACCACTCAGGTACTTAGCATATGTTGACTATTAGCTACAAAATAACTTACCGCAAAGGAAAATTCTTGTACTAGGCTCATTACTCTGTGAAACCTGGATATTCGTCTGTATTTCAGCAAACTTATAGCTGTCCGGCTGAAACTTCCAGTCGGACTAATGGCGGATAATGTTCCAGTATATGTTGTTCAGTATACCGAACTGACAAAAGTATTACTTCTGTAACAATCGACCCAGTAGAGACTTCTGAACCAATTCATTTAGAAATAAAAAGCTACAGCTCGGAAAGTTTTCTAAGTACGATATATACATATATGTACTACAAATTGACCTCAAACTGCCGTTAATCGACCAACGGTTAGAATACTCAATCATGCATTATTACTAACGTTAGCTAGACCAAGGTTACAGACAATCCTTGAAGAGGTTAATACAAAGACAACAAACTCGTACCGGAAATCTGACTCCCAAATATATACGATATTTTGTGGATAGTTTGGCAAAATGACTTAAAGGATATGTTATTTAGTACAATAGCATTTTAGTATGCCTTGTTGCATTGTTACTCAGGACGGACTCTCGTCGTAAAAGGATTTGTCGGTTGCCCAGTTCGATGGCGTAATGTTACGAATCCTATGTTTCTATAAATAACTAACGAATTAGATTAAAGAGACGACCGAACAATATTCTCAAACTATTTACAGCGAAGAACTATGGCTTACATCTCTTGACCGAAGTAAATGGAGTTGGTCCTAAACTTTAAACAACTACACAAAACAAAGCAAGAAACCGTGTAGGTAAATTGTATTCAAAGTGCTTATTTGTTGTATGAGTATGATATATCGAAAACACTTTAAGCTCATTAAAACCAATAGGGCAATACATTTTCCGAGAGAAGCCGATTTTCACAATTTGCTAAGGCACTCTTATGGATAAAATGTTGAAAAGTAGTCACTGAATGTGGAGGCCTGTTTCTGAAATAATAAATTAAACGGAAATTGAAGGATGAATCTCTTTCGATTTTTGACCACAGTTTCCTCTTACAAATAAAGAGGCGCTCGCATCCTAAAATTATCGCCCGCTACTGCGGTATTACTAACAGAAAGTTCCCGTTTATTTCATTTGACAAATGTTTTCTGAATAGGTTTCTGGGGCCTAGAGAGAGATTAACAGAAGTTGTATATTTACAATTAACTTTTGGAACTCCATTAGCGCGTTGTAGGATCGATACACATTTCCGCAGTTGCTCACTAAGCGCCATTTATTAAAATTTTGCGGCGCGACTATTTGTCAGTAACAGAGGAGACGCCACAACTTATTCAAAAACGGTTCGTAAGGTCAGAGGACGAGTCCCAGTCCCAATTGAATTTAGTGTAAGGACCTAGAAATATGATGTTTATAACATTACTGTGCTTATGACTTAATTTAGAAGACTTCGGACTCCTAATATACCTGACATACAAGAATTTGTTAGGACACTCATAAAAGGGAGCGCAGATTCTAGGCAAAATGGGTTTCTAGTGGTAACAGAAAACTTAAAATTATTGCCGTTTAAATAGATATTGATGAACTATATTTATCAGAAGTAAGGTCTTGAAACCTAAATGAAAAATAAAAGCTCAGCGCTTAAGGTACGCAGCTACGATATTTTGACCTATTGGTCTCGAATGACAGGCAAGTGTAAATACCATTGTCATCGTCCGTGGCGATACATGCTACAGCCGTGCGTACGTACGACTTTTAAGAAAATTCTAATTATATGCCATACGATAAATAAATAATTGTCATCTCGATATAATTGTAGAATCAGGTATTACCCTACATAACAGTTGCATCTTGTTTATGGGAAGTCCCGCTGCATATGGATTTTGGGAAATAAGCAAGAATACAGTAAATATTAACCCGTATGTTTATGTGTATACATCAGTTTATAAAGAACGTGAGACATTTATATTATTCGCACAAAAGAGCAATATAGAATATATTGCTTTGCAATTTGGTGATAAATTACGAAAGTTCTGAAAAGAAAACTATTTACTACTTTAAGCTGATGACTGAATTTTAATTATAAATGGGTAATCGTACATCATTAACCCTTATTTGAAGAGTTATCTGTCGTCTTACGTTCTTATTAGAATATCGAAATGGACTAAAGAGCCATAAGTCGTAATGTTTTAGAATTACTAGCTCACGAATCGTACAATTTTCCCTTTATAAATTCGGCTAGTCAGCACATAAGTCATAAAAATGATAAGCCTAAAAATATATGCATCACATATTCATAATTATTCAAACACAAATTAAATATTTCAAATATCGAAAAAAGCATACTAGCTAGACATAGTAAAAGACTAAATAAAGTTGACGAGTACAGTGTAGAGAGGATTCCCGCATTAACATTCATGTATATTCATGGAAGTATCAAAGTCAATTTAATTAGAAATAATTGCCTTCATTTGACCTTCGCCTAAGTATGTGTGACTCATTAGATCATTGATTCGTTTCAATCGCTTGTATCCCAAAGCTTTTTGCTCAGTTGACCCATTTTAATTTAATAGGAAAAATTTGCATAGTTTCCGTTCTCGTAAAGACTTTGAGTAGGAGCTTACTTTTTATTATATGGATCCTTAGCTAATCATGGCCATGGTATTGTCAATTCAGTCAGAAGCCGAAAATGTATTATCATCTTATTTGCCGTTTTGCTACCAGTCCAGCAGTAACGCATACATTATCGTGATGTGGGTATACATTACAAATTAACATATGATAGCGTGCAATTTCTCCCAACTCAAGCGTCCATTTCAATTGTTGTGACAAATGTATATTTCATATACAGAATTCATATCACATTATGCAATGGGAAACGTTGACATTTGGCAGTGGGCTATGTAAGACAATGTTTAAGCTATGTCAATATTGCTTATTACTCTGTATACTAACAATAATATGTGCATATTCGGAGATACATTACTTATGGTACAGTAATCAATTTACATGAAAAATAAAAATTTCAACATAATGTTATAATGCTCATGGCAGTGCTATGATATAATTGTGTATTATAGTTACATGATATAATTATAGTTATCTTAAGCAGAAGAAGACTAGTATCTTGGTGAATTTATAAGACAAAAAACATGTATATGATCTTCTTCTGACTAGGGACTGTTGTAAGGGAAACGTGAGACAAATTTTGCCGACGTTGATGTAACACCCATTGATGAAGGGAAGCTCTTCAGAGTTTGGGTTGCTACAGATATTTTCTCACAAAAATGTTATTGAAATAACAGGTTTTATTTCCGTAAATATTATAATACCGATCTATTAACTACTGGCTTCCTGTCGGTTTTATGTTATACATAAATTAAGTGATTCACCACCATCATAGAGTCATAATGGATAACTGTGATGTGCTGTCAGTTTCAACTCATGAAACCTTAGTGGCTAAATTTTGAAACTTCCCTTTGTATACCTTCCTATTTCTTATTATGAAATTTCTGTATAAATAAAGTATATCAGTCACAGTACGCCCTAACCAGCGCCGGCAGAGGTTTAAACACGTCTCATTAGTGGTTCAAGCGAAGGCACGGACACCTAAATAGAACCGTTTTTCCCCCGAAGGGTAAAAAACGGATATTTAGGTTCCTGCCGAAGCTTGAACCACCCTTAAGGGCCTTGCCGGCTAAAGGTACTGAGGAAAAAGCAGCCGAGCGCTGGTAACCGGGCGACACTAGTACTTGACTGGCGCGCCAGATGGCGCTACTAGTCGAGGAATTCACTCGATTAGGGCCGAGTTATGAAGGTGTTAATCTCATTAGTGGTTCAAGCTTCGGCAGGAACCTAAATATCCGTTTTTTACCCTTCGGGGAAAAACGGTTCTATTATATATGTATAAGAAATTATGTTTTTATGAAATTGGGAGCTTTTAATAATTGTTTCTTTTTTAACCCCCGACTCATGAAAATCGGTCCACTAGGTCGCGGTCGGGGGTTTTTTCAAAATTTTAATTTTGTGGTTAGGATACACGCCATGTAATCCGTTTCCGTAGTTTTATTTCATGAGTAGGTAACTATCACGCTAACCGAAGATAATTTTTTTTTTTTTTTTTTTTTTTTTTTTTTTTTTTATGAAATAGGCAGCAAACGAGCAGACGAGCCGCCTGATGGAAAGCAGTCATCGCCGCCCATGGACATAAGCAACATTAGGGGAGTCACCTATGCGTTGCCGACCTTTAAGAACCCTAAATACCTGCTTCTTGAAGAACCCCATGTCATAGCGCAAGGGTATGATATAATATCATATTTTTTATATTGTTTTCTTTGTTTTGTAAAATTAGGAGCGGAAGCTGATTATGACTTATGGGGCAATCCTAATTGGTCAGTGATTTCAATCAATATAAATATTTTCTATGTTTTCAATTATTAACTAGAATGTGTGTGTGCGTGTCATACGACCATTGAACAGTTACATACTAGTTAATAAATAAAAACTAAAGCCCATAATTTTCATAAAAAAAAATTCTTAAACGGAAAGGAAAGCTAAATAAAATAGTTAAAAATATTTTCCATAAACTCATTATTCGTGAAGGAAAATGGGAACTATCTTTGTACAGAGTATCAATCGTCCCCTATCCCCTTAAGGTGGTAAATTGAGTCGTAGCCTCTCACCAGGCGGATATTGCCGCCCTTCCGGTCGATTAGGCCCTTAGCCTGGTATGTGGGTCTTCGTCAGGGGGCTACCGTGACGTACAGAAATCAGTTTTGAGAAAAAAGGACAGATATATAATAGTTATACAGAGTGTCATTTTTATGACAGGCAATGTTTGGACTTGATGGGCTTTACTTGAAATAAAAATTGACATATTTTGTTCAATATTACATATTTTACCCCTTTCACCATGTCTGAAATTCACTAACGTGAGCGCAGCGCGCACACGCCACCGTATAGCGGTGACGTCAGGCGCGGGACCAGTGTGCGTAGCCGAATGCACATTGCACAAACGCTAACGAAATGCTCACGATAATATCTCTTTCGTAGCTATCTATCTCTATCGCTCTTGCGTATTGGCACGACAGAGCCAGACTACCTTTTGCGGCGTTTCGTTTTCGTTTCGCGTCGCCATTCGGCTACGGCACCAGTTGATCGGCTAAGGGTGTGCCCAAACCTATCGACGCGGAATTGGCTCTAGCCGAGCAAAAATCGCTCGTTAGTATGGAAACGTCGGAAAGCTTAACGCAGCAAACGACGCAACGATCAATCTCGTCGATAGGTTTGGAGAGATCCTTATGCACCGCCGCGTGCTTGGTGTTTTAAATTTCAGAAAAGAATTGAGTAAAATTAAGGTACTCATTTTTTGTAATTTGGATTATGTATCAGCTCCTTTATTATCGGTTATAAAAATTACACCCCGTATGTATCTGTCCTTTTCTCACGAGCTAAACTGAATTGGTTTAGCACATCGTGGTAGACCCCGGTATGAGGGTGTCTTCGATGACTGATGGTTTATTAATGAACGTTAGTTTCATCGGAAATGCCGGGATGTTTGAAATACTCGATTGGAACGGAATTGATATTTGGGAATTTATTTTATACGGCGCGGCGCGATTCGAATTGAAGTAAAAAACACAATAATAATGTAGATCGGATATGTAATTATGTATGACTGTGTCAAAAATTTAATCTTAAAAAATAAATGTATCTACCTGTACAATGTGTTCTTAAGCGTACATACGTACGTACATTATAATCGGTATGATGGAAAAGGACAAACAATTTTTATTTGTCCTTTTCCATCATTTTTAAGTCGGAAAGAGAAAAAAGATTATTAAATGGATTAAACGTTTATGAATATGGGTTTAAGTGAATGTATCAAAACATGGCAATTTAGTAATTAGCTTCATCTACCATTTCACTAATTTACTTAATTTATGATATTTGATCATTCACTCGCAAATCGATTAGTAGCAAATTGTGGAAACAAAGGGCTTCGTTGTGCTTTTGATCTGATTATTAACATCGTGATGATGGTAGCTTGTATTGCAATTAAATTAGCATATTTACGAGGTATTAAATAGTTTAGAATAAACTGAAATAGATATCATACAGAAAAGAAAAAACGATAAGACCCACTGGTGGTCGAGCTGGGAATTGAACCCGGGTCTTCAGCTTACGCGGCTAACGTCCTTACCACTAGACCACCCGCCCGCCCGGTTTTTTCTTTCGTGTATGATATATATTTCAGTTTATAATTTATATACAGTAGTGTGACTACTTAAAAAACAACAAATAAAAAAATAAAAAAAATGATTTGTTCCCTAGTTGTACTTTAGAATATTCAAATTATTATGTATTGAAACAACGAACAATATAAGTATACTAGTGTATAGGCCAAATTAATCATATACACACAGACATCAGAACGATGTCATGTCATGTGATGACATGTCATGTGAGGATGATATAGTGTGATCGTGGTCAAACGTCTACCTATTCATACTAAAAAAAAATAATCCAAAAGTTGTCCTTTAGATGTTCTAATAATATCAGTGTCAGTTATAACTCGATTGACGCCTTGGTATTCATCTGAATATTCATAGTCTTAACTTGTATACTGTTAGACATCTCCTACTTTTTTAAAACACGCACACACACATATTTCGAACACGCGTTAACTAAAATAAAAAATCCTACGCTACACTAGGCTCTTTTCAAATTCTATGATTGTCCTATTGCCCTCCCATCTGAAATACCCTGAAAAACCACCACCGTCATCGACGCCATCCAACATAAACCAGAAGCCCACAGAGCCTCTACGATTGACGTTTTAGAATTCGTTTCTTGAAAGAGTCAAACGTCACAGAAAAAGACATAATATAATATATGAAGAGAGTGAACAGAGCCTCCGAACGGTTATTACTAAAACTAAAAATGACATTCATTTTTCGTGATGTTGACGCTATCGAGTAGGACTTCCGGTTCGAGCGCCATCTTAGCGGTCTCGTGTCGTGAATAATTTCTTTTTCTTTTGCTCATTAATGTTGTTTAAAGTGTAATATCGATAGCTTATTATGCAGTAAACTAATGTTGTAGTGAGAAGCGTGAGTGATGAAGAATTAATCTCGAAACGCGTTTAGCCTCTTTTTTGTCGTCTACGGCCGGTAGTCCACGTGCTCTTGTAAAATCTAGCTATCAATTTACAAGTGATAACTCACCGTACACTGTCGTACCTACCGTACCAAAATCACTACTTAGTATTAGCTCATATCACCTTGACACTGGCGAAATAGTCCCAATAATAGACTGAAGCCATTTAATTAAAAAAAAAAAACTAACTAACGCTATCGAGTAAAGTATTTTAAAACTCATGGTAAGGGCACTGGTACTGAAACAATTCATGAATTCTCATGTATTTTTTCCTATGTATTGACGTCCCCAGTGTTTCAGCCTCCGGAATTCCGTCGTGCGACGACCGAATGCGAATTTTTAGGTGACAAAACCGGAGTGTCATCACGCGTCGTGTCACGTCATGTCGTTTCACGCCAATGCATTGCGTTACTATTCACAGTTTGGGGCATTCGGAGAATGAAAGCGGGTCATATGGATGCCGTTTTGCCACAATTTAAAACCTATGCACATTTTTGTTTGTACTAAACCATTCATAGTATTTTCTTTATCTTTAACCGCTTTACAAAAAGTGAGAGACATCATCAACATCATCATCATCAGTGGGACTCAGTCAATCTAAATAAGAAGTCCTATAATATTTATTTGTTTGTCTTTCCCATCACAGAACAGTGGTGTTCCGGACCTTTGGGAGACGTGCGCGGAGCCAAAGCCAACACGTAGAAGCCCTTTTGACACTTTAATGAAATGTAAGGGGTACACCGAGCTGATGTTGGCCTTGCCCGTATCATGGGAGATGCAACACCCGCGAGGGTGTAAGGACTGTTTGAGAGTTAATGGAATCTAAAAATGAACTGTGCTATTGGATGAAAGTGATGTACTAAATACTGGGCTATGGGAGTCGCCTTCCTAATAAAATGGTATCCAATTTTATTTCCGGCAGACGGTAGTTCGTCCTATTTATTTATTATCATTTCGATGAAGCGAATACACAATGAAGCAATTATTCAAATATGATTACATAGAAGAACAATACACATAATGATCGAGACGATAGCTAGGGAATATAGCTGTCAGTAACAATATTAAAGGGACATTGTTGAAAGTAAAATTTCACTCCTATTTTATGAAGTAGGTACCTATGAATTTGCGCGATTGTAATTCAAACTCCAACCGAAACATATTTTGTAAAAGTTTGTTTTTCTCATATCTTAACTATCAAACTTTTATTTAACGAGATACCCAGGTGGTTTACAAATTACTTCAATAAGGTTTCAATACTTAAACTGTATAAATATACAGCCTGTAAACGTAATACGGGCGATTAATAAAACCGGGCATATAATTCATTAGTTATCATTAATTCAGAGGTGTTTTTGAGTTACACTAAATTTTGACTCCAAAATGATTTTTGAAAAAATTCTCAGCAGCAATATACTGTAAACGTGGTTGCGATGACAATGACAACTGTCAACGAGCGTTCAACGCGAGTGTGTTTTCGTTACGTTGCGGGTCGAATTATTTTTAATGGATAAAACATTTATCTCAATTTGAAGTAAAAGTTATCTAATTACATTTTTATGTCCTATACTCACCACCGTTAAGAGATTCGCCCGTGTCACGTTTACATCCTGTATAAAAAAGTTACTTTGGATACCAACTCTCCCATAAAGGTGTCACAAGACTATTATCCTAACATAACAATCAGGAGGCAGAACTTCGGGTGCCATTTCACAAAAGGTGTTTACAATTTACATGTTTACGGTGAAAAGTAAAAAAAGTCGTAAAAAATGCGCAAATATTCTCGTGAACGTTAAGTCTATTCAATCATAAAATTTCGGCAGCGATATTACTGAAAGTTATGTAACAAATTTCAGTGGCGATTTTTAGTAATTCAATTAGGTCGAACTTGCTGCAGACTTGGGCGTTTGTTGCGGACAAAATTGGGCGTCATTTGTATGACCTTTTCAGAATAATGAACCTTATGTTGTTAGAAATGACGCCAAGAGTCCGATCACTGATCATCATCCTCATTTTAGCTAATAATCGCCCACTGCTGAGAATAGGCCTCTCTTCGTGTGCGCCACTTATCCCGGTCCTGGGCTAGTCTCATCCAGAGCTGCCCCGCTGTTTTTCGAATTTCGACCACTCAACAAGCCAGCGGATGCTATGCGCTTCTTATATCCGTAAGCTACCTCTCAACATCTCAACAACATGTAACAATTTTAGCGATCTGTCAACATTTTGGTCCAACGTGTCCTCTCCAATTGAATTCCACTTAAGCTTTGTAATGAAATAACAGCTAATACCGCGATGCAAATAGATAGACAAAAGCGATGCAAATCACGCTCAAACGCGCAAACTCTTCATAATCCGCCACACTCGCTGCTAATTCCCAATTAGTACGAATCGCTATTCAACTCTCATGCTCTGTCCTTTTCTATTAAGCTCAGCGCGAGTGAGGCAATAGACTAAGCTGTTATATAGATCGTGTCATTCATAATAACGTGTAAATTGAAATCTAACCTTTAATGGCATGACTATACGAATCAAGATACGGGTTCTCGTGAAAGATAGGTATTAGGTACGATCCATAATAGCTATGATGATAGACTTTGACGCTTTGAAATGATATTTGAAATACGGAAGGGCGTATATGTAGAATAAGATTTTCTTGAAAAACTGGGCTGGCTCTGTAGCCGAATGGCATTTCTGCGATGCGGAACGAAACCGAAACGCTGAAGAAATGTAGTCTGGCCTTGTCGCGCCAATACGCAAGAGCGATAGAGATAGATAGCTATGAAAGAGAAATTATCGTCAGCGTTTGTGCATTCGGCTACGCACACAACTTCCTCGGGTCCTGTGTTTACTCGGTAGATGTATTATCGATTAATATCAAATATCAACTCTCTTCATCCTGGATTATATGTTTTGACAGCCGTGTGTATTGCAGTAATTAGGTACATATTAAGTATCACATTCATTGTTTTGCTGTCCTTATTCATTTTCTTATAGATCGGATGCTGTGGTAAGTGTCAAAAAAAGTGTTTCTTTGAAGAAACATCACGCTTTGACATCGATAGACCGGTAATATCGGTATCATATTATTGAAATGAAATCTTGAAGCAATGTCACAATTTCGATTTTTTTTCAACCCCTTGATTGGTCATAGCACTGAAACTTGAGCAGTTTCATGTACTCTGCCTACCCGTTATGGCAATATAGTTGTATGTGTATATGCATGTGTTGTGCAAAGTTCATAATATTATTCCAGTCAATTTTGTTTCAAAGACGACTATAAATTATTATACTATTAAACGAGCAATTCTTGTATATTTATTTATTTATTTATTTATTTATTTATTTATTTATATATACCGACGATCTCGGAAACCGCTCTAACGATTTCGCTGAAATTTGTTTTGTGGGGGTTTTCGGGGGTGAAAAATCGATCTAGCGTAGCCTTAGATCCCGGAAAACGCGAATTTTCGAGTTTTCATGAGTTTTTCTTTCGCATTTGTAAACGTAAAATATGGTCCTTAATTTCGCCGCGCGCGCATCGATTCCGCGTAGCTCAGTCGCACGAGGTCAGTCTAATGTACGCAGATAGATCGTAGGTGTCAGGGTTTCGAATCCCGGCCAGAAATTAAGTTTTTGTTTTTTGTCTTTTTTTTTGTTTTTGTATTTATAAGAGTTTTTTTTTATCTAAAGACGTGATATATTAAAATAGAACCGAGCGAAGCTCGGTCGCCCAGATATTTATTACTTAAGTGACGAATTCCCATTCGGAACCCCTGTAATAAGCAAATATCCTGACGTCAGTTGTTGTCGTCAACCGTTGGCATCGAGACGACGACGCCCGGATATTACGAGTCATGGCGTTTATTTACGTCTTGTTCGAATTGAAACCGTACCGTATTTAATGGGGTTGTAAGCAATTAGGGGTATATGTTAATATACCCCTAATTTGTTAATTTTCATTCAAAACGTGACATGTTTATCACAATTTTAAAGAGATCGTCTTGTTAAAATAGGTATCAAATTATCATTATTAATAACTTGGTTTTTTTTTTCATTCATATCAGAGAAAAAAAAAGTAATAAAAAAATATTTCATAAACGATCGTCACAGATAGGTACTAAAACTACATTTCAGTCTACGGTGTGATAAACACTTCGAAAAAATACGTAAAATTTACAGTTCTTTACAGATTCTACTCTACAGCCTGCTTGAATTTTCATATTTTTTTTAACAATGTGCTTAGCTCGTATAATTACAATAAATTTAATGTCATTATGGATTAGTTATCAAAGTGGACCCCAGGCTCCCAGCATGAGCCGTGGCGAATGTCGGGATAACGCAAGGAGGACGATGATGATACTGAGATGTTCAAAAGCACCGGATATATTTTTATGAGTACCTATGTCACAACTTTACACCATTTTCTACAGAATTTATGAGCAATACGGAAAAGGATAGGACACAGCACTTTATCGCTAAAAGCCAAGTTTCTTTCACAATTTTATGAGAAATCAGCAGTAAGAAAAGCATACAAACAAATGAAGGGTGAGATTTATGGACATTTTTCTTTTACTGGACAAGGACTTACTCGTAAAGACTTTCTTTTGTTACACAACATGATATCATTGAAGTACACAACACTATCTTGGTGTAATATTAAAAAAGTGGTGGCAGATAATATACCTTCACACCGCAGAATGAACAACATGTAAGTTTCTACAGAAGTATTTGACAACCCAAAGGTTGTCAACTTCATTTAAAATTTCTAGCAATATATAGGACTAGAAGTAAACAGTGAAGGAAAACATGGGGAATTATCCCAACTCCCAACATGGCATACTTTTTACGCACCGAGTTGAAGATAAGATAGGAATAGTCAGTTTCGAAATCTAGTGCCAATGCAGATCCTGGGCCTATGAGGCGAAGCAAAATGCCAGGAGAACCTAAGGAAGAATAAGATGATGCAAAAAAGCTGTCAGCTAATGAAATGCTGTAAAAGACTTCACGTTAACTTGAATAGCCTAAAAAAAAACAACAAACATCTTACCACCGTAACAACTCGAGGCGATCCAAAACAAACCTGAAAAGAGTGGGAACCCCAAATTCAATCAAAAAGATCCAAGCCACATCAAATATTTGTTAAGTAAACAAAGGGCCAAATAAAGTATTGAATGTCGATTCCTTTCAGCTCCACGGGGGGTTACCATGAGGTATTAAAGCTGTTCAGTTTAGGTTGAGAGAGAGGGACGAAGCTATATAACTGGTATAGCTGTGTTCCTTTCTCTCGACCTAAACTGACCGGCTTTAGTACTTCACGATAACCCCCCAGTGCTAAGTCGGTTAATCTTGTTTTCGAGGAGTCCGTTACGTCGACTGCTGTCACTAATTTATCTTTAATTGACAATTTTGCCGTCCGAATTTCGTTGAGAATTGAAACGACAGTTTGAGAGTTTTGTTTGTTTCGTGGATTTAAATAAAGTGCGTATTTTAAGCTCGTTTTGTGTATTTATAGAGTTTGTCTTTTTTTTAATAAACAGGTTTTTTACATTGAGAAAGTAATCGTGTTTATCCATTATTGAATTAGATTCTTCTTCTAAACTTGGAGAAACAATATTTAAAAATAAATTATTCGAATAGAAATCTAAAATTAAATCGAATGAATTGATCAAAAGTATAATTCCAATTTTTCTTTTTTTTTTTAGTATGAATAGGTAGACGTTTGACCACGATCACACCTGATGGTAAGTGATGATGCGGTCTACGGTGGAGCACGCTTACCTATGAGATACCTATATACTCTTGCTTTAAAGAGACCTGGATTGTACTCATGTGGAAACACAGACTCAATAAGCAACCAATAAGCAAAGAAAAGATTGCAATAAGTAAAGAAATGTCATTGTTGTCACTGACTCCAAATAATTTTTCAAACAATCAAATTAATTAACAATCAGAATACGCCTTCTCAGAGCTTAAATAAACATTCTGACATCTACGTCATGTGAAAATATTTTACGTAAATAATTTAAATGAGTTTGCAAGTTGTGAGAAACAACTTACCTAGGTATATCGTTTTTCCCGTAAACCCGTAGTCATTAAAATTAATAGCAAGAGTAAAACTTTGCGATTTCTTATAGCTTTTACACACCTGTAAGGTTTCACATGCTTCGTGTGAATATAATGCTTATATGAAATTAATTTTTAACAAGCAGAAACGTCTGCTAACGAATTTCCACAATTTTATATTATCTAAAGTAAAAAAAAAATGTACGCTTCCGGCGGGACTTGAACTCTCGTCTTCTGCAATCCGTGCATTGCTCTTATCTTAACCAATTGAGTACTAATATGCTATACTAGTTAATGTGTGCGTATTCGCTGGGTAAGTATTTATATGCCTGGTGCTACCTTTTGAATTTTGTAAGATTTTCTATGCTAAATCTTATCATTAATGTTTGACATGTCCCATAACATTGCGTGTATTTATAACAACCAGCGCCACTCTTTCACGTACGTTACCAAAAAGTGCTTGTATCTCTTCCTAAAGTCACTCAATTTTACTTTTTGAAACTAACGCTGAAAAGCCAAACATGTTAAATCGCTCCGATTGACCTAAATTCAGCAGAACGTCTCCTAAATAGCAGAATGTAATGCAAACTTCAAATGCAGACGATTTAGTTTCTGTTTGGGTTAACAATCCACAAGTCCTGAGTGGATTTATGGTTGGATGTTACGTATTGGAGACAAATGGAGCTCCTGTGTGTATTAGCTCTGAAGGGTTAGGAGTTAGTGTTTTATGTGAATGTGCAATAAATACTAAGGTTCACTAGGTGTAAGGTTTTTTAATTGATCCACTGTAAGATCTATTCGTATTTTTGTGTGTCATCTCATACTTAATGTCATCAAAATGACGTCAGTCATTATGAATGTCGCACATCCGTGCGATTTCTGATCATTGAATACATATTCATTACTTTAGTATTAACTAGCAAGCAAATTTGGTGGCGGAAAATGAAATACTATAGGATCTGACAATACTATTATCAACTGTAAGCAAGAATAACCCTTAATTTTAAAATCAAATTTCACAGTAACATCGTTCAGACTTTCCTACACATGCACAATTCTGCTGAATGTGTCCTAATTCGGTATAGAATATAATGCAAACTCAAATGCAGTCGATTTAGTTTCTCTTTGAGTTAACAATCCACAAGTTCTGAGTCGATTTATGGTTCGACTCACTGTCGAATGTTACGTATTGGAAACAAATGGAGCTTCTGTGTTTGTATTAGCACTGACGGGTTAGGAATTGGTGTTTATGTGAATTTGCAATACTAAGGTTTACTAGGTGTAAAGTTTAGTAATGGATCCACTTTAAGATTTATTTATACACTTAAAAAAATCTCTATTACTTTAGTGATAATACTGATAATGCATTGTAACTGCAAGTCTTTAACATCTGACAATACATAATAAATTACTTTTCACCTTTTAGCGAACTCTAACTTCCGACTTTGCTAAACGAACACAACTTGCTGAATGTATCCTAATTCGGTACAGAATATAATACAAACTTCAAGTGCAGTCGATTTAGTTTCTGTTTGGGTTAACAATCCACAAGTTCTCAGTGGATTTATGGTTCGACTCACTGTCGAATGTTACGTGTTGGAAACAAATTGGAGCTTCTGTGTTTGTATTAGCATTGACGGGTTAGGAGTTAGTGGTTTATGTGAATGTTGAAGCAGAGGATTATTATTCAGTCAATTGTGAAAAAATCTTATATGGTTTTATTTCAAAAAAATATTTTTTTAAATTACCTACAATATATATTTGATAACAACACTCTTAAAATAATTGAATTTTTAATTTAACGGAATTTTATTTAAATTGATCTCATTAAGTTTTTCTATTAATCTCTTTCTCTATAAGTCTTAATGTTTTCTTTTGTAACGTGCATCAGGGTAATTTCGAATGACAGAAAATGCTCGGGTAGTTTTGGAAGGGGAATCTTGATATGATGGAAATAATGGTGATTTTTATGCGACTTTCGAAATCCTAAAAATTGAAGTTTCGTCATAGACTATGTGTACTGAAAATAAATATTAAACATTGTTTTAATTATTATTATAAATGGGCTTACTCTTGACCACAGACTAGCCAAAGGCAAATACGTGGCCTACAATGGAGTGAGCTCGCCCAGAAGATGCCTGTTCACCCTTGATTTGAAGGTTTCTGGGTTATATGAGCTCGGAAATATAGCCGCCGGCAAGGAATTCCAATACCAATTATCGTAGGCAGTTTAAATAAGGGCACGTTTTTATTTGCACTTGCACACTCTGTCACGTCGAACTCTGCATTTAACTTAGAAGCACTCTAAGTACATTATATGCTTTCGTTAGTGCTCTAACGTAGTAGGTAATAAAGCAGATTTATGTTAAGCCGGCAAGAATGTAATCCTCGAAGTAAGTTATACCAGTAATTCACCACTGATTTACTTACTACCACATAATATGCGGTCTATTTTATATGTACCTTAGGTAGTGACATACATTTAAATAAATTGATGTTTCGTAACGAATAACAATAATTATAATATCTAAACTATACATTTAAATAAGGTAGCATTGATACAACAAAACAACGATTACGTAAGCAGACATCGTAACTGTTCCAGCAATTTTGGTGCATCATGGTATTAGAAATAAAGGGATTCATACATGGGTTTTCTAAGTAGACGATCAATGAAGGCTCATTTTACTGTTATTAATCATAATTAATTATTCCATCTTGCTTTTGGACATATATATATATATATATATAAATATATATAACCTCCTGGATCCCCCGGTCCTCACTTGAGGACATAAGCTCAAAAAAATCTCATGTGAAATGTCAAAGCAGCATAACAAGTTTGTAGGCATACAACGTTACCGAACGAAACTGTCAACCAAATAAAACAGACACCTAGCCTCGGATGGCCAATCAGCGATCAGTACGGCTTTGACATCTGTCACTACCGGCTACACGGTGTCCCGCGGTAAGTAAATCCGAAGTTATCTCACTGAAAGTCTAATTATATATTTTTGTTTGGTTTTAATTGATAAATATATAATGTATTTCATATGTCAGTAAGTAGATTTCATCCATATAGTTAAAAAACTTTGGTTTTATATAGCTCTGAAGTTTATGTACTCGTGTGAGTTGTTAAGTTTATGTACTAGCGGATTTAAACAAGTAATTTATGTTCTCGGACGAGTACAACCGGTCTTAATAATGTAAGATTTTTTATTTCACATAAAAGTTGATTACATTTTAATTCCGATTTTCAGGCTTAAAAAACTGTGGAATAGAGGAAAGAAGAAGATATATATATCAGAAGTTATCAGATAGAATAAGATTGTATTAGAGCTAAACACCGTCAGCTGTGATGAAGAAGATGTTTCTGAGGGTGAACTGGCTCCAAGAGATAAAGATACGAAGATTGAGATTGCACATGCATCTTCTTCATTTAGACTTCATCAGCAAAATGGCTCGGCATATGCCTATGATAACTAAAAAGCAAACAAGGATGCCTTCAAACTGGAAGAAGAGTAGAAAACCACATGCTCTAGATTATAGCTAGAGCATTTGGTACTACTTCTTTGGGTATCCGTGTCTAACTATTCAGAGAAACTGTTATGTATACTGATTTCCATACCAAACAACAGTAAATTTTGTGAGTCTTATTATTTTGTATTATTAATAAAATTAAGATACAAAATAATTATCTTCACTAGTCACTGATACTGAAAAACACATGTACTAAAAACTAAATTAAGATACAAAATAATTATCTTCACTAGTCACTGATACTGAAAAACACATGTACTAAAAACTAAATTTTAATGTAAGACAAAAGTCCTAATCAATGTAACACTGAGAATTTAAGTTACTTAATTAAAGCTTAATCTATAAGGTAAGATAAATATGTCCTATGAAATCTAAAACTGAAGATTGAAGTTAGGTACTGAATTAAAAGTAAACTATAATTATGTTAAGATAAGATAAAAATGTCCTAAGAAATGTCAGCCATAAAATGTTATTTATTTAGTAAGGAAAATTGTTAGGTACTGTAATTTCTAGTTTAGTTTTCATTCAAGTAATTTGCTTAATATGCAACTTACGTACCTTTGTTACATATGTACTATTATACTAATAGTATCTACACAATGTACTCCAGAAGAGTTTACTATCAAACCGAATTTTTATTTTTTGCCTGTACTATTAAGTACCTACAGAAGTATTTTTTGTGTTTATTATACAAGATTCATAGAATTTCGGTTTATTTCAGATTGAATTAATATAGTTTTCATATAATAAGTATTTTTATATTTTTTTTAATGTAATTAAAGTTGATTTCTGTAGTATTTTGTTTTATTTGTTTGGTGTCCCGAGTGAGGACAAAGTCCCCATGTACTCGCCTGAGCCCATAAGGAAAAATCGAGGGGAAAACACTATGATTTTTTTAACTATTTTTTCTACGTTACTGGTTACTTATTAAATCGATTTTTCCGAAAAAAATACAGGTTTTCCAGATTTAATACCTTCAGGATCCAGGAGGATAATTATATTCTATTAGCGCTACACACACGCTACTTATAGTTGGTCTAATGTCCAGAGAGACCTCAAGCAAATGTCACCAATCACGACAACCCGGGACAGAGCGTCCTGGCGCCGAGCCGTAAGGAGGCCCGACCCCAACCAGCGAGCTGGGACCAGGGACAGAGAAAGAGAGAGAGATTCTATTAACGCTACAATGCCGCATCAAAATTGCTGGACTGAACGGATTCTTAGTATTCATATATTTACAGGTGCTTACGCATAGATATAAACTATATTGTTATAAATTAATTTTTATTAAGCAGAAACGTCTGCTAACGATTCTAAACATTTTTATATTAAAGGAAAAAATGGAAAAATTTTACGCTTCCGGCGGGACTTGAACCCGCATCCTTTTTGCAATCCGTGCAATGCTCTTAACCAATTGAGCTACGGAAGCCACGCCGGACTTCGCAAATCTTTCCATGCCTTTCCTTTTGTACACACGTCTTGGGGTGACGTCTAGCGCCATCTACCGACAGACTATTACATCTTGTAACGGCACTGGAGTCTCAAGTTATATTGAGAATTCACCAGTAACAATGTGCTAACCCATACTAAATTAATTTTTATTAAGCAGAAACGTGACGTGACGTGTGTACAAAAGGAAAGGCATGGAAAGATTTGCGAAGTCCGGCGTGGCTTCCGTAGCTCAATTGGTTAAGAGCATTGCACGGATTGCAAAAAGGATGCGGGTTCAAGTCCCGCCGGAAGCGTAAAATTTTTCCATTTTTTCCTTTAATATAAAAAAAAAATATATTGTTATATTTTTTGCTCTCATAAATTTTACTCTATTTGCAAGAGGAAACTTCAACCAAAACCTTTTAAGGTTAGTCATCTCATCCTGAATTACAATTGCTGCTTTTCCGAAGTGAATGCCAGCAAAGATAAAAATACACCAAAAATACTTCAGTATTCTCGATATTAGCGACAAACCCTTTACAGATATGTCTGAGGGGCATTGGCTGACCTCTTTGATAAATAAGGTTTCGCTATCACTAGACAGATGGACTGTAGAGGCAGAGATCAGCCGGCCTAGCCGATGTGACAATCGCTGACGCTACGTGGCGATCTAAACGCAGTCTGGCTCTGTCGCGCCACTATAGAAGAGCGATAGTGAGAGCTAGCTATAATGGTCGTCGCCGTCGTCTAAACAATTAGAAGCGGTTAGAAAAGTGGTCATCATCGCTTCAATTATGGGTTGCTCTCTACACAATCGTGACTGTTAATTTACTCACTGTCGCCTGTTAAGGATGGACGTCGAAGTGATAGCGGCTTCTTCCTCGACGTCTGGCGCGCGAATGGTTAATGGCGATTGTGTAGACGCGAGCACGATGATTGGGACACATTCCTCCGATGTACCGATAATTCGCCGATTATTCCCGATTACAGACAATGACGGCCACTCACAGATGATTATACCCTTTTCACAATCGTGTATGCCCTTGTTCGCTCATCATCGGCCTCGGCCACTATGTAGACGAGCCATAAGATTAGATAAGCTTACGAAGCAAACCGGTTGTGACGTTGGCTAGGTACCCTGGAATGGGTCGCCTCGGCAAATAGTTTGTGAGAAATATGTGAGTGCTGAGATGGGATAGGGTGGCTTTTGGAAAAATTCTTGGACATTAATTTATATGAAAGGCTTGATTCATTTTTACGTTAATATTAACGCAATTAACTACCTATAAGGAGCCGCGGCGAATGCCGGGATAACACTAGGAGGAAGAGGATGATTAACACGCAATGAACTACCTATAAGGTTCCTACATAAAATGACAGTTCTGCGTGCTTAGCCGAATGGCATTTCTCCGACGCCAAACGAAAACGAAACGCCAGTCGCGCCAATACGCACGAGCGATAGAGATAGATATCTACGAGCGTTTCGTTTCGTGAGCGTTTCGTGAGCGTTTGTACCATTCGGCTACGCACCCTGGCCTGACGGAAAATGACGGTTTTTATACATTTCATGCTCAGTGTGTTTTTTTTTATACTACGTCGGTGGCAAACAAGTATACGGTCCGCCTGATGTAAAGCGGTCACCGTAACCTATGGACGCCTGCAACTCAAACAGTGTCACATGCGCGTTGCCACCCCATTAGAAACTTGTACACTCCCTTTTGCTGTGTTAAGTACACAAGTGTGCAATTAAATGTGGTTTATTTTAATTTGGAAGTAGACTTTCTAGGTCATAAAATGAGCAAGAAGACAGAACTTTTAGAATAGAAAATAAGACTAACGAATGAACATTTTGAACTCCGATAAACCTGTTTCACTGACACTAGTCGTCTAATATTATAGATGTCTTTGTTGTTTGACGACCTAACACATGCCTTCTTGAGCTTACCGTGGGCACATCTCGGACACTGGCGATCAAATATATGAAAGAGGCGCGTTCCTAGCACACATTCTAAGCTCGTGTAGGTGAACGCGTACCATGCTTGTATGAGTGAGATATGACAGGTTGACTGTTCGCGTTTTTGACAGACGGTAACTGTGAGGTAACCGAGAGGGGGTGGGCGGCGCTTTCAGCGGGGAGTGGACTCTTTATTATACTGTGCC
The DNA here is from genome assembly GCF_023078275.1 of Leguminivora glycinivorella. NCBI lineage: Eukaryota > Metazoa > Arthropoda > Insecta > Lepidoptera > Tortricidae > Leguminivora > Leguminivora glycinivorella. Next base: position 8,425,151 of record NC_062981.1, read on the forward strand.
GTGGGACTCAGTGAGTCTGTGTAAGAATGTTCTATTTATTTATTTATTTCTATCGTGCCTGACGTACCGTCCACGAAAGGTAAACTTTTCCAGTCAGTAGCCAATAGCAGTGCCAATTGTCCCTCTCACACACAATATAATTAATATCCATATAATATGTCGGTTTATAATATGTCGGTTAACAATCCATACTAATATTATAAATGGGAAAGTGTGTGTGTCTGTTTGTTTGTCCGTCTTTCACGGAAAAACGGAGAGACGAATTGACGTGATTTTTTAGGTGGAGATAGTTGAAGGGATGGAGAGTGACATAGGCTACTTTTTGTCTCTTTCTCACGCGAGCGAAGCCGCAGGCAAAAGCTTTTAAACTATAAGTTTCTAGGTCTAAGATTCCATGTATATTACGTAATATCTACGTAATCAAACGGAAGCACTTCCCTGAACAACCCAGTGATCTTACCACGCAATATCTTAAAGTAGGTACTACACTCACGACCGGAGCAAGACACGAACTGTGTACATTGAATTAGATTGATAAAATGCTGGTAACAATGTACAGTCAACCAATTGGAACCCTAGGCCACTCTACAACCCTGTCAAAATGACAAGCAGTAAGAGATTTCTTACAATCTGATTTATAACGTCACTATGATTTGATATATACTGTGAGTAGACTGACGTTTATTGTGATTTTGAGTGTAAATATTTCTGTAACTGTATTGATGAGTTTTTAATCCAATATGTACGCAAACTTGTTTTTAACCCTCGACGCAAAAACGACGTGGTGGAATGAGTTTGTCGTTTCTGACTATCTCTCTGTCTGTCTCTGTATGTGTCTGTCTGTGGCATCGTAGCTCCTGCACGGATGAACCCATTTAGATTTAGTTTTTTTTTTGTTTGAAAGCTTCGGAGGAGGCTGTAGGAGTCGGGAGTGTTCTTCATCATCATCATCATCACATCAGCCGAAAGACGTCCACTGCTGGACATAGGCCTCCCCCAAAGATTGCCACAATGACCTGTCCTGCGCCACCCGCATCCAGCGGACTCCTGCGACCTTCACCAGGTCATCAGTCCACCTTGTTAGGGGCCTACCCGCGGTTCGCCTTCCGGTACGCGGTCGCCACTCGAGAACCTTTCCGCCCCAACGGCCATCGGTTCTACGTGCAAGAGGAGTGTTCTTAGCCATGTTTTATAGAAATAGGTCATCGGAAGTTTTTTTTTAAATTTTTGATTTTGTTGTTAGGTTATTAACCCAATATGTGCTTGTGCCTAAACCTGTTTTTAGTTTTGTGCTCCTTGAGATGACAGGTTCCTACTAGTTTAAATGAATATGAAAGAGTGTAACATTATAGTATTTTATGCAACTGGTGGTTAAAAGAGGTCAAAAAAGGTGAGTGGCGTGGGTAACAATTTGAGGCGAAGCCGAAAATTGTTAATAAAGACGCCACGAGCATTTTTTGACTCAGTTAAACACCGTTGCATACAATATTTTTTCTACGACCAAGCACTTATTTTGAAAGAATTATAAATTCAACAAATACCTACTTTCAGTCATCTTAGTTATCTAGGTGGACCGCCTACCATTTTGAATATGCAGTTTGAGTGCAAACATGAAAATAAAACTGTCTATGGTATGGTTCTTTGAAGCCTAGCCACTAAGACGAATCGAGCCGAGTTGAATCGAGTTCTCATACATTTGAATGCGATTCGACGCGTCGCCAATGAACGCAGCAGAAAACGAAGGAGTCTCGACTCTGCGAATTGGTTTGTTAAGTTGGTAGCAATGTATTTACTGAACTGTAACAGCTATATCGTGCTACTTCTACTAAATGTTTTCAGGGTATAGACTAGATAGACTTGTCCTGACATCTTTTATGTAGGGTTTTAAAGTTCTATGCACGACCTTGTAAGTCACGAAAAACAGTACGGGAATAGAAAAAAGAAATTAATAAATAATGAATAAATAAATATTATACGACATTCTTACATAGATTGACTGAGTCCCACGGTAAGCTCAAGAAGGCTTGTGTTGTGTAGCATTTTTACTCACAATCACTGAGTAGAAAACCACCGTTCGGGCAATGGGTTAAGAGATATATCCACGTCGTCCCAGCGATCTTACACACACGGCCGGTTCAAGTCACGTACAGTGTGTATTGAATTACAGGGATAAAACGGTCGCTGAGAACAGTGAATAGGTGGGTCTTAGGAATTAAAGTTCTAGGAATCTGTGAACATATGGGTGATTTTTTATTTTATTTTAGTAGACTACACACCTACTGACCTTTTCCAGTATCAACTTTTGGACCATTCATTACCCTCCTTGCGTTATCCCGGCATTTGCCACGTCTCAGGAGCCTGGAGTCCGCTTTGACATCTAAAGATAAGATTAGGCGTAGGCACAAATCTGACTTTCTAACCCGAAGGGTAAAACTAGACCTTATTGTAGTATCTACTTTTGAGTAGCCGTGAAGTATTCGGAAACAATGCGACCTTAATTTGTTACATAATGGCCGAGTTCTATAGAAAGGACCGGAGCAAAGGACGAGACCTAGTTCTGACTTAGGTCTCGGTCCACGTAAATATTTACTTTTTTTCTACTCACGAACTGTTATTCGTCATTTACAGGGACGTGCAGTCGTGCATAGATCTTTAAAACCCTACATAAAATTCAATTCCCCAAAGCCGGGCAAGCTTCCCGCGCATGCGCGCAGTAACATTAGAAATAGAAAACGCATTGTTTGCCTTTGTAACCATGGCAACGCATTATTATAACGTTACTGCGCGCATGCGCGGGAAGCCGGCAAGGGATGGCTTTGGGCAGCTGGCACAAGCGTTGACAGTTTCACGAAAGTTATTCTAGAAAACTATTAAAAACTAAGTGCACGGTCTTAGAAAAAGTATTGTATGCAACGGTGTTTAACTGAGCCAAAAAATACTCGTGGCGTCTTTATTAACAATTTTCGGCTTCGTCTCAAATTGTTACCCACGCCACTCGTCTTTTTTGACCTCCTTTAAACGCCGGTTGCATAAAATACTATTCTTCAAAAAGCAAAGTGCATGCGTATTTAACTTAAAGTTCAAAAAGGAATATCTAAGTGACAAAGAGTAAACATTCTCATTACTTGACTTGTATTTAAATACAGTATTATGTGGTATAAATGGATACATTAACTACCTGAATGCCACAATCCTTTTACTAATAAAGCAAAGAGCAGAAACACCGAAACCCACTTTAGCTTTTCTTTTCACAAAACTAAAAGCAACTTAATGTAGATTCACCTAATTCCTCAGCCTACCTTTTACGTTATTTACTTTAGGGGCTACATTAAATTGTGTACAGTTACTTACATTATATTTACGCATTATTATTCGATATAAAATATTTTTTGGAACGGAAATTCTTATGTAACTGTGTCGTAAATATGAAAGATTGTATCGAGTTTCGCGACGAAAGACTTATTAGAGATCCAAATATTGATTACGTATTGAATTCATGGGTTTTGTAAGCTTTTGCTTAGTTTTACATTTCTCATCTTAGTGACAATGACGACATTGTAATAAAACAGATTATTCAAGCTGAATTTATTTATTGGTGGAGGGTTTATTTCATCAAATAAACAACGCGATTGATAAACAAAATAAACATACGTGACAGAAACGAAAAGTGGGGAAATTATTATTAAAATAATAAAAATTGTGATTTATACGTAAATTAATTATTTTAATAGAAAACATAATCCCGCCAATGAGACTGCCTTTAGATGGATGACTGAGGATAAATATACGCGTTCACAAAATAACTTCCGATTTTCTTCAACTCGAAGGTTTTTTTTTGTTACTTTTATTCTAAGGCCTTCAGTAAACAAAAGCTGACGTTTGTCGTTGACTAGCCAAAAACAAACGAAGACACACGTCAGCAGCTAAGCCGGGACAAATGACGAGCACCGAATTTTCCGGCTGGCAGCCAACATGGCTTGTTCGTTGGGGCGCAAGACGTGTAGGGTTAATCCGAGCCCTGTTGCTATTAGTTGCGGATATGCGGGCGAGGCTTGCCAGCGTAGAGCGACATCGACATCTGTGATTCATCCGATGTACAAGTCTCGACGGGAGATGTCAATCGTGTCAGCCACGGAAATATGATTAGCAGGTTAAGAGTGAATATGTTTAACTGACGTGTAAAATCTAGAGACAACTCACTAAAGCGGCTTTTCAGGTTAAATTGTCATACTTATAAGGGACGATCAAGAACTCATTCGCGCAATGGCGCAACTCTATTCGACATGTATCGGAAAGCTAAAGTTAGGTCAGAACTACGAATTTATCACGCAGACGCGGTGGTCAGACGCTAACCTAACCGGTGGTCAGACGCGATAAAAAAAATCACCAAGCTTAAAACTTTTTGAGACTGTTGAGGACGGGAACACTTAGACGTATGGTATCCAGGAAAATCTGCAAACTAGACAATACCAGCAATCTTCAGCAGAAAATATGCCGTATTCGAAGAAAAAACGAACACGTTCATTGTTTTTATAACCGTATATGTTAATGTCTTCATAATTAAAGTACCTACATGTGTACTCCTGAAACTCGCTAAACTATACACACAACAGTCCATGCATACCAAGTACAGGTAATGCAATATGCCGGAGGGCCAGTGTTCAGTGTGTTGACCGAATTCTCCCAAGACGCTAGGATTGGGTGAATACTAAACGTGAGTGCGACACTGATATAGGTTATGTGGGTGTTGTAGGGTAGGGTATGCCAACAATTGTAAAATGTCGGGTAGTTAGACCTAGAATAAAGTTAGTTCTTAGTATCCAGCCTGCGTTTTACTTAATACTTTCCATTGGCGCAGTCGAGATTTTTAAATAACTATCGAGTAATTACGCGTTTTGAAGTGTATTTTCTTTTAAATATGAGTGTAGTGCGCTGAGCATAATAAAGTTTCGCGAGTTGAAAATGCCGATCGGTAAAATCGAAGCATTTGATCTAAACTCTAAATGGCCGGCTTACGTACGACGTGTCAAACAGTTTATTAAAAGAAATAAAAGAGACCTTAAAAGTGCCGACGTTAAAAGGCAGTTGAAGACGCGACTTACTCATTTAATGTGCACCCTTTGTGCTTTTGACTACCCGGAGACAAAAACATTCGATGACCTCGTCAAATTGGTTTCGGATCACCTCGAGCCGCAGCGTTCAGAAATCGCCGAGCGTCATGTTTATCGACAACGGAGGCAGACAGCCTGGCGAAACGTAAACGCGTGGCGTACGTTTTCTACAAAGCCTAAAAATTTTCGTTCATTCCCTTCATGCCAATTTTCACGAAATTACCTTCAGGTATGTATAAAATGCCATATTAATGTATCTAGCTGAAACGTCTGCAAACGAGGCTATTAAGCTGTTTCCACATTATCTCTTCTAATAAGCTTAAAATGTCATATCTCCTTTGATACTTGACATATTATTAACTGCTCCAATAATTCGTATCGTAGAAAATCAACATTCTATTAAGCTTTTTTAGGAAGAGGAAAACTCGGAACCTACCTACACGAGGACGAAATTCACGCCTTCGAAAATGTTATTAGAGTTCGAACGTGTCAACCCCTTAATCTGATTATTATCGGCAGAAAAAACTCTTCAGGTATTTTTTGCAATGATATCGATGGAAATATTTTACATACATACATACATACAATCACGCCTGTTTCCCAGAGGGGTAGGCAGAGATCACGGATTTCCATTTACTACGATCCTGACAAACCACTTTCGCTTCACACACTTTCATAACATTTCTCATACACGCTCGTCGGTTTCGAGTACTTCTGACCTGGCCTCTTTGCAATATTTCCCCGATTTGATCAAGAAAAGTTCGCCTAGGTCTTCCACTACCAACTGACCCTTCCACTCCTTTTTCATATACTTTCTTCGTTAATCTCCTCTCATCCATCCTCTCTACATGCCCAAACCACCTTAACATACCCATCTCAATCTTTGTCACCACATCTACATCCACTCCACACTTCTCTCTTATCACGCTATTTCTGATCCTATCACTCAACTTTACACCAGCCATGCTTCTTAACGCTCTCATTTCTACGGCATTCACTTGACTTTGAAGTCTTTTCTCCCACACCCAACTTTCACTACCATACATAAGTGTAGGCACCAAAACTCCTCTATGCACCGCCAGACGTGCTTTTTGCGACACTTTCTGGCTGCCCATAAAAGCGTTTAGTGCTCCATTCACTCTATTCCCAGCATTCACTCTCCTTTCAATATCTTTTCCATGTTTACCGTCCCTTGTAAACAACGTTCCCAAATACACAAACTCTTTCACTTGTTCCAAACTTTCATTATCGATCTCAATTTCGCAATCTGTCATAATCTCATCTCTTTCAAATACCATTACTTTCGTCTTACTGACATTCATTCTCATTCCTTTCCTCTCAAAGGATGCATGCACTCTTGTTACCATCAGTTGTAACTCCTCGGCCGACGACGCAAGTAATACTAGGTCATCGGCATATAGGAGACATTTGACCAGTAACCCTTCCATTCTCAACCCACAATCATAATCTTTCAGATCTTGCAAACAACTATCCATGAATAAATTAAACAGCCACGGCGACGCTACACATCCCTGTCTAACACCCTTTTCGATGCTAAACCACTCAGTGTATGACCCGTTTATTCTCACGCAAGCACTGGAATCCTCATAAAGAGATTTCAGTGCTTGAACGAGTTGACTGCCTACTCCATACATGGACACTACCGACCACAATTCATTCCTCATCACTCTATCATACGCCTTTTCCAAGTCCACGAAAGCGCAATAGACCTTTTGACCTTTGGCCAAAAACTTTTCGGCTATGCATCGTAAGGAAAAGACTTGATCCGAACATCCCATACCCTTTCTAAATCCCGCCTGTGCATCCCATACTTTCTCGTCGGTTACTCTCACTACTCTCTCAATCAACACTTTCGCATACAGTTTTCCGACGATGCTGAGTAAGCTAATGCCCCTGTAGTTTTTGCAGTCCAGTCGTGAGCCTTTTCCCTTGTAAAGAGGAACGATGACGGCCTTGCACCAGTCCTTAGGTACCCGGCCGGTACTGAAGCACAAATTGAAAAGGCGATACAACTGACTCGCTACAATGCCCTGTCCAGCCTTCAGCATCTCGGCGGAGACCTTGTCATATCCTGCAGCCTTACCTGATTTCATACCTTTCAATGCTTTCACAATCTCATCCATGCTAATTTCATCCATTGATAAGTTTCCATTCAAACCTGAGGTTAGCATATTTGCTTCCTCCCTTTCAAACAAGCTTTCAAAATACTCCTGCCATCTCTTTAGAATACATTCTTCCCCATTCAGCAAACTTCCATTCGAATCTTTCACCGATTTTAGCTCAGAGTCTGAACTCTTACCTCTGGCTAGGCGAACGGATTTCCAGAAGAACTTTATGTTCGTCTGAAAATCTTGCGACAATCTTTCATCCATTTGATCATTAAGTTCATCTTTCTTTCTTTTAACTAATTCTTTCACACGCACTTTCATACTTCTATAGTTATCCTTCGCTACATTCACCTCATCAAAAGAGGCTTTATGGGCTCTTTGATTAGCTCGTGCTGCTAACCAATCCCGCCATAGCTTCTTAAAATCTTCTTGGAAATATTTTGTAAATAAAATATAATTTTTTGTCGGTTGTCATGGCACGATTGGCACGGGACGCTTTTTATTGATTTGATCGCTTAATTTGACGTCCATAAGCGGATTGGAAATACATGTGAATGACTAAATTTTATCTCATTTTTTTAGGGTTCCGTACCTCAAAGAGGAAAAACGGAACCCTTATAGGATCACTCGCGTGTCTGTCTGTCCCTCTGTCACAGCCGATTTCTCCGAAACTACTGGACCGATTTACTTGAAATTTGGGTCACGTATGTATTTTTAACAGCTTAAGTTGTATTTTTTTATCGATGGAATGATATTTTTATAAAATGATAAGTTTAATATTTATTATTTATCGATGATTCTAATGAACACAAGTTAAATTATAATCTATTGAAAATAGTTCAACTTGTGCTGTCTTAAAGTAGTCACACTACTATGTATATAAATTAAAACCGAAATAAATTACACATATGAAAGAAAAAGTGACCAAGTCCTCTGGTGCCTGAGGCTGGATACGAACCAGCGTACCCTCCAATCGCGGGAGATGCCTCTTAATCCGCTCGGCCACCCAGGTCACAGCTGTCGAGGTCGAAATTATCTCTCATATGAGTAATCTATACAAGGACTCGTAGCGCCCTCTGTCCATCCCTAGGGTAGAACGGTATGGTCCTTGCCCCCCGTGTGAACCAAACTCAGGTTGATTTCGACACAGCTCGAGAGATGGCGCTGTTAAATCAATTCTAATGAACACAAGTTAAATTATAATCTATTGAAAATATTTCAACTTGTGCTGTCTTAAAGTAGTCACACTACTATGTATATAAATTAAAACCTAGGACTTGGTCACTTTCTTTCATATGTGTAATTTATTTCTGTTCTTACTCCAATATAAATACTGAGCGAGTTACGCGACTAATTCTAATATGCCACGTCTCTAGGGAAAGAAAACTACATTTTCTAATTACAAAACAAATGACGCTCAGCTCGCTGAAAACAATTTTCTTTCCTATTCTTCTCACCGCAAAGTCCAATTTGCCATGAGATTTAATATAAATGGCGCGGTGTAGGAAAGTGAAGTATGTGCCTAGCCAACGTCACAATCGCTTACGCTTCGCTTTGTAGGTTCTTTATTGCTCTTATGGTAGTGGCGTGTGGCGTGATCATAGAAATAGGATGTCAAAGAAGAACTTTAATCAAATATCAAAAGTAAGACCAAAATTGGAACAATTTTAGCCTTATTGAGAAAGGCAAAAAAAATAAAAAATCTGAAAAATATACATCCCGTATCGGATCGGATAATGTAAAAACTCAGTAACGGTTAAATCAACAAGTAAATCATCCACTGTATCTGAAAATTCCGTTTATTAAAATAAAAACAAGTCACTAGCGAGCACTATCGATGCAAAAATGGTCACGTTTTCTCATTTGCTTTCTATTAAACTCATGGGATGTTCATATTATACGTGATAGCGATAGGTCCTTTTTTGCACCCTTTAGCTATATTTAAGCGTTCGCGAAATGTTAGGTCTGTGGGCGCGACAGAACTAGACTGCGTTTCGTCAGCTTAGCATCAATGGTTGTCACTTTGGCTAGGCTTGTAGTGTATTTAATTTGCACAACCCCTACGAACGAAACCGCAAATGTAATTGGAAGGCGAGAGTTGACAGTGTAATTTATTATATGAACTTTAGTAAATATTCTACTGAAGTTGGTAAGTGCTTAACGATGAAAGTTTTAAATGTCTTTTCGTTTTAGTACCGTCTGTTTGTACATTTGTTACTTTTGTGGTACTTAATGACTTTACTTTGAATTTATTTATTTATTTATTTAAACTTTATTGCACAATTGGAAAAAAAGTACAAATGGCGGACTTAATGCCTTGAGGCATTCTCTACCAGTCAACCATAGGGCCAAACAGAAATTCGCGAATGTGGGTGCAGTAAGAAAAATAAATTTAGAAAGCATGACAACTATTGACAAGTATAGCAATATAATTTACATACAATCAATATAATACATAAATAATACGTTCATATCATTACACGTATACATATACACAAATATAAATACAAATATACATACAAATAATATATTATAAACATTATGCATATGGGCGAAGGAGAACTAATTAACTTGAATATGAGAGATCGTCAAATACGTTTCTGAGGCAATTATGTTTTTAAACAGTCAATAGCCAGGTCCATGCAGATCGAGGCATCCATTGTATAGGCTACTAGACTCTTATCTTTGGCACAAGAAATTATTGTTTCTTGTAGTATTTGACATAAGCAACCAATGTTTATAGATTTTGGGTATTAAAAGTGTATGATGGCTAAGTATTTTTGATTAAAAATGCGTGTAATATTTTTTAAACTTTGGCCATCGAAAATGCTGTGAGTTAGAGTGCCTAACTTAACTTCATGTCGAGTCAATCATGCAAAGCTTTGATTCCTACTTTCATCCACACAATCTTTTATTTCTCAAATACTTCAAAAATCTCAACATTTACGAATACACTAGTCAGTCTTTAAGCGGCTTAATATCGAAGAAAGAGAAAAGAATTCGCCAGCTTATCCAAAGTGGCGATAAAATATTCCTTTAGATGTTCTTAGTGTTAAATAATCTGGCTTTTTTGTTGCAGGTGGCGCCTTAGGCAGCCAAGGGGTGTCCGTCTCCACTCAGGTAAGTTTTATACTTACAGTAACTACTAGTAATAAATAAATAAATAAACTACTAGTATGTTGAGTTAATAAATACTGTTTAAAATATCTACAGCTTTATTGGTACATTCCCTGCAAGCTTTCTAAGTGCAAGGCATGAGTGAATGCTCGAAGCGTAGCGTTCGGCAGGGCGGGCGAGCGTGCGCCCACCCTATGAAGCATCGTCTGAGGACACTATGAGCTTCAAACTTTGTACGTATGGCGCCTTCGAGACTGCCTAAGGCAGTTTTTTACTCTGAGCTAGCCACAGGTAAACGGCTGGAGGGCAGTACCTTACGTTACAGAGATGTCCTAAAACGCTACCTGTCAGCCTGCAGCATATCATGCGAGTCGTGGGAGGAGCTTGCAACTCGGAGATCGGACTGGCGAACTGCTGTCAATATGGGACTTAATAACTTTGAGCTAACCCGACCTGATGACCTTGACGCCAAACGTCAGCTCCGAAAATCTCGGCCCAAGCCCTCCTACAACTACACTTACAATTCTTCTGGTCAGCTCTACTGTGCTCCGTGCTGTCGGACTTTCAAAACCAAATTCGGATTTGCAAGTCACGCTCGTGCTCATGCACGTAAAATTTTTAGCTTAATAAATAGTATTTCTGTCTTCATAAGTAGTAATAATATTTTAATTAAAAATTGTCAGGATGTCGCCGTCGATGGATACGTCTGGGAGGGAGGACATCATCATAATAGTAGCTAACGGGATGTTGAGTTGAGTAGTATACTCTAGTTTATTTATTTATTTATTTATTTATTTATTTATTTATTAGTAAAAACATGTTTACATGACATTACAGTAAAACCAATGCGTCACGAAACTTAGATTTTAACAAAAAAGAGAGAAAATAAATAGAACAAAATTAAAAATAAAATTAAACAATTGATTTGGGCGATGACGTCACAGCGTGGCTCCGTTGCGTCGTTTATGACTTCTGCAGTTGTAAAGTGGTACATGCACTGCAAGCTTTCTTAAGGTCTGTTGCACCAAACCATCTGTCAACATGAAGTTTCATAGATCTTGCGCTGCGTGACGATGATCAGGTTTGGTTGATACAACTGGCACCCGTGGCACTACACTACGCAGTACGGCGAAAGTGCGGCGCGATATTTTGCATGATGGTGTAGGAGATACGCTAAACTGCGCACACGACGCCCCACTTGCGCCTCCGCGTCTTATGGGTTAGATACACTGAAAATTTTCAAAGCTATTATAGAACCAAGCCACTGTAAATTACACGATCTATATGAACGATATACCGGAAAGCCCTGGGACCTGTCAAGAGAGATGATGGCACGAGGAGGATAAGGAGGAATGCCGAAATAGAGGAGTTGGTGGGCGAAGCGAATATCATCGGGGTAACCAAATCCCACAGACTTCGCTGGTTCGGCCACGTACTAAGAATGGGAGAGGATGGGGCTGCCAAGAGGGCGTATCTGGGAAGACCAACTGGTAGCCGCCCGGCGGGTCGGCCCAGATACCGCTGGGTAGACAGTGTGATGGCGGATCTATGTCAGCTACAACAGCCGATAATTGGCAGGAAGCTGCGCAGGATCGAGATAGGTGGCGTGCTCTCGTTTTGGAGGCCAAGATCCTCTTTGGATCGCAGAGCCATACTAGTTAGTTATATAAAAGGTGCCCGGCGCAGCAGTGCTACCGCTTCAAGCGTTCATTGCGCAGTAAGCGATAGCCGAAAAACGTAATTGGGGGTTGAGGCAAAACATATCCAAAACTGTATTTCAACTGTACGTTATGCAGCCGCGCCATTTAAATACAAGTGGATGAAGTGGATACAGGTATCCCAAACGCTCAGAGGATTTATCGGAAATCTGCTTCAAACGAGTGCTTTCAGTGTCAATCTAAAAGTCCATTTGACGGGTTGGTGCACAAAAAATGTATACTTAGATTCATATTTTATATGGAAATGTTATATCACTTTGAGTTGGTTTTCTTTCATTTTTAACCCCCGACGCAAAAAGGACGGGGTGTTATAAGTTTGACGTGTCTGTCTGTCTGTCTGTCTGTGTGTGTGTGTGTCTGTCTGTGGCATCGTAGCTCCTGATCGGATGAACCGATTTCGATTTAGTTTGTTTTGAAAGCTGAGTTAGTCGGGAGTGTTCTTAGCCATATTTCATAAAAATCGGTCCACTATGTCGCGGTCGGGGTTTTTTTTCAAAATTTTAATTTTGTGGTTAGGTTATCTAAATGTGTTCTTTACCTAGATAAAATGTCGAAAATGGAGTCCCTGGCAGTTATAATTTCATGACGTGTCTTCGTGTAATCCTGAAAACAAACTTGACGAGGTCGAGATGCTAATATACTACCATAAAAATGAATCATAAATCATAAATCATATTTTATTTGTAAACATAGGTACATATAGATCTTACATGGAGTTGTGTCAGTGTCGCTATGCTTTGCCTGTAGGCATACAAATATTTTTTGTGGCGATTGAGCATGCAGCAAATATTAAACAAATAAGACCTGAGACTAAACCTAATCTTAATGATATTCTACAATTCAGAATCGGAGAGAAATTCTTTAATAGAATAGTAGGCTTTCCTTGCCAAAAATTTAAATAGACTTTTTTTGAAATCTACCATGTCACCTAATTCTAGTATGTTGTTTGGTAATTTATTGTAAATCTTAGGTGCCATACCGAAAATACTTTTCGCAAGAAGAGCCGTTTTTATTGAACGTGTGTAAACTTGATTACATCGCCGAGCGCTATTGGAAACAGAGAATTGGCTAATATTATTTTTGACATAGACGGCTGATTCAAAGATATACAGACAAGGCAATGTTAGAATATTATATTTAATGAAATGTGGTTTGCATGTATCATCTATTTGTAAATTACACATCGAACGTAAACATTTTTTCTGGGCTTTAAAAGCTCTTAGTCGATCTGTAGAGTTACCCCAAAATATGACGCCATATCTCAAAGCTGAGGTAACATAAGCTTGATAAGCTGTTAATACTGCCGATTCATTTACTTTTTTACTTAGATTATATAAAGCATAAGAATGTGAATTAAGTTTTTTACATACAATGTCAATCTGATCTTTCCATGTAGCATGAAGCATGTTCTCGCAAAAAAGAGCCATTTTTCGTAACTATATTTTTATAATATCATCGTAAAATGAAACTGCTATTAAATTTTACTGTGGAGTAGATTTATAAGATAAAGTAATTTATTGTTCACAGTGTTATTTGAGCACTTACCTACTTGCCATTGCAAGATTTTAGGAGATCATAAACTACTTTTAGATGCTGTTTTATTTCGAAAGTTAAATTATGAGCCATGCAGTAAAGTCGAATAAGGTAGTTATGTAGTGTAGGTATATCAAATAAGTTGTTCATAAACTGAAATAAGCCAGGTTTGGACATTAGGAGGCCCTGGTATTTTTTTCTTTACATTTGCCTTAATAGTTGTGTGACTACTAAATAATACAAATTAAAATATTTTTTTATGAAGTGACCGCTCACCGTAGTGAGCTTAAATGGGACTGGGCGGGACACGTCTGCCGGATGCCGGATGCCCTGTGGGCCAAGATAGCCACACGTCGGGTGCCACAAATTGTAAGGCGTCGCGGCAGACCTCGCCAGAGATGGCGTGACGAGCTTGACGCCTTTGACGAGGACTGGTGGGAGACTTCAGGGGATAGGAATGCGTGGAGGAATTTGAGGGAGGCCTTTGCCCTATGGGCCCTATGGGCCAATATGGGCTCTTAATAATAATATAATATGACCGTCAGTGACCCTGATCACCCAGAGCGACAAAGTCACTCAGTAGATATTTAATTTCTTTCGTCGTTTCTTTTGTTTTAATAATATTAACTACCGCAATAAAATTCTCTAATACTCTAATAATTATCTAATACTCATTTCACACTTACAAATTAAAAATTAGGTAGGCACTCAAACATCAAAACATCTTACACTCAACATGAAATCGAATAAAACGGTTCTCATTGCGGGACCAGGTATGTATAATAAACTACCCGACAGCATAAAAAATATTAAAAGTGAAGCCACATTCTATAATAAATTAAGGAAATGGCTGACTATTAATGCTTTTTATGACATCTCCGAATATTATAATACTTATGCATTTTAATGTTTAATCATTACATACTATTTTTTTATTTGTATGTCTTTCCCATCACGGAACAATGGTATTCCGGACCTTTGGGAGGCGTGCGCGGGGCCGAAGCCAACACGTAGAGGCCCTTTCGACACTTTAATGAAATGTAAGGGGTACATCGAGCGGATGTTGCCCTTGCCCGTATCATGGGACACACGCAGAGGCAACACCCGCCAGGGTGTAAGGACTATTTGAGAGTTAATGGAATCTAAAATGAACTGGTCTATTTTGATGAAAGTGATGGACTAAATACTGGGTTATGGATAAAAAACCGGACGCCTGCCTACTAATAAAACGGTATCCAATTTTATTTCCGGCAGACGGTGACTCGTCCCCACAAGATGGGCCCCCACAAAAAGCGACATCCAGGATGGCTCAAGGGCAACACCGGTGTGAGAATTCAAGGGTGTCGAGAGGTGTACACCGCTTTCTGCCCAGTGGCTGTGAAGCCACTGCACCAACTCGCGTCTTATGCAAATTTTCACTTCCACCCCTGGGGCATGTAGCCCTAACGACTCCACTCTGGACGGCCAGCCAAGGCAAGCCAGAGGTAGAGGGTACTGTCCCACCCACCCGCCTTACGGCTAACAGGACTCCCCAGGAGCACTCGGGTACGTGGGGTCGCTGTTCCCCAACAGCTCGCCACAAGCTGCCCTGCGTTGACTGATTGCACTGGTAAAACCAATGGGCGATGGGGTCGTCACATCCCTACGCCTTTTTTTATTATTATTATTATTGTTCGACATCTAATTTTTTTTAAATTAATTATTGAATTTGTTTGAGGGTGTATCTTCTATTTTTTTAAATGTAATATTGTATTGTACCCTAATTATGATAATTTAACTTTAACTTTGACATGTAAAATTTTTAATTTTATGAATAAATGAATATGAATATGAATATACTCACATTCATTCTTCTTTTGTGAAGTAAATCCATTCGTAATTATATTTATAATTAGTTTATTCATTTGAACACGGCTACAGAAGCTATTGAATACAAATTAAGTAACTTTATATGCATTAATGTTAAAATGGCTTCAGCTTCACACTCTCAGAGCCTTATTAATGAAATTTTCAAATAATCTCACATGGAGCTTCAAATTTTGGTATCAATGTATCCAACACGTGTAAGCGATTTGTTAACGTTCGTTTGTTTACTTTATCTTATACATACATAACAGGATGGGATCATGTGAGTATTTGAGGTATGTTTTACTTGACATGCATGGGTAATATAATGAGTTTCCACTATAGGCTACTTGACCCTTTTTTAAAGTCTGTCTTATATAAAAATATTAAATATTATAGGACATTCTTACACAGATTGACTGAGGCCCACGATAAGCTCAAGAAGGCTTGTGTTGTGGGTACCCAGACAACGATATATATAATATGCAAATACTTATATACATAGAAAACATCCTTGACTCAGGAACAAATATCTGTGCTCGTCCCACAAATAAATGCCCTTACCGGGATTCGAACCCGGGACCGCGATATATGATTAATTACTGTCCAGTTCACCGAAATAAAATATTACCATATTTTATTTATGACCTAAAACAGCAAAAAATATTTTTTAAGTATACTTTTACGTAACCAGGCGAAAACGACACAGTCATGTTAATCTATAGATTATCTGTGCATCAGGTCATTCTACTTGAATACAATATTTTCTGACTTTTAAGTATGAGGCATAAAGTTCCTGTGAACTGGTGAACTCATAAATAGGTCTTGATACGGTTGTTACTTAAGGGGCTCCACACGCTTTTCGTCGATTTTTGACAAGTTTTGAGTTAAAACTCCTAAATTTGCACTACAGACAGAATTATAATACCAACTACTTACCATCGCTCCTTCAATCTTTTATCTCTATTCGTTAGAGACATATTTTGAAAAAAAAAATACATATTTATTTTTTTATAATTTTTTTAAACATGGTCTAAAAAACACTTTTATCGAAATTTGAATTTAGTGCCCGAAATCGAAATGTTTGGATTTACCTGTGACTATCCCAAAATTCAAGAAAACTTTTAATTTTAAACTATTTAAAACAAAAGTTATGACCAAAAAAACAGTTTTTGACCCTAAAATTGTTCAACTTTCATGCCAAACACAGAGACAATGAGCTGAGAAGTAATTATTTAAAAAAAAAGTAATTAATTATGAGATACTATTTTGTTTAAAGACGATGTTAATATGATGGTTTTAGAAACTATCATAAAATCAATGGATTCAAATCGAAGCTCATTGGCACAGGGAACACCCTTAAGAAAGCATTTGGATAAAAACAGGATAATTAACCAACTTGGTTGATGAATTAACATCAATGTTAATCTACTTAATATTTCAGAATACACCTGTAAATTTCAGATAATTACAATAACATTTATTAAGACAATAGCGGAACCAAAATGAACCGAAGCCTATTCCCGTGATGAGCCGGCTAATTTACGAGGCGATCTTCTTTTAATGAAATTCTTGCGACGCAAGGACTGTGGAAAGTGAAAACCCTTTGTTTTAGTCTTCAGGTGTCTGCCCTTTGCGTAGGAACAAGGCAAAAGAGGCGCAACGGATAGATGTCAAAATACTAAATAAGTTTTTTTGCAAAAATTTCATTTTTGGCACAAGCTTTTATCGCCGACTACCCTTCTTTCAACAGTCATCTACTGCTCTCCGAGACGTTTCTAAAAATCCCTTACTCGATGGGGATACGACGTTTCATAACAGAGTTCCTATGTCCACCTTTCTGCTCCATCATCAGATCATCTCCATGATACCATAATATTGCATTGTCACGTGATTTACTGTGTGCAAAATTTCAGCTCAATCGGAAATCGGGAAGTTTCTACGTTTTGACGCACACTAACATAACAAGGCAAGTTGAATAAAAGCTTGTATAAAATGGCTTAGGAACCTTTAATGAAAATGTTTCCAAGCGCTTTTACTATGGATAGAAAAAAACAATCTTAACATTTGCAGAATTTTTCATTATCCTCATCCTCCTTCGTTATCCCGGCATTTGGCACGGCTCGTGGGAGCCTGGGCTCCGGTTTATCAACTAATTCTAAGATTTGGCGTAGGCACTAGTTTCAAGAAAGCCACTGCCATCTGAATTTGCCACTCTAAGGGTAACTAGCTAACTAGACCTTATTGGGATTAGTCCGGTTTCTTTGCGATGTTTCTCGTCACCGAAAGTTCCGAAAAACTCAGTACTAATGAGCCGTGACCTCCAGATTGAAATCACGTTCTTACCACTAGGCCACTAGCGCTTAATTTATATTTTCAATAAAGTATAATCCGAAAGACCCAACAATTAACTGGCCTGCTAAGCCGCGATCCTGGGTCCGAATCCCGGTAAGGGTATTTATTTGTGTGATGACTGTGATAAGCACAGATATTTTTTCCTTAGTCATGGACGTTTTTTATGTATATAACCTATTTGTATATTATATATATCGTTGTCCGAGTACCCACAATACAAGCCTTCTTGAGCTTACCGTGGGGCTCAGTCAATCTGTGTAAGAATGTCCTAAAAAATTTATTTATTTAAATATGTATTTTCCTGATATCGCTTGAAGCCCGTCTCTTGTACCAAACCTGCTTCAAGTTGTGCTCAGTCAGGCGTGCATTCATTTTCTCTCCGAAATAATTATCCGTCGTTATTTTAATTACTCCCGCATTTTATTTAAATTAAAACCCCGAGTTTATTATTTATGTTTTCCTCTAATGGCCAAAATTAGGATAAGATAAATTGATTTGATTAAGCGATGGTGTTATCTAAATATTTTTGCGGAGAGTTTCAATGGGCAAATAACCTAAAAATCATTTATGTTAATGATTTTTAGATCAGTTTGCGGATGAGGATCAAGGTCCAGATTTATTTTGTCGTGTTTATCGCAGTAGTATTTTATGCAACTGCGTTGGCTGTGGCATGTGCACAGGATGGAACCCTCCCGTTTACCAAGCCGTGTTCTTCTAGGCGAAGTAGCGAATGCCGAAAGAGATGTTGGGAGGCCAGTGCTTCGCTGCAAAGGCTGAGGGACATGGCAGCCTTTGAGATCGATTACTAAAACTTGGAGAAGCGGACGGAGGCGAAAGTGCGTTGGAGATGGTTACAAGTTCGTCGATGAGACCTGGTTTGCGACACTTGCTGACAAAAGGGAAAGAAGACACCATAGCGAAACGTCGCAATCGGTTGCAAGCTTCCCTTGTCAGCGACGTCGCAAAGTATGTCGCTCTCGCATAGGTCTGTTTAGCCCTCAAAAGCGATGTCTCTCGGACATTGCACCATAAATCATCTGAAATAGACGCTAAGGCCAGTAGTAGTGTGTAAAAAGGGCCAAAAAACGCGAATGGCGTGAGTTACAAATTTTAATGTTACAATACAACTAAGGACTGTTCGAGACTAATTTATTTAGTAAAAGTTTTTATTGCTCAAAATCTTTAAATATCTGTGTTTATTATTTACAAATTAGCACGAAAATAAATCCTCGCCATTCGCTATCTAAATCAGGCTGACTGGTCAGATATGATAAAACCATCTGTCCACATTTCCACATTTCATACACAGAACAACTTTTATTCCAATTGCTGCAAACCGGTCGCCCATAAAAGTCAGAATACTCTGAATGCAGAAATAATTTATGTTCCCACTGCAATTCGCACGTGCACTCCTTTTAGAATAAAATGGAAGGCCAATTTTATTTCAGCAGTTTGATACTCGTAAATTATTGTCTCGTTTTGATACCATCTTGAGTTATTCAAACCTCGGAACTTTACTTTTTGAACCATTTTAGGGAATTGCTGACGACACCGAAATTGTACATTACGATACAAGTGCGGAAAAAAGGAAGCTCGAAACTAGTGGACGTAAATGAAAACACGACCGAAGGGACTGCCTTAAATCGACACGAGTTTCGCACGCGTATCGTACGATTTTATTCAGTACAGTTAGCCCTCTGGAGTTTCGACCTGACAAAAAATTACCCACTTCTCGCACGAGTGCGATAAAAAAGCTTCATCTGTACTGAAATAGGTAGTACATTACGATACAAGTGCGAAAAAAAGGAAGTACGAATTTCCTTTTTGCACGTGTATCGTACGAAAAACGTACAGATGGCCATCCGAAAGTTTCGACCTGACATATAATGAAATTAATGAACCACTTCTCGCACTAGTGCGTAAAAAAAAACACCATCTGTACTGGAAAAGATGTTGATTATTTATAATATTATAATATGTCGTTCTTGACCGGTCGGCGCCCCAGCTGTAACGTAGCAAAAGCAATGGTTCAGCACTCGTTAGCTTACATAACCTTCACGTATGACGCAAGTCGCTGCGTTACCAACTTTCTACATGAAAAATTCATACAAAGGTTCTATAAAAAAACTATTGTTATTCAATTTGCGTCTGGAACAGTGACATCTTTCAGGAAATTTGGACAACAGTCTTAACATACTCCATAACGGCCCGAACAATTAACTTCAGTTGATCACCTTTCACATGTTATTAACATCCTTTACAAATTACATCAAAAATCCTTTATAAAAGTATAAATTTAAAATTCAATGAGCGCTAAA
This sequence comes from Leguminivora glycinivorella, assembly GCF_023078275.1. Lineage (NCBI taxonomy): Eukaryota > Metazoa > Arthropoda > Insecta > Lepidoptera > Tortricidae > Leguminivora > Leguminivora glycinivorella. Next base: position 8,445,277 of record NC_062981.1, read on the forward strand.
CTCTTGCCCATGCAAGAAGAACATATAACGTAGTGTGAAACATTTTTCTACTACTTTCCGACTTATGATCTTGTTTGACATCGGTTTACATGTTCAAACACGATATAAGAAGATAAGGGTTTTAGCCCTGTGTCAAGGGGGAAATTCAATTCCTTTGCCTTGCGATTCTTATAAATATGACATCGAAGATAATTGAGAGGAAAACATTGACTGTAAAAGGAACACGATGTGTATAGTAAACGAAAGGAAATTGGAAGTCTTTAACGAAAAGACATACGAAGTTTTGTGAAAATAACTGGTTAGATGTGAATATATATATATTTTAGTCTTATTTATTTTGTACGTCATGTAGTATACATCCTATGTGATCAAGTGGGCTAGGTGGGGTGTGTAATGATTGGTATAACTTTTTTTGGTATAGTAACATTTGATATAACAACATTTGGTATATTTTTAAAGGATATAATCACTCATTTTACATAATTAACATTTGGTATAGCCACAAAGGATCTACTTTTATTTTGTATAATCATTATTTCGTATAACAATTATTTATAATAACCGCTATATGGTATAACTATTTATTGATATACGACTAGTATAATATAACTAGCAAACAGTATAAAACATTTCATGAATTAATTTTATTCTTTTTCTAAGGGATCACAGTTCTAACCTAACCTAACCTACTTTCCTGACAGTAGATGTGTTCAGGGGTCACAGTTCTGAGCTAACCTAACCTATTTTTCTGGTAGCAGCGCGTTGTGTGTTGGGGTCACAGTTCTAAGCTAATCTACTTTTCTGGTAAATGGTGGATCTAATTTATTGTACAATTTTTTTTTATTCTAATTGTGCTTTAGACAAAATTAATTTGTGTTATACAATTTATTTATTATCGGAAATAAGCATTATACTAAAAGTATGTTATAATAAATGTTTTTCGAAAAAATGATCATTATATTAAATAAGAATTATACAATTTGTTAGTATATTATTTGTTGTTATATGATTCAATAATTATATCAAATGATCGTACTTACTTACAATCTTTACAAAGTAATATTGATCGGGTTTATGAATGGAGTCTTGTAAACAAACTTCAGTTCAATGTTGACAAATGTGCGGTTATTACTTTTAGTAAAGTGCGTAGTCCCCTGTGTAGGCAGTATCTCCTGGGGTGGAAACCTATCGCCCGTGTCACATCAATACGTGACTTGGGGGTTGTTTTAGATTCCCACCTTAACTTTCACGAGCATATGATAATGCTTTCTGCAGACTGTTACCGCAGGCTTGGGTTTGTTGTCCGCAACGCCAAAGAATTTGACGATCCCAGGGCCATAAAGCTTCTTTATGCTGCCCTCGTGAGAAGTAAGCTAAAGACAGCCTCAGCCGTTTGGAATCCCCATGAAGCGTCCTATATCCTGCTGCTTGAAAAGGTCCAAAAAACATTTTTGCGCTTCTTTTATAAAAAAATGTACGGGTATTACCCTTTCTTGTACCCAACAAAATTCCTTTTGGGGACGTTGGGTTTCTTCTCGTTAGAAGTTAGGCGTAATTTCGTGCTGATGTCTGTTGCTTGTGGTATTTTGAAGGGGGAGTCAGATTGCCCGGTTTTAGTATCCCAGCTGGTACGTCTGTTTGTTCCTCCTGTGACGAAATATGCCTTCCGTGAACGTAGACACCCTTTACTGGCGGTGCCGGCCGCACGGACCGTGTCTCGCCGCAAGTCACCGTTAGTTCGTGCAATACAAATGGTGAATGAGTTTTTAGACGGGGCACCTAATGTAGATATTTTTGCGAGCAGATGGGCGTTTGTACGTGACGAATGCCTGAGGTTTTGTGTGAGATTGGATGCTAGGCCTTCATCTGTTATTTAGTATATTAAATATACTAAATTTTAGTGTGTTATGTTATGTTTAATTTTGCTGTTTAATATTTTATTTTGTGTTACTTGTTGTAATGTTTATTTAAAATTCACGGTGCTTTAGTTTTATTTACTGTCATACTGTGTAATTTTCTTTGTGTAAATAAATAAAATAAATAAATAAATAAATCGTTATAACGACTAAAAATATATCAAAAAAAGTTATATCGATCGATACGCACCCGGCTAGGTGCGAATTGTTGATAGTGGAAAATGTCACAAGTTTTTCATAAAACTTCCCCAAGACTTCTGCCTGATACAAAATTTACCAAACACCGTAGTAAGACCTAGATTTTACCAAATCAGTATCGGTAAAACCTAGATTTTACCGTATCTTGGTGTTTGTACAGTGACATTTATCCATTTGACTAATATTATATGATAAATGGGAAAGTGTGTATCTCTTTGTCCGTCCTTCACGGCAAAACGAATTGTCGTGATTTTTTAAGTGGAAATAGTTGAAGGGATGGATAGAGTGACATAGGCTACTTTTTGTCTGTTTCTAACGCAAGCGAAGCCGTGGACAAAAGCTAGTATAGTTATATAGGTGTGTAAAGTCAGTTCAACCTTACTTGTCCAATATAGTAAACAAACGAAACGTCAAATATGATCAAAGACAATTACTAGTGATTGGAAGTGTCGATAAAACGATGTATTAACGATACTTTCGCCGCTGACGTCATCAGAGGATTTTCAATTTTACGTCACACAATATCTATGTTAAAACCCAAAATTTAACTATTTCTCGTCACATTTGCAATAATCCTGTGAAAAAGGCTTGTCTCACTTTCGCTTTCTTCAGAAACATGATTAAAATGGCTCTCGGAGTCATCGGTGAACATAAGTACATAAAACATAAGTACGAAACTGACTGACTAAAGAAGTCGGTTAAAAATCTGATTAATTAATCAAAAAAAATGCGTTGATATTAACTACAATAATTATTGTAGTTAATATCAACGCATTTTTTCCAAGCTATACAAACTCAAACGTTAATTTCTATCGTTCATAACGATGAGTTGTCATCCCAACATTACGACTCATAGACAATCTAGACTTCGTAATGTCAGGAGTTTTTGATGTCATACGTTCGTAATTACAATTATTGATAAAAATCGTTTTAAAAATGATATTATTCTGTGGTTTTTTGATTGATTTCAATACTTTGTGAGTTTATTTAAGTGTATAATAACATTTTAAGTGATGGTCAATGTGTAATTCTAGAGAAAATTGAGATAATGTTTTCCAGCAGTGTTTGTTTACATGATTGGACAAGTAAGCCTGAACTGAGTATAACATGCGAGTGCCTTTTGGTAACTAACTGAACATTTTAGTTCACAGAAAACATCCAAGTGAACTAAAGCGCATCAGACTGAACTTTTGAAGTGGAAAGTTGGCAAAAGAGCTCGCGTGAAACTTGGCTAGTTGAGCAACTTTCAATAATTCTAACTACAGTTGATAGAACCTACTTTCTCTACTGTTTAGTTAAAATTCTACATATTGTTCAAAGAGAGAGAAATTTCAAGTACTTAGGTACGGTCAGCGAAGAAAGTGGTTTACCACTTGTCGACTGTATTTGAAACACATAAGGTCGAAAAGTGGTAAACCAGTTTTTTGGCTGACTGTACGTACAACCCGTGTGGTGACGGGTTAAGAATTTCACCACCCCCTTTCTTCCCGTGGGTGTCGTAGAAGGCGACTGTGGGATATGGGGTAAATTGTGGCGTAGGCGAGAGGCTGGCAACCTGTCACTGCAATGTCACAGTTTCGCTTTCTTTCAACCCCTTTTGCCAAGAGTGGCACTGTAACTTTAGCAGTTTCATGTGCTCTGCCTACTCCTTTACGGGATACAGGCGTGATTGTATGTATGTAGTATGTATGTACGTACAATAATCTCCCTGGTGGTCTAGCACAACTGGCGTTGCCCGCGAGTCCATAGGGACATCAAGTCGCGTTTGATGGAGGGACTGAGGAGAACGCAATTTGTGCTAAACCACCTGGTAATGATCCAATTTTTAACAACGGCTCAGCTAGCCTAGCCGAATGAAAATCGTTAACGCTAGACGACGCCGATCGAAATGCAGTGAGCCACACTGCCAATAAGCCGAGCCTATGCTATAGTTAATAGATAACCTAACCACAAAATTAAAATTTTGAAAAAACCCCCGACCGCGACACAGTAAACCGATTTTCATGGAACTTGGCTAAGAACACTTCCGACTAACTCAGCTTTCAGACAAAAAAAAACTAAATCTAAATCGGTTCATCCGTTCGGGAGCTACGATGCCATAGACACACACACACACATACAGACAGGCAAACAGACAGACAGCATATTATTATAGCAAAAAATGTTTAAGTGAATCCCTCTATGTTGCCAACATTTCCTATTTAAATAAAATTGCATTTCTATGTGAAGGCTGGGAGTATCAGCTCGCTTGGGAACAGTAAATATAGCGTATTTAGATAAAATATTTGTGTTTTGTGCCACTGGTGTACGCCTACATGCACGAAATTCAAATATACTGCTGCAATGTGAATTCATGTATCTTTATAAATTTATTTGTTTATTTAATGGGTGCGTAAATATGAGATCAATCCAAAGTATAATTTTTTTTAAATCTTTAACTTGTTCAGTTCCGGGACTGTTTTAATTTGACGCGAGTTGCAAATTCTCTCTGAGAGTCGCACAAACGACGTTTTACAGTACAGATGATCTTTTGAAGTTTTTTTTTAGTTTTGACCTGATAAGAAATGTACTAAGATATGATATATATGATAAAAAGTACTCTAATAGTATTTTATACAATCGTGATATAATACAAAGCTTTTCAGTCGAGTACCATGTTTAGGCCACGAAGCTTGCTGAGTGGCCTAATAGTACGGTACGAGAGTGAAAAGCTTAATTATATCACTATTGTATACAATACTTTTTCTACGAGTCATCATCTTCATCATCAATGAACGGAAATATCATCATTCATGCAAGTTAAAATTAATGTTAATAGAGTCGTTCACCGTTTTATCAACATCGAATTACCTAGCAATCAATTGTTTGTAATAACCGTCTCTGATTGGCCGATAACGCGACAGATAAAAAAAAATGTGTTTCAGATGCAGAAAAATTTGCCAGGTATCGCAAATTAGTATAGAAATTGTATGAAGTTCTATTTTTGAAATTATTACAGTTAACTAAAGTCAACTATAATGAGCTTATTATAATTGAGTCGGAACTGCCATAGAGTATCCAACACTGAAAAGTTAGCACTTATTGTTTAGTCTCTGGTGTCCTAATTGACAGATTATAGTCGACAAGTAGAAAAACAATATTTTCTGTACAGATGGTGATTTTTGCCCGCACTATATAATGCGCAAAGTGGTCCATTTTTTGTCAGATCGAAACTTCAGAAGGCCATCTGCATTGAAAAACGTCGTACGATACACGTACGAAAAGGAAATTCGTAACCCTTCGGCCGTGTTTTAATTTATCGCCACTCGATTCTCACTTCCGTTTTTCCGTACTTGTGTCGTAATGTACCATTATTGCATGTCGCATGCTTCGACCCGTTTGCCGTCCAAAGTCACCCTGAACATTTGCACTTGAAACGTATTAGAATTTTAAAAAGCTATTAGTACGTTTCCACTCCGTTGATGAAACAGATAAAATCTCCATTTTATTCGAATGCCGACGCGCAGCGATCAAGCGAACAAATCTTGAAATTATGCGATAGAATGGGAAAATTCTGTTCCTATCTCAGCCTCTAACATTTTTGGCGTTTTATAATATGTTACTCGTTATCGTAGATGCCGCGGAAAATGTATATATTTGGTATATATATTTTTTGGTAAGTACAGTCAAACATTTTGAATCCTAGGCCACTGTAGAACGTTTTCACAGTCAACGTCAAAAGTGACTTCTAAGGCCAATAATACATGTTGTCAATAAGACAGGGTTCTAGAGTGACCTAGGTTTCAAATTGGTTGAATATATCTACGTTACAGTTTGCGGGCGCTGTTTACTTTCTCCATACAATTAATGTTATTTTTCGTGACATTTACTCTACAGAGTAACGTCATAGATAAATAAAAATAAAAACGCCATTTGGGTCGCGCGCGCGCATCCATACGCATCGGGCGCACCGCTAGCCGTCGTCGTCATGGCTGCTATTGTGAAATGTAAAAATTGTGACGTTGTTATAAACGAACTCTTAGCGTACCTAATTAGTAAACTACATGTTATGGACGATGAGAGTATGTGTCGAATCTGTGTACAGTTTTTCTCGAAGCAAGATATTAAAACTGCAAAGGAATTGTTATTCCAATCAGTGCCACCGAAAAAGAGAAAAATTAGTAGAAGAAACGATGGGCAAGAGCGCCGTGATATTGAAGACATTTTAGACTTGATTAAGGTTACGGAGCCTGACCAGTTTCCAGTGTTTGTCGCGCGTGATTTGCATAAACTCCCTCCAATGGATTTCGACTCAGTGGATTTGTCATCGCTACTTAAGGATATTACTGTGCTCAAAAATGAGCTGCGAGAAATTAAATCACAATACGTAACCCATGATGAATTGGAATCGTTTAAATCGAAATCGAACCAGAATTCCCGATATGGAACAAAGGAAACAGACTTGTTCGTTAAAAACGTTAGAAACTCAAATATCAACGTGAAGCGTGGTGCTAATTTAGACAGTGGGCCAATAGGGTTATTGCCGATCGACTTGTCATCGCCGCCGCGAAAGTCACACGAAGATAGTTTGTCGCCCTCACCCGTACACGAAACTGTTATAATCGCCGTCCCGCTCGCGCTCAGTGCATGACAGCGTCAAACAAACCTGCGATGTAAACATTGCGCCCGCGCGAGTGCATAGGCCAGTACTACACTCTTCACCATCTTCTCCCCAGTCAGTGGTCGAAATAAAACCGGGGTCTCAATTATCTGCGCCTAGCAACAGTATTGCAGGTTCACCTACACTCGAACAAAAGGACTATGTACCGAGTGAAGTCAATGACAGCTTACACAACCTTACGAATTGTCATAAATTGTCGTTTGCTGATATAGCAAAACATGGAGATTGGAAGAAGGTGGAATATCGATCTAAGCGGAAAATTAGAAACTGGTTCACGGGGAAACCCGGCACGGCTAGTATTAATTCAAGCAGTAAGTTTAGAGCGGCGGAATGGCCTATACCCATCCTTATAACTAATGTGCACAAAGATACGTCACAATCAGACATAGTTGAGTACATTTACGAGAGAACTCAAATTAGGGTTGAACTGGAACAAATAACCATGAAGGACAAGAGTAAGCCCCACAATGCATTTAAGTTTAATGTTCCTAGTCAGTACGTGAATAAGTTTCTTGACGAGTCATTATGGCCAGAGAATATTATTTTCCGTCGATTTGTGAAAATAAAACAAAACGATCGTATGTACGTTCCCACCAGGAACCTACCGTCGGGTTCAAGTGGTACGTGTACCGCGAGTGCTACGAACGTGTCTAGAAATGTAAACAATGAATAGTGTTGTAAATAATATAATTAGTCTTTGCTCATTTAACTGTCGCAGTATAAAGCGATCTATCGACGATGTAAGACAATTATGCAAAAATATGGATGTAATAGCCTTACAGGAAACCTGGCTTTTGAACTGTGAAATGGCATTTCTTAGCACGATTAGTGACGAGTTTGCGTACACTGGGACATCGGCGGTCGATTCGTCGGCTGGTATGTTGCGCGGGCGGCCCTACGGCGGAACTGCGCTACTGTGGCGTAAACAACGTTTTCCCGCTATATTAGTGATTCAATGTGATAACCCCAGAATCAGTGCGATCAAGATAGATTCTGGTAATAAAGCTATCTTAGTGTTTAGTGTGTACATGCCGAATAACTGTGCGGATAATCTGCCCGAGTTTGTACAATGCGTGAGTACTATAAATAACATAGTTATAGAGTGTGACGTGGAGACCGTATTCGTGTTAGGTGATTTTAACGCGCACCCGGGCGAGTTGTTTTGTAATGAGTTGTTAAGTTTTTGTGCCGAACAGGATTGGATATGTGCGGATCTACATATGTTAGGTATTTACTCAGACTCATTTACATATTTAAGTGAAGCCCACGGGTGTGAGCGGTGGTTAGACCACTGCGTAACAACGAAAGCCGGGTTGCAAACGATTGTTGACATTTCTATTACCCATGGCGTTTTCTGTTCGGACCATTACCCCTTAACAGTGCAGTGTAATATTAATGTAATTAAACCTAAGCTTTATAATGTTAAGATCAATTTAGAGGGAAAACAAACGTTGTGGGGTGAGCGTACATCTTTAGAATCCGAAAAATATACCCAGAAATGTAATATTTTGCTAAGCCAAGTGGACTTACCGGCTGACCTTAGTGCCTGTGTTGACAAATGCTGTAATAACCAAGACCATCATAAGTTGTTAGATAAACTGTATCAAAAAATTGTTACTGTATTATGTGAGACATCAGTACATAGTAAAAAGGTCACAAGTACTAGTAGATCAAGGTCGGGTAGGATCATTGGATGGAACAAGCATGTTAGCGCTGCGCATAGGGAGGCCAGGCTTTGCTTCCAGAACTGGGTTTTGTGCGGAAGACCTAAGTCAGGTCCTATATATACTGCGATGTGCACCAGCCGTAATATATTTAAATCTAGACTGAGATGGGTTCAAAACCATCAGGAACAAATAAGAATGGATTTGCTTGCTGCGCATCACGGTAAGAATGACTTTCGTAGTTTTTGGAAGCTCACTAAGCGAATGGAGGCGAGACCTGGACTTCCTGTCAGTGTTGACGGTATCAATGATGCTAAGGGGTGGCGAATATGTTTAGGGAGCATTTTAGTGTTAAATCCTCGCTGTGTGGGGACAGGGACATGCCTGTGCTCGACGCTGAACCTGGAAGTGACCGTCAAGTGTGTTTTAGTGCCAATGATGTTGCTAAAGTACTAAAGGATATGAAAAGGGGAAAATCTCCAGGTCACGACTACTTAAGCGTTGAGCACCTGCAACTTGCTGGTCCTAACTTACCTAGGTTACTGGCATTGCTGTTTAACCTTTGCATCAGTCACTCGTATTTGCCCGAGAACATGATTAAAACAATAGTAGTCCCGATCGTCAAAAACAAAACCGGTGATATATCTAACAAGACTAACTATAGGCCTATTTCTCTGGCAACCATCGTGGCTAGGGTGCTCGACGGCCTGCTCAATTTGCAACTGGACAAGTTCTTGCAACTACATGACGCTCAGTTCGGCTTTCGTCCCGGTCTGTCTACCGAGAGCGCAATTACTTGTCTAAAGCTGGCTGTCGAGTATTATACACGCAGAAAAACGCCTGTGTACGCGTGTTTCTTGGATCTCTCGAAGGCTTTTGACCTCGTAAATTATGACCTACTATGGGAAAAGCTGGATAGGGTCAAGTTTCCTAAAGAATTAACCCGTATTTTCAGGTGCTGGTATACAGGCCAGAGAAACAGTGTTAGGTGGGGCGATGTGTTCTCGGACGAATACGGACTGCAGTGCGGGGTAAGGCAGGGGGGGCTTACCTCTCCCAAACTGTTTAACCTCTATGTTAACGACTTAATCGGGGAGCTCAGCAACACACATGTCGGATGCCATGTTGACAGGGTCTGCTTTAACAATATAAGTTATGCTGACGACATGGTGTTGCTGAGCCCCTCGGTTGGGGGTCTGAATATCCTTTTAGACATTTGTGAGACGTACGCTCGCCAGCACAATTTAAAATATAATGCGCTCAAAAGCGAGTATATGGTTTTTAAAGCGGGTGGCAAGTGCCCAACGTATGTCCCTCCTATTTTATTGAATGGGCAGATACTGAAGAGGGTGTCGTCTTTCAAATACCTTGGGCATTTGGTAACCGAAGACCTGCGTGATGATGCCGACATCGAAAGGGAACGCAGAGCATTGGCAATGAGAGCGAATATGATAGCGCGCAGGTTTCAACGATGTACAGCCCAAGTAAAAATAACACTGTTTAGATCGTACTGTACATCGATGTATACCTGTAGCCTATGGACAAGATATACTCAGCGTTCGCTAAATGCTCTGCGGGTCCAATACAACGATGCGTTTAGGGTGCTGTTGCGGCTGCCGCGGTACTGTAGTGCGTCCGGTATGTTTGCTGACGCTAGTGTTGACGGATTTCATGCCACACTTCGCAAGCGTTGTGCCGCGATGCTCGCCAGGGTCCGGGGTAGCCGCCACAGCCTCTTAACTGTAGTAGCCAGTCGATGGGACAGTTGCCTTTTGAGGCATTGGTGCTCCATGCATGTGAGCCAAATAAATAAATTTAATTTAATATAACTTAACCTAATTTAATTGAATATATAACTATAATTTAATATTATATAATGTAATGTATTGTAAATTGTTAATTGTTAATTGTAAATTTTATTTAATATTCAATGTAATACGATATGGATTTTAATTGTCCGAAATAAATGAATTTTATTTTATTTTATTTATTTATTTTATTTTAAATTTTATGTATTTCTGGCGGATTGATGTTAATCAGTCCACCAAATACAAAGACCTAGCCTATTTACAAGTTTTAGCCAAACATGCATAATTATTATTAATAATTACATTAAAGATTTAAAAATTCATTAATGGAATAAATATTGTGATCGCATAACCAGTTATACAGAGCAGTTTTGAACTGATTGAGATGTAGATTTTTTATGTTCATAGGAAGCTTATTATATATTGGATGCTGATAAGCAACAATGTGTCAACCCACACGCCAACCATTTTGAGAAAATGGCGTCTAAAGATTTTTTCTCATTTTTTTGTGTTTCTCTTAAAAAAAATTGTTTTTATATAGATTGTTGTGTTTTTCAGCTATAATACGTTCAGTAGTAGTGATTATTGTAGCTTAATTTCAAAACAAACTTCAATTTGACGAAAAAATGCCCTTTTCTTTTATTGCGAATTGTTCGACGACGTCAAACTTTTTCAAGACTGTGTTATGATACTTAACCCACTTTTGCTAATTGTTTAAAAATATCTATGAGTCTTAAATAAACATGTTAAAGCACATAAATTGTTGTTGTAAAATACTCTACCTATGCATATTTTTAACTTTATAAGTGTTAAGTAACATATCAGTCATGGTCACTTATGTTATTAGGTATGTAGGAATCAATACATTATTTATTAATCAAACCTTTTAATGATTTTTCTACTCCCGAACATTCGTCATTTACAGGATTGTGCGTATCGAAAAAACTGAAAACGCATTGTTTGGTTCTGTAATCATGGCAACGCATTGCATTAACGATACTGCATGCGTGCGCGGGAAGGATTTGGGCAGCTGAGCTGACAGTGCAAACCTTTTCAATACAGGAAACAGTGTGAATTTCGCGAGAATTATTTAAAAAAAAACTATTAAAAACCAAGTGCATGGTCGTTGTAAAAGTATTGTATGCAATGGTGTTTAACTGACTCCAAAATACTCGTGGAAAGTACGCCACTCATATTTCTTGACCTCCTTTAAACGCCTGTTGAATAAAATACTATAAATTAACAATTAGAGTAATGATCATTTCTAGACACATATTTAAATTATCTGTGCTTTTTCAACAAAAAATCGTTACAAAAACCAAATAATCATCTTTAAAAAAAATAAACTAATTATCTAAAATATACAACAAAATATTTTTTTACGCTAAGAAATAGACTAAGTCATTTAAATTATGAATAACTCATGACTTGTACGTACAAGAACAAAACATAAAATATCTTTAACAAAATAATAAACTAAGGTGGATGTACCACTGCTCGACAGGTTAAGGGAAAATATTTATGTGTTTCGTGATATTACGATAATTTACCCATCTATACAAAACATATCCATCTTTTTTGGGAGATGTGACCTTTAACTTTGTTAAATGCAATTAGTTTCATACAGTGATAATATAAAAAAATCTCAAAATTAAATAAAACCTAAGTCAATACGCTTGTCCGAATAACTGACAGGTGCTTTTGCTGGCAGTCCTAATAGATGACATCTAAGTATGATTCAGGAAAAACAGTAAAAAACAAGTGTTTTGGGTTAAAATTTACTACAAAATTAAATAATTTAATAAAAAAAAAACGTATTCTGTTGATAACATTTACTTTTTACGTGTTACATTTATGTAATAAAATATGTAATTTACATTTATGTAATTTCTTTGCTGCCGAGGCGATGGACGAACCCCTTAACACATCTTCTACGAGTATGGCCTTTTCTAAGTCTTCTTGAGAATATCTCTTCCACTGACCTTTATCAGGCGGCATTTCTGAAAATATGTATACCCAGTTTTGTGAAAAATGACATGTCAAGCACTACCCAAAGAAATTATACAGATTTCACTACATTTAACGAGAAAACATATCAATAAAACCGTAAAAGATATACAAAAAACTGTCTATGTGCATGTAATTTGTTTTTTTCAGTAAAGTTAATGTGACTTACAGAAAAATATGCTGATAATATGAAACTGTAAACGATTCGTTTTGGCTACTTTAATCGTGATATCCTGAAAAAACGGCTCGACAAACATTGGGACTTGGAAAATAACGTAACAGTCCCAATAAATGCCAGCCGTGTCGAGTTTTAGACTTGCGACGGTTTTCAGTCCTAATAAATGACACGCTTGTTTATCACAGTAACAATGAACGAAATCGACATTTAATTACTTAAATATCTTCCCGCACATTCTAGCACCAACACAATTATAGAATATGTTCACAACTTACCGTGAAAGTATTTCAAATAAGTCAGCAAATACGAGCAAAGCTTTACCAAATCGCTAACAAAATTGAGAGATTGATTGCTCATGACAATGTCATCACATATATTATTCATTAATTGAAAAAAGTTTCTATATTTTATAATATGGCGTATGAAATGTGAAGGCTACAAACATTTCTCATCTAATAAATCTAATTGCGATGAATGTAACGGTAATCTTATCTTATTAATCGCTATTTAAACCATGGGTGACGAGTACTAGTACCGCGTCGAGCACTAGTACATCCACCTTACCATTCAGTAAGTATTCAAAAATCATGCATGGTATGTTCAATTTCTTACTGAATTTACCATTCATGTGCAAAAATATACTAATGGACTAAGTCATAACTTATTCAAACATAAATTAATATGAACAGTTATATTTTACAATATAGTGTCATGGTACTTACACCAAAAACGAACAATTTATGACCCGAATATAATTTAACAATAATGACTTATGTTTTATAACACGGGTCGTAGCATAAAACAACGAATAAAATATCATTTTGCAATAATCATTCAAGTCTCATAGTGGGTAACTATGTCATTTTTTGCGTTTTGCAAGAATGAGTCAAGTGTAAAAAAATCGTTGAGTTAACCCTCATAACACATTATTGTAATTTAAATATGTCTTCTGCCAATTACTATAATAAGTTAAGGTTCTTGACACATTAATGCAAAACAGGCAACACACGATAAAGGATTTGTGTTAACCTATTTTTTTACTTTTGGGATAGTGAAAATTTTCAAAATGAAAAGGTCATTTTTGCAAATAGAAGTTTAAAAATCCAGCTATAACATGGCATTAAAATCTCATTTTTTAAATTTTTGTGGGTTGACACATTATTGCTTATCAGCATCCATATTTTTACACACATAAATATGGACTAAGCATTGTTTGTTTCAAGCGGGCTTTAGGTACACTCAATAGGTCTTTTTGTCTGGATATCCGGCCGTTGTAGGTTATAACCTCATAGTTTTTATTAAAATAATTTTTATTGCTGTGCACAAATACAGCTGTTTCGTATATATATAACGAAGGCAAAGACAAAAGTTTGTGATGTTCGAATATGGGTTTACAAGAGTCAAGTGGCTTAAGTGAAAATATAGCTCTGATACATTTTTTTTGTTTAACAAAAGCTTTTTGAATATCAGGGGAGTTACCCCATATGGTAAGTCCATATCGGAGAACAGACATTACGTAGCCATGGTATGCTACAAGGGCTGCCTCACGCGATACCGATTCTCGTAACTTTCGGAGTGGAAAAATAAATTTATTCAATTTTTTACAGACATTTTCAACATGAATGTTAAAGTGTTATGGTCGGGCGATAAATGATAAAACATCTGGCCGCCCCTATCGCAGTTACTAATAATGCGATAGGGACGGCCTGATATTTTATCGTCTATCGCGCGACCATACTACCCGTGCTGGTGGACCTTTCCATTTTGTTGCCTCAATGCCATCTTCGGTGAGAGTAGCGCGAACATAACACTTTAAGTTCTCGCGCTTTGTACACATATTTAAAGTCACACACAGGTCGAACGCGATTAATTAACATTATTTTTACCTTTTTTCCCCAACGTTTCGGCCAGCACACACTTTGCTGACACTTTGCTGGGACGTCAGTCTTCCGCGACCACGGCCAGTGCAACCTGGCCGAAACGTTGGGGGAAAAAAGGTAAAAATAATGTTAATTAATCGCGTTCGACCTGTGTGTGACTTTAAATATAGTAGCGCGAACGTCATAGATATAGGAGGAAAAAGATCGGACATTTATACTCGTATTGAATACGCCTGTCGTAACTTCTTGATCCCACACACTTGTAGATAGACGCTATTGGGCGATTGCAAAATGCACGCGCATCATTCCCATGTCTGTGAGTTCTGTGACCGTGCGTGCGAACGACGAGTCGTATCATCACGCACGCACACAACTACGACACGTTCGCGCGCGACTTGTCTGCTCTCTAGTGTCACAGTATAAATAAGAGTACTATCGTACAGTATGGCCACGCCCGCTCCCCGCAGAAAGCGCCGCCCACCCCCTCTCGGTTACCTCACAGTTACCGCCTGTCAAAAACGCGAACAGTCAGCCTGTCATATCTCACTCATACAAGCATGGTACGCGTTCACCTACACGAGCTTAGAATGTGTGCTAGGAACGAGCCTTTTTCATGTATTTGATCGCCAGTGTCCGAGATGTGCTAGTATTATATGCTCTGAGGTTTGGGGGACACTGTCTACTTTCTCCATACGATGAATGTCATTTTCTGTGACGCTATCGGGTTATTATAAAACGTTAGAAAGTCCTGGGGCCCGTTTCTCGAAAGGTACAAGCCTTGTATTACAAAAGTGCGCGAACTATCAAATCGTATGGGTTGTCATGGAGACACACTTGTAATACAAGGCTTGTTTGTACCTTTCGAGAAACGGGCCACTGGTAGAGACTCTGTTCCTTGTAGGTTGTATTTTTATCGTATATCGACGTGTCATGCGTCACTCTCTCAATTGTTAGTAAGTGAACACGACGTTGACAAACTATAAAAACGGTAGCGTTTTTTTATCTACATTACAATTACATACTGTAAGGTACAGCGGGGCAAATCTCGACTGGGGGGCAAATGTAACTGGTCCATTTTTTCCATGTTTTACAATGTGTTTGCATCGCTCACTACATATCCCACAGTCGACTTCTTATTTACCTACTCTATTAGATACAACTGTAAATATACATAATTACATACATACCTATACATGCATACCAATTGTCTGTTCCACTAAACCGAAAATCGGCGACTTCGCTTAGCCCAGCCGTGCCTAATGCCTGTTGATGTTATTTGCACAGATTAAATAAAACAATTTAAATTTTGAAAAAAAAAAATATACAAAATACCGGTGAAAGAATCTAAATATTATCCGCAACGTAATTTTCGAGCGCGTAAATTTTCTTTTATTACAAATTACAAAAGATTAACGAGGCAGTCCACTAATTTGATCCTCTTGTGCAGTGAAGAAAATGGCGCCATATTTTACCTGCTTTTTATGGGAAATTTATTTTTATTTCAATGGCATAAGAGCTGAAATTTAATAAGAAACTGGTTCACCTTATGTAAAAGTTTAACGTGGTTAACCTCTGTACACTAGGTAAGGTAATGAGGATAATTGCACGTAAATTGCATAAAATGTGGCATTGCACGACAAAAGGGACCTAATGCTTCAAACGTAAAAATGACGTTTTTGTCTGGGATTATAAAATTCATATATTCATAATTGTGGCTTACGACCACGGTTATCTTCGGGATCTCTGCAAGTATTTATAAAATGTACAAACTTATTATAACATTGAATTTATGTATTGAAAAGTATACACATCTGTGAATTTCATGAATGATAATATTGATAATTTCATAAAATAATTATATCTTGTTTCATACTTTTTAGAGCACATTTTTTAGTAGTCGGATTTTAGTTTTTGAACTTATTTTTTTACGGTACGTAAACTTTTTTTTATCGTCGGTGGCAAATAAGCATATGGTCCGCCCGATGGAAAGCGGTCACCGTAATGGACGCCTGCAACTGAAGGAGTGTCACGTGCGCGTTGCCAACCCATTAGAAACTTGTACACTCCTTTTTGCTGTGTTAAGTACACAGCAAAAAAGAGTGTAAATTTTCAACTGATAGATTTTTTCCCATGTTTTTCACTATTAACTTGAGCTCTGTATGTATCCACTCAACTGTGTGAACACGCGTTCCGTATGTGACCAGAGGACACTCTGTATTTAATAATGCAGAAATTGTAAAACATGAAAAAAATTTAGTGTAGTTGAAAATTGTCCCGCCGCTAATTTTTGTATGTAGTAAGTAACCGTTTGGAGGCACAGTTCGCTTATCTATTATTATTTATGTTCTGTGAAATTTATCAAGCGAAGTATTCTAAAACGCCAAAAACACGTGTTCGCGCATGTTCAATTATTTTTTCAAATTTCAGCGTTCTGAAATTGATATTGTAAGTGTGCAAATAACTAGAATCTATATTTTATTATTTCTGATGACCTTGAACGTTGTATTAAACAAGAAATGGCCTGACGCGGAAACTAATTAGTTTTTGCATTGTCTTAATTACAAGGCAAATAATTCCTTTTGCGTGAATGACGCAAGCGAGTCGAACGAGAGTATAAACTATTTATTTTTTGTGTTGATTGAAAGTAACACAATTTCATTCATAGTTTCAGTATACTTGTGACCACTAACGTAATGTCATGTCCGTAACGTCGGGTCAAACATAATCGTAAGTGTTACGCGATTAAGTTTCAGTTTACAAATTTTTACTACCCTTCCTTAGCAGCAGACTGCTTGGTCGGCACCGCCACCTATGCTGTCGAAGATAGGACGAGCTGGCCAATTAGTCTGCGTCAAAATTTATCATGGAGAACAATGACCCTTTTTTGACAAACGTCGCAAGGAGGAGTAGCTTACAACAGTAACCGAAATATATAGATTCAAGATTCAATATTTTTTTTAATTCATCATTTTCGATTATAATTTTTTAAGAAAGTGATGACTTGATGAGCGAAACTTTCGGTCTGATGCTTTTTTCTCTTTTTTTTGTTTATTCAGAAACCAAACAGTCACATAAACACATTACATATTAGCAATACAAAAATGTACTGCAAGAAAAGAAAACAATAGCAAAATACCTGGAGGTTCATAACTGTAACCTAAATAATATTCACCTAATGAATGGATAATTAAACCAAGAAAATTAAACTGCATACAACATAACGTTGTAGTGTGTGTACCACACCTTACCCACACATGTGCATAGCTTAGTATATATTGGCATGTACTTGTTATTTAAGACACATTAAACGTATACTCCATACGAAGTAGTTATCATTTACGCTCCACATCCCATGGCGATCCTGCCAGTGCGGCCTCGAGCTGCACTGGCGGCGCGCTGCGCCAGCCAGTATTACTGACCGTGAACTTTCGTAAATAAATATTTGGAACTCTAAGTGAATGAAAAGGACTATTATATATTTATAGTGACAGTGAAAAGTTTCAAGAGAATAAATAGAACTTACGGATTGGTGTTACGGGACTAATATATCAAATATATGAGTATCATATAGTGAAAGTGAAAAGATTACAGAGACTAAATCGAAAGTTACGGATTGGTGCTTATTGCAAATAAAAAAAAATATGTGCAGTGTGGACTAAATTACATTTCTAATATCTACTTAATAGACTCATGTTATCAGGAGATTTTGAAAATAAATCATTTTTTTTTTTCGAATAAACGAAAGTGGCAAGTTGTAAGTTGTAAGGACGTTGCAGCTGGGAGATTGTTCGCGTCACGGACCCCGGGCGTGGCCTTGCCGACGTTGGACGCGAGGACGAGGAGACTGGACACGAAGGCCTGGTCCCGCCACACAACGGTCATGGAATGGTCGTAATCTAAACTAGGTGGTTATATGGTTTTAGTTAATAAGTATAAGCAGTTGATTGACAGTTTCTTCTTATGTTTAAAATAAATATGAAGCGTGTTATATGCATTATTTTCATTAGATAACTATTTTAAATTTCGTTTTTTGAGTAGGTAATAAAAATTAAGTTTCAAAATTGTGTCTATGTGTACGTAATATTAGCAATTTCTATTATTTACGGAAATTAAGTTTAATAATATTGCGATGTAGGAATACAATGCATATGCAAATTAAATATTATGTGGAATCTAATTAAATGCTCCTTGATGACGAAATAGTAATATGGTTAAAAGTACGGCACGTTTTAATATTACATCATTCGATCTCTACTTTGCATTCAGTAATTCAAATTGGTAAACTTAACAAATGATTTCGTGCACTTGGATACAACATTCGTCATAGCGTACAGGTGGGCCGCGTCATCCGCGACACGTGTTCACATATAAGGGATCGGTATGTAGCTTCTGTTATTACGTCTCGAATTTCAGTTTCAACATAATGCATTATTAATGTATTGTGCAATAATTTAGATTACTTCAAATTTATCGTATTTAACTTGGCAATTGCATATAATTATAATCTTACCAACTTTTGACCATATTAAACTGAACATTAGTATTTAGAACTAGATTGTTAAGAAATAATAATGTACTTGAATGTTTCAGATTTTTTTTCTCAGAATTGACTATATAATGTTTTACGGATTTAACAATGTGTGGAAAATGTGTAACAATGTGTGAGATCTAATAAGAGATAAAAAGTTGGATTATTTTTAAATTGGTGTAAAATGGATATGGAATTTGTTGGTATATGAAATGTTTTTGTTATTTAGGTATAGGAGTGTTCAAGTTTTGTTTTATTTGCGACGGAGTTATGGCTAGAGGTTTTATTAATGTAAAGGGTGGAATAGAAAAGAATGGTTTGTTTTTTTAAATTAGGTATGTGTGCGAGATTTTGGAAGTCGAGTAAATTGAAGCAGGTAAGTTTTTCAAAGAGCGACTGGTCTGATCAACCAAGGGTTGTTGAAATTCTTATTTGTTGAAGTTTTATGGTGTTGGTTTAATTGTGGTTGGTATTTGAAAGTTTTTTAATGAATGTAACTGAATAGAAATAATTATATGCCTATTGTCTCTTCGGCTGCCCAAGAGGGGCCTTGAGCGATAGGTATAGCAAGGGTATGCCAGGATACAAGGCAGGCTAGGGAATCCTTGGAATCTGATCATGATTCGGTCGAGTACCAATCGTGAAGACTCCTTGGACACATGGAAGGTTATTATGAAAGGACGTGTTAAAAGAACTGCCTGTGTGAGTAAATATATTGTATGTGTGCGCGCTTAAAAATAAATATCCTTGTATCCTGAGCAAATAAATAAATAAATATGTAAGGTCGGCCGGCCAGGTAAGTAAATGCGTTGTGTACCCTTGCCATAAAAAAAAAAAAAAAGAGAAGCACGCTTTAGATGCACAAGTAAATACAGTGTTATTATTATGATAAAAATAAAGTTAAGACGTCTATGAATGAAAGTAAGACTTGCAAGTAAATAATGAGATAAATATGATGTTCACCCAAGGTACCCTAGATTGGGAGTTCATACTCGTACTGTACGAACTATCTATTTGGATTTGAATTGTATCGACGGATACTTATTTCACTGTGGATTTTTTTTTATTTACTTAGTGTAGTTTTAAGTTTTGTGTTAAGTCTTTGATGTTGTTTACATTTTGTATTCTGGTTATTTTTATACAAATATGTATAATTGTTTATTAAACGATTCGTCATCAAAGCAAGCATAGATAACTAAGTGTATAAGTTGTATAACCTTTATAAAAATACATGGGTACCCACCCATGGTAATAACTATTGTATGGTGCCCTTAGCGTATAATGGAAATTTGTGTTTATTTTAGACAAATTTTATAAGTAAAACTTATAATTTTCATTTACCTATTGTATAAGTATCTCTTTAAAATTATTTTTTTTTATTCGTCAAATATTCTTTCTTTGAACTTCAAAGTATTTTTACTGTATGCCTAATACCTATATGTGTAAAAAAAAAATGATTTAATTTTGTATAAGATATACATTTCCTGAGAGCTTTTGCTTACAAAAGATACCTTTCCTTACTTTTTTTTTTAATTTTGTGGAATTCTTTTTTTTTATATTTAAAAAAAATATTCCTCATAGTATAGACAATATTTTTTTTTCTCTGAGGGGGAAGGTGTAGTGTGTGTACCACACCTTACCCACACATGTGCATAGCTTAGTATATATTGGCATGTACTTGTTATTTAAGACACATTAAACGTATACTCCATACGAAGTAGTTATCATTTACGCTCCACATCCCAACGTAACCTAACATAATTATGTTATTAAAACAATTTATTAACGTTTAACAATATTTTTTAGAACAGCCAACGAATTTTGGAAATAATTAACATCAAAATTTAATTCTCGGGTCTACCAGTTTTTACAAAAGTTTCTGTGAGCTCTAACGATCGCTAAGGTTGACTTGACACACGGCATGACGTAAACATCATATATAGACAGAGCGATTGTCACTGACATAATATTATTGCAAGCGGAAATAGACCTTGTTGTCTCATGACGTTTAAACGAACCTCACCCGTAGGGTGGTAAACCACATTTTTGGTCGACATGTGTAATATGTACTTTAAAAAAAGTCGTAGCACACACGACGAGGGAATTCGTGACTCGTGTCTCTTACTTCAATGTTTTAATTTATTGCCACTCGTTTTGAAAGTCCTCTGTTTTATTACATTATGTGTAAAAATCTCTACCACTTCAGGCGACCAAGATTTTCAGGAGCTAAGTGGATAGGAATATAGCCTAAGGTAGGAAACGTCGTTATTCAGCTCTTTATTATTATTTTTGGCACGAACTTCATAATGAAACAAATTTCAAGTGAAATATTAAGCTCTGTAAACTGTTTAATTGATATTTCAGCTTGTTGGCGTAGAATTTGATAGTTAATTTTGGTTTATTAAGGTAATCTTAAGTAATTCAATCTATGGTAAACATTATTAATGTTGAAATTAGTTTTGTCCTTATTTTAGAAGCTTGTTTAACAACAAAAAGTATTTACGTCTAATATTATTTAAAGGAGATGGCGGGACGACTAACCCCCTTATTACCCTTATAAACATACACTAAAGTTATCAATCTGAGAAGGTTCGTTTGTCCCTTTCCGACGTATTGGTGCGATAGAAAGGGACAAACGAATTTTATCGGCTTGGTAACTTCATTGTACGTTTGTGAATAAGGGGGTTTTTAGAAGTTAGACGCATTCTACCTAAAATGGCGGGAAGCGCCGATGACAGGTTCGAGTGAAAAATAAATTTCTACGAGGAGAGGCTTTTGAATACTAAACAAGTTAACAAGCTAATGAAAAAGTTTAACTATTAACTAAGATAATTACATTGCTTTAAAGAACTAATAATTCAACTTTATATATCTTCAAATACTCTCTAACAGCTACTGATAGACTTCACTTACCCATCACAAAATAAATAAAACTAAGGAAATTCGGAACACAATAAAATCCGTCCCAGTTTATTGCCTCTCGAAGTAGGTAAGAACAAATGTTGGCAACTAGAGCAATAATTGCAAGCCGGAGTTCGGTCATTTCCATTTCAGATTGAGTTCTATTGGATGGAACTTTTCGAGTGAACCCAGTGCTTTGATTCCTTTGATGTCAGAATACGGATGGTGCAGTAAGGGTATTCGATTTCATACTTAAGGCCCAGTCCTAGCAATAGTCGTAGGTTTTTTTTGAATAGTCGTAAATCATAAAATTTTAAAAGCGCTACCTGTCAAACGGGATGAATAGTGAAGGCCGGGATTAAGAGGCCAAAAGATAAATAACACTTTACAAAGCTGAAGTCCGACCCTGTATGGAGTATTGCAGTCACCTGTGGGACGGCTCAGCTAAATACCAACTCGCTGCTTTGGACTCAGTGGAGCGCAGAGCCAGGAGGATGATTGGCGATAAGAAGCTAACGGCTAAGCTACAGTCTTTGGCTTTGGCTCATCGGCGAAAAGTCACCAGTCTGTCGGTGTTTTACAGGTTGCACTTCGGGGAGTGTGCTCAAGAGCTATACGAGCTTATTCCACCATCCCCATTCTACCATCGGACTCTTAGACGCACGGCCGGTTTCCATCCTTTCTTGGTAGATATTCCGCGAATTCGCACGAAGCGCTTTGCTTCTTCTTTTCTTATGCGCACTGCCACGGAGTGGAATTCCTTGCCGGCGGCTATATTTCCGAGCTTATATAACCCGGCGAGCTCACTCCATCGTAGGCAACGTCTCTGCCTTTGGCTAGTCTGTGGTCAAGAGTAAGCCCATACATAATTAAAAAAAAATGATTTTCTTGGCAATTTCTTCAAAAGTAGCCACAGAAATGTTCAATTGAAAGGAGTAGAATTAGTATGATAAACTTGACGGTACGGCTTTTCTGAGTTTTCTGAACCTAATAATGCACATTATGGTGAAATTTCTTACGTTCTTACTCCCGTTTTAGTGCTAGCAAAAGCTATTCAGACGTTTTGACAAAGATTCTCTTGTGACTTTCAAATAGGATGCAATTCATAAAACGTGATGATACAGGTATTTTAAAAAATGTTTTTTTTTTTTAATACGAATCATTGGATTAAGTACCTAAAATATTGGCGATTAAGAGTACATCATGCATTACATCATACATTATAGTATACGCTACGATTTTGGTTAAAGATGTTAGCATTTGTAATATTTCGCTTCTTCGTATCATTTGGGCGTTAGTACTCCTCAAACTTTATGTACTCAATGTCATAATATACAGAAAACTATAAGTATAACACCAGTGTAAAACTTTCTCCTAACGATTAACAATAATCGATTTGATATCGAATTGCAATTCTCCAATTATGAAGGCGATTCCATTTCTAAAAGTGCCTTTGTGTTGATACTACATAGAAATCGCAGGGCTTAAATGCTTTTCAACTTAAATGACTTTTCCTGATAGCGTCTGCAAGTATTTGTATTTGCATAAAACATTTTATCATTGAATTAATGTTTGGAGAGGGTAATTTTGAAACAGAAAGATTGCGGTGGAGAATGTTGTTAATATATTTTCGATGTCTTCCTCAAAATGGCTTAAAGGCGGAAGTCTTTTAGAAAATTACTTTATACACTTCATGGGCATTTATTCACTACAGACTAAAAAATCCACATGGCCTGTGCCCACCGGACGCGTGTGCACGTTGTAATATAAGACCATTATCGGAGACGGCACATAGCTTGCGTGAAGTTTGCGTGTAACATTTTAGTACCCGGCTCTGACCACAGTTATCCAAAAAAACGAAGAAGTCTCAATAAGTTTTACAAGCACACAGCGACCATTTTGTCCATTTTAGTTTTGCTGTATCATCGCAAACTCAGTTTTGGGCTTAAACTAATCCGAGCCTTAGATACTCCTTGAACCTGTATGGAAAGAGCGACTTCTCTCCTTCTAGAATATATTGGGTGAATTGGGTCCCTGACATTTCACACCACAACTCTTGTCTTTCCGCACAGACTTTATCTGAGAAGCGCCCCTTTGTGTATAATCATATGAACCTCATTTTCCTACCTGTATAATTGTTCAAGCGACCTTATAGTAAAATAATGTATTTGTTTGCAGGCGGACATAGCACATTCGGCCAAAGGCTACGAGTCGGAGGATGAGAACGCGGGCAGAAAGCGGCATAAGGCCAACGACGACCGGCCAGCCAGCAAGACCACCATGTACTCTAAGCAGGTAACTATTATTAATCCAATTACCTGCACCTCCTCAAAGAATCCTTTACAGGATTATGATATAGCAAACTGCCATCTACCTAATTCCCTATCCTATCCAGAATTGGAAATTGAACTTAACTGTCTGAGATATTCGAATATGAAGAGTTATGACTTCATCGAGCAGAATGGAGCTAGGAAAAGTATTTGAAGTAAGACAGCCTTAGATCACATCACAATCTTCTACCTAATCAGAAAATGTAACATTTCTTAGTTTTCCTCTTTGCTGGAAACTGTGCTCCACCTTGTTAGTAGGCAACTGGTAAAATGCCATAAACTGAAATAAAACCCCCTTAGTACCCCCCCCCCGCGAGAAGCGCGACACCGAATTATATTTTGTGCGAAAAAGTTAATACCTATCCACTATACTTTTGTCCAGAAACAAATTTGACTTGAAATGTTTCAAAAGGAAGAAAGAAACTTAAAACCCATTATTTCACAGGAATTCCGGGAGCAGTACTGCATCAACAACAAGCAACTGGATCTGCTGGAACTGGAAAAATCCAAGAAGGACAGATTTCTTGGATGCCTCTCCCAGTACCACATCGAGAGCCCCTGTTCAAGAGCCAATCGGTGAGTTGACATTACATTTTTTACCAGTGGCTTTCGATGACAGAAAGGCCCAGCCCCGATATTGACCTAAGCTAAGCGCGACAGCGGTGAGTGGCAGCCATACGTGCGAATAAAAAGTCCTATCACTGTGTCTCGCTCCAATGTATGGCCGCCGCTCACTGCTGTCGCGCTTAGGCCAATGGCGTGGCTGAAGGGCATTGAGGTGAATCTTAGGGAACTTTTAGGCCTGGAAGATTTTTTAGGGGTGACTCTCAGTACTGCTTTAGTTTAAGAGCCAATTGATAAGTTGATATTGCGTCACTTTTTAAAGGACAATGTGAAAAAGGTGCTGGTTTATATGGAAAATATGTCTTTTAAGTTTTATCATTGCTTGTCGCCCACCGCTGAGGATAATGCCTTTGTATTTACACCATTTTTTTTTCTAGTAAACAATTTTAGATTATCTTAAAACTGGTATAACCAACTAAGCTAACTTTCTGCATAGTGAGATGGTCATATAGGTACGTTGATATAAATTTGACTTTCTACACTTCGTTATTAGTTTTACACATGCCGTTCAGAGTTAGCTAGGTGCGACTATTTTATGTATATGAATCAAAAGTGATAAGGACAGAACCATCGTCGTCAACCCAGAGAATAGAATACCGCTATCAAACAATTTAAATGAATTCTAACCCTGAAACTTTCAGCTTCACATAATTTTATGATCACTTACAACCTATTGTTTTACGTTCCTTAATAGCCAGACTTCAAGGTTTTGTATTTTTATTATATCATTTAGCTTATAAGAATAATATCAAAAGGTCTTTGCAAAATATACCCCGAGGAAACTAATTAGAAATGTATCTTGGCAACCCGTGATTAAAAGGAAACCTTGTAAAGGTCAACGTTTCAAGCTTGTAATAATAAAATAACCATCTTTAGTAGCTACAGTAACGCTACTATAAAATCAGTATCTATAATTAGATAAGTACAGTCAACCAATCTGAAAAGCCACTGTAGAACCCTTTCACAGTAAAAGTCGAACTGACTTCTATAGCAAATAAAGCACGGTGTCAATACGACAGGGTTCTAGAGTTGCCTAGGATTCTAATTGGTTGACTCTACATTAACTCATCTTTCATTCGGAAACACGACGTAACGTAAATGTTTCGGCAATCCTCATTTGTCTCGTTATTTTACCAGGTTGCACTAGCCGTGGTTACGGAAGACTGATGTCCCTGTCGCAGAGAAATGGCCAAAACAGAGATTTGATAAAATCTCTAAGGAGTATGATCAAATCACGTAGGATGTCAAAATGGCGAATCCATTTCATAATTTCTCTAGAAAATTTCAGTCATGTGACTAAATCCCTGACCCAGTTTATTAGTGAAATCACAAAATATTATTGGCGAAATAATAAAACTAGTTGACTTTATAACCTCGTTTCGTCAACTTACTGTCGTGGTTCAGGGGTTTTATCAAATCCCTAAACAAATCTAGTGAAATGATAAAAAATGGCGTTTCTATTGGCCGATTTTGTAATTTCACTAAACAGAGTCAGGGATTTAGTCAAATTACTGACATTTTCTAGAGAAATAATGAAATGGATTCGCCATTTTGACATCCTGCGTGATTTGACCATATCCCTTAGAGATTTGACCAAATCTCTGTTTTGGTTATTTCCCTGCGACATCCCCGCAAAGTAACAATAGAGATACAAACAACACTAAACTACTCGATATTGAAAATGTATCGTTTCCGAATGAAAAATCACTGAGATCCCACCGACTGCGCCATGTAGGTAATACTTGTATTGTAATGAAAGATAGTTTAAAGGAATCGTAAGTAGGTACATAAGTAAATATTATTTAATTCACTATTAATAGACTCACAATTTGAATTTCTTTCAACCCCTTTTTGCCAAGAGTGGCACTGAAACTTGAGTAGTTCATACTACTCCTTTATCATGCCTATCCCTTTATTTATTGGATACAGGCATGATTATTATAAATGGGCTTACTCTTGGCCACAGATTAGCCAAAAGCAAAGACGTGACCTAGCTACGAACCTTATTTGAATATATGGTTATTATTTTACGGAGTGCGTACCTTTGAATCAGCTAGCTTACAGGAAATAGGGTGTTGACATTTGTACACCATTTCAACCAAGGATGCGTTCGGAAACAAGATACTTTACCAAAGACAGTGCATATGTGTAATCCTTTACCATCGTATTTTCACGAAAATGCACGAACATGATACGCTGCGATTATGTTTATCAATTTCGTACAAACAGTACTGATGTTGATTGAAGTAGTATGAAATATAGGAACGTTTCCGAGAAAATACAGGGACAAAGTTTGTACTTTATCTGCATTATCGCGTAATAGGCTGCAGCAGGGCAAATCTCGACTGGGGGGAAATTGTAACTGATCCATGTTTTCCATTATTACACTATAATGTTGAGTTCTACATATATCCACTGAACGCACCTACCATATATAACCGGTGGGCACTCAATTTAATAATGCAAAGATTGCAAAACGTGGAAAAATGGACCAGTTACATTTGCCCCCCAGTCGAGATTTGCCCCGCTATACCTCATAGCAGTTCGCGTCCTAAGATATTTGTTAACATTTAATTATTCTGCATATACTTTGTAAGTACGAACTTTTTCCAACAACCGTTGTTTAGACGCGTAGTGTGTGATTATGTATGTATAATAAACTAATATTAACACTTTCGAAACCGGGCTCTACGCGGCGCTACGACATTTTCGCTACATACGGGGAAACCCATGTAATCGGCTACGCTTCTACGAGCGGTGTGCCCGACAGTCGGGTTCTTGGTAGCGAAAGTGTTAAAACGAAAGTGTGTCTGGTTCTCTTTTGCCTCTTATCTCATTAGACTACTAAGGCGCTATACTTGCTCTCTGGCTGCCGATACTATAACTCTGTACTTTTAGTTATTCAAAAAATCGTAAAACAATAATTTGTACAATTGAGGGTAGTTACTAGTTACATTTGTTTGGGTAACCAACCACTCTTGCATTTTGAGGGTAGATGTTGTTTACATTTATTTAAATGCTTAAAGATACTAATTCAACGCAAAAATAGCGTCGAGCAAAAAACAAATTGATTTTGTGTTATTTTATCAACACAAAACAACAGGAAAACCACCTTATCGTGCACTATCCGTATGATAGCCATTTACTATAACGAACTAAGCACCGTTTTCCTCAATAACGTTACACATAAACTAGCAACGTAAAAGATTTATCGCATAAAGTTTTATGCTACTTTGCGAGAACGTTTTCGAAGTGTATTTACTACGTGCGTAACTGCGTGATCTCTTGGGGAATCGTCGATTAGCCAGTTTTATCATAATAAATTGGAAACAGAAGCGGAATTGTTTTGGTTAGCACTTAAAGTGTTGTTGGGTGTGTAGGTTACAATATGCTCTGAATCTTTGTATAGGCTGTTCTGTATTGTATTGGGCGTTTTTTTTTTTTTTTGGTTAACAAAACAAGTAACTGACATTAATACAAGAAGAAAATACAATGTTATTTAAAGTACTAATCTAGCCTATAATTGTTTACTTACATACAGGTGTGCACAGAAAGTGTACTCACGCCTGTATCCCATGAAGGGGTAGGCAGAGCACATGAAACTACTCAAGTTTCAGTGCCACTCTTGGCAAATAAGGGGTTAAAGGAAAACGAAACTGTGACATTGCAGTGACAGGTTGCCAGCCTCTCGCCTACGCCACTATTTAAGGCCATGCATCGATAAATATTAGGATTTTAGATTCACTGGTGTGCTTAGCCCCGGAAACCTAGAGATCTCATTTTTGGATATGTATATCTTGACTATATGATTGAAATTTTTGTACAAGTCGAAACACGAAAGCTTACAATTTTCTCGATAGAAATCTAACCCAAAGAGAGGTCTTAATTTTTCGTTTAACTAACATTGTGAGAAAAATATGCAACTTTAATCAGCCTAACCTACTTTAAAGTGAAGGTTTCTAAATTATCTAGTCTCTCGTAGAAGGAAATATTTTTTATTATCGTATATACAAAGATTTATCATCATTTACGATATCATGAATTCAACAGAAAACGGCCATTTTATGCGGTTTCGTTTCTCTTTCTTTCATACGTCAATAGTATACTCGCGTCCCTTTTGTCAAAAATGTCAGACGGCCGGCGGGCCCTGAGGAGGCAAGACCTATGTCAAATCGCGCAGCGTTTTTGACAATTTATTATTACGAAAATTTGGACGTAGTTTAGATAAAAGGATCCATTCCCAAAAAAATGACATTGAAATTAACGACTTTTCCTATTGACAGAAAGTTTAAATTCTATTGTCAATTTTTGTGTGTTCGGTCCTTTGACCTTAAACTACGTCCATTTTGTGTATTTATTATGTATACGCATGTGTGCGTATTGCCAAAGCTACGTCAAAGTCTATACTCTTTGAGTTACAAGATGCTATGAAATTTCGACACGAACGATAATGTGTCCGTGGCCCTGTGGTAACAGCCATCAGCTAAATTTGCTAACTTCTAGGTGCCTTTTTTCCATTTTATTTCGAAATTTCTACTTTTTGTTTTTTTTTTCTTTCTTATTATACCAAATAAATTATAAAATAAAGAATTTAATATTGATTCATCTTCAAAAGAAGAAAACCTTTTCTGAGGGAGCCTAACCTAATTGTCTACAATGTTGTTTTGTATGTTGTACATAATTTACACAATTATAAGTGAAATAAAATAAAACAAAAATAAAAAATACATTCATTGAAAAATAAGAATATATATTGCAATAAAAAAAAATTACAATGTTTAAGTTGGTTGGCCACGCAACGGGATTTGAACCCACAACTCTGGAGTGAAATCCTTACGTGTACATATTGGACTGGACTGGTCCTGCCGGCCTGCTAAAGCTGATGTCCCTTGTTCGAATCCCGCCAAGGGTATTTATTAATGTGACGAGTACTTACAGATATTTATTTGGCTCATTTTCTCATTTCATCATCTCCAAGAGCATTTACATAAACGACTCATGGTTTTATAGGTATTAGGTACTGATAAGTTGGATGTGTTTCAGTACAATTTTAAAATGTTAGATCTGCCGTTTCGGCTTAGCTATTAAAACATAAGTAGTTATGTCGTTCCCTGCTATAATTCTTTGATATTTTATACTTAGTACGTACTTCGCTGTCAAACAACCTGTATGGTCTGTGCAGTGATCTTTCTGTTCTGCGGTTGTTTGTGATTAAAACTCGTTGACGTTAGTATGTCAAAATATTTTATGTAGCGTATGCTAAAAATACAAAAGATAAAAAAACAACGGTATAATAAAGGAAAAAGACAGACTCCAGGTACATGGTTATTTTTTAAATACATCCAGCAGCAGGGCAGGCAGGGTCCAAGGTGACCGACCTACGCGCCGTGTACAGAAGTACCGCCTTCTGCATCTCACTCCTAGCGAGAGTCGCTCACTTTTGCCTATGAGATCGTTCGCCGAAACGACTAGTCAGGGACCAAACGACCTCTTTTACAAAAAGTCGTCGACATCTCTTCTAAATACCTAAAACAGGTATGGATGTGTTCCTCGTTATCTCCAGATTACGAATTGACCTGTTTTAGTTTAAGGAGGGGGGACGGGTTGAGAAAAAGGGGGAGAAAGATGGCGGCCGACCATCATAGATATTTATTCACATCTCGAGTCCTATGGCACCAATCTGTTCGTGCAAGGTGTCGTTTGAAAGCTTATTAAACCTACTTTAATTGTTTTTAAATAACTATACTCATAAAAGTAACCGTTTACGAAATATTTGAAAATATGTGTTTTTTTATCGCGCATTAATTGCACAAGTACTAGAAAAAATGCGTGTAACTCAATAAACAATAACTTTACCGCAATTGATGTTATTATAAAATTTTCGCGTCTATTCATGCTCTTTCTAAAAATATAAGTTTCATTGGTATATGATAATATATAACCATGTAATTACGAATTTGGTTTAGCAGGAGTCACTCTGCCCGGTCGCAGAAATGGGCGCTGACCGTAGTAAAGTATTCAATATTTTTGAGGTCCTATTTTACGGATCCATATGCGAGAGGTATCGTTTCAAAGCTAATTAAACCTACTATATTTTTTTATAAATAACTATAATCATAAAGGTAGCTGTTTAGAAAATATTTGAAAATATGTGTTTTATAGACCATGAGTCGCACAAGTACCTACTGGTAAAAAAGGCTTCTTAATCAATAAACAACAACTTTCCGGAATTGATGTTAGTATAAGATTTACGCGGAATTTCGTGTGCTTTCTAATAACATAAGTTTTATTGGTGTATGATATTATATAACCAAGTAATTACAAATATGGTTAAGTAGGGGCCACAGCGCCCGGCCACGTATGGATGCTGACCGTCGCCAAATTTTCTATATTTTTCAGATACTATTTTATGTAACAGGAATCTTTTGAAAGCATATTATGCGTACTATCATTGGTTCTCAATAATTTTAGTTGTAACTGTAGTATAGCTAACAAAATATTTGAAAATATGCATTGGAACCGATGTGAGTAAAACATGCTTCTAGCTCAATGAATTATATTTTTTCCGCAATTGATATAATAACAAAATAAACGGCGAAATGTAGGACCTTTTCAAATAATAAGTTTTGTCAGTATTGCATAAAGAATTAATGTTAATTTATCCATCATACTCACTGCGCACCGTCATATACATGGATGACCATTTTCGTTGCCGTTTTCATAATTTTTAAGATTGTATCTTGGTGCATGACCAATAAACAATAACTTTACCGCAAATAATGTTATGATAAGATTTACAGGACATTTCATATGCTTTCTAAAAATATAAGTTTTATTGATCTATGATATTATACAACCAAGTAATTACGAATTTGGTTTAGCAGGTGTCACTGCACCCCCGTGACGTAAATAGGTGCTAACCGTCGCCTAATTTTATGTATTTCTCAGATCCTATTTTAGCGATCAATTTGTGAGAGGTATCATTTGAAAGCATATTATGCGTACTATCGTTACTTTTTAATAATTTTAGTCGTAATTGTAGAAGTTTACAAAATATTTGACAATATGTGTATTTTTACTGTATATGAATAGCATTCGCACTGATACGAGTGAAACATGCTTCTAGCTCAATAAATTATATTTTTCCGCAATTGATATAATAACGAAATGAACCGCAAAATGTATGGCCTTTACAAAAAATGAGTTTTGTTAGATTTGCTTAAACAATTAATGTTAATTTGTCCACCATACCCACTGCGCACGGTCAATCGTCATATAAACGGATGTCCCCCGCCGTTGCCTTAATTTCTTCATCATTTTACAGATTTTATTTTACTGATCAATTAAGTATATAAGTAAATTCGATACGTGATAGATTATATTTATTATGAATATACGATTAGTGAAATAAAATCTGAAAAATCATGAAAAAAGGCAACGACGGTGGACATCCATTTATATGATGGTGCGCAGTAGGTGAGCTGAACAAATTCAAATAAATTGTTTATGCAATACAAACCAAACTTATTTTTTGTGTAAGTCATACATTTTCCGTTTATTTTGTTATTATTTCAATTGCGGAAAACTATAATTTATTGAGCTAGAAGCGTGTCTTATCAATGCCAATGCTATTCATGCACAGTAAAATACACATATTACTAATCAAATATTTTGTAAACTTCTACAGTTTCGACTTGAAATATTAGAAATAAAGATAGTACGCATAATATGCTTTCAAATGATACCTCT
Organism: Leguminivora glycinivorella; assembly: GCF_023078275.1. Lineage (NCBI taxonomy): Eukaryota > Metazoa > Arthropoda > Insecta > Lepidoptera > Tortricidae > Leguminivora > Leguminivora glycinivorella. The sequence goes on from NC_062981.1 coordinate 8,477,720, forward strand.
CACAAATTTATCAGTAAAATAGGATCTGAGTAACGTAGAAAATTTGGCGACGTCAGTCAGCACCCAATATCGTGACAGGGCGCAGTGACACCTGCTAAACCAAATTCGTAATTACTTGGTCATATATTATCATACACCAATAAAACTTATATTTTTAGAAAGCGCATGAAATTTCGCGTAAATTTTATACTAACATTAATTGCGGTAAAGTTATGGTTTATTAAGTTAGAAGCATTTTTTATCTGTATATGTGCAACTCGTGCTCGAAAAAAAAACTCATGTTTTCAAATATTTTGTAAACAGCTACCTTTATAACTATAGTTATTCAAAAATAATTATAGTAGGTTTAATTTTCTTTCAAATGATACCTCTTACATATGGATCCGTAAAATAAGAACTTAAAAATATTGAATACTTTACTACGGTCAGCGCTCATTTTTATGCGACCAGCGGAGTGACCACTACGAAACAAAATTCGTAATTTAATGGTTATATTATCACTTACCAATAAAACTTATATTTTTAGAAAGCTCATGAATAGTCGCGTAAATTTTATAATAACATCAATTGCGGTAACGTTATTGTTTATTGACTTAGAAGCATTTTTTACCAGTACTTGTGCGATTCATGCTCGATAAAAAACACATATTTTCAAATATTATGTAAACAGCTACATTTAATACTATAGTTATGTGTAAACAATTATAGTAGGTTTAATTATCTTTCAAACGATACCTCTCACATATGGATCCGTAAAATAAGACCTCAAAAATATTGAATACTTTACTACGGTCAGCGCCCGTTTATGCGACCTGGAGGATAACCCCTGCCAAACAAAATTCTTAATTATATGGTTATATATTATCATATACCAATGAAACTTATATTTTTAGAAAGAGCATGAATAGACGCGAAAATTTTATAATAACATCAATTGCGGTAAAGTTATTGTTTATTGAGTTAGACGCATTTTTTACTAGTACTTGTGCAATTCATGCGCGATAAAAAAACATATATTTTCAAATATTTCCTAAACGGTTACTTTTATGAGCATAGTTATTGGAAAACAATTAAAGTAGGTTTAATAAGCTTTCAAATGACACATCGCACGAACAGATTGGTGCCATAGGACTCGAGATGTGAATAAATATCTATGATGGTCGGTCGTCATCTTTCCCCCCCTTTTTCTCGACCCGTCCCCCCCTCCTTAAACTAAAACAGGTCGATTCGTAATCTGGAGAGAACGAGGAACATATCCATACCTGTTTTAGGTATTTAGAAGAGATGTCGACGAAAATCGTGAAGGAGACGACTTGTGGCCAAATTGGCTCTAGACTAGACGGTCAGGACAATGATCGTCGAATCAACCAAGTATCTCGACCATTTTCGAGAACTGGCGCAGGTGAGTACCTACTTTTAGCACGGTACGGTCTACAAGACTGTATGGAAAAAACAAGCTGCTGGTGAATTATCCTGGCTACGAGGTCATGTCTGTGCAAGTACTCCCCGTTAGCAGGAATACAACAACCGAAAATGATGTGCCCGAGTCATCGAGATAGTGGCATGTACGACAAACGTTATTATTATTATGTATATAGCTAAGCTCAAGCTTAATCCAGAACAGTAAAATAAACCTTAGCACTGGCTTTCTCTTTTTTAGGGTTTCATACCAAAAATATAGGCACAAAAGGATAAGGTGTGTTTTCACATCATCCGATCCGATATTTACCAAAAACGAATTCAGAAAAGTGTAAATAAATAATTTTGATATTCAATAAAATTCCTAATACAATAAAATTGGAACCTGAAAATGAATTATTTAAAAGCAAATATAAGAAATTACTAATTCATAAATAATGATAATATTATAATTTGGATAGCATACAATAATCCTATAGAATATTAAATTAATTATATTTATTCAATGTACAACTAGGGAACAAATAAAATTATTTTATTGAATACTTTGTGATTTGTTCTTACGACGGCGGGCGGGTGGTCTGGTGGTGAAGACGTTAGCCGCGTAACCTGAAGACCCGGGTTCGATTCCCGGCTCGGCCACCATGGGCCTTGTCGTTTTTTCTTTCGTGTATGATATCTATTTTAAATTTATAATTTATTCAATGTAGTCAAATGAAATCATTAAATTAATTGTTATTATATAATAATATCTAAAGATTAGTTTTTATTAGTCTAGTTTTAAGTTTATGTTGCATGCCCTTCCAGGGTGTCACTTGTTATCCGCCGCCTCAAATCTCTCAAGGAAGGACGGTTCTCAATTCGTCTTCATGTTTTTTAACCCCTGACGTAAAAACGACGGGGTGTTATAAGTTTAACGTGTCTGCCTGTCTATCTGTCTGTTTGTCTGTCTGTGTGTGTGTCTGTCTGTGTGGCATCGTAGCTCCCGAACGGATGAACCGATTTCGATTTAGTTTTTTTTATTTGAAAGCTGTGTTAGTCAGGAGTGTTCTTAGCCATGTTTCATGAAAATCGGTCTACTAGGTCGCGGTCGGGGGTTTTTCAAAATTTTAATTTTGTGGTTAGGTTAGTTTTATATTTTTTTTATGTTTGTTCCACGATATCTCCGTCGTTACTGGACCGGTACTGAATTTTTTTTTCATTGAATATATATGCATACACATTGGTCCCATTTTTCTCAGGACCCAGTTCTGATGATGAAATCCTGGAGAAATCGAATGAACTCCTCAAATCTGAAAGACACGCATATGGTGATTTTTGTGTTTTTTAAGGAACAGCATGTATTACGTACGGAACAGTGCCATTTGGTGCAGTGGAACTGCTGATGATGGTGAGAACGGAACTCCTCAAATCTGAACGGCACGCTTATAGTGATTTTGGTATTTTTATAAGAACAGCATGCCCTTACGTCCAGAACAGTGACATTTAGTGCAGTGGAACTCCTGATGATGGTCAGAACGGAACTCCTCAAATCTGAACGGCACGCTTATAGTGACTGGTATTTTTATAAGAACAGCATGCACTTACGTCCAGAATAGTGACATTTGGTGCAGTGGAACTGCTGATGATGGTCAGAACCGAACTCCTCAAATCTGAACGGCACACTTATAGTGACTTTGCTATTTTTATTAGAACAGCATGCATTTAAGTTCAGAACAGTAACACTTATTTAGTTATGTTTGTTAAGCATATTGAGTTTTCAAGTCAAATTTTGTCAAGCTTCGATTTCTTATAATCGGATTCATGAGAAATTGAGGAAAGTCCTCAAACCTTAACGGTATACGTATATTGATTTTTGTTGCCATAGAATAATTAATGCATTAAAAGCAGTTACAAAAATACCTACACATTTCTACATTATCCAACATTCGCAAGTAGCTTTCATCAGAACTTTTTTTTCTTAAAAATTAGACCTTATTATGTAACATCTTAATTTTACTGTACATGACTACAACAAATAAATGAAATAAATGAAATGAAACTTTTCAACGACGAATTTAACGAGTTAAGTTTTTTAAGCACTTTGAGGTTTCAAGTCAGATTTTGATCATGCTGGAGTTTTAGTGATGGTATCCACTTTTGTATTATGACTAAAATCTCTAATGTTTTGGATTATGAATCAAGTAAGTCCTTCACGAAGTGAAACTGCTGATGATGTTCAGAAAGGAATTCCTCAAAAACGCATTGCTCATGTTAAGAGATTGATGAAAGAACTGCTGATGATGATCCGATCAGGAACCCTTCAGTCACACATAGCTCATGTTAGGGGATTTGCTCATTTATGCCTGGCTCGCTTTTGTGTAGTGTTATATAAATCCGGATGTAAGGCTCGGTCCGTGTTATCAAGGTCCGGGTACCCAAGTTACCCGTATGTCCGGATTCACGGATTCTAAATATAGTCCAGTTTGCTTTCTACGTACAGTTGAATGGATGTGTTTTTAATTATATAACAGTGAGGAATGTAAATCAATCTGTAAAGGACGGGTTCGGTACCTCGGCAGCTTAGTAGAACGGGTACCTTTGGTGACTTTTGACAGAGAAGGTCTTGGTAATCACAACTATCTAGGAGGCAAATGTTAATTCGTTTTCATACTTTGATTTGATAATCCGGTTATTTTTTTTTAATGGTTCAGTTATTCCGAAATAGAATATTCATTTAGTCTTTTAATATACAAATAGTTATAAGCTTTATGAATTTATAGTTATGGAGTAGAAGAAGCTCATGTGTTAAGGAATGGTACTTACGTGGTAGCTTTTACATGTGATTAGAAGACTGTAATCAGGTCCAACTAAATAGGTCCGTCCTTGCCACTAAAAAGCGCCGTGATATCATCGGACAGTGACGGATGAGAGAGTGTTTTGAAAGATGCAATAAAAATTCAATAAAAAACGTAGGGACTTGAATATCGACCTGTGGTATACTGACGTATGTGATACCTATCTGTGTATTCCCGAACCATTAGCACTTTTTTTTTAATTGTTTAGGTGTATAAACGATCAATTATGTACAGTAGGCAATTTTTTATATTTTCTTCTATATAGGAATAGGAATCGAAGATGGTATGATGGGAAGTATTAGATAGGTCCAAAAATATCCTTGTACTGCATTAACGCCATCTTCATAACTAAAACATACATAATATCTGTAATAGTAAATACAAGGAATCTTTGGGCAACTTTGTCCGATGAAAAACCAAAAAAACTATTCATTTTAGACTGCGTTTTTAAATAGTTTAAGAGAAAAATATTTACATGTTCATAAATATTTTTCAGAAAATGCACAAACAATGAATGCGTCTGTTTCTACATGATTACGTGTAACCATCATCATAAATATAATATTTTCTTAGCACGAGGAGTATACGATAAGGCATAGCATCGCTTCTGGTATTTGATAGTGATATGATACTTAAGAGGATTGATCATCACTAAAGGAGACTGGTATAGTTAAGTTAGAGAGTTACTTCAGCTAATATACCTATGAAGGAGGTCCTCTTCGACAGTATTAGGAAACCCTAGGCTTGGTTCATTCCTTGGCCAAAGAATTTAGCGAGTAATATTGATGTAATAGGCATACTCGACTACTCGTACTTCCAGCGGGAATTCATTTTGGTGTATTTTTTGGTTATTTTTAAGTTAGTCTTTATTTATTGTGTAAGTTTTTATTTCCGATACCGGATTTTATACAAATAATGTATAATATTTAGGTCATTATATCTAGTGCTCGACATGCTAAACAGTCATACATATAAGTACAAACTAAGCGTGGGTATGTAAGTCTGTATTATGAATATTATGATTATTTCATTTATTAACTTCCACTAATTTTAAGCCACTATTAATAAAAGTGAACAGAGTAGTCCCCCTAGGTTAAGCTAGATTTAGTTAGATTTTAATTGTTTAATTTTTTATTTCTATCCATCATATTGAAAAAGATTTTACCTCTGTAAATTAAAAAACCTATACAAAAATTGTATATTTGGTTATCAATTTAACTAAATAATAGCAATATTTTTAATCTTTAGTATAAAAAGATTAAAAATAACTCTGCTAAAAAACCTTAGTTTACGTTTAAAAAAAAATAGTTTTGTTTTATATTAAATCAGTTTCGTTTTATCACCTGTTTTCATAGCTTCAGGTTTTTTTTATCGATGACATAAAACTTGTCAGTAAGTAAGTAAGTAAATAAGTTAGTCCGAAATTTTAATGAATTGGGCAATAAAGTTTACATAAAATAATATTTAAAAACATACATACAACTAGCCTGTATCCCATAAAGGGGTAGGCAAATCACCTGCAAAACTACTCTTGTTTCTATGACTGTCTTGGCAAATAAGGGGTTGAAAGGAAACGAAACTCTGACAAACTGTAAAATAAATTAATCACGTGGATTTACCTTGTACGTTAGTTTGACCTAGCCAGTGCGTTTAGGTTTAATTTACAGTTCTAAATTAATCTTGACTAACTTGAGCTTGGCTTAAAATAATAAATAAAATTAATACCATTCTGATGGATTGGACCTGACTAAGGGGATTCTAATGTCATCAGAGCATCCTAGCTGTCAAAAGTGATGAAGATAATTATGTTAGTGACTAAGGATCTGTCTACAGCTTCAACAACGGACATTTTTTCAGTAAGAAGGTACCTGCTAATACCTAGGTTTTTTGTACTATGTTTATGGGACAACATACGTATGATCTGAAATAAGTTCTGGTAACAATAAGCAGTCATAACTACTTGTATTAATTTGTGCCTCAATCCTGTGTTCTAGAAATTATCGTCCTGTCGTGTCGAATTCCTCGACGATTTCAAGCCCTATTTTTGTTGTTACCGTTATTTTGATTTTTAAATGAACAAAAAATTGTAACAAAGCCTCTCTCTTTCAGTTCGAACAAAGAGATTTTTCATGTTCACCGGTTCACCTGATTTGACATCTTTGTTTTAAAAACGTAATTTTACTACCTACTAAAAAATTTTAAACTTTCAGTTACATGTCAACAATCAGGAAAAGGTTTCGCTTTCACCGTGGCTGCAGAAAGAGGAGCCGCCGGACTACCCAAGTCGTATTGAAGATCACAACCTTCTGAGTGAGAATAACTGAGAGATATAGAGATTCTCTCAAGACATGAATATTATACACGATGTTTTCATAATTTCGTTAATTTTAAGGATACATTCCTATTACTCCTAAGCTTATAAAATAATTTACACCTGAGCTTGCATACGATTTTAATTAGATTGCAGACCATTGAGGTCAAATCGACTCCTGCAATTTAATATCATCAAAAAAATTAATTTGCATATAGCATAACCTGTATTCTTCATCTTCTTAAATACATACCTTCAAAATAAAACAACATAACTACCAATTTGTTTATTTCAATCAATTATTTCACTCAATCACATCCTTTTTTGGTTGTTTGGGATAGTTTGTGTAGCACATGATAACCGCGGGAGTATGTCGCCGCGAGATAGATGACACGTCTTCTTCTAACTGTATTAATGACATAAGGACGGGTAGACTATCTCGCGGCGATATATACTCTCGCGGCAATCATGCGCTAACCCTGCAGGTACCTATATCTCTAACGATTAAATCGTTATTCTTTATTTTAAAAATGTATATTGATTCACTGTGTCCTCATAAGTATACACAATCAATATACTTAGCCCCATTGAGTAAGTTTTTTTTATGAGGTGTCAGATGTTTGTCATTTTTTAAATAGGTATATTGAGTAAGTTTTTTTTATGAGGTGTCAGATGTTTGTCATTTTTTAAATAGGTATGTGGTTTATTAGAGTAAAGCTGTAGGTGAAGTAAAGTTGCACCCTCGCACAGAGGTAAAAATATGAAAATAACAAATCTGTTATAATTATTTATTACCAAACAGACCTCTACATGTTCAACATAATAATATGTAATAGACATGTTAGACTACATTTAATAATAGTAAATTAATAATAGGTAGGTTAGGTGCAAGACATCACATAAAAAAATGTTTTAATTGAAATTGGTAGGCAGCACGGAGCGTTGGGTTTTATGCTTTATATGGTTTATATCCGAGTTATTTTAAATATATCAATCGAAAGCAACGTTCCGAAACTGCAACCTGTTTTTATTTAATCCCATTAACTACATTAAGGGAAGGTTCTTTAGATGAAATAAAATTAATTTCTATAAGAAACTTGCGTATTAACTCTTACGGTTATCGAGTTATTAAAAAAATATAAATCTGCAAGACGAAACACGTACGTGACAACCTTTACCAATTCCTAATGTAGAATTTGACATGTGCCGTCAATCACTTGACATGCACTTGACACTAACTTGAATGTTATTCTTAAGGGTCTCTCACATTAATAAATTTATTTATTATGTATGAAAATTATGAAAAAAATTTTTTTGCGAATTTAACTAAAAAAGGGTGATTCCTGATTATGAACTTAGCTACGTGTCGAATTTAATGATTATATATAACAGATATACCCATTTTAGACCATCGCACGGTGGGCTGGATGGCTCGAAAAGAGGACATTCGCACTTTTTTCAAAAAATCATTTTTTGAAAAATGCTATTCGATAGAGAATTATATAGGGAACAATAAATGTAGTATACATTTTTTCGAAATAAGGCATATTGACAGCAGGAAAAAATGAAGTCTAAATATTGGTACGAATATGTATATCAATCACGCCGACAAAGTATTTTCGGAAATAATCGCTCCTAAAGGAAAAAATGTGCGCCGCCCCCCCCCCCTCTATACTTTGGAAACATATGTTTAAAAAATGTGAAAAAAGTCACAAAAGTACTTATAAAGTCTTTCTAGGAAAATTGTTTTGAACTTGATAGGTTCAGTACTTTTTGAGAAAAATGCGAAAAGCTACGGAACCCTACACTGAGCGTGGCCCGACACGCTCTTGGCCGTTTTTTTTAATATCACAGCAATCTGTTGTTGTAATTAACAATATTCAATTCCAAATAAAATTCCATGAATTCGGACATAGGATGTAACACGGGTACACGGACGTTCATTACATGGACCCTAATTCGGATCCATGTAACAACGAAGGTGACCGCAAACTCAACGTTATTTTTAAGAATGAAAAGAGATTAAATAGCGTATTTATATGTTATATATATATATAGCGTATTTATATAATTTACTTGTCAATATCATTATATCCTGATATTTTCCGACGACGACATTAAAAGCTAGTTTTATTTCACGAGTAATAAAATAACTATCGCCCTAACCGAAGACAATATATTTATAATGTAATGTAAGTCTATGTTGATCGGTGTTTGCGTTGTACCTGAGGTGCCTGTGAGTTAGGTGGCGTCCAGTCAGTTCTAAAAGATATTGAATGAAGTTAAAAAATTAACTAACTAAAACTTTATATGCAGAGAAAGTATAATATTTGAACAAAATAAGAATTCGACATTTTGCTAAAGTAAAAATTAAACATTCCGGGAAAGTCAACGCTTGGGATTTCAACATTTCAGGAATTGAACTTCCTGGTCCTGAACAAAATAAATTAAATTGGGATTTAGTTATCAATATGTTATCATTAGGCTTTGGACTTTTTATCTCAAATTTTTGCACTTGTACTATTTCAGCACTCTACAGACGGTGCTTTTATATTACACGTACTAGTGCGAGAAGTGGGCCATTTTTGTCAGATCGAAATTTCAGAGAGCCACATGTACTGAAAAATGTAGTCCTTTTTTCCGCATTTGTATCGTAATGAGGCATTTTCGTGAATAAAGATTCAAACATTTTTTTTTCCCAAATAGGTACCTATACTTGGCCATTTTTTTTTTCAAAGTTGTTCACCCCACTTTTTTTTGGATTTAGAAATTTTTACGTGGATTCCACTCAAAATCGCGAGCTCTTTCAATTCTAATAGGAGAAAAAAAGTGTCCCAAGGTTTTTTCCCATTCCGTTACCATATTTTCATACATATTGTATGGTGATAACGGAATGGAAGGTTCGAAAAAATGTATGGAAATCTTGGGATATTTTTCCTCCTATTAGGATCGAAAAACCTCGCGATTCTGAGTATTAACCGCGTAAAAAATACCTATGTTACAAAAAAAGAGGGGTGGACAACTTTGAAAAAAAAAATGGCCCGCTTAATGTTTTCCTAAAAAAAGGGTCTCAAATTTAATTTTTCCACTTCGTTGCCATTTTTTAGACACTTGGTGTTTTTTAAGCACAAGTTTACATAAATACTAGGATATTTCTTTTCATGTCGAAATTTCAAAGGAGTGTACGAGTTTCCGGACTTGTATAGTAATGTAGGTCCTATATCATACAGAAATAAAGCACCGGATAACTGGTAGAACATTAGTTATTATTGAATTAAAATTGTATTAAGTCTGATAAATATATATTTCAAAAAATAAATAAATATTTATTTATATATATATCATATGATAAAAGTAAATAAATGAGTTGGCCGTGGCGTCAGTAGCTACTTAGTTGCTTTTGGCTACTCTAGTTCCTAGCTCTGCTGTCACCTCAGTGAGACTCAATTTCATATTAATTCCGTATCAGAAGAAAGTTCAGAAATTCGTTTTGACAGTTATTAAAATGAAGTTTTTTTTTGCACCCACAAGTTTTTTTTTTCAAAATCTGTAAACGCCAATTTTCATTAATTTCAAATCTAGAGGTTTTCTAAGTTTCCGTATAGCAGCATTAGCAGCACCTGCATTTCGCATAGTGGCATAGCAAGATCTGGTAGCTGCTGCGCGACGGGTGTGAAAAATGGAACTAAAAAATGCTGTAGAGGCGGCTAATGACTCGCTGTAGGTACGTAGTGCGTTTTCTCATTATCCGATCCGACATCGGATGTAGGAAGGATTTTCAAGGAAAAAATCAAAGATGGCGGCGTAAATATATGTGATCAGATAATGTAAAAACGCACTTGACCTACATCACGGCTTGCAGTGTTACAGAAGTTATGGTATATTCTAAAAGGTAAGTAAATTAGATATTTATCGTAGCAAAACAAAACAATTACAACGTATATTAATGATACCTAGGTAGCAAGGAAATTTTATCGTAAGAAGGGAATTACCTACTTAGACCTATATATACCCAAGAATAATTCGTAATGTACATATCGATATTATAGCTGTCTCCATAAAACTCCTAAGGCGCATAATATGGAGTGTAGAAAAAACTCTATAAGCCATAATAACGTATAATAGCTTTGATAGGAACATTAAGAACCATTCGTTTTGTTATTTGACATTGGGCGTACGAATTTAATACAATACTAGTTACAACGCCATCTGTGAAGCGTGAAATTGTCTTATGTCATTTTGCCTAAATATTTTTCTTTGGCGGACTACCGATAGTTGTAGTTTACATTCATAAAGCTAGATGGAGCTCTATTGCTCCGCGGATCGCATTTCGGCGCTTCTATGTGTGCGTGCTTGCGGGGGCTGAGGTAATTGACAAGCGTGGCCTATGAGCTGTCAGTCGCTCCTTTAGTAGCCCCTTAACCCATATCCCACAGTCGCCTTCTACGATAACCACGGGAAGAAAGGGGGTATGGCGGGGGGCCGGGGGTTTAGGTTAACAATAAAAATAAGCGCTAGGAATGTGAGATGTCATCTTCCACATTATTGTTGTTATTCTGTATCATTTGATGTGTGTGTCTGTCTGTTAGTCTGTTTGTCCGTCCGTCCGTCTGTCTGTCTGTCTGTCTGTCTGTTTGTCTATCTGTGTGTGTGTCTGTCTGTGGCTTCGTAGCTCCTGAACGGATGAACCGATTTAGATTGGAATCGAAATGGTTTTAAATATTAAAATGTAATTAATGTATATATATGTAATAAAAAATAAAAAACATTAGCTTAGTTCTAAACAAAAATATTTGCTAATTTACTGTGAGTTTCCTAAGAGCGTAAGTTATAATCGATGTAACATTGGAGCATTGAAAGTGGAACCAAATATTTGGGTAGGTCAGATATATAATAATTATGATGATATAATATGTGTATGTCTTGTTATTTCCGATCACGTCTCGGATTTCGCCAAGTGTGTAGGGACTATGATAACGCTATTGCAACTTTTTATCCTGTTTGTGATGTGTGTGTACTTTCCGTGTTTTCACTCGCAATGGCCCCGACGGAAGATCAGCGTTGGCCCTCCCAGGCTAAGACCATGCTGAGTCGGGACCATTTTGTGGCAATTATTATGTATGTACCTATATTTTTGTGTTGTGTAAATAATTTCTGTTTTCACTTGTCACGAATAAGGTGGATGTACCACTGCTCGACAGGTTAAGGGAAAATATTTATGTGTTTCGTGATATTACGATAATTTACCCATCTATACAAAACATATCCATCTTTTTTGGGAGATGTGACCTTTAACTTTGTTAAATGCAATTAGTTTCATACAGTGATAATATAAAAAAATCTCAAAATTAAATAAAACCTAAGTCAATACGCTTGTCCGAATAACTGACAGGTGCTTTTGCTGGCAGTCCTAATAGATGACATCTAAGTATGATTCAGGAAAAACAGTAAAAAACAAGTGTTTTGGGTTAAAATTTACTACAAAATTAAATAATTTAATAAAAAAAAAACGTATTCTGTTGATAACATTTACTTTTTACGTGTTACATTTATGTAATAAAATATGTAATTTACATTTATGTAATTTCTTTGCTGCCGAGGCGATGGACGAACCCCTTAACACATCTTCTACGAGTATGGCCTTTTCTAAGTCTTCTTGAGAATATCTCTTCCACTGACCTTTATCAGGCGGCATTTCTGAAAATATGTATACCCAGTTTTGTGAAAAATGACATGTCAAGCACTACCCAAAGAAATTATACAGATTTCACTACATTTAACGAGAAAACATATCAATAAAACCGTAAAAGATATACAAAAAACTGTCTATGTGCATGTAATTTGTTTTTTTCAGTAAAGTTAATGTGACTTACAGAAAAATATGCTGATAATATGAAACTGTAAACGATTCGTTTTGGCTACTTTAATCGTGATATCCTGAAAAAACGGCTCGACAAACATTGGGACTTGGAAAATAACGTAACAGTCCCAATAAATGCCAGCCGTGTCGAGTTTTAGACTTGCGACGGTTTTCAGTCCTAATAAATGACACGCTTGTTTATCACAGTAACAATGAACGAAATCGACATTTAATTACTTAAATATCTTCCCGCACATTCTAGCACCAACACAATTATAGAATATGTTCACAACTTACCGTGAAAGTATTTCAAATAAGTCAGCAAATACGAGCAAAGCTTTACCAAATCGCTAACAAAATTGAGAGATTGATTGCTCATGACAATGTCATCACATATATTATTCATTAATTGAAAAAAGTTTCTATATTTTATAATATGGCGTATGAAATGTGAAGGCTACAAACATTTCTCATCTAATAAATCTAATTGCGATGAATGTAACGGTAATCTTATCTTATTAATCGCTATTTAAACCATGGGTGACGAGTACTAGTACCGCGTCGAGCACTAGTACATCCACCTTACATATGTCGGTGTCAAAAATGACGTTTTTGTTTAAAAATCGTCTATTTGACAACAATGTTTCAAAGTTCAAAGTTCGAAAACTTTTATTTGCTAAAATGCACGTACATCATCATAGTATAATGGTGATGGTGGAAATATAAACATATAGCATCAGTGCATTGACCCATATGGCATGCAAATAATCATAAAAATATACCTAAATTAAAAAAGTCATATTTACAAAACTATTTACAGCATACTTACACGACAAAATTAAAGCAATGTGTATGTTATTTATTAGTATGTAAGTACTGTATATTTTCCAAACAAGTTATTGTTTAATAATATTTCCGTTTACTTGAACCCAAAAAAACTATGATAGTACATAATCCGCGAAATCCTTAATAATTCATGCCTATTAGGGCCGCCTAATGAAGAGAAAGGTCAGGGGGGTTACCATGACGTGCTAAAGCCGTTCAGTTTAGGTTGAGAGAGCGGGACGGAGCTATGTAACTGCTATAGCTGTGTCCCTTTCTCTCAACCTAAACTGAACGTCTTTAGTACGTCATGGTAACTCCCCAGGTTATTAATGATTTAAGCTGACCCTCCATTGTGAGAGGCCATTGTAGCACATAACAATCTGCGGTGGAGGAATCCCTTAATGACAGACAGTCTCGACATCGTAAGGCCCTTAATAGATCATTGAGACGTGAATCCATATACTTATACGCCGGATGATTCGAACATTCACATAAGGTACAGGGTTCAATTTCGACTGGGGACTATTAGAACTGATCAATTTTTTTCTACGTTTTACAATGGGCCATTTTTTTTTCAAAGTTGTTCACCTCACTTTTTTTTGGATTTGGTATTTTTTATGTGATTTCCACTCAGAATCGCGAGCTCTTTCAATCCTAATAGGAGAAAAAAAGTGTCCCAAGGTTTTTTCCCATTACCATTTTTTAATACATTTTGTGTAGCGGTATCAGAATGGAAGGTCTGAAAAATGTATGGAAATCTTGGGACATTTTTTTTCTCCTATCAGGATCGAAAGACCTCGCGATTCTGAGTATGAATCGCGTAAAAAATACCCATGCCACAAAAAAGTGGGGTGTACAACTTTGAAAAAAATGGCCCCAATATTAACTTGAGGTTCATATGTCCACCTAACAAGAGTATTCTGTATGACCAGTAGGTACCTACTCAATAATGCAAAAATCGTTTAGTTGAAATTGTCCCCTGTACTAAGGTACCAGAATGATAGCTATCAGAAGATAGGTATATGATTTTTTTTAGGTTTTGTACATTTTGCTGGGTAACCCAGCAATGTCTTACGCGTAATTATTTTAAAAATCGGAACAACGCTGTCCCTGAAACATTGGAGGTCAGTTTAATATGTATTCACACACGATTAAGTCCCGATTTAAAAAATAATGATGTGTAATAATCGTCAGTTTAAATCAGTGTAATGTCTTACGCGTTCACTTCATAAGCGTTCGTAGCCAGTGTGCATAGCCGAATTCACAAACTCTCATGAAACACTCACGATAATATCTCTTTCGTAGCTATATATTTCTATCGCTCTTTCATATTGGCACTACAGAGCCAGACTACATTTCTGCGGCGTTTTGGGGGCGTTTCGCGTCATGCCATTTGCCTACGGGGCCTACTCTTCCTACGAGCGACAGCTCTGATTTTCTATAGTGGCGCGACAGAGCAAGACTGCGTTTCGAACGACACGTTGCTTCAACGGTAGTCCCTTCGGTTAGACCGGCTCACATAGGGGTATTTGACTAAAAAAGCTGGCCAAAATTATTTATATACATTTTTATATGTAGTTCCATCGTGTCAATCCAAATATGCTATTTTTATTTATTTTTATTTTTACTTATTTATATCGACTAATGGACAGCTTTTTTAGTGAAGTACCCCTATGTGCGGCTGGTGTCAATAGTCCTGGGTACGTAGCCGAATGGCACAAACGCTCACGAAACGCTCGTAGATATCTATCTCTATCACTCGTGTCGTGCGTATTGGCGCGACAGAGCCAGACTACCTTTCGCGGCGTTTCGTTTTCGATTCGCGTCGTAGAAATGCCATTCGGCTACGGCACCTGTATGCTGGCTCAAAAGTACGAGCGAAACTGTCTCAGTTGAACGTCATTCTGTTATCGGAATTCCCTCGAATTGGCCTGGGTCTCGGCACGTTAAACCCTTTAATAGATTATTGTGATGTGTATTCCACACTTGATACACTCATATTGGTGAGGTTTATCGCGGTAAGGGTTTTGATAGGCGATTTTATGGACTAAGAATTAGATACACATTTAAACATTTAAACATTTATTTCAAATAATTTACACGGCATCACAGCTTAAGCCAATACACCGAATAATTAAACTAATTACAACTATAATTACAGAATATGTATTAAACTAAGTAATAAATAAAACCTCAGACAATTTACATGCAAGTGCTGGGAATCCTATCGTGCATCTTCTCACAAAACCTCAGACACTCTCGGCACACATTCGCCCATCTGCATGCAAACAAGTCACACTCCGGTGCTGATGTCAAGAGTGCATTAAGCAGCGATAATGCGCGAAGTAAAGGCGAGTTTCTGTGAGATACAGTGCGCGCTGCCGGCACGGCCAGCAGTGGGCGTGTCCGCGGCCTCAAGCCGACTCGAGGAATATCCGGAACGTACAACCTCACTAGTCGACCAACCAGTTCCGGGCAGTCCGAGTCTCCGCGCAATATTCGACAAGCCGTAGTCAGCAAGATGTTGTTTCGCCTTACCTCTAGAGAATTATATCCTAGGCAGCCAAGTAAAAACTTTGTCGGATACAAAAATGGATAATATCCAAATCTTTTTTTATACAAAAATCGCAAAAAGGTCTTTTGGATTTTCTCCAGAAGTAAGGCGTATGACGACTCGTATGGGTTCCAAATAATAGATGAAGTTTCAAGCTTACTCCTCACCAATGCGTTGAAGACCGAAGCAATGGCTCCGGTGTCACGGAAATCCTTGACATTGCGGGTTACAAAGCCAAGCTTCCTAAAACAATCCTTGGTGAGTGTTCGCATGTGTTCATGAAAAGTTAGGCGCTCATCAAATAGAACACCAAGATCTTTGACAGAGAAAACTCTATCAACAACCTCGCTTCCCATTGTGTACTGAACAAGAAGAGGGGTCGATGAACGACTGAAAGTACACACACAACACTTTGCTGTGTTAAAAAGAAGCCTGTTTACTGTACTCCAGTTGACCACCGAATCAATGTCGTCTTGCAAAGAGGCACAGTCTTCTCTGTTTTTAACTGGGTAAATAAGTTTCAAGTCGTCGGCATACAACAAGCATTTTGCATTCATGACGACCGATTCCAAGTCGTTAATCATTATCCCAAATAAGAAGGGACCCAGTATCGAGCCCTGTGTTACGCCAGATCTAGTATGGTATGGGGCCGAAACGAAACACCCATGCCGAATGTACTGCTTTCGATCACGCAGATAACTGGCAAAGAGAGTCAGTAGCTTTGGCGAGAAGCCCAAAGCGTTTAGCTTGCTCATCAGTGCATCATTATCTACGCGATCGAAAGCCTTTTTAAAGTCGAAATACACGACATCCACTTGATAACCCCTGTCCAGATATTCAGAGATGGTGTCTGTCAGAATTAAAAGGTTGGTATTAACTGAGCGATTTGCTCTGAAGCCATGCTGGGAGTTAGACAAAAAGGGTTTTAACTGCACTGCTAATAATTTATGGACGATAGATTCAAATAACTTTGCCAACGTCGACAATATAGCTATTGGTCTGTAATTCTCAACGTCGGCAACGTCACCGGTCTTCGGGATAGGTGTGACCCTTGTCGTTTTCCACAGCTGCGGATATGTTCCAGTTGATAATATTAGGTTAAATATGAAATAAATAGGTAATATTAGCTGGTCTATGCATCCTTTGACTATAAAAGCTGGAAGATTGTCAGGCCCAACAGAGCTCTTAGCTTTGAGCTTCCGTATACCAACAGTCACCTCCTGGATAGATATATTTGAAATGTTAATACATTGCGCCAAGCTACTCTGGTTATAAGGTTGTAGCGAGTTTACATTTAGTCGGGGCGAACTAGGTAAGAATACGCTAGAAAAAAACGTTGAAAAAGCTTCAGCTGCTTCGACACCAGAGTATCGCTGCCCTTCAAACACGACTTCATTAGCGAACCCACCCCTAGACTTAAGAGTCTTAATATGCTGCCAGAACGAGTGAGGATCAATTTTCACTTTACACTGAATTTGATCCACGTATCCGTCATAAGCCAAAGAAATTTGAACCTTAATATCTTTCCGTAACCGGGAAAACTCGTTGTAGGCCTCTAAACTCTTTGACGCCTTCCAGGTCCGATGGACACTAGCTTTTCGCGCTATTGCAGTGATTAGTTCTGCTGTGTACCATACTGGGTAGCGTCTGCCAGTCTTGTTTGTGCGAACCTTTCTGGGTATACTAAGATCAAAAAAACCATGAATTATCTCATAGAAAATGCCCACCGCTGTGTCAACATTTTTAGCCCGGAGAACTTTTTGCCAGTTTTCCGAAGATACCAATCTATACAACATTTCATAGTTTCCCTTTTTAAAATCCCAGTCTTGTCTGGAGTCTAAATTACTGGCACTCATACGCTCCGATGTGGGTCGCAGTGTAACTTCGCTTAAAGGGACCAATATCTCTAACGGTGGGTGATATGCATCCCTATTAGGTACCAGTCCTCCGCCCGCGATTTCAGAAACGCTAACACCACGAATGCGCTCCGACACCAGCACAACGTCTAATTTTCCACCATAAGCATGCATCACCTCATTCCTCTCATGCAAACCACAGGTTTCTAAAAAATAAGCATAATAATATTGAATATTTTGAGACGTATAAAGAGGATTTAAGTTTAGGTCTCCAACTATGATCATCAATCCATTAACATTGTTAAGCATCTGTTCCACATTTTGAAACCAACACAAGTACGTATCGTCTGTAGCGCTCGGAGGAATGTAAACCACACACATATAACAAACAACACCAGCAAAGGTCACGGAAATCCAAAGGTCCTCTCCAGTAGGGGTCTCGAGTTCTCGACGTCTCTTCATACTGAGTCCAGGACGAGCTGCAAACAACACGCCACCTCCACGCGAACCGGTAGCGCGGTCCCGGCGCATAATGCTCCACTCCCCACAAGAAAGTTCAGCATCGTTGACGGAATCAGTTAGAAAGGTTTCAGTAACAGCAACGATGTCACAGTCTAACGAGAGCAAGTTCAATCTAAAATTCTTCAGCTTCGTCTTTAGACCCCTGACATTTTGGTAAGTGACATTCAGCATAGATTTTGAATTTGCCCTGGGTTTGTTATTGGGAGTGCGAGGGGTGTTTTGGTCTCCGAAATAACCACATCTTGACTCTAGCATTGTCAGGCCAGACCTCCGCTGAAAGACACTTATCATAAATAGCAGGCGGCACTCCAATTTTGAAGGATTTATACTCCCCCTTTGGCTTAAGTTCCTCCACCGTGCAAGTGCTGTTAGGTGCTAAAGTTTGCAAATAGGCTCGAACTTCATCTGCACCCGAGATCATATTCCAAAGGTGAATATATTTCCTGTATTCGACAGCCTTCAGGGATGTGACATCCGGACCAGCAGTACCCCGTAGAGATGCGTAGCGCCTTTTTCCATATCGGACTTCTGTGTATGCTCCACCAGAGTGTTCATCTTCATCGGTGTCATTTTGCAGCTCGTTGCGATCGCTAGATGGCGCTACAGGTAACATTTGGGATTCACGGTCCAACTGCGCTACCTCATTCTGTGTAGTCCCACTTACCTCGGGCTCTTTTGCAGTACCTGACGTCTGCTTTCTGGTACGAGACCTGCGCTTTCGTTTTGGCTTTACCTTTGTGTCAGCGTTGTTATAATCTGATAACGAGGACCCAGCTTCGCAAGACTTGCAGGGATGTGTTGACGATGCCTCTAAACGCGTCAGTCGGTCGCTAACAGCTTTGAACTTCTCGTTACTGATCGCAAGCGCGGCCTGGTATTCCTTAATTACAGAGACTGCCTCCGTCAAGTGTTCAGATAGCCTGTTCATTTGTTCCCGAACTTGCTGTAACTCTAAGGCCAGGGGTATCGGATCAGCGGTCGCGGCTGGTGATGTTGAGTGACGTATTTCGCTCTTATTCCTGAATGCGATATTTTTAACTGTAAGCGGCGTCCCGACCGGGGATTCACAGTTACGTCCGCTCTTTTTAAAAGTAATACAGCATTCAGGACATACCCATGTGTCCTTCTCTTCCGCAGTAAGTACTCTGTTGTTGCACATATGAAGGACCTTTAAGTTTAAAGATGTGTGTCGGTCCTGACATCTGAGAGTGACTTTATTTAAACAGAACTGTAAGTGAACTTACACAAAATACTGGTAAGGTACAGCGGGGCAAATCTCGACTGGGGGGCAAATGTAACTTGTCTATTTTTGGCGTTCTACAATGTTTGCATTATTAAATAGACTCTTATATATGGTAGGCGTGTTCAGTTGATACAAGAATGGATTAGTTACAATTGTCCCCCAGTCGAGATTTACCCCGCTGTACCTTAAATATTTGACGTAACATTGACATTTTTCATACGTTAGACGATAATGAAATCAACCTATTTTAACCAGTTTTTACCTCTCGAGTGCGTATGGTTCAAAAAATCGGGGGTTCCAACCACGGTAATATGCCATGTAGGGCAAAAAAATCGTTCCGGAAAAAAATGCAAAAAGATGACCTAATTTTACGCACGGCATACGACGGGTTAATAGGCACCATACCGTCCATGATTGGCTTGCAGAATATGGTTTTTTTTACTACGAATACAAATACTTAATGTAGTTACGTATCTACTATGAATGTGCTAAAATCAATCAGTTGATCAGTTTAATTCTCCAAGATCATTAAATTCTATGTCGGTAAACATCCTACAGATATATCGTAGGCCACGTCTTTGCCTTTGGCTAGTCTGTAGTCAAGAGTAAACCCATTCATAATTAAAAAACCGGCCAAGTGCGAGTTGTACTCGCGTTTCAAGGGTTCCGTACACTACAAGAAGGGCTTAAGGGCCTCCTTTTTAGTAGGAACTTAAGTAATTTTTGCGAATAATAATAAGCGATATTTTGAACGAAACGAAACAGAAATGAGTTTATATGTAATATTCAACCGCGCTCACACAATTTCAAGAGATTTGGTAACTATTTGCAGCGGCAGTGAGTGAAATTCGTAATTTGATTTTTTTTTAAGTCCGACTTACGCTTTACTGTAGATTTCTAATAGGTTTTCCTGTAATCTATAGATTGAAAACTATCTCGTGTATTTTTTTGAAAATGTTACGCTTAGTAGTTTCGGAGATAAGGGGGGAGGGGGAATGGTAATTTTTTGCCTATTTTCCTAAATTAAAAAATATATTTGAAATACTTATAAAAAGCTCTTTCATTTGATATGTAGCACAATATAGTTCTAGAAACTTTGATTTTAAATTTTCACTTTTACCTCCCAAAAGTGCTCCCCTATAATAAAATTTTCTTAATTTAAATTACATGCCAATCTTTGGGTCACTGGTTTACATAATATGTGTGCCAAATTTCAAGTTAATCGGTTCGGTAGTTTCGGAGAAAATTGGCTGTGACAGACGGACAGACAGACACACGAGTGATCCTATAAGGGTTCCGTTTTTCCTTTTTGAGGTACGGAACCCTAAAAAAATATATATTTCATTAGAGCAATATATCCTCTATTGAAATATACTTTTATATACTTAAATACTTATTTCACGAATTCATACTTTCATTTTAACGAAAACAAGTTCATTAATTTCAGAAAAGATTATTTAACTTGATCAAATTCATTTAAGCTCTAAATGGTTTCGGTGATGTTATAAGCTCTTTAAAGTAATATTGATCCGATTTCGTACCCAAAAGATGTTGCTGCTTTGAAACTGCTAACATTGAAGTAAATTTATATAAACTTAACATAAATCTTCGTTATTTTATATAGTACCTAAGCCACAGGATATTAAACCTAGAAGCTATTATCCATACTAATATTATAAATGGGAAAGTGTGTGTGTCTCTTAGTTTGTCCGTCTATCACGGCAACACGGAGCGAAGAATTGACGTCATTCTTGAAGTGGAGATAGTTGAAGGGATGGAGAGTGACATAGACTACTTTTTGTCTCTTTCTAACGAGTGCGAAGCCGCGGGCAAAAGCTAGTGGTTTATATATGGATAGGCAGGATAATTTCGTTTAGCTTTAGATGTCCAAAGGAAAACTGCGTAGAAAATAGTAGCGGGAGAGGACCAGCGGGTATTCGTCAACAATGTTATTTTTACTGTTCACGATATGACTAGGACTTAAACTTTCTGCCGGATTCTAAGTTCTGCCTCCGCGCCGCTTTATATTACTGATCAGTAATTTAGACTCTAGAACTTACGATATCATTCAAATGACCCGACGATAGCTAAAAGACACCATGAAGATACCTTTCTTATATCAATGTACTGAATTGGTCTGTACAGTAGTTAAACTTTCGAGATCGGTATTTGCCTCTCTCGCACGCGCCGCGCGCAACCTTGGCAGCGCTACGCAGCGCGGCGCATACTGACGCGACCGGCATCATCCGGTTCCGCATACATATAACGCCGTGGCTTGCGTGGGCGACGGTCGCGCGATGGTCGCGCGACGGCGATGCGACGCATACGAAATCAAACCTTATTGATATGGAAGTAGACGATGCGATGAGACGCGACGGCGACGGTCGCGCGACCGTCGCCCACGCAAGACACGGCGTAAATTACTCTCTGCACCTCGCTCGCGCAGAGCGCTACTCAAGGACAAACCGCGCGGAGCAGAATTTTGTTATAAGAATTATTACTAAGTCGTCCTTATACTGTGGTCTGTTATCTGTAGTGTATGACATTGTGCACAGTTTCCCAGCCATCTATGACGTAATAGAAAGTTTGTTACTAACCTCGCTTTAACTATACCAACTTCGCCAACACTTAACCACTTCCCTCGACTACTAGTTACTACCTAGTTAGTTTTAGGTAATTTGCCTGTGTAACAGTATACCCCAAAGCTCGTTGTCTATTTTAATTATGAAACTGTTTAGTATTATCTATTTTGACGCTTGATGTCATCCTTAACATTTTCCCTATCTTTCGACATTTCTCCATTATTACTTACCTGTCAAAGACAAATTTATCTCAAAGTTACTGTAAAAAAGACCGAGGAGTGAAAGCCATTAAAAAAAAAGTTACTGTAGTTTTTGTGAATCTTATCTAACTTCGCCTATTGTATTTAAAGAAATCTCAAAATTGATACTGTTTCAACCTTGTTCGTTATACAGTTAGCTGGAAAATTACCGGGCCAGAATACGCGTCAGAAGTATGCCTACCATTGTTATAAAAGAGATTTGGCTCTTTATTAACAATTCGACTAGAACCGACACTTTGAACGCGAAATCCAGAGATTTATCTCCTCTTTCATCGGAAAATTGTTGGAGACTGGCAGATACTTTTGGTGTGTTACTTTATCTGCTACTATTAAAGCGAAACTGGTGGTTTCTCAAATTATTCAGTTCGTTATAACTCTCTATTTTGTGTTGTTTCACTTTCATTGACATTCATCAAGATTTAAAAGTTGATATAATAATAACGGCATCAAGTATACAACATTCAAGACACTTTTCAACATTTATCAAACTGAACAAATTGTTTAGCCTTGTGTATCTTCCTCTGATCCCCAATACCCTCGTGAAGCCTACTAAGCCTAATGACGTGATATTTTAGAAAAATACTGCCACTGTGTGCACTCGATGTAATATATTTATGACATGGAGCCCTTAAAGGACACCATATGCGTACTTTGGTTCAATTATATCTATAGCAAAATGTACATTATTATCGTCATTAGCTTCAACTTTCTTCTGTTTTGAGTTACCTCGTTCTACGCTACATTATTTAACTAGTCTTGTTTTTATTCTTATTTATTATTCTCTTCGACCTTTGCTGTTTCAATATTCAATTGACTAGCACCCTAAGCAATCAAGCTAATAATTGTCTTAAGCATCCCGGTGTTTCTCTTATTCAACACAAGTACAAAGGTTCCGTATAAAACCCGGAGGACGGCCCCCAGAGTAATTTACGATTGTTTTCATTAGAACCGAATTAGACAATTCCCGACTTCTGCCATAGATCCGGTTCTTAACTAAATAGATTTCCAAAATAAATAGAGACCTCTTAGAAAGGTAAAGGTAACAAATTGAGCATCTTATTATACTTTGCACCCTTGTAATCTTATTACGTCTTAAGTGGGGTGAACGGACGGTTCTTGAATTTTATTTGAGCATTTGCTTGGGCTCCTTTTGACCTTCCGAATAGCAATATATATGAGAAATGTATGTGCGCAATAGCACTCTGGAGAGCCATAAGATGCTCTAATACTTGTCCTAAGAAGTTGACCCATATTCAATGTGTTGGGATGAGTATTAAGATAAAGGAAATATTTATAAGGGTTATCTTAGCAATATTCTAGATGAAATTTGAGCAACAGTAAACTATTATATTTAGTCCGTATTTCATCGTAGGAAGTTGTTAGTGATACAATCGCTGTAGAAGATCTTTGAGACTGTGGGTTTGTAATAAGGGCGCAAAAATAACTAAGGAACTTGCAAGATTTTCTAGGATAAAGTATGAAAAGAAAATTCACCTCGAAAATAAAAGGTCAGTCGGTTAGACTTGGTCAGGCGTAAGTCGGCATAAGTTAACGAGATCAAGGTAGCAAAGTCTACAATTATTGATAGAAAAAGCCAATCGAAACTTTATTATGATAGGGAATGACTCCTGTGATATCTTCAGCCTTTGTTGTGTTAATACGTTTCATTTTATTTTTGTTCGGCTTTTGTCCAAGTACGGTTGTCGGTTGTCAGTTATAGTATTTATTACCCTTGGCTTCTTTCAGAAATATCCGCGTTAACACTCTAATAGAAACAAGAAGAACGAAATCAAATAGGTACGTCTCTAAAACAAGAAACAATATTTCTTCCACTGAAGCCTAAAATTCAACTTCAGCGGAACTCGATTGGAAATTTATGTCCCAAATTGCTACCGTGATACCGTAATGTCTGTTAATATCCCATCTAAAATCACTTCCACATAGATATGCCGCTCCTTGACTCGTTGGCCCAAGTTTTAACTAAGTAACAACTCTTGGGGTTCGAAACACTTTGTCGCGAAGCCCCTTAACGGTACTTACATGACGTTAATAATGTATAATGTTCGGCGTTCAAGGTTAGAATTGTGCCCACTTCAGTGGGTTTTGGAGGGTTGTGTAACTTGTAATGGAATTATAAAGTCTAAACATGGAACAATAGGTAACTCATTCAAGTTTGCAAATCAACGAGTTAAAACACGTGACTTTTATAAAAATCTGTTATGTCTTCTTGCGAAATTATAAAGGAAAAAATTACTAGGTTAATAATGGGTGGCTAAATGTCAAAGTTTTCAGCCAATTAGTGTTTCGATTTTGTTATGAAACTACAAAGTGTCTTACACGATGGTGTGCGGATTGGTCAAATCTGACCTCTGACATGGCAATACGATCAGTAAAAGCATGCATTTTGAATGTTACACTATATACTACTAGCTTTCGCCCGCGGCTTCGCTCGCGTTAAGTTCGAAAATTAGGGAAGTGGGGGGTTAGAAAGAGACAAAAAGTAGCATATGTCACTCTCCATCCCTTCAACTATCTCCACTTAAATAATCACGTCTATTCGTCGCTCCGTTTTGCCGTGAAAGACGGAAAAACAAACAGACACACACACACTTTCCCATTTATAATATTAGTATGGATTAATTGTTACTTAAGGGACCAACATTGTCCACATCTCCATAATAAACTCGACATCTCCATATATATTATAATGTCCTACTTGCGCTTGATTCTATTATGCAATGTCCAATTATCGTAATACACTATAATCCACATTGTCTTGCCACTACTAAGTAGATAGGTAGTTGAGTTACTAAACGAACGTTAACGGTTGTTAATTAGGTACCCGCTAATAAAATTAAAAATGATAGTTATATTGTTGATATAGTGTGTATTTTCAAATTGTAAATTGCGTTTTATCGCGTTGTCCAATGGATTCATCTCTTCTTCCTCGTTCCCTCAATGCTGAGGATCGCGACCACAAGTAGCGTGTTTCCATTGAACGCGGCCATAAGCCACGTGGACTGCACGGTAGGCTGCCGCCAGTCGACTTCTTCACACAGTCAGACCATCTCTTACGAGCCCCACCCTAAGCGCGTTTACCATTCATTCGCTCCAAAATTATACACTTCTCCAAATTATGCTGGATTCATAATAGTTACCCTTAGTACATCGTGAGTTAGATAAGAATTTATTATAATTTACATTATGTCCTTTAGGAGAGTAGCGTACAACATGGGAAATAATTCATATCAATCTGGCCAAACCCGTAGGTTTTTTTTTGTCAACGGGCGTACAATTATTGCTGCACGAAAAACAAGCCTTGTAGCTGCCGAAACTATAATCAATCCCTGATTTGTACTTACATGAAATTGTCAAATGTGAACATTGTCCGAAAAATTTTTCTTGGTCAAACATTGACATTTTCTAGTTACACGTTATAAATGATACTTTTTTGGTCTTGTTTCAGAGCATCATTTCTATCCGTATGTGTCCGTCGTCGAGTGCCCTCGGATGAGAATCTCAACACCGACTATGCACCCATACAGAGGTATCCCAGGTAAGAAGGGAAACACACCATGCACTAGGAATCCAGAAGTGAGGCGTCAATTAGATCTAGGTATGGGCATTGAAACGTTTAGAAAAATTAACACCAGACCAATGCTTACCGCCTGCGAACGTTTTTAACGACAAGGATAATTTGCTATATTAAAAGATACTGAATACTACTCTAAAAGGATTTTGTATGAAGTGGAAAATCGTCCTGTTCGTACGAAAAATATACTAATTGTGAAAAAGTTGCCTTTACTGACTATTGAAAATCAAAATTGACGCTTCGCTTTTGATTCCTCAATTTCGTGCTAAATTGATAAAATTGATTTTACAACCATGGACCTTTTCCGATAATCTGAATAGTAAAACCGCCCATTTTGCTTGTCTGTCTGTAACTGGACCACCTCACGTTAGCAGAATATGTAAAGTAAGCACAATTAGATGTGATAGATGTCGTAATTTACATGTCGAAAGGCCAAAGTAGCTCAAAATCTCTGCATGAGTACCCTATCGCTAGCTAGTCCTACTGTTTCTTGAAATTGTCGGATATTTCTGCATCAGTGCTTACCCCGATTGGCGAGAATGCTACAAAAACTATAGGTTACTTTAGTTTCCGATCGAAACTTTAGTGTTGCGATAAGGTTTTATGTACACCCAGGTTTAATATTGAGCAGTTCCAATATCGTGGCAAATATTTGTTGAAGGTTCGGCCAACCATCTCCCGCGCCACCGGAGCTATGTGCCCACGACGCCGATCTGGAGTGCTCGTACTTTCGCCGCCGGCCAAGATCCGTGTGCAGCCAGCCTGACCCCAAACGGTACACGTGGATGCCTGAGGATGAAGACTTCACCCGGATGGAGTGGCCACAGTGAGTAGAATTCAGAAGATATTTTACTGGGCAAGATATATGAGCAAGCTTAGAGATTAAGGGTTATTTTCTACGGGGAAATTAATCATTGACTTGACATATGTCATATCATAAATACACACACATACAGATTACCTTTAAGACACAAACAATTCCCACTTGTACAACCCAGATCCGATTATTCATACTACTTTTTTCATCGCGAACTTACGGGATGTTCCTAAAAGACGTCCTTTTGGGTAAATGTATGTATAATCATCAAAACATTGACTTATGATTTCGGAGAAAGTTAACAAGCGGCCTAAAATCTTTAAATTAAAACAATCATTCGTTAAAATATCCCTGGTCTTTCATTTCCAGGCGTACAAATAACCGTGAAGTGCTCCTGCGTCACCTTGAGAATTTGCATAACTGGGATCAGAAACGTTCGTTAACTTGACAAACTCGCGGAATTGGTGTTTGCATAATTTGCTCACAGGCCTTTGCGTTTGTTGAAAAAAACCTTCAGATATTTGTCGTCGTTTTTATAAAGTTTCTTCGATGGGCGTACCAAGTGTTGAGCCAAAGTTGGAATGTTTTTTCTTTTAATATGTTGAAAGTGTGTTCTCTCGCAGTTTTACTTAACGGATTTCTTTTAGTTTTTAACCCCCGACGCAAAAACGACGGGGTGTTATAAGTTTGACGTGTCTGTCTGTCTGTCTGTCTGTGTGTGTGTCTGTCTGTGGCATCGTAGCGCCCGAACGGATGAACCGATTTAGATTTATTTTTTTTTGTTCGAAAGCTGAGTTAGTCTGAAGTGTTGAAGCCATGTTTCATGAAAATAGGTCTACTATGTCGGTTTTTTTTTTTTTTGTGGTTAGGTTGTGCAGTATTTATTTACTGCGATAGTAGACTACTTTATGGATTTAACCTCTCCGACGCTGCTTTAATAATATAAAGCACATTATGGTCCGTACGAAATTCTAATTATGCTCTTTGGACTTAAAACTGCTCCACTTGTTGTATTTAAATGTTGTGCAACTATCACCATTGTTTACTTTATAACATAGTTCCTGTGTCAACACGCTAACAAAAGAGACTAAGAGGTGAACTACTTTTACTTTATCACTAGAAAGTGTCGACCACCGCATTCCACGCTGTGGGGTCGGACGACCGCGGTGTGACCTAGAATCTGCGTCCTACATCCGACCTAACTTAACGCTTCATATATATCTCATCCTATATGCCCTATAATGTTGTCTGTTGATATTTTAGCGAATAAGGCGTGCACGATCGTGTTTAATATCTGCACGGCCAATATAGCATCCAATTCAGATACACATGCCTACGCCTAGCGTGCCAAACAGAATGTATGTACGTTTTTCATAACAAGAGTGATAATATGAGTTCGGGTAGCAGTCTGATAAAACATTTGAAGTTTACTTTGTTTGTCGTAGGGGAAGGTTGCGATCATTGGACCAGCGCTTTGATTGGACCACTTCAATATTTCAAAATCTAATCGTGCTAGATGGAATCCAGTAAGGTACAAGGTGACCTTAGGCCTCACCTTGGGTCACCCCGTAACCTCAGTCGCGCCTCGCTTCCTGGAAAAGAGTGACGCGTCCAAGTGTATTTCGAGCGCTGTTGAAGTTAAATTACGCGAAGGAATAAAATCACGAAAGTATAAATACATTGACAATTGAATTTGTGTGTTGACGTAGGTATAATGCTTAAATATTTATTAATGAGCAAATGAAAAAAAAAATTAAATATTTATTTTTCAAGTAGGCATATTACAATGCTCATATGAACGTCAAATAAAGCGACGCCGGCTCTAACCCTACGCCTCAGCCTCGAGAAGATTTCAGTCCCCCCTCAGTTGGGAGGGGGGTATCCACTGTGGGACCGGCAAGAAACTCGGCGGGCAACTTCTTTTCAAAACATTACATCTTATAATTAACATGCATTAAATAACAAGATACAATTTAACATGCAAAAGTATTCATCAAAGAATATGAGCAGACTATGTACTCTATGGAAATTAATTTCAATAAATTATATTATTGCTTAATAATACGTCGTTCTTCTTTAGAGAAAACATATATTATCAAATAAATAAATTTAAAACAACAGTTTCCAGGCATTTGTTTTCTTTATTTTTTAATATTTTTATTTGTGATGTGATACCTAGTTGCTATGAATGCCACCTGTGGGTTCTATCATCGGACCGGTCCAATCATGGCAACTTTTTTTTTAGTATTATTCACCCGTGCGCAAATAGACAATATGTAAGAAAAAAAACCGGTCAAGTGCGAGTTGGACTCGCCCACCGAGGGTTCCGTACAAACTTTCAAACTCCCCAGTTAAAATAATCTCATGTTTTCACATAACTCTAACGACTTGACTAGAAGACAAAAGTATAGGTACTAATGAGCATTATTGTGTATAGCGCCATCTCTCGGTGAATTCGCTAACTAATTTGCGCGACCATAGTATGTTGGTTTTTCAGGGATTATTCTTTATAATGTTAACCGATTTAAACAATTTTTACTTTATTGGAAAGAAGATGATTTACGTAACATCTCGTATTAATTTGAAGTACTATATACAATGCAAAGGTGGGTAAATTAAAAGTAAAAATGTGAAAAGTTTTTTGTGAATTAAAAAAAAAGTTTTCAAGATACAAACACGATTATATTTTTCCTGTAATATTTAGCATAAAACCAATGTTTCCTAAAATTTTCATAATTTTTCGTTGGTAAACTTCGGGTTCGGTTTTTTTATTTTTTTCTTTATAATGTTAACCGATTTAAACAATTTTTACTTTATTGGAAAGAAGATGATTTACGTAAAATCTCGTATTAATTTGAAGTACTATATACATCCGCAAAGGTGGGTAAATTAAAAGTAAAAATGTGAAAAGTTTTTTGTGAATTAAAAAAAAAGTTTTCAAGATACAAACACGATTATATTTTTCCTGTAATATTTAGCATAAAACCAATGTTTCCTAAAATTTTCATAATTTTTCGTTGGTAAACTTCGGAGATAGGGGGGGGGGGGGAACGGTATTTTTTTTTACATTTTCCTTCAAATTTCTTTTTTTTTTTACAACAAAAAAATTATAAAAAATAGTTTATTTACGTTCAATTTAAGCTCTTTCTAACGATACCCCACTTGACCTAGTAACTTGAAATTTACAGTTTGCCCCCCTTTCATTTTGGCCATTTTCTACAATTAATATTAATAAATTTAAAAAAATTATACCGTCTATTTGTAGAGGTTCACAATGTTCACAACTATTCCAAATTTCAAGTTGATAGCATTAGTAGTTCTCGAGATATTTAGGAATGTGACAGACGGACAGACAGACGGACAGAGTCGCACCATAAGGGTTCCTGTTGTACCTTTTTGGTACGGAACCCTAAAAACTAGTACATATGAAAAGAATATATATATATATATATATATATTAATTATAAAATTTGTATAAAAAATATTTCATTAAAAACATTTTTTTTGTCGATTTCCATAAGTTTCCTTGATTGGTCCATTGGTCTAAATTTCCTAAGTCCATTGGTGGCGACTTTGTGGTCCAATGAAGGCGACTCTAGTCCAAAGAAGGCAACAGCTTATGAAAAAGTTTTCACGAATTTTCTCTATTTTTTTTTTTTAATTGTGAATAAGGTAATTCATAAATAGATGTCAAGAATTAAAACTTCTCAAACTTCTGAGCATATTCTTTTTCGATATTTCACACAGCTCAATCACATCCTACTCACATAAGATGCTGTAAGCTGAAAATTCGTAGTTGACGCTGTAAATAAACGTTCAACTTTATAAGCAAATAAACGCTAGAAAGATTTCTTGTAGTCTGAGTCAAATAGTATTTGCTATTAGTTACTATGTATGCCTATTACATATCTGTACATCACTCGTGACATATGGTTATCTGGCAGTGCGGGAATCTGCATAGTTTGGAAGTTGGCCTCATCGGAAGTTGCTTAATTGTCCTTTGTGGGCACATATAAATTAACCCGTTCCGGAAAGTTTCGGGTGAAATGTAAAGCTAGGAACAAATTATGGGACGCGGACGCGCGTCCACTGCCGCGTTCTAGATAATTAATATACACTGAACTGTGCAAATTATCGGACGTAAGCCGTGGGTGTGGCCTTGATCGCACGGACGTCCGGACGTCATCTGGCGCGCTGGATGTTTTAAGACTGTGCACACTTATCGGTCGCGGCCGTCAGCCGCGTCCGTGTGACCCGTCCCATAATTTGTTCCTAGCTTAAACATTGACCTTCAAAAAAGTGTTCATAAATATGCGCATAGATAAATTAATTTAAGTGTGATGTAATATTTGTATGATTTTGCAATAAGTACCTACTTTTAATTATATCTCATTAAAATCCTCATATATTAAAAAATACAAGCTTATTTTTTGCGTAGAACAAATTAGTTTTGAGAAGCGGAATGACAGGAAAAACGTCCAAAATGCATTAAAAGGTCAAGAATTAATATACTATTAAAACTTTGGTTGCCAATTAAAATTTATTTCAAAAGTTCTTTTATTGCATGAACATTGAGCTTAAATTGAATGAAAACAGACTTTTTGCAACAAATTATGAGAGTTACTTCGTCGATATGCCCCTACAGACTACTAAGGGGAACTTTTAGCGAACTCGAGGCTAATACGTAGTTTTCATAAAGCCAGAACAACTTTTGGGCGTTTGATCAAAAGTGAATTTTAAACTTATATGCGAAAAGAATATTTCAACAAGCCAACCCTGATATAAGAGTCAATGATGCGTTAATAACAAGTCGTCGTTAAAAGTGGAAGTCGTAGTAAATCTAAATATGGTACCGATTTTTAATTCTCCCAAATGGGGTATGCAGAGCACATGAAACTACTCAAGTTTCACCGCCACTCTTGGAAATTACGGGGTTGAAGGAAACGAAATTGTGATAATGCATTGAACGGTTGCCAGACCATCGCCCAGACCACAATTTGAACCCAAATCCCACAGTCAACTTTCGAAACGCAACCCATGGAGAAAAGCAGATGGCGAAATTCCAAACCCACCACCACATGGAACCTACTGTATATATTTCTAAACATACAAAATTAAATAGTCTATAAGTAAATGAAGAGAAATGTAGCGAAGAAGATAAATGTTGCCCAATACTCTATCATAAATTTCTAGTCGCTTTTCGGTGAAGGAAAACATCGTGAGGAAACCGGACTAATTCCAATAAGGTCTAGTTTACCCTTCGGGTTGGAAGGTCAGATATGGCAGTCACTTTCGTAAAAACTAGTGCCTGCGCCAAATCTTGGGATTAGCTGTCAAAGCGGACTCCAGGCTCCCATGAACCGTGACAATTATGGCTGGGTATGGCTGAGAGCGACACAAACAGCTTCACAGGTGCGAATGGTGTCCGGTAAATTTTCAGCAATCCCATAGCCTTGGGTCGACCCTGTCGTAAATTACTTTTTTACTGCTGACTTACCACAAAGCAAATTTAGAGGGTAATAGAATTAATTAACTGTCGTCATAAAGTTTTACTCACGAGTGAATAAAACCTACGATCCCAGATAAAAACATATAATTCATTGTAAAAGTAATTACGCCCGTATTTGAGTTTTTTGTTTGCGCTTAGGTACCTACTAATTTTGAACTAGAATTTTCAGTGCAATTTATTCTAGTGCGGAGTTTATCTGAAGGCTGAACAGCGTTTGGCGGTCTTCCAAATTGTGCAATATTTTCACAGGACTCTTATCAAGCCAGCGCTTTAAAGTTTTAAATTTAATTTAAAATATATAGAAAAACAAAGTAACTTTGCTTTTTAGGGCAACTCAACACTCTCAATCAATAAGTACTGGAGTGGATTAGGCAAAATTCAGTATTATTTGATGATATTTAGCAAATACCGTATGATTCGGAAACGGAAACTAGGAAAGCATTAAGTCTATTACTTTGAGGAAAATTTATTGATTGTGTAAACTTTAGTATTGGGCCAAATGGGGAGCTAACAAAATCTGTGGTAGGTATGTGCCCGAATATGGGATTTAGGTATATAAGTTGCACAGCTAAGTGACGTCCCTTCGCTGCATATACATTTGTTTGTCACTCAACTGCAGCTTGCTATAAATAATTGCTACGTTGCCTAGAACTAGACCGACCTATAGGGTCCATGAGCACGTAATACTATTTATAATACCATGTATGCAATAATTGAATATAAATATGAATATGGACGTTGTTTTAAATACAAATATTTATAATTTTCAGATCGGTAATAGAAGATAACGCGGGTTGGCCGCAGAACTATAATCTGGACCAAATCGCGTCAGTTACAAGAGGGGGCTCGTTGCCGAGGCCACCTTCAATAATACCGTACGTATCATTTTACTGTCATCGATTTTGAAAATATCATCTACATTTGACGAAAACTAACAATGAAACTTTACCCTTCCCTTTCATTTTTGCCAATACGCGCTTGTACCCTGTACTACTACTGCGGGTGAAAAAAAATGTAAGATGATACCAAATATTGGGCTTAGGACATACTTTCGATAAGCCAGTGTTTCAGTGCCTAATTCAACATTTCTTCTCTTACATATGAAACTTCAAAGTTTTTAACAGCACACACCTTCGTCATTATGCGGTTATGTGACCTCCAGAGTGATGCAGTCCCGCGCGCCTAAAGTACATGAATATTTCACGTTTTGAACCACATGCCATGTAGGATATGACGACCTCAACTGCCAAAGTCATAGGCACAATCCCAACTAAAGGTCGCGACCCCTCATTTTAAACAAAAAAAAAAGCAAATTCAGGTACATTTTATTACATTTACATCATGTTTGTATTCCAGATGAAATTAAATTCCCTACAAACACAAAAAAATATCAAGCCTATTCAAAAGCACCAATTAGGCTTCTGTTCTTATTTTTCCGAGCTAAGAACAATAGAACCCTTTTAACCTTTTTCCATGACGCATTCGGGCAATGCTTGTCTTTCTAACTGCTTAAGCTCTTTAAGGATAAGACGGCTAAAATTCTGATGCTCCGATTTTCTCCGATCACATTGGGAATTTTGCTTTGTTATATTGCGAATATTTGAGAAGCCGGAAAAATATCATCGTTTGCTGAGTCAATGGGCAATTTTACGGAAGAGCTAAAAGCAATTACATCAGCAGGTTTCCATAAAAAATGTACCAGTTTCGTAAACTAGTGAAATGATAGATTGAAAAGTCGTATTGTGCATTTAGAATTGAGCTATCGTTATTTGCCCTACATCCGAAAAATTCATCGATCCAACAAGATTACACTCTTCACAAATACAGAACAGCCATAATTTTCAAATAAACAACATATTTATAAAGCTGACTGTTTCCAACCCAACTACTTCATGAAACGTTCCACTGAATTCGATTACAGTCGAAGAAAGGAAACTTCCCCTGTAAAATTACAAAGATGTTTGTTTTTAATTTCAGCTGTCCCGCCCACACTCCGATACCCCCACCGCCTCCGCCGCCACCTCTCACAATACCCCCTCACAGGTAATGGTCCCATGTCGCAGGTGTCACCTCGAAACCAGTATAAGTCTGACCTTGAAATCCTTGACGTTCTTGCGTAATCGAAGTCCTCCTTATAATGGATATGTTGAGCGATAGTGATACGCATAACAACGTTACCATACTGCCGGGATATTGGGTTGGCACAAAAGTAATGAGACACTTGGTTTACGTTTTATATTTTTTATTATTATTACAATACAAAAAGCTTAGTCGATGATGTAATCACCATTAGCATCTATGATTTCTTGCCAACGATCCGGCAAAGTTTGGATGCCTTTCGCCCAGAACTCTGATGGCTGTGCCTCGAAAAAGTTGTTCAACTCCACCTGTACATCATGGAAACTATTGAATTGTTTACCCCGCAAATGTCGTTTCAGGGCTCTAAACAAATGAAAGTTTGATGGTACGAGGTCTGGAGAATAAGGTGGGTGGGGTATCGTCTCCCAGCCCAAGTTATGCAGCTGTTGGCGAACGGTAGATGCGACATGAGGTCGAGCGTTATCATGTAGTAAAATTACAGTGGCTCGTCTTCGTCGTTTTTTCTTGATAGCAGAAGATAGTTCGGTGAGCTGTGTTGAATATTTGTTAGCGTTTACAGTTTCATTGTGTAATATTTCATGAAACAGCATGCCTTGCGAGTCCCAGAAACAACAACGCAAAACTTTTAAGCGGTTCTTTTGACTCAGCTTCGGTTGAGTTGGTGGCGTTTCTTCTCGAGGCAGCCAAAAAGCACGACGTGTATCGTTCTCATAATAAATCCATGATTCATCTCCCGTAACCAGATCAGTCAAAAACTCTTTACGTCGGGGTCGCAGCAAAAGTGATTGACAGATGGCGACACGGACTGCACGACTGGCGTCGGTAAGCCAAACTTTTCGATACCCAAGCTCATGCAGATGGTATTCCACAGCGTGGTGACTGCAGTTAAGTTCTTCCGCTAATTCACGAGTAGTAGCATCAGGATTCGACTGTAGTTCGCGGCGTAAATCGTCATCATTAAATGCAGGTGGTCGCCCTGAGCATGACTGACTTTCAAGGCTCCTGTCTCCTGATTTAAAACGGTCAAACCATCTGGACACCGTGGCATGGCTTGTACTTCCAGCGCCCAATGCAGTGTTGATATTGTCAGCCGCAGCCCGCGCACTGTGGCCTAACAAGTACTCGTATAAGTAAAGTGTTCGAACTTGTCGCTCGTCCATTTTATTTCAATCTAACTAAACCAATCACGAGGGCGGCTTTATATACCCTCACATTAGAAGTACCTAGAATGTTCTACATACTAGAATATTATCGAAAACAGTTAACTTAAGAAAGGAAATGTATAGAGTTTTGTAGAGTGTGTCATTACTTTTGTGCCAACCCAATATTTTGCGCATGATTAATTTTGTATCGATTATACACAATAACCAAGGAACGTAAACATAATGTTTGGGGAAATAAGGAGCTCGGCGTATATTGTAAATAAGTAAGTACCTAGTTTAACGAAAAGATTAATTCGTTTTGGTGGAGCTAATGATATGATTCCAGGCAAGGAAAACGTGCATGTGCCAGTAAGTGTTATACCAAAGATCACAGAGTTTGTAACCACCCAGCTAACTTTTCGCCTCTTTCCACTCTTAGATTTGGATATTAAATGTTGTCCAGCCCAGCCAACTTACTCGAGTACCTAATTTCTATATCATTGCTATATCGAGTTAGAGTAGAAGTAAAATACGGAATTCACTAAACAAAACGTAAGAAAAACAAAAGCTGCTGAGTGTCTACTATCCCTTCGTAATCTACCAGTTGAGTACCCATTCTTAAAAGGGGAAGCTTTTGATTAGATGTGAGCATGAAATTGACAAAAAACGTGACTTTCCAGGGCTAAACACGTATCTTTCGCTCGCTCGCACACGCTGACAACATTCGACGACTCAGTCATGCCGGCCGCTGTCAGCAACAATAGGTTTAGAAGAGACTGCGAACGGCTTATCGATGGCCGTGTTATTAAGGTAAATCACTAGAATAATGACAAGGTTTCTCAAACGTAAAGATCGACATTTCGAATTTCAACATTCAGCATTTCTCATCGTTTTTTATACTGCACTTGGATGTAACATCAAAGTTCTCTATATGAGTCGATAATAAGATTAATGAGTTATGTAATTTTTGTGAGGAGCTCCTGTCAACACTTATGTTACTATTCGGGGCTAACAAAGCACTGTTACAGTCGTAACGATGTATTCCATCTTCAAACAGTTGCTCTTCAGTTAAAATGTGATAAGTAACTCTTAATGGAAATTTTAAAAATCCTGATCTTTACATTCCAGCCTGAACCAAAGCCGTACTCCACACTGCCAATAATGTTCCAACCGTTCACACCATACCCGCAATACGTCACGCAGCCGCCAGCGCCGATGCACTACCCGCCAATAACGCCACTGCAGCAGCACGCGCCCACAGTGCCCATCCAAACACAAACGGAACAGCCGAAAGTCGTCGTGCTCGGTAAAGTTTATAGGACAAGTAAGGGTTTTAGAGGATTCGTGCATGCTGACAATTTATTGACAGCTTCTGGCACTTTCTTGGTTATAGGTGTTTCGCTAAGGGGTTCATTTGCTAGTATTTGAGATTTTTTAGAATATTTTATTGCATGAGAAGTCAAGACAATTGCGTAAATAGAACCAAGTGACCTCGCCCTGACCAAGTGCTATATCGGGTATATTTTTGGTACTCATCTGCAAAACCTTAAAAATATATTTAATAATACTGTGTTTTAACTCGAAGTACTTATACTTATAATCGAATAAGTAGTCTCTTCATTAAGGAGATTTAATAACATGAATAAGATGCAATGCGAAATACTAACATATAATTTTGACGAACCGACAACGACATTTGGAATCGCACCACAGCATAAACATATCGGTTATTAAATATCTATGAAGTTACTCATCAATGTAAATGAAATGATTGTTATTTTTCCTATGTTTAGATTCAATAAAGAAAGGGGTTATGCGGACACAAGCGACGCAGACTGAAGTGTGCTTGGGGAGGAAACCACTACCACCGAATTACTTGTCTCTTAGTCCTAGGACCATTAAAAGGGTAATTAACCACATAATTAACAGTAAAATAGCTAACATTTGTATGAGTTTGTGTTAAGTCACTTCTTGTTTCAGGTAAAAATGGTAGCTGCGGGTGTACAAACAAATGGAATAACTGTTGGGCCTCGGAGGTTAACAAAATCTTTCTCTGAAGTCGGCGGGGACCGTTTAGCTGGAGATGCTCAAAATGATATCACAGCGTCTGTGGAGAGGTATAATATTTGTATAAATAAACCACAAGAGCGATGATTATAACACCATTAAAAATCATTTCACAAGTTTCTATTGTATTTTAGTTTCATTGGTATTGATCATGAAAAACTTCATCGGACGCAGTCTGAGGAACCTCCGAGATCACCTCGATCACCCACTTCTATGGTTCCACCATCACCACACATACAAAGAGGGGATTCCGAAGACACTACCTCTTCTCCCATGAAATCAGTAGCATCGTCACAAATAGACAGATCTTCCGAGCTAAGCGCACTCCAAAGACAAGCTCAAGAATATTTTCAACAAAACTTCCAATTCATCCATGAAAGTGATAGGGACGACACGATAGATGACGATATAGAAACTATTGAAAAAAGTATGGCGCTAAATAGAAGAAACTTAGAATATCTTCAACAAGAAATTGCAAAGCAAGCCAAAGGAGAAAGATCATTAAGATCAATTTTATCTAAAAGCACTAGTGATACGTCTCAAAAAACAAATTCTCATCCATTTTCAAAAACTTCTACATTCCAATCTGAACCTTCAACCGAAACGTCCGTTACGACGACTGACGATAGTGAAAAGAA
The DNA here is from genome assembly GCF_023078275.1 of Leguminivora glycinivorella. Lineage (NCBI taxonomy): Eukaryota > Metazoa > Arthropoda > Insecta > Lepidoptera > Tortricidae > Leguminivora > Leguminivora glycinivorella. The sequence continues at coordinate 8,515,854 of NC_062981.1, forward strand.
TGAAAAGGAAATTATTATAGATTTTGAACCAAGGCCTGATGATGAAGCAATACCGTTTACAACTCTTCGTAGAAATAGACGTCTTCTTCAGAAAACTTTATCAGAAGGCGAAATATTATTAGATGTGTAAGTATAGTAGTACTAATTGTATTGCAGTTTAGCAAACACTTGCATATATGATGTGTAATATGTATTTGCTTTTGTCCAGACGTAAAACGGAAATTTACACCAATGGAGATGGCGTCAAAGATGCACCTCTTATAATGTCTACTAGCCAAGAAAATATGACTCGGGAAGATCGTGAACGAGAAGCGCTTTACCTGCAATATATTGGTCAAAATTACGTTCAAACGCCTATAAAGGATGAAGGTATCTTTGGATTTGAACCAGACGGATCTTTCAGGTAAATATTAAGTAGACTAGTCTAGTTGAATATGCCTTTAGAGCTGAATCACTTAGACATTTTCCATGCACATAACACTATCCTTAGATCTACACATACACTGTAAGTAATATAATATTGCTTTGCTAATAAAGTAATGACAATAAGTACATAGAACCATTGATGCAATTTCTTCAAATGCTGCTAGTTCTTATAGATCTTATTTTTGAGGTTGGTATGCCGTGCTTTCATTCATACACATGCATTTAATTTTCTTCATAGTTCTTCGGACGGCAATGCACCATACGAAGATTTTCATGAAAAATACATTAGTTACAAGCATGATTCTTTTAGAATTCGAAGCGTAAGTTTTGAAGAGCAAATCGAAACTGCTGATGTAAAAAAGGATGACATTCCTGCAAACAGGTATGGTACACATGTGTAGTAGTAATGAGGCAGTAGATTGATGCATTTTTATATTGCTGCTAAACTTAATGGAAGACTAAGAAGAGAGGATAAGTAATATACAAAAAAAATCTTTCAGATTCTCACGTATTTCTGTAAAACCTTTCGTCTCCTTTGATATATCCTGCATAAGATCCAGATTAAAGTACATAAAAGAAAAATGTCAATGAATCATTAATGTATAATTAATTATACAAGAGTATTCGGTGTTGTTTACAAATTGATAATCGTAGATCACCAAATCAAACTTTTCTCTTAAATTTTCAGCACCGCTAAGTCAAGCCCAGGGTCTCCAGAGCCAGTTAGTCTTGATATTGACATTGACCATAAAGCAAAAAGATCTGTTGTATCAAAAACTGCTACCACTCTCACTCCTTTGGATAAGATATCGCCATGTGCATCGAATGAGTCATTAACAGTTGATCCTAGCAGGTAAATATTCAATCAACTCGTATACCTACTGTTTTCGGCGTTGATTATTGGCATGATTACTAAAAATATTTTTTTAGGGATCATTCTGACGGCATGTGGAATGAGTCTCAAACAACTGTTTTACAAGTTGATTCGGGAACTGAAAATGGAACTGTTATAAGGTAAGTAAGTCATGACTGTATTGGATAGTTCTTAATTAGAGAAAATGTAAATTCTAAACTCATTAATTAGAGAAAATGTAAATTCTAAAACATTTTTCATTACAGTTCGTCGGACTTGAGCTCATTGGCAGCATCACCAGGGGCTTTAGCATTATTAACTCCTACATCTAGAAGAAAACAGTTATTATTGTTACAACACCAGCAAAGGTCATCTTTAGATACAGATGTATTAGATGAAGAGTTTGATGCTTCGCAGGTAACATTATGTTCGGGTTTATGACTGAAAAAAATAATGTAATGTAAATAATATGAATTACATTTAAACTATTTTCAGAGCCAATCACCAACATCACCTAGAAACAAATTAGATACGTCCAGTTCAAGTTCTCAAGCAAGAATCTCACTCTCACCGCCAGCCGTTGTTCCTAATGTCACATTACCAATAACAAAACAACCAATGATATCAAAGACTATTTCACCAATCGCATCTATAAAAGCTAATCATACACCGGCTATTGCTATCACTCATCCTAGTTTAGATTTAGCGGATGTTCCGTTTAAAAGAACTCCGAGTTTTATTAATAAGAAGAGAGAAAGAGCACTGAGCCCGTCAAGGAGAAGAGATTTACAGACTAAAGCTAAGCCAACAGAACACAAGCCAAATTTACCGCCATTAATATCAGAGTCGCCGTCAGAAACAGCGACGCTTTCAAAAGCCGGCAGTAGTGAAACTAATTTAGCAAGAACTGATTCTGGAAAGACGAATACTACTGATGTCTCGGAAAGCACTACTACTACTGAAGACTATGTTACTGCTAATTCTGATAGTTCTAAGAGAAGTACTAGTAAAAATCAGAATCAATGTAAGTATTTCTTAATTAAAACTAGTTACTTTAAATTGGCTCGTAATATTCTGTTAATGTTTACATTAAATTTGTGTTTCAGATCCTGAAAATAATAAGACTCAGGAAGGTTCATCTTTTGAAAGCGCGTCCAGTTTATATTCAACTACTCGTAACGATAACGCCACAGAAGACTTAATTGTGCCAAGTTTTTCTCCACCTTTAGAAATCAACGACGATTTTATAGTACCAAATCTTACCTCCCCTCCGTTACCTTTGCCCGAGAGGTTACCAAAGAGGACGGTAGAAAAAATTGAGGTAAAAGCAGATATAACTCCACGAACTGAATTAATTAGGAGAGATAAGACTGATAAACATAAATCTAGTGACGAAGTCCCTAAACCTGTAAGTTATTTTAAGTTTATAAAAGATTTGTAGAATGCAGTTATATAAAAACAAACCGACACACAAGACTTCTATTTCAGAGTACGACACGTGACGCGGTTAGTGGTAAAAGTAGTTCTAGTGGAAGTTACAGTTTAGGTGGTTCAAATCCTACTATGACCGAAGATATGGGAGACAAAACACCAACAAATAAAACAAAAAAACTACCAGAAAAAATAGAACCACCACAAAAAACGAAAGAGGACAAAGTAACAAGTCCTATAAGTAGTGTTCATCGAGCTCCGAAAATGATGGTTAGTATAGTATCTAAAAAGAGCCTCCTTACTTATTTGTCGTGTTGTCTTTTCTTCGACATCGTGTGTGTCTCGTTGTCGTTATATTTTTCATGTGTGATAAAATATATAACACACTCGATATTCATTTCAGGGATCGCTCTCTGATGACGAAAGAAGTGTGCACTATTCATCATCAGGATATTACGAAAGCCCTGTGGATGATGATGACGACGGTGGACTAAGTATGATTGCAATATAAAGTGTGAAATATACAGCTGTGTTTGTTAATTTACTAACTTGTACTTTCGTTTTCAGCGTATAAACATTCTCAAAAATATAGATCCTCACAAAGGCAAAAAACTTGGTTGCTGGATGAAAAACGGAGGAAAAAGAAGGCTTTTACTTTGGAGTTCTCTAAATCTTATGACGATTCAGTTTCAACGTCTCAGGATGATTGGGCTAAGAAGCCAACAGATCCCGATAGTATAAGCCAACGCTCTGAACGAAGTTCATTAAAAGGAGCGAATTTAAAATCTCCAGAAGAGAAACCAATAGAAGTAAGAAAAAAGAAAACTCATTTTGCTGATAAAACAAAAAGCATACAATCGTCACCTAGAGAAGCAGTTGATGTTGAAAAAGCAATCAAAGAAAAGATGAAAAAAGATAAAGAGTCAGAACCTAAGCGGTTAGAAAGAGAACGGTATGTAAAAAGGACAAAACTAAAAGCTAAGAGTCCAATTCAAAGTAAGCCAACTGATGGAAACCATAGACCTCAACTTTACGATAGAAGGGATAGTGTGGGACCAAATATGAAATTACATTTAAATATCCCTACCTCAGATGACTCTAGTGAACAATATCGAAAAGATGGTATGTACCCAAATCGTAGACTTACATTCTATTAATTTTGAAACATGCTTACGCTAGTTTCTTCTCTATGAAATCATATTTCAGGGCCAAGTAACGGGAACATTTCTCCGAGAAAACATAGACGTTTACGGGATAGTCCAAGAAGGAAAACTACGCAAAAAACTAATTTAGTTAGTTCTCCAACGTCAGCTAATGCTCATTCAAGTTACAGGTAATTGTCCGGTTTATCATCATCATCACAGATTAATTTACTAATTGAATTTCAATTAAAGTGACTTGTTTCTGATTATAATTATGGTATTATAATTAGGTACCATAAAAAGACTGACTATAGCTTCCATAGATTCAAAAGTTACTGACCCCAGCCTAGGACTTATTTGTCTTACCAAATCACAACATATCTATTTACAAGTTTTTCTACTTATATTATTTCTACAGTTGCCGTCCAAGACGAAAAAGTGCTTCTAACGAAAGTATATCGCTTCCTGGAAGCTTACCTAGAAGAAAACAGTCCATTCCTATAGCCGCTGGTCTCAGTTCATTAGAAGCCGAAGACATTGAAACGACAAAAGTTCTTACCAGTGCCGGATCAAGATTGACTCCATTACGATATGTCAAAAGTCCGACGTCATCACCTAGACATCATCGCAAGCAGGATAAAGGTAAAATTTACGTTGACGGCAATCCCTTCCCTCGAAACCTTGGAATATCAATAATTGGCTTACTATTAATTTTTGTAAAGGTTATCTTAGTACGACACAGATATTTGTATCGTATTCGTTGTAGTAAGAATAGTAAAATAGAATAGAATAAACATTTATTCATGAAAACAGACAAGACAAAATACACATAATAACAACAAGACATAAAGGAATGAAGTGCCACGAAATGGCCTCATCTCAGCATGTTGCTGGTGACTTCCAGCGCTGATCTTTCGATGAGACCATCAAGTGAGAAATGTGTACAGAATACGATGCCACCCGACGCATCCGTGTCGTACTAACCGCGTTTAAACGTTAAACATGTTCCCGCCGCGCGTCTTAAGCCTGCCCTTTGCCCTTGCTTTCAAAATTCAAACTCCGCGATTCAATAAGGTTTTCTTTAGAAGGGAAATTCGCTAAAGCAGCATCTGCAGAATCCCTGCGCTCGGTGTCTCCTGGGTCAGACTCTGTGTTTTATTCAGAGCAAACGGAGCACAGTTTCGCTGGGGCCGATGGGGAAGCCAAAGCACATTGTTTACACTGCGGGAAGGAGGTGCATATTGTGACGGCGGCCCATGAGCATGACAGTTTGGCTTCGAGGACTTCGCATACTGATGTGAGTTGCTTCAGAAAATGTATCTTTATCCATGAAGAAGTCCACACTCAGCGTTAGTAGGTAACTAGCTATATATTGAAAGTGACCAAATAGAATTGGAATAGGAATGCTTCTACTTATACAATAGTTATTTGTTATACAAGGGGGCAAAGTTGTATTTTAACGCCGAGTGTGGAATTGAAAAACGAGCAAGTGAAAGGATTCTATAGTTGAACCACGAGCGAAGCGAGTGGTTCGAGAATAGAATCCTGAACTTGTGAGTTTTTTAACACACGAGAAGTAAAATACATTTGCACCCGAGTGTAACACAAAACTTTTCCCCTCACTATAGCGAGGAAACTACAACGCAAAAAATGCGTTTATCACTGCTTCCAGTAGTTCCACAGGTGGTAAATCATCTATATTACTAGATTTACCTACTTTTATCAATTTTAAAGCAATTAATTTGACTTTATTCAAGGTCAAATTACTTTACCCACTAGTGGATAAAATGCGTTTTTACCCGCTGGTATTAAAGGACAAAACACGTGTTTCCGAGCTAGTGAGGGGAAAAGGTATTTGACGCTGATTGAACCATTGAATGAGATTGCAAGCTGTAGACTACATACTTCACTTGCGTTTTTTAGGGTTCCGTAGCCAAAATGGCAAAAACGGAACCCTTATAGTTTCGTCATGTCCGTCTGTCCGTCTGTCCGTCTGTCCGTCTGTCCGTCTGTCACAGCCGATTTACTCGGAAACTATAAGTACTACAGTGATGAAATTTGATGGGAATATGTGTTGTATGAACCGCTACAAAATTATGACACTAAATAGTAAAAAAAAGAATTGGGGGTGGGGCCCCCCATACATGTAACTGAGGGATGAAAATTTTTTTTTCGATGTACATACCCGTGTGGGGTATCAATGGAAAGGTCTTTTAAAATGATATAAAGTTTTCTAAAAAACATTTTTCTTAAAGTGAACGGTTTTTGAGATATCAGCTCTCAAAGTCGTAAAAAGTATGTCCCCCCCCTCTATTTTTATAACTACGGGGTATAAAATTCTAAAAAAAATAGAGGTGATGCATGCTAATTAACTCTTTCAACGATTTTTGGTTTGATCAAAGTATCTCTTATAGTTTTTGAGATAGGTTGATTTAACTGTAATTTTGGCAGGTGTATAAATTGACATAATAAGTTTATTATATTTGCTGCTACGGAACCCTTTGTGCGCGAGCCCGACTCGCACTTGGCCGGTTTTTTTTTAATGTAGTCATATTGGTTATCTAGTTGCATTATAGCATTGAAGTAAAAAAATAAGAGTCCAGAATTACTGCATGACTAATATTATGCTAGTTATGTACTTTTTAACAGTGTGTATACATATATAGTTATAGTTACTTTTATGATTCGATGTGATATGTATTACCATTGGTATTTTACTTCCATTACTTTAAAGCAGTGACTTTGTATAGGTAGCATATTAAATATCATTTTTTTACAGGATTCATACGCAGACGCGACACCGGATATAGTCCCGGCACCAGCTGGTTTCGCGGACTCCCCAAACTGTACGTCTTCAAAAAAGGGAAATGGTGCTAGATTATATAAAAAGCTAGAAAAGAGATATCGCTCTGAAGACAAATCACGACAGCATAGGCATAGGCAAGATGTTCGAGCAAAGGTAATGATTTTTATAAACGCGTGTACCTAATTCCTGTAGTTGATAATATCAAAGAGGATCGAGTATTATAGAGAGTCACTGTCGAAGTAAAATGTGTAATCACAGTGCACAGACTGCCATCTCTCGACACAAGCTTAAAACTTTTGAACCTCAGTTTTGATAATTTGGCCCATATTCTTAGCTTGATTTATGTGTTAAAATGTCAAATATTAATATTAGCGCCATCTAGCCGAGCGTCCCCCAAAGGTGTATCGCCATCTAGGTCACCGTACCTTTTTCTGTATGGTTTTGAGGTACGTTTTTTTCTTAGACTTTATCTGTCTATACGGAGTTACATATGTCTTTGATGATATTGATAATTTTGTTTTAATTGATGTAATTATTTCTGACACTTTTAATCTCTTTACTTCGTGATAACTTAATTTACTTTGTGACTATTCTCTAAAAGAATTGCAGATGTAGCTACAGAATTACAGATCACCATATTTGGCAGCCGCTCAATTCTTAGTCAAGACGACCGGTCTGGCGCAGTCGGTAGTGACCCTGCCTGCTGCGCCGCGGTCCCGGGTTCGAATCCTGGTAAGGGCATTTATTTGTGTGATGAGCACAGATATTTGTTCCTGAGTCATGGATGTTTTCTATGTATATAAGTATTTATATATTGTATATATCGTTGTCTGAGTACCCACAATACAAGCCTTCTTTAGCTTACCGTGGGCCCCAGTCAATCTGTGTAAGAATGTCTTATAATATTTATTTATTTATTTATTTATTTATTTTATTAAATGTGCTAGTCGTTTGGGGCTTATCAAAGCTTCTAAATTTAGGATAGCCAAATGTTTGTAGATGCGTCACAACAACACCAAAAAGTATTGAAGTTTCTAAAATTGTTACTAGACTTCTTTGTTATGTCTGAACACTGTGTATTATGTTGTTTACTTATTTAGGTACCTACTAACGCAGGAAATGGAATTTGAAACATTTGAAATGTTAAATTAAATATAAGGTTTTGATTTTTTTTTTAGTCTGAAGAAAGGGGTAAGGAAGAGTATGCAGCCAGTGAAAAACCTCAGGACACCCGTATTGCGAGATCTGCCGGTAACAGCTTGGATAAACTTGCTGGCTCCAGTGGAAGCGTAGACCCTGATGGTAAGTCAAATCAAAAGTTTACGAAAATTGGCCACTTGACTCGTATCGCATTTGGCACAATAAATCAGTCTTCTGTAGTATTTGACATAAAAAAACAATATTTATAGATTTTGGGTATTAAAAGTGTATGGTGACTACGTATTTCCGATTAAAATTTGGGTAATTTTTTATTTATCTTGGCCACCGAAAACGCTGTCAGCGATGTATGTGACGTCATCGAATTCGAACCTTTCTGCATGTCAAAATAATCACTGACATATTTTTATGCCTTCATACTTAACAAGTCAGAAAATGTTGTTTTCGAGTAGAATGACCTGATGCACAGATAATCTATACATTAACATGACTGTGTTGTTTTCGCCTGATTACTTAAAAAAAATTTTTTGCTGTTTTTAAGTCATAATAAAATATGATAATATTTTATTTCGGTTGATTGGACAGTACTTAATCATATAAGACGGACTTTAAAAAAGGGTCAAGTAGCCTATTGTTTAGCGGAACTATCACTACCTACACATTTATAGGTATTTCGTAGTAACTTAATACGTACTCGTACTGAGTAACGCAATCTGCTGGCGCTGGGCTGGGTGTTTTGTTAGAAGACGCGCAATAATCAGTTGTACAGTTCACCAGCAATAACATATTACTCTTCAAAGGCGGCTAAAATATGTGACGCGCTCTTACGAGTCTACCAATAAGATCATGTCAGATATTTTTGCGGCCTATTGTATAACATATTTTTGCTAGGTAGTGACTATACAAGTATTTAACCTACATTACCTCGGGCTAGAGTAGCTCGCCCTGGCTCTAAATGCGTTAATAAATCGCTTTTTGAAAGAAAACTTTTTCTAAATATAAGTGTATGTATGTAAATACGGTTTCGTCATCGAACATGAAGCTCTCTATCCGATAAAAGTGTCTAAGATTTCTTCAGTGTGATACGTTCAGAAATTTTGCTATCATTATTCCAATAGGCGCTTCATGATTGCTCTTCTAAATCTATTCAGTCTTATTTTATTTATCCTCGTTAGTCCCGGGGTACTTGTACAAGTGCAAATGAAATTCGATTTTTGAACTCTTACAGAGAAATAAAAGAAAGTTCCAAATTCAAAATCGGAAAAATTGACCTGGGACTTACAAGGATATAGGTATGGTTGACATAAATTATTTTTTTTGTTCAACAGAACACGAAGAGTGTTCAGTAAGTTCGGAAGGAGCGGACGGGAGTCGCAATGAGCGGGGCGTGTACGCAGCTCCCTGGTGGTGCGGGAACTGGATACTGCTCTCTGAATGTGACGACAGCTGGACGAGGATTCCGCCAGGTATAGTTCCTTGAAGTATTATTGATTGGACCCTTAAAGGGGCCACAGATAGCTAGGCAGGTTACTTTTTGCCAAGAACTGGCAAGCTGATATGAATAATAGTACCTGGGTTCTGGGGTACCTTTCAAGGTACAGTCAAAGCTCAATCAACTAGGTTTGTGTTCTATAATAAGTCACTCTGTTAGCTTGTCAACGCTCAGTATTGTCGTGCCTTAAAAGTAAATATATAGGAACTTATAATTAGAAAGATCTTAATATTAAGGTAGTCTACTTATTTAGTTGGTATTTAGCAGCGCTTCTCTATATTTTCAGACCTAACAGACACCGACATGAGCTCCGAAGACCCCACGGAGTCAGAAACGGAGTTCAACAAGCGTTACGTGGCCCTGACACATCGGCTGGTCCATCGGCGGGCGTGCATCGAGCTCAACAGGCGGCAGTCTGACAACACTTTTGGTAAGTGAAACAGATAATGACACAGTATAAGACAAGTAGTACCTTACACGCGTTGGGCTCCAGGGATCCTTTAGAAAGGCAAAAGATCGGCATGAGTGAAGGGCACTGCAACATTCAGCGACTTGTTTTGGTCACGACCCTCAGTCATGAGGTCTCGACGAGGAAGAAGAAGTAGGCAGTACTTTGTTCATTATTAAAGGTCTAATAGACAGAGGACACCGACACGACATCCGAAGATATAATATGGTCTTCAAAAATTCAAGAATAGGGCGAACCAACTGTGCATTCAACCAAAGCAACTGTAGAACCTTTTCACGGTGAACGTCGAAGTGACTTCTATGACACATATTTACAGCACACTGTCAATAAGACAGGGTTCTAGAGTAGCCGAGGATTCAAATTGGTTGACCATTACTCTCATCTACGCACTTTCAGCTCCTCAGCCGGCAAAGCCAAAATAACAATCGTTAACGCTTCGGCTATAGGTAGTTAGGTACCGGCTGATGTTGCAGGTATCAATATATGCCGGTAATCGCTTACTATCGGGCGATTCGTCTGCTCGTTTGCCAACTACATTATGAAAAAAAAAAAAGACTAAGCAGTGTTTAATATCGAAATAGTGATGTAGAAAGCGTCTGCATGATTCAGGGTGCAACGATTTTGTAAAATTATCGTATTTTTTCTCACGTCCGATTAGCGCACGCATAAAATTTCGTGCATTTGCCAAGTCCCGATATAAAAAGAACATAACATAACCTAACCTAACATGATGCAACGTGCGATCGTACAAATAAAATATAGTCAGCGTACAAAAAAGGCTCTAGAAATAACATTGTGCCAAATATTAGGTATTGCGACCTTTTTTGTGCAATATTATTGTCCGTAACTGTACCTATAGAATGAAGGAATTTAATGTTTTTCCAACTCAGAATCGTCCCAAATTTAATTTTTCCACTTCGTTACTATTTTTCAAACGCTTTGTTTGATCAGCGGTTACAAAGTGTTAAGTAAGTATTATGCAAAATAATAGAAAATTATGGGACCATTTTTTTGTCTCGTTTTTTATCCTAGATCGATAAGGCTCGTGATTCTGAGTAGGAAAAACATAAATTTTACCTACCTTAAGATTTTTTTTGGTAATTCTTTTCGCGAAAATGCCCATTTACTGATTTAAACCTTTAAATATTAGAATTGAAAACTTAGTAGTTACATACTCAAATTAAGTACCTATAACATTTTCCCAGTACATAAATGGCGCTATTAGATCACATCTCGTGTCGATTTAGAACTCTCCCTTAGTCTCTCTCTATTTAGTAGTGTTTTAATTTATCGCCACTCGTTCCGAATCTCCTCTTTCCCGCAATTGAATAGTAATTTACCATTTTATTAGTGTCTTTATCTCCAGGTTAACTCCTCAATTTCCTGCTTCCTAATGAGCACATAACCCGCGGTTGCGTCACCGTTAACCGGCTAAGTGACGTACACGCCTATTTCTAGTGCACTCACTCGTTTTAAATAGCGTCACCCATTATTTTGAGAGTGTCTGAATTCTTTCGGTTATCACGGGTATTGGCACGGAAATATACGCATACTAGTAGTTGTGTAATACCGTGTTATCGGTTAATTATTTTTCATCACACCCGCACTTTAAATGTGCTATGGCACGCAGGCGGAGCTTGAGTTATAAGAAAATCGTTCTCCCAAGGGAATAATGAAATTTCTTGTACCGTACATAACTTTTTTACATATATTTACATATTTTTTACATTGCGAGTGTGATGAAAAACATTGTGTGTAACTCGGGGAGTATGAATATTACTAACTCGAGTTTTTAAATCGCTCCGGCAAGCCGTCGTGATTTAACTTACTCTCGTTAGTAATATTCAACTTCCTCCCCTTGTTGCACAATGTACTATTAGTGCTGCCAGTTAAAAATTGGAATAAAGTTGGTAAATACCCTTATTCAATAAACGTACCTACTCTAAAGGTACTTTCGGACGTATTGGTGTGATAGAAAAGGACGAACTTTATGGGCTTCTTAACTTTAGTGTACGTTTATGAATAAGGGGGAATCTTTACTCATTTAAATAAACTTTTAAGCAACTATTTGTTGTACCTAAGTAGTTACTACTTTGGTTAACCTTTATGAGTTGGCAATAGCCGGTGTGCCTACATAATAAAATAATATAATAACCTATTTAAAATAATCCGATTTATATATTTTATGATACAGAATATCCACAGGCAAAAAGATTCATATCCAGAAATATTTCGGTAAAAATCGCCCCATACAATTGATACAATACTTACTTACATTTAATTTAAGCACGTACTTAATGTATTGTATTGTTATTAGAACATGTTTTTGAATGTATTTTGACCTGTAACTCGATGTTATAAATAAAGTATTGTATTGTAAGTAACTGAACAAACTAACTCAACAATAAATTCGTATCAAAATGTTACTGGGCAACTTATTTACCTTATTTTTTGCCTTATTGATTTGACTTTACCTAGGTTAAAATCGATTGATTAACATTAGTGGTTACCGTGTTAAAAATAAATATTCTTTCGTCTACAATTTTATTGTATCCCTAGGATTGTTGAGAAAAATGCAAGTGCAATTTGTCAAAATTGCCATCTACTTTGCGATCTCATTTATGTTACTGTATGTACAGTCAACCAATTTGAACCCTAGACCACTCTACGACCTTGTCAAAAGGACAAGCAGTAAGAGATTTCTTACAATATGATTTATAACGTCACTGTGACATAGTTCTACAGTGGCCTAGGGTTCCAATTGGTTGACTGTACCTTGGCCTGACCTATCATTCGGTAACTGAAAGCGAAAGCGATTCATTTGTAACTCGTAACCGGCCGGCGGGACCGAAACTATATTTACTTCTCAAAACACTGCGAACGTCAGCCCTCAGTTGTTAAAGACACGCGACTACTGACTGGTGTTAGCGTGAATAATTTCGGACGGATCGATTCAGAACTATGTACTGAAAATGACGTAATTTTAGCGCATGTGCGTTTATATTCAAGTTCAAGAGTGTTTTAGGGAAATTATACAAAATGGGGCTTTATTGTAAGTAGAAATTCAATTTATAAATATTAATTTTGAGCTTACAATTGGAAACATTATTGATGATTTTCTTTTTTCAATAGTGTCAGAAGTGTTAATGAATCCAAAGGGCAGTTTGAGAAGCAAGTTGGAAGAGATATTCAAACTCATGCTGACGCTGTGGTGTCGACAGTGTGAGGCTAATAAGCTAGTCGCAGCTGAACCGTGTGGTAAAATCGATTTTGATTATTCATTTTCTCATACTAAATTAACACGTGTGTGATGAGTTAAGAATGTCACCACCTCTCTCTTCTTCTCCCGTGAGTCTCCTTGACGTCGACTGTAGGATATGGGATCCAGTGTGGGATGGGCGATGGGTGGGCAACATTTCCTATTCTTTCAACCTCGCTAACGCCAAGAGTGGCTCTGAAACTTTACAGTATTTAAGTATGTAGATCCGAGAATTTCTGTCAGATGTTTTATTTAACTGACTTGGATAATGCTCGGTTCTTCATTCATCTGATGCCTGAGCTAGGTAAGTAGGTACCTACTTCTAAAACACCTGTAACTTTATTCAACTCTTAATACTTACTCGTAAATACTTAGAGTAAAGGCTTTGTAAAATAAAAATCAGTACTAAGCATTCGACAAGATCCAAAAAGCATCCAGAAAAATCGTCTTTTCAGCTGTCAAACTCAAAATCATGACTTTTCTTTAAGACCGTACAAATTGTACATATAAAAATTTAATGCATGCTTACATCGCCTAACTAATTTTACTTTTCGTGAACGCAAAAACGAACACAAGAATACGACTAATCCAAGTGTTGTGATTAACGAGGATACATTAGGAAATAAATGTGACATAATCTGGGTAAAGGGACCTTATTGTCGATGGCGCTTACGGCGTTATGAGCAATGAGCGTGTACAAATACGACGCTGCGGGACGTAAGCGCCATCGACAATAGGGTCCCTTTACCCAGATAACGTCACAAATAATGGATAGTATGTATGTAATGGATAGCTTTAGTGTGCTACTAACACCATCCGTGATTTCCATGGAATCCTTTATTGACAAGGGTCCCTTTCCGAACAAAACACGTCAATTACAAGGCAGCATCACCCTTTGATAAGTGATAAGGGTTTTCAGATAGTGAGGTTGCCAACAATGAGCCACCAAAAATTTAAATCTTAATAAGTCAGTCATAATAGGTCCAAATTCCATTTTTTTTTATTCAGTGCATTTGTTATTTATCTAGCTCTAAATTTTCATCATTATTTTTTAATAAAACTGAATAGAAGTCGAGATATTTTAGTTTTTTTAAAAGATGAACAATGGCTCATTGTGTACAATCTCTGGTACAGACTGAACCGGTACTATGTATTCAATGAACCGGCCTAGTACACAATGAACCTACCATTATATAATTGCATAGTTTTTGATAAATAATTGCAAAATATACAAACTGATTTAGGTAAATATGGGGCAATTTAATAAATACAACATTTACAATGTCAAAAATGCTTATTTATTTAAACTAAGAGTAGTTTACTAATGTAACCGTCACAATATTCTTCGTTATATGAAAAATAAAGTCTTGCACTTCAAAAAACTTAAATAATATATGTATTATCATATATTTTTGTACTATATAGTAACGTTATATTAGATATATTTATATTAACTCTTAAACATGGCAAAAGTTGTACAAAATAGACCTTCCAAAGGCTAACTAGAGAATTACCTAGAGAACCTCCTGGTTCATTGAGTACTCTAGCCTTGTGGTTCAATGTGTGCTAGATATACATTTTCACTTTTTAAATTCGGTAAAAAATAAACGACACAAGAAAGCCGCATCAGTGAATGTCAAAAAGATAGAGAAATAGTCACTCCGCACAACTGATTAATTAGATAAATCAAACATAACTACATTCTGAGAAAATAAAAAAACTAAATACTTAATTTTTTTCTGTTTTCTTGTCCAAAATCACAAAATACTTCACTACACGTGCAATTTCAACGCGGACCGGCCGCCGACTGGGGAGCGAGCGGGGGAACCTTAGCGGCGCGTGCCTATGTTCGCAGTGCAGTTTGGCAACGTCGCATTTTCGAATAAAACCGTTGGTTCCTTGTGTACCACTGGTTCTCTGTTGCCCACCTTACCTACACGTCTTTAAGGATGTGTGAAAGCTTTATTCGTATAACAATTGATTGGTGCATTAGATTTATATTGACCGGGATATAGATAGACCGTAATTGAAGCGCTGGTAGCCTAGCGGTAAGTACGTGCGACTTTCATTCCGGAGGTCGCGGGATCGAACCCCGGCTCGCACCGATGAGTTTTTCGGAACTTATGTGCGAAATGTCATTTGCTATTTGCCAGTCGCTTTTCGGTGAAGGAAAACATCGTGAGGAAACCGGACTAATTCCAATAAGGTCTAGTTTACCCTTCGGATTGGAAGGTCAGATGGCAGTCGCTTTCGTAAAAACTAGTGCGTACGCCAAATCTTGGGATTAGTTGTCAAAGCGGACCCCCGGCTTCCATGAGCCGTGGCAAATGCCGGGATAATGCAAGGAGGATGATATAGACCGTAATTACCTTTTTCATTTTTACTGAGGTCCCGATATTCCATCTTCAGTTTGCCGTGATCATGATGCATGCAACTGCGTCGAATTCGTCGAAATATCGGGACCTCAATAAAAATCAAAAAGGTAATCACAGTCTATATCCATGTCAATATAAGTCTAGTGAAACTAACCGTGAATTATTTAAAACTCTTAATTGATTCGTGATTGATTTTTATACTAAGGGTCGGTTGCACCAACTGTTAAAAACCGTTTACCAATTTTAACGTCAATGTCTTTAAGTAAAAGCAAATATTTAATAATATTGTAAAACATGGAAAATAAACTAACAATTTCCATTTTTCATGTGCCCAAATCATCAAGAACTTGACCTACTTCTAAGAAACAATCTTAGTAAGTAATGCACTTAGTAAGTAGTGACTTAACACATTACGTCTAACATAATAAATAGTATATGAATGAAACAAAGCGGCATGATTGACAATTTGGTATTCTGCCAAATCATTTAGCACAAAGTATTGTACACAAATATTTGGACTGATGACTGTATCCGCGAGTGAAAACTATGTCATGGTCAGCTTTCGTGAAGTTTATTGCCGTCTATATGTATCTGTACTATTTAGATAATTGTATAAATAATAGGTCAGTTGTTCAAAATTAGTTCCTAAATATACTAAATTGTACTCTGCAAATTCTAATTTTGTTTGCAACTCTTGAAGATGGAAGCATTTCAATGTTGCTATAATTTGTGATAGCCAATAAGTTATTTACGATGCTTTGAGCGTAAAATTTATGTGTTGGCGTTATGAATTATAAACTCGGTTATTGGTATTACAATTTAATACAGCTGTGTGCGTAGCCGAATGCACAAACGCTCATGAAACGCTCAGGATAATATCTCTTTTGTAGCTATCTATCTCTATCGCTTTTGCGTATTGGCGCGACAGAGCCAGACAACATTTCTGCGGCGTTTCGGTGGCGTTTCGCGTCGCAGAAATGCCATTCGGCTACGGGGCCTGAAGTTCAAAGCCCTAGAAAATTATAGGACAGGTTTGTGGTCTTGCAATAAAAATACATTATAAAGGGTGGTAGGGTAATAATTGGTCTATATGCCAACCTGCGATATGTCACTGGATAGCTTTTTTTACTAGCCCGTTATATGTACACTGCTGGGTAAAGGCCTGTCCCCTTGATTTCCACAACTCCCTCTGTCTGGTGTGCTTTTTCCAGCCAATCACTCATAAAAGTGTCCAAGTCGTCCCGCCATCTTCGCCTAGGTCTGTCACGTCCCCGCTTCTTTGTCGGCATCCACTTGGTGGTTATATTAGCCCACCTATCAGGATAGCAGGCATGCATCAGGATGCATGCGGCAGACGTGACCTGCCCAGTCCCACTTCAGCCTGGCGGTATTTTCCCCTACGTCAGCTATGCGAGTTTTTGAGCGCAGCGTAGTGTCACAGTATAATAAAGAGTACTATCGTACAGTATGGCCACTCCCGCTCCCCGCTGAAAGCGCCGCCCACCTCCTCTCGGTTACCTCACAGTTACCGCCTGTCAAAAACGCGAACAGTCAACTGTCATATCTCACTCATACAAGCATGGCACGCGTTCACCTACACGAGCTTAAAATGTGTGCTAGGAACGCACCTTTTTCATATATTTGATCGCCAGTGTCCGAGATGTGGTAGTGTTTTTGATGCGGTCCATCCTTGTGACACTTCATTTCTCGCTGGCAAACCTTCAGTTGGGACTTCTGACTCTTGTTATAAGTTCGGATAGCTTATTATAATATTGTCTTCGGTTACCGCGATAGTTACTCATGAAATAAAACTATGGAAACGGATTAAATCATTCATTATACGCGATTTAATCCGTTTCCATAGTTTTATTTCATGAGCTTATTATAAGTTCTAAAATATTTGGTAGTTCCAAATATTTGTGTGAACAGAGTTATCGGGGCAGCGAGGCACAAACGTAGTACAAGTGTTATTTGTCGGATGAACAAATATTTTTTATTTTTATTTTGCCATAACTTTATTCACATATCAATTCTAGATTTCCTGCCATAGACTTCAATATAAAAAAACTCTCTAGTTTTCTTCAGTTACATAAACGTATTCTTGTAACCTTGATACACTGCTTTGCGTCTTTTAAATCTTTGCGAAAATTTTACAAGGGCAAGACGTTGGAATTTCGGTACGTGTCTACCTATTTATAAAATTCTTATTTTCCTCTGGAAGACTTTTTGAACTATTAGATCATCGGGGAAAACTTTTCATCAAGCGAAACGATCGAAACGATCTGTGTCTCTACTCTAACGACAAGGAATTTCAGTAGTAGCAAAAAGTGTTTCTTTTGCTACGCCGCGTTAGCTATAGTCATTTATAACATCGCATCAATCGCATGGCTTGTTACACCCCCCGTTCGATACACATATTTAGTTTCAGTTAGATAAATCAATCACTTTAACCCGAGGATGACCTTCCATTTTATATGAATTTGACAGTTAACAGTCCACTAACCTTTGGTTAAGCGGGTGTTGCAGGTGGCCCTTATTTACCTTATTATACTAATTTATATTTCTGCAGTTTATCTGACCAAAGATAATTCGCTAATCATATATTCACGACAAACGTTTTCCAAAATGATTTGGCATACGTAATTAACATATATAATCCAGTTGGTTGGTTGAAGGTAAACAAATATTTGACGACCGGTCTGGCTTAGTCGGTAGTGACCCTGCCTGCTAAGCCGCGGTCCTGGGTTCGAATCCCGGTAAGGGCATTTATTTGTGTGATGAGCACAGATATTTGTTCCTGTCATGGATGTTTTCTATGTATATAAGTATGTATTTATCTATTTAAGTATGTATATCGTCGCTTAGCAGCCATAGTACAAGCTTTGCTTAGTTTGGGGCTAAGTTGATCTGTGTATGGTGTCCCCAATATTTATTTATTTATTTATATAATGTAAAATACCCTATAATGGACGGTGATGCCATTATGGACAAAATAAACACAAATCCTTAAAAATAAGTATCTTAAATTAGTTTCTAAAACTGACGGTATTGTACCATAAACAAGAGTCATAGAGCTGCTTAATTATGAAGTTTCATTTAATTCGGTTATTTCTGAAGGATTTGGCGGCAAGATAAAATTCATCAATTTACTGAAAAAAATATCAAGACGAATTCTTAGCAATGTTGCTAAGAGAGTTGAGTTCACGTATAAAATAATAAAAAAATAATACTCGGTGTAAACTTGAATGAGTTTAACTTACTGCATTAACCATGAGATATGGTACAAAACATACTAGTTTGTTACTCCAAAGATATAAAGAAATAGTGTTATTTTGCGAGTATCCATAACTGGAACCGGAAAACTGCCTACCTCCTATGATGGACAAGGAACAACTTACGAAACCAAAATTTACAAGAAACAATCCTATGTTAAAATAACCCAAACTAATTTTATTTGGGATATATAAAATTGACTAATTAAGTATCAGTTGGCTTTA
The DNA here is from genome assembly GCF_023078275.1 of Leguminivora glycinivorella. NCBI lineage: Eukaryota > Metazoa > Arthropoda > Insecta > Lepidoptera > Tortricidae > Leguminivora > Leguminivora glycinivorella. Next base: position 8,534,762 of record NC_062981.1, read on the forward strand.
AAAGTAAAATTTTAAACTTATTTCCTGTCCATAATGGGGGATCCAATACTGGAGAACTGCCGTCCATGATTGGAAAAAAAACACCTCATTTTAATTTGTTAACTATGAAGAAACCAATACGTAAGAGTATCTATTCTGCAATATGCTTAAAATGTAAAAGAAGGATAAGACATTCAAGTTTTAACACGCTTAGCGGTAAAATTTATACATGTAGGTATCAGTGAAATATCAAAAATAGGCAAAATTTTATCTTAAACAGTCCATGATCGGGTCCGTTACCTTACGTAGTTCATCTGATTTCAATGAAATATATGCATAATACCTTTTTTCTTTTACAGAAAGCGACAAAACAGTTGTCGTCCGCCGTGGCAATGAGGAGTTTGGGTTTCGGATCCACGGGAGCAAGCCAGTCGTCGTGTCAGCGATCGAACCCGACACGCCAGCCGAGACCTCCGGCTTAGAAGTCGGCGATATAGTCATAGCTGTTAATGGTGAGTATCTCCTAGCTGTCAATGCATATCTACTAGCTGTTGGATTAAGTATCTACAGGGGCAAGCTAATCGTGTCAGCGATTGAACTCGAAACGTCAGCACAAACCTCCGGCCGAGGTCATCGATATCGTCATAGATGTCAATGCACATCTACTAGCTGTTAGCTTCAGGATCTGCACTATCTACAGGATCAAAACCAATCGTGGCAGCTATTTAACTCGATACGTCGACGGAGACCTCCGGCCGGTCGGTGATATCGTCATAGCTGTTAATGGTATCTCCTAGCTGTCAATATGTTTGGATTCAGAATTCAAGAAAACAAAACCACCAAGCCTCCACGCCAAGTAAGCTCTGTAAGCTGCTTCGAAGGTCAGCGAGTTGATGATGATTATCACCCTACTGTCAATAACGAACTCAGTAGTTACTGGTTACTTCTGTCAAAGAAACAAGCTAATATCAGGCATTAAACCCGCTACACTTTCTCCAGCCAGCCTCGAGGTTCCTTAATTTGTGGTTGTCAAATGTTTTAATAAAATATTTCTGAATTATTGCGACCATGACATATACCAATTATCTTTTTTTTCAGGTATCAATGTTTTAGACAAAACACATTCAGAAGTAGTTAAAATAGCGCACTCCGGTTCAGAAATACTTGAATTAGAGGTAAGGAAACGTTTATATTTTTGTAGAATTAAAGCAAATAATTATGTTATAATAATTAGAACGTATGATGCATTTTCCTCATGATAATCACTTGCAAATGCTATATGTTTTGCCAGTTAAATGCTAGATAGTAGGGATAGAAGTAATGATGACACTTTATATCTTTATACACACACATACGTTAACGTAATCATTTCCTATTTTTCACATTTCAGGTAGCGCGAACATGTGAAGTGGTAGCTTCTTTAGCGCACGAGAGCGGCCCAGCAGCCCTATACTCGGGCTATTTGTGGCGAGCTGCTCCCCTAAGGCCGCACCACCCGCCGCGATGGACCAGACGGTGGTTCGTCCTGAAGAGAGACAACTGCTTGTATTATTATAAGACGGATTCGGTAAGCATTTCTCTCTATCTAGGATGTCCGTTAAATATACATACATACAATCACGCCTGTATCCTATAAAGGGGTAGGCAGAGCACACGAAACTTCAGTGCCACTCCTTCAAAGAAGAGGTTGAAAGAAAATGAAACTGTGACATTGCAGTGACAGGTTGCCAGCCTCTCGCCTACGCCAGCCTTCTACGACACCCACGGGAAGAAAGGGGGGGAAGGGGGGGGGGTTAAATATGAACAGATAAATCTCACTAGTCCCTATCCCTATACTCGAAGAGACCTAATTAACCTCCTGAATCCTGAAAGCATTTGTTTTGTTTTTGAATTTGAAACCTCCTGTTTCTCAATAAAAGTTGAAAATAAATTTTGGACTATGTACCTACCTACAAAAAATTGTTATCTGCTTCCTACAAACATACCAAATATTTCCTTCATTGCATCTTCCAAATTTCCAGAGCATTCACCCCGTCGGAGCGCTCATGCTAGTAAACTACCAACTAACCGAAGAGGACGCGGGGCGACCGCACGGATTCCGATTGCAGCGCGGCGGCGGCAATCGTCTGCAACTAGCTGCCGATAGTGCGGAGGCCGCCGCTAGATGGCGTGCTGTTCTAGCGCATGCTATTGATACTAGTAATCAGGTGATACAGTTTACACGGAATTTCAACATGTTTTTAGATAAACATTCAGGTTAGAATTATAAGATACAAATAAAGAGCAAGTGTTGAAAGTAAGTTTGGCTCATTCTCTCAGCGATACCATTATGATAGGAACTTTTAGAGTAAGCTCCGTTAGTCTCCGGGCGGACAAGGGTCGCTAAGCTCTGTCACTAAATGTTTAAAGCTAGCTCCTCGAGATGGCGTGGTTTACGTGCATTTAAGAGAGTTTGCCTTTTGTTGCATTTTGGAATATTTATAATTTATTAATATAAACAAACAACTAATAAAGTAGCGCAAATAATTATATATAATTTGTAGTTTTATAGCTAGCGCAAATAATTATACATAATTTTGTAGCTTTATAGCTATAAATTATATATAATTATTTGCGCTACTTTATTAGTTACCTACCTATATTTGTTTTACAAGGGGATAGTAAAGTATTTAAATATTTCCACAAGAAATGTTAAGTTACTTTTTTTGTTTTTCCTCAGCGTGACGGCTGGTTAGAAGTAACAATGAGAAACATGAAACTACCCCCATCATCAATACCCCGTCCAGACTGCTTCGGCTACCTAATGAAACTCGGCTCCAAGTGGAAATCGTGGGCCAAACGCTACTGCGTGCTGAAGGATGCCTGCCTTTACTTCTATAGTGAGGGGAACAGCAAAAACGCATTTGGTAAGTAATCGCTACTACACCGCCAGCAATTATAATGCAAGGATGCAGAAATGTTGGTCACATGGACGAAAAAGCTCATATAAATTGCTTAAATGTAGATAATAGTAGGATCCGGGCCGTTGATTGGAGGATTTTAGTCAAAAACTTTTGTCTAGAGTGGGCCGTGTATCTGGGACTACTGTTAAGCACGGCTGTACACGCGATATTGGGGAAATATTATATAATAAAGTCAAAAACCGGTGTCTGGTGCCCCCAGACTCTTGCGCCCGGGTGCCATGCACCCCTTGTAACCCCCGGGTAAAGATGGTCCTGGAAATATAAATATAATGCCTTACTTCTAGCTTTTGATTCATTGCTTCTTAAAAATCAGTTAATTATTTTAAATGTATGTGACTATTCAACAAAGTCTATTGCATCCGATAAAACGTTTCCAGATTACTTAAAAAATGATACATTCTTGTTATCATGGAAACACAACAGAGGACACAATTTCATGACAGCATTTTTTTAGTGCAATTTAACCTAAAATTAGTCCCTTTAACTCGACGTTAATTACTTATCGGAATGTCTACAACGCGAAGCATTCAGCACTAAAGTGTTTCGAAGTATGCAACCTCAGCTTTTTTTTTTTAAATATCGTAAGCAGGCAAATTTCGTAATTAAATGTACGTAAAATTCTTTAAAGCTCCATAATGGCGTCTCTTGGGATCAGAATGACATATCCCAAGTCTTGGGAATGCTGATAACGCAAAAGATTGTGAACTAGCCTTGCTAAGTTTCCTTATTGTTTGTTGGGTCCTGGCGAGTCGAACGACAAACGTATGTCATTTTACTCTGGAAAAGTCCTTTTAAGGGATCAGGAGGGCGATTTTTGAATCTCGCATACGGGATTTTGTAGTAGTAGCAGTAGTAAAACACTTTATTGTACCAGAAAATAATACAACACACAAGAAAAAGAGCTTATCACTAGTACAAAGGCGGACTTATCCCTTTAAGGGATCTCTTCCAGGATCTTTTCTCTTCTTTTGTTACTAAAATACCAGTTGAAAACGGTGACTTGCTTATTATTTTCAGTGACCATTTTCTGAACGCGTGAGACTCAAAAATCGGCCCGCAGTAATCCCGTTCAATTTATTTTATTTCTCTAAGGGTCACTTGCACCACCGAAAATGGAGGGTTAACCCTAGGTCAACCCACCATTTTATATGGATTTAGACAGTTGATAGCCCACTAACCTTGAGTGGTGCAAGTAGCCCTAATCCCTAATACAGTCGATATCTACAATACCGATTTGTCAGTGTCAAAATTGACGTATTCGGTTTAAGAAATGCTACAGATATAGTGCGAAAAGATTTGCCTTCGTATTGTTACGGAAACGTACGAACGTGTCATGCTATTTCAGTCAGTCTCAGTACAATTTACTGACATTGACTGAACTAGCATTACAAATACGAACGTTTCGATGGAAATGCTATACGGAATCGCTTTGCTATCTTAAAAGCATTGTTTGAATTGAGAAAATAGTACCTGCTGCTACATATTTGTATTGATTTAAAAAGTCTGGTTAACGAGACAATTCACTGCCAAACCCTCCCAAAATTAGCGTCATCAACATTTCCAAAATATTTCATTCGATCAATTTGAAAAGATCAATTTCATTATAATGTACTGACACTATTGGCTCAGTAAAATCGTGTGTAAACGTTCCATGCTGGACAGTCAAAGCTTTAGGCTCGAGAAGCGATTAGAATAGCACCCGTATGAAACACGCGACCGCCTGAGCCCAGCCTCTGGCGATGGTAATTGGACCCCAGTCCTCATTAATACGCATACTGCAATAAGAACAAGTTTACAATCGATATAAGATTTGACTGTCGTTTTGAGAACAGCCTGTAGGACTTATTTACTATAATGATAGGGGTTATGTAGTTTACGTTTAGTGTGTTGATGTATAATTAGTGTTAGATATCTACATATCTGACTAAATACGAGTATGTATTGTATATGTAGGTATACTTTAAGCTTGGTTGGTGGAATCTTTTAAATTATTGATAGAGTTGAAGAGATATGCTAAATACCAGTTTAGAGGGTACCAATAATTTCATATCGTGTGTTTTAATTTTGATAGTAATATAAATTATCAGTTACTAGAATATTAAAATGTTTAATTATATTAAAAGAAAAAAAATATTGTGTAGGAAGCTCTTGTCGTCCACACACCAAATTAGTTTTTTCTATTTTGAGTAGTAAAATAAAATTCACAATCAAAACATTATTTTAAGTCTCTGGACGGATAATCCTGGCTCTGTAACAGGATTCAATTTCAAAATTATAACACACCCTTTTAAACACCCCGTGTGGTGACGGGTTAAGAATTTCATCACCCCCTTTCTTCACGTGGGTGTCGTAGAAGTCGACTGTGGGATATGGGTTAAATTGTGGCGTAGGCGAGAGGCTGGCAACCTGTCACTGCAAAGTCACAATTTGGATTTCTTTCACCCTTTTTAGGGTTCCGTAGTCAACTAGGAACCCTTATAGTTTCGCCATGTCTGTCTGTCCGTCCGTCCGTCCGTCCGTCCGCGGATAATCTCAGTAACCGTTAGCACTAGAAAGCTGAAATTTGGTACCAATATGTATATCAATCACGCCAACAAAGTGCAAAAATAAAAAATGGAAAAAAATGTTTTATTAGGGTACCCCCCCTACATGTAAAGTGGGGGCTGATATTATTTTTCATTCCAACCCCAATATGTGATATATTGTTGGATAGGTATTTAAAAATGAATAAGGGTTTACTAAGATCGTTTTTTGATAATATTAATATTTTCGGAAATAATCGCTCCTAAAGGAAAAAAAAAGTGCGTCCCCCCCCCCTCTAACTTTTGAACCATATGTTTAAAAAATATGAAAAAAATCACAATAGTAGAACTTTATAAAGACTTTCTAGGAAAATTGTTTTGAACTTGATAGGTTCAGTAGTTTTTGAGAAAAATACGGAAAACTACGGAACCCTACACTGAGCGTGGCCCGACACGCTCTTGGCCGGTTTTTGCCGAGAGTGGCACTGAAGCTTAATAGTTCATGTGCTCTGCCTACCCCTTTATGGGATACATGCGTGATTATATGTATGTATGTATGTAACACACCCTTTCTTTCCAGGCATGGCATGTCTCCACGGCTACAGAGTGCAGACCTGCGCGCCAGGAGGCAAGAAGTACGCCTTCGAAGTCATGCCTACAGAGCCGAAGCAGCGACACTTCTATTTCCACACCGAGTCCGAAATGGATAGGAAACGGTTAGTTCTAAACTCTTTTTAGGGTTCCGTAGTCAACTAGGAACCCTTATAGTTTCGCCATGTCTGTCTGTCCGTCCGTCCGTCCGTCCGCGGATAATCTCAGTAACCGTAAGCACTAGAAAGCTGAAATTTGGTACCAATATGTATATCAATCACGCCAATAAAGTGCAAAAATAAAAAATGGATTTTTTTTTATTAGGGTACCCCCCCTACATGTAAAGTGGGGGCTCATATTTTTTTTCATTCCAATCCCAACGTGTGATATATTGTTGGATAGGTATTTAAAAATGAATAAGGGTTTACTAAGATTGTTTTTTGATAATATTAATATTTTCGGAAATAATCGCTCCTAAAGGAAAAAAAAGTGCGTCCCCCCTCTAACTTTTGATCCATATGTTTAAAAAATATGAAAAAAATCACAAAAGTAGAACTTTATAAAGACTTTCTAGGAAAATTGTTTTGAATTTGATAGGTTCAGTAGTTTTTGAGAAAAATACGGAAAACTACGGAACCCTACACTGAGCGTGGCCCGACACGCTCTTGGCCGGTTTTTTTTATTTAGTACCACAGAAGTACTGCTGGTGGTTTGAACACGCACTAAAAGAGTGGTTCATTTGTTGTCAGGTCGAAACTTCAGAGCCATCTGTACTGAAAAAAGTCGTACGATACAAGTGCAACAAGGAAATTCGTAACTCGTGTCGTACCTCCTTTTTTCCGCGCTTGTATCGTAATGTAGGATGTATATCTAGATTCTTAAAGTTTTTAGAAGCGATTCGGATTTGTGTGAGGTCACGGTTCTAACCTAACCCAAACCTACCTTTCTAACAGCGAATCGGTTATGGGTAATATCATTTTTGGGGCAAAATTTAAATTATGCCAAATGATCGTTAGGCCAAAAGAGCGTTAGGCATTTCATAATTCGGCCAAATGAGTTAGGCCAAGTGATTTTCGAACAAACGGCATTAGGAATGTAGAGGTAGTCCCCGTAATGTACTATTATTATAGTGTGAGACATCGAGTCCGAAATGGATAGGAAACGGTTGCTTTAAAATGCTTTAATGATGTGAGATTAGATTTCAGTGTTGTGATGTAGTTGTTAAAGGGAAGATGTTAAGTGGGTCGTAAAAATCTGGGCGTGATGTCCGGCGTAAAATTTACTCGATTTCTATCGTATGCTAAAGTTATTAACTTAATGTTAGAGCAGGCCTGTCCCACTCGCGCGTGTAGGTATAGAACTGTAAGTACCCCTCGCGAGGGGCAAATCAGTAGGGCCTCACGGGCAAGCGGTGACGCGCGCGCGAGAGTTGTTCCTCGCATACCTACGTACTGATTCGACCGTTGTCACAGAATTGATATTTTATCGTGATACTATTCGAAACCTCATTTGTTTACAAAAATAACTAAATTATTCAAGGCCTTTGAGTAGGTAATATCAAGTCTGTTTCAATTAAGGTACCCATTTAAGTAAGGACGCCTAACTAGTTACACGTGAATTTAATTGAATTAAACCTACATACCACTAAGACATAAGTATACTAGGTTTATTTTACTATCAGAAGTAGTAAGAAAATATTATTTTTTAAAAGGAGGCAACCTTGATATCGTCAGAAAAGGTACGAGTTACGCGATAGAAAGAGAGCGCACTTCTACGTGAATATAATTGTAGGATTTGTAGGCATTTAGCGTTGCGCGGTCGGAATTTGAACTTTATAGTATCGCAGCATGAGTCGTTATTTCTTTAAGCGGGTTTTTAGAGAGGGCTTTCTGTACTTGTACTAATATGTATTCTGTGGTTAGAGGTAGACATACTAATGATGCCAATTGCCAATTTAAATGTTTATATCGGAATGAAGTACCTCATTTTGTTATCAATGTTGACACTGGCTTATAGGTCATTAAACTATATATAATTTTCATGTCAAATTGTTCGATTAGCCTTACGGGCTATATAGGCACAATAATTATCATTACTTACAACCGTCAAATGTCCATAAAACTATACTACTTACACTTTTCCTGAGTATGAGTTCAAGCATAGTAGGGCTCTATCAGTTACATTTATAGATCAAGTTTTTACTGAAGCTTTTACTGATATCTAAGTAGTAGCAAAGAGGATCGAGTATTATAGAGAGTTACTGTCGAAGTAAAATGTGTAATCACAGTGTATAGACTGCCATCTCTTGACACAGGCTTAAAACTTTTGAACCTCAGTTTTGACAATTTGGCCCATATTCTTAGCGTGATATGTTTTAAAATGCCAAATATTAATATTAGCGCCATCTAGCTGAGCGTACCCCAAAGGTGTAATGCAATCTAGGCCACCGTACCTTTTTCTGTATGGTACTGAGGTACGTTTTTTTCTTAGACTATCTGTCTATACGGAGTTACATATGTCTTTGGTAGTAGCAACATTGTGCCTACTCTTTTTTTCTCTTGGATATTCGCCTACTCTCACACTTTTGAAAATAAAAACAAAATGCTTTATAATGGCTAATTATACGAAGACTTTTTTTTTCTATTTCAGATGGATGGCGGCCCTGGAATACTCCATAGACCGGTGGATGAAGGCTGGTTGACGACAATGTCTCGCTTTAGAGGACTCCTACATATTCTTTATATTCTAGATACAATTATAATTCTTTTTATTTATTTATTTTTTATTATTTTCCATCTTATTCACACCTTTTTCCCCATTCATTCGCTTGCCCTTATCCCTTTTATTTCATCGTCGTCCAAACCGTATCCGGCTATGGCGACTCCTTGTTAGTCCATGTGGTCTGAGTTTTGGTTTTGGTGGGCTCTTAAATGACTCGCAAAACCGAACTTGGTTTTATCATTAAACGTGCGATTACACGGAGCACAATATAGCTGGCCAACTGTGTTATATGTGTAAGTGTAGGACGGCTTTGGTCTGGTCTTCCGGGAATGGCGTTTAGCGTCAAGGTTTTCTAAACGCTGTGTCTCAAAAAGCCCAATACTTTTGTGAACCGTACGACGCCATTCCAGCCTCAGAGAAGCACGTTCCTCCCACTTATCTGTGGGTATATTACACGCTTTGAGGTTACGTTTCAGCACGTCTTTATAGCGTAGGTATTGTCCGCCTTGTGGCCTTGTGGGCGCAGCATGGGTTTTTCTTTCGCCCGTCGTGTTCTCTCCCCAAACACATCGACTCCTAATCGGTTTTCGCCGACTAAAAATCGATCGTTAGTATGGACATACGTCTGCGTTCAGTGATGACGACGCGTAAACCTCTTCATACAAACGAGCTAGTTTTGGCTAGATATTTCCGCGTCGTTATTATCAGAGGCCGAGGTAGACCAATATGAGATGGCGGAAAGACCATGGGGGTTACCATGACGTACTAAAGACGTTCAGTTTAGGTTGAGAGAAAGGGACACAGCTATAGCAGTTACATAGCCCCGTCCCTCTCTCTCAACCTAAACTGAACGGGTTTGGCACGTCATGGTAACCCCCCAGGACTCATTTTGTGGCGGCTGGCGAGAGCATGCACAGAGCCGTGACGAGTGGTGGAAAACAGGGGAGGCCTTTGCCCAGCAGTGGGACACATCATCCTCCTTGCGTTATCCCGGCATTTGCCACGGCTCATGAGAGCCTGGGGACCGCTTTGATAACTAATCCCAAGTTATGGCGTAGGCACTAGTTTTTGAAAGCGACTGCCCTCGACCTTCCAACCCGAAGGGTAAACTAGACCTTATTGGAATTAGGTATCCTTACGATGTTTTCCTTCACCGAAAAGCGACTGGCAAATATCAAATGACATTTCGCACAGAAATTCCGAAAAACTCATTGGCTTAGGCGGGGTTTTAACGCACGACATCTGGAACGAAAGTCGCACGTACTTACCGCTAGGCTACCATCAGTTCTCAGCAGTGGGACACATTATAGGCTATTAAAAAAAAGTCCGAGTCTATAAGTTTGGGGAAACCTTATCATCTCTCACACAGTCCATTCAACTTTTCTTTGGTTACCCTCTCTCGTTTATTTTTTCCACATTAATTCGCTATACCTTTCTCTTTCTTGCCACAGATCCTCTATAATGTAAGTACTGTTTATTTGCACCATTTCTTCTATTTAACATAAAAATTGTGCGGTTGCAATTTTGGTAAATTAATTATTTATACAAAATTACATTCTTTAAAAAAATGGAATCCTTCTAAAGAGATAATTGAATTATAAAAACCGCAAAAACTACAACTTAACTGGACATTTTGTTATCCTACCCGGATAATATTATAATCCTCTGTTTAAACGTTTGGAATTAATCACTGATAAGAACTTTTAGAAGTCCCCTTATATTTGGACTTAGTAAAAATAGGACACTTATTTAAAACTTTGTAACAATATTGGCATATTTATTGTTATTTGTAACTAAATCATCGAACATGATTAATTAATCCAGCATAAAGAGCTTTAAGAGTATTGAATTTTAGAAAAAAAAGGCCAAGTCGAAACTTACAAAAGTCTTCGACTACTTAGTGAGCGATATCTTGTTTCAAAATGAAATATATTTACAACACTAAATAGCAGTTAGCTATATAAAGGCAACAAACGAACGTATATATTGGCATTTGTATACATAACCTATAAACCACTTGATAAAAAAATAATAATAAAACATTTCAAATGCCAAATCTATACACTGCAAATAACATCGAAATGAAATAGTACATTACAATACAAGTGCGGAAAATAGGAAATCCGAAACGAGTGGCGATAAATTTAAACACAAATATTTTAAATCGACACGAGTTACAAACTCGCTCTTCGCACATGTTTTGTATTGTACGTTTTTCAGCACATAATGGCCCTTTAAAATTTTGACTTGCCAATAAATGCGGGGAAAAACTCCATATGTACTGAAAAATTATTATAATATGTAATTAAGTAAATAACGAATGGAAAGCACAATGTTATCATGGGTGTTGTATGTAAAAAGTAAACAATTGAACATAATTAATTATGTATTTAAAACGGTTGAAAATGAAACTCGTGAACTAAATTTTCGAAATTATAACTAACAACTTATAATATTAATTACGGGATTAGTATAAATGAAAGAAATGCTAAATATATTGTAAATAACGCTTCTAGAAAGCTTATAAAAATATGTTATCGTACTCTCAAAAATGATGCTATTATGTTAAGAACATGTGGAAGCATTTCAGGATGATATTCAAAATTGATACCTATGTATTTGAATTAAATACGTCATGAAATAAAAGTCGAACTATGACTTTAAATAATGTTAATATTTATAATAGAGATTTAGATAAGTTTTTGGTGCGGGTATTAATTTAGGTGGATATATTCCTAACGAACCTATGTATTTGTGTATTGTAGAAAAATGTTATTAGGAGGCAGGATCCGATATTCCTAATAATATATCTGTGCCAAAGTCTGTTAATTAAGAAATCATAAATATTTGATTTTGCGAAGCACAATCGATGTAAATTTAAGAAGTAATATATCTGTAACCCCTCGTATTAAGATTTTTATTAAATTTGTGATTGTTATCAGTGTTGTGATTTTCGTATTTTCTTATTTTAAATTTCATTTTTACAAATTGTAAGTATATTAACGTTTAGTGGGTTACAGAATTCGTACATCACATTATACTTATAATTAATAAAACGTATTTTAAGAATCATAAGTATTCAATATCATTATATGTATTTCCCCATTAGAACGTGGTCCATACTTAGGTGACTTAAATCGTGCATTAATCTAATAAATAATAGAGAATTTAAACCCATGACGATGATGTACATAAATAATCACGTTAAAGCTCAAATATGTTAAAAATAATAAATAAAAGACTTGAATATTAACAGTATTCGGTTTAATAGAGTAGCCTTATATTAGTGAGTGTTTAGAACATAAGAAAATTGAAAATCCTGTTTAATAATCGCAAAAGATATTAAAGCACATTATGAAATATAGGTTTAAAGTTTATTTGTAATTCATAGAACTATCGAAATGTTTAAGATGGAAAATATAATTATAATGTGTTCAGTAAGTAGGTAATTAAAGATGGAAATATGAGAAAAGGGAATAATATCAATAGTATTTACCTATTTCAATTGTCGTCTTACAAAAATATTTTGTTTAGGAAAAGTTTGTGCCAGATTATATTAAGGGAGTTGCCAATATAAATTTTATTTATTTGAGAATATAGGTTTTTGCCATATTGTGTCGTGTAGTAACGTAACACTAGTATCCATAGAAATTTAAAAATTGTTAACAATTTACGCCCTAAATTTCACTAAAAGATTGGAAAGCAGAAAGGAGCATGTTTGTGTAATAGGTGATTTTTTAAATATTTATGTGACTATATCGATAGATTTCGTTGTAATAAAGGGGAAAAATATAAAAAAAAGTCTTTTATTTATTTTCCTCTCTAAATACATGAAATAAAACTGTTGAAGTCGTTAAAAAAATCAATTAGCAAGGCCGAACGATATTCGTGAACCGGGCGGCGTTAATTTACGTGACTTATAAGCTACTAACACGAAAAATAAACAATCCAGAGATATCCCTTTTTTATCGCTCCAAAAGTAAAACAGTGACAGAAGGCAGAAGGCTTCGATCTGGTGGCGCGGGCGGCGGCGGCGGCGGGGCGCGGGGCGACGCCACGGGAGCGCTACTGCCTCCGACGCAGGCGCGGTAGTACGCTCTCGACTCCCACCAGTCGCGCGCCAGCGACGCACGCGCAGCCGACACGCATGCCACGCCACTGCCACAGATAATACACTCAACTGAAACGCAACAACCAAATTCCATAAAACGGATTACAGTGAAACGAACATAAGTGAAGTGAGAAGTGATAAAATTCAGTAACTTTTCTCGACGCGCCTATTAACTGTTTTATGACCTGTGCAGTGCGGCTATTGTTATGTTCGCATCTACTAATCTCCTATTCACCTGTTGAAGCCACTGCGGTTGGACTGTGAAATGTGACAAAAAATTGCAATGAGCCTCTATTGTGGGTCTGCGGACCTTGCGTTTGGAAACATTGTGGGCGACTACCTGACTACCGGAGGGTTGGGGTTGGACATCTGACGATCGATCGGCCAACCCGTCGCCTTGTGAGTTCTGTTGGTTTTTTGTTTATGAGGTAATTTAATACAGCGGATGTGGAATAAATTGGGTAGGCAGGGTGCACTTGATTATCGCTACCTGTTTTATAGTCAAGTCATGTGTGTAACTCGGGGTTAGTATCATTGTTTATGCGGCAGATGCCGTAGGAAATAAAACAATTCTGAGAATCAGTTCTGCGGCTTACCCATTGTTCTTGTGCTTTACACCGTCTTTAATGATTATTTAAATGCTTCCTGCCACTGTGTTTCGCAGTAATTATCTAGGTATAAGATTGTCTCGGTTCAGTTGTCAAGGCTGAGAATTTATGGTGATAATCCTACTGTGATATGCTTTTTGCGGTAGGTAAAGATAACAATCCCATTGAGCGCTTGATTGTGAAGAAGCGTTGCGGTTTAAAGTCAACAATGCCTTGCCTTTCTTCAAAGCATGGTTTAGGTACCATAGCGGGACAGTTATACAGCTTTCTCACTTCTGTTCATATCTTGATGGTTTGGTTACTTCACAATGCCCCTTTTAATTATTGTCAAAGGTTCTTTAGCATATGCCCCCCCCCCCAACCCCTTCACCATTTTATCACATGTTCTAGAGGGTTGCTCACAGATTCGGAGCTCTCTTGCTTTAAAATAGGTACAGTCAGCTGCAGAGAAAAGGATACCCCTTGCATACAAATTTCTTTTTAGGGGGGTATACTTTTCTCTGCAGCTGACTGTACAACATTGAGCAACTCCCGTAGGATTCAGTGGTGCCATACTAACTCTTATCAGATTAGGTAATAAGTACAAACCAAACATGTCCTAATGCTTTTAAAGAACAGTTGAAAAGCTATTGTTAGTCACAATGTCAAAATAATCGACGATAATGGTCTGTTATCGCAGTACAAAAGCAACCGCTAAAACGTTACGAACGTACCTACCAGTAACACGGTAGAAGCATCGAGTTGTTTAATTGCTGAACAAATGGTAGTTAATCTTCACCATCAACTGATAACGCTGATAATCTAGAATCACACATATCTCGAGTGATATTGTCGAACAAAGCCTTGTACTGCATTTATATCTGCGTTGTAGGGGAGATCGAGGTGAGTTGTGACAGAGGCGAGTTGTTATAATGTAGATTTTTAGGAACTTGTTAACTATCAGCAAGTTCACAATAGCGCGTGTTTGCTAGCCCGAGACTGGAACTAAAAAACCTGCCCTGTTACAATCTTGCTATAGTTCCCAATAATCAACTTTGTCACAACTCTCCTCTGTCACAACTCACCTTGGTCTCCTCTTAAATGACACCAATAAACTAATAATTGTTTATAGATAGATGAGTTACCTAACAAAATTTAATTGTGTCCTTTAAAGATGGATTTAATGGGTTACTTAAGTGATTTAATAGGGAAGAAAAGGTGTTATTTAATTATTTATAATTATATTATTTATTATATGGTAGAGTCTGTTCGGTAAGATAAAAGTTCAGTGACTTTTTTCTTTCCGCACCGACTATGTAATTTACAAATGGTATACGTATATAGATAATTAAAAGTAAATACTTTGTAATTCGGAAAAGGATTTCAATCAACAGATATTATTTTTTTGTTACAAGAAAAGAGCGTACACCCATCTTAAAGCCCGGCAACGCACCTCCAACACTTCAGATGTTTCGGGTGTTCATGGGCGGCAGTGATCGCTTACCATCAGGCGACCTGTTTGCTCGTTTGCCTCCTATGCCACAAAAAAAATTAAAGAACAGTTCCAATACATATACACAATTGCTTACAAATCTCATTAATTAGTATACAAAGGATCAATTAGTGATGCAACTGCATCAATAATTGTAACTGGAGCTTTTGCCACCTACACACTAATTATGTAACGATAATTAAAGTCATCTGCTTGCATAATAATAGGATCACAATGTTATATTCAGTGAGACCTGACGATACCCTATCATAATTCACGGTTTCTGCTTTAAAATTTAAATAACTGAATAGGTACGTATACGCAGCTTGATAGAAATACACTCAGTAACCAGGTTTAGAACTTAATGTAAACCCTCTCTGAACAGGTTCCCAAGAAACCTCATTGCTATCAGTAAACGTCTTTAAAACTCCAACCCCATTACTAAAACCCTCCTTAAAAGTTTTATTGAAATGACCAGTTATATCCCACTCCATTTGGTACTTGCAGTATCTGAATACATATTCATATCTTTAAAATCCTCGAGCCAAAGTCGAGATAAAAGTATTTCACCGCTTTGGAGCGAGTAAGATGGTAGAAACTCGATCAGCCATAACCTTAGTGCAAGCGAGAGGGAACGAACGCCAGATGGTCGAGTGAAAGGGATGGACAATCAGAAGGCTTTTACGGTAGAACGGGCAACGCGTAGTGAAATGTGGACCTGGCGCGCCGTCGTTTTCGATCTCGCTTGAATAAATTGATTCTAAGATTAATCTTTCGAAGCTGTACCCAACTGACATGTACTATCGCGTTCGCCGGAGGTTGAGCATGCCTAGGCCTATTTTGGAATACACCCGAGAAGCGGTCACTTATTTACATTATCTACCAATGGAAAGAGTTTGTGACTTTTTGACCAGTGAAATACACTACATAATTTAAACCTTAATACCTTACAATAGGGTACAAATTATAACAGATAAGAAATCAAAGGGGGGTGGCGATTTTTTATACTACAATTAGTTAGCGTACAATAACATCAACGTTTGCGTACTAAGGATAAGGCTCAAATTAGGATGATCGGTCATTTAAAATCGTGGCAAAGACACTTACTAAAAAAACTGCATTGTAAAGACCGAATTTTTTTGCTACAGTCCCTACACTGTTTTTGTTGTAAGTTTAAAACTTAAGGAATCCAGTGTGAGTTTGACTATTTTCTAACCTGGTTTTTATCTTACTTTTACTAAGTAGGTAGTTATGTAGGTTGAAATTGAAAAAGAGTTTAATATAAATAAAAGTTTAATAATTAACTAACCTAACCTAACTACAAAAAGTTGCAGTCGTCCATAGGTTACGGTGACCGCTTTCCATCAGACGGACCGTATACTTGTTTGCCACCGACGTAGTATAAAAAAAATAAAAAGCTACACAGGCACAGAAACACACACACTCACACACAAGCACACACACACACACACAATCACACACGCGTTCTCGTTTCTCGCACTAGTTTAAAATGGTGCGCTGTGCCTGCGTTGCACCAGCGGATTAGGGTTTATTATTGGCGGCCACCATATTTCTGCCGCCACAAGATCCGGCGGCGGTGTCGACGGCGGTGTCGGCGGCAAAGAAGGTGAACGCGGCGGAGTCTCTGCCGATGATGTAGATGCCTCCGGCGTCGGGGGCGTCGGCGGCGGAGACAACTCCGGCGGCGTCGGCGGAGGCGTATTGATACCACTGAAGACAGAATAAACAGTTTACTATACTTATTTTTTTTTACTTTCGTTATTGCGCAATGCACCTTATTCAGCACAGTCAAAAGTGATTTAAGTTTATTTTTACTTACTTTCCGTCCATATTTATGCAAGCAAGAGCACAACAAGGCAAGATGTCACAATACCAAATGAGGACCATGTTAAAATATTGTCGAGTGTTCGAAGTTTTAGCCACTTTAGTTCTGGTCCTCTCAACTTCAGTCGATAACAGCTAGCAAGTAGATTCCCTTGACAACATAAGAGCGTATAACATAAGAGGGCAATATAACATGTCAGGTTTCAGTTTTAATGACATGACTAATAACATTAGGGGACGTACGGAAAAAATGACAAGGTGCTTTGTTTGGATATTATTATGAATATGCCGTTCTCATGAGAAAAAAGCGCTGGTAGCCTAGCGGTAAGTGCGTGCGACTTTCGTTCCGGAGGTCGCGGGTTCGAACCCCGGCTCGCACCAATGAGTTTTTCGGAACTTATGTGCGAACTTTTCGGTAAAGGAAAACATCGTGAGGAAACCGGACTAATTCCAATAAGGTCTAGTTACCCTTCGGGTTGGAAGGTCAGATGGCAGTCGCTTTCGAAAAACTAGTGCCTACGCCAGATCTTGGGATTAGTCGTCAAAGCGGACCCCAGGCTCCCATGAGCCGTAGCAAATGCGGGGATAACGCAAGGAGGATGATGATGATGATGCCGTTCTCACGTTTATTTTGTCATGAAAAACCACATATGAACACAACTCACCTTTTGACATTTTTACCACTCGGGTGTTATCTATCTTGTTAAGGACTTTTTTGCAAGAAATAGGGTCCACTTGATGAGCACTTGTATAATTTCGTAGCTGTGATGGAAAATTTTAAACTGTGTCACTTAGAAGCAAGTTTTTGGTCAAAATGGTAGTGTGTGTCGATGTGGACAAAGTTTTAACAAAAAGTGACCTGAGCCTGCTACTAAACGACGAAGCTGTGTGGCCGTGGCAGGGCCCAGTCCACTTCGTGTTAATAAGTGTTTGTGACTGTGGTCATATAGTGCTTAACAGCCCCCAACGGCCTGATCATTTTGTGACGGACCTGCGGGACAAAAACAATGTGTTAAATATAATTAACAATAATTTGTGCTGGTGCTTCGCCTGTGGTGTGTCGGTTTATGACCACTACCCGGAGGACGAGTGCGAGTATTGTCCGTAAAAAGTAAGTATGTAGTTACAAATATATTCATTATATTGCATGTTTAGCTAATATCAAACAATTACCAGAGCCAGTTTACATTGTTCACAATTTCTATTGGAGTTTTTAATTGTATAATTATAACTATTTCTTTCAAATACAGCAACTGAGAGTATTTGGGATATACTTAAAATCAAGAAGAATGCTTTAAAAAAAGCCGTGACTAAAATAAGTGTTACTTAGCAAACAATAATTATGGGTCAGGTAACAAGAATTCTATGTTAGAAAGATTACACATCTGGTGGCAGTTAAACCATTGCTTTTTTTATACAACCATAATGTTTTCTATTTGGAAATTTTGGAATACAACGGCCGCGCAGCGACTATCATCTATCAGTTACAGTTTTAATTATTTGAAAAGCTCAAAGTGGTTTTTATGTGACTATCGAAATTACCACAAGGCACCCTATTACATTGTTATAAGTGGTGACGAGGCGGACCCGAAATCAAAGGGTTTCCTATTTCTTTATTAGGCGGTGTTGATCTGTTGAAGTGCCGCAAGCTTTTTGACTGTGTCCAAAACAACTCTCTGAGGAATATGATATTATTTATAAACAAAAGGATAAGTACTAAACTGTAAGTTCTCTCTACGATTCTCTCAGTTGTTAAATATGAATATGTTAAGGCGGTTGTGCTGCGTAAGGTAAGAAGAAAGTGTTCGATCAATAAGTCTTAAACACCGTGTTCCTCAATAACCCGAAAGATTTTAACATGTCTCAAAATCGTGCAAGTTAAAATTAATGCACTTAACCACTTTTTTATTATTTGCGCAGCAGACCTCAGGATTCTGAAACTGACTGCCGATGCCGATGCCGGCAGACGCTGCGGCCCTCCAGGTGAGAACTTTAACAAGTTTTCGTTGTTTATTGTATTTTCATCACTCTCTCTTCACACTCATCACACTTGCTTCTAGTACAGTATTTAACTTTACTACTAACTAAGAGTTTTATTGAAATATAAGATAAGCATTCAGTTATGAACTATCTTACCTTAAAATAAAAACAATAATAAAAATCATAAACCTAAATGTTAATCTAAAAATGAAAAATCTAATTAAACATCTTTATATTGCAAGAGTGATGAAAGACATTGTGTGTAACTGGGGAGGGCGTAAGAATTTTGCTACCTTCGAGCCTTGAAACCCATGCAACGATCAAGATTCCACTTTGTCAACCACTCGCTACACTCGCGGTTTAATATCGGAATCTTTTGCTTGCTCGGCATTTGACAACAATTTTGCCCCCTTCTAAAACAAATAACCATTTTATATTCACAGCAACTAATAATCATAATAATCATGGTAACCACGTTCACGGTGTAGTAATAAATAAATAATTAATTGTTTTATTTTATGTTCACAGCGTTCACAGCATGGAGGTGGTGGAGGAGGCCCGCACCTGTTGGGGTTGCGGGCAGCCCCTGCCCCTATGCTTAAGGTAAATAAGTATTACGTTATTTCTTATAGGTTTTTTTGTAAATTTTTACGTTTAAAGTGTTGATCCTAGATTTTTACCAACATCATTGTTTTCCATCCCTCGTATACATAATTGCGCGCATTAGTAACACCTTAATTGAACACAGTGATTTTATATGATATTGAAATTACTTGCCTTGTTTACAGTTTTAAAATTTGTGAGCGACAAAAAATATGGTAACATTGATAACAAAGAGCCTAACACGTGTAAACAGTATTAATAAAAAAGAACGGATTTCTTAAAAACCTTTGCTGTGTGGTGCCGACAGTTGAGAGTTTATTATGGGCTCGGAAAACAAAGCAACAAAAGAATAAACAGCACAGCTGCGCAAATACAATAATTTTCGCAACTTTAAAATCTTTGTTTTAAGTCATTTAAAAAATGCCTACCCATTAGCAGGTGTTTAAATTTATACTTTTATTTGGCTTGTTTTCAGGGACTCCCGGGCGCCGCCAGCCGTGATGCCGCCAGCTGAGGTGCCCCCGCCTCCGCCTTCGACACCCATGTCACGGCGGCGGCGACAGCAACCTTCGGCGCCAATCGAAATTCCTCGCCGACGAAGAGACTTTTAAATTATTTCTTATTTATTTATTTCTTCGTCGGCGAGTTTTAGATTAATATAATTATGTAGAATAATATAGATTTAGAATAGGCTAAGGTTAGTATGTAAGAAGTTGTCTACTTATAATAAATCATTTTACGTTTTTTTTAATTTCTTTATTAGTTTGATTTTTTCCAAGACTAACGTGATCCACTCTACACTGTAATTATAATATGTGATCGTCCATAGGTAAAGGGCCCTTATGGCTATTGCCATCATAATCTTATCAGAGTTCGATTTAAACCAAAATAAACCTTATGTTTGTGGATTAAGGTTCACAATTTTTAAGTTTACCTACTTGATACTCCCTTGTTTACTTAATTTTAGCAGTAGAGCAAATGCAACACGCTACGCTCGCTGAATAGACAAAATGTCGTGACTCTAAAAGGTATCAAAGTTTATTTGTAAGATAAACTCTCGAACTAGCCGGATGCCGGGATGCCGGACAACCCGCTGGGCGGTTATAGATATCGTCCGGTTTCTTACGAAGTGCACCATTTTTTGTCCGATGGTAGTGAATACAACTGCCGGTCTAGCACAACTGGCGCTGTCGCCCGCGAGTCCATACTTGAAGTCGCGCTTGATGTATGGACTCGCGCCGCGCGCGACAACGCAAGTTGTGCTAAACCGTCTGGTAGTAACATGTCCACTACCTCTAATACTTAGGGTGTTCTTAGGAAAAGTCACATGGCGATTTATAAAATTAATGTTTATTTTAGCAATACATAAAGACTACCATTTTTATTCAAATGTCATTCAACTATATTAACATACAAATAAAAACATAATAAAACTACTTATTTTAAAAGTATTTATATAGGTCTACTAGGCTACCTGTGGTTCAATTTCGTTTACAAGCAACACGCTTATTTCACTTGTTTATTTTTAAGTAATATGGGTAACACAATATGTCAAATTATAAATTTGTGGGCCTAGTGAAAAAGGCATCTGATGAAAATTAATATTTAGTCATGGCCCCCCCGGCATCTCTCACTTGAACACACCGCCTTGACATGGATTCTACCAAGCGTTCACACACATTAGTCCCCCTTAGCGATTCCCAAACCTCTTTAACATGTGCGACGAGTGCTTCTTTGGTCCTTTCCTGTCTCACGTCCCACTGTCGAACCATAATGGCCCACAAATTTTCTATAGGATTGAGATCTGGTGAGCGAGCGGGCCACTGTAATTCTGTTAGCCCAGGTTCCTGTCGTATCCAGTCCGAGACTATTCGACACTTGTGAATGGGGCAGTTATCGTGTACTAACAAAATTTGGGGCATTTCTGTCGCCGGGTAGATAGCGCTAACCGACGGCAGCATTGCGTCTCTCAGTACTGAGAGGTAACTTTCCCCAGTGGCCCTTTCCGGTAAAAATACCAGCTCACCAGGACCGTCAGCAGTCATCCAACCCCCCCCCCCCCCCCCCCCCCCACATGTTAACTGTCACCCTTCCAGACTCAGTATTTGATAGCACGTTTTTTTCACAATACCGCGTATTGTCCAAGCGCCATAAATGGCGCCGGCCATGTTGACTAGAGCGAAAAGTTTTTTCATCCGTAAATATGACTTTTGAAAAATCGAATTCTTGCATCTCAGTCGCGAATCTCAAACGTGCTATCTTATGATTGTCTGTAAGATTTATCTTCTTGGCCGGAATACGGTGGTGAATGCCGGCTTTATGAAGGGCTCGCCGGACGGTTAACATGGAGCAGTTAAATTGGTTTGCAAATTGCCGCGTAGGGGTAAACGGGTTTTCGTCAAAAGCTATCTTCATTGCATCCACGCCGGCTTGAGTGATGATAGTAGGTGGAGGACGTCGCACTTTATTGGACACATTCCCTTCCTGCTCGTAATTGCGAACCCATTTTGTCACAGTTAAAGTATAATGTCAAGTTTTTTTTAAATTATTTTCCTCTTAATCTACATATAACCTAACCACAAAATTAAAATTTTGAAAAAACCCCCGACCGCGACATAGTTGACCGATTTTCATGAAACATGGCTAAGAACACTCCCGACTAACTCAGCTTTCAGACAAAAAAAACTAAATCAAAATCAGTTCATCCGTTCGGGAGCTACGATGCCACAGACAGACACACACACAGACAGACAAACAAACAGACAGACAGACAGACAGACAGACACGTCAAACTTATAAAACCCCTTCGTTTTTACGTCGGGGGTTAAAAATTAGACATTATTTTATATATCTCAAAATTTTAAAATAACAATGGGTCGTATATCGGTTGGGGGCTCTATGAGTAATCCTAAAGATTAGATTAATGGAGTTTATGAACTTACCGCCACATTTAACTGCCTCGAAATTTCCGACTTATTGCATCCCTGCTCCCATAGGGTTATTATTTTGCTCCTCTCCAACTCACTCAAATTTGCTGGCATGCTGGCTAATTTTAAATTAATTTAAAATTAACAAATTGGTTGGTATTAGTCACTTGGGGAAAGCGTTGTTGGCAGGAGGACGTTTAAAATGAAACTGATAAACTGACAACGATGTTTGGTCAACAAACACGTGTTTGAGAGATTCAGGTCAAAACCCTAAAACAATACTGACGTTATATACTTACTGCACGACCCTTATTGGTTGTCATAAAAGAGGCGTGACGCCTTAAGAGTTTTGGCTACAAACGAGTCTCGTTAAGAAATGCTCAACCTCCGGCGAACGCGATAGTACAAAAAGTTGGATAGAATATGAAGTAGACTGAAGCTATCTTAACAATTAAAGGTACACATACACACGAAAATGGTCCTGACTCAGCATGGTGTTAGCCTGGAGCCAACGCTGATCTTCCGTCAGGGCCATAAAGGAGAATAAGAAACAATATGTGAGGACGACTGCATGAACTTTGTATCATTCGCGACTTCCGTAAAAACCCGTTCGTAATATATAATTATCACAGCAGGATTACCAGCCATTAAAACTCAGCAAGACATAAAATCTCACACGAGTCGTAGGGACCGGAAATCTTACGAAAACATACGCGCTATACAACCACGGCAGTAAAACGGAGCGTCAGTTTTATTGTCACTGGCCCGGGATACTAATTTCAGTTGGTAATAGACGGACAACTCGTAAATCCGGTGATGGCCCTCTATTCAGAGACGTTGTTCAGGTTATACAAATAGTGAAGAATGGAGGAAAACAGATTTAATGGGTTAAAAGGAATAAAAATATCAGAGAATTAAAAAAACTCAAAACGTACGAGTAATTATAAAGATACATGAGTTCATGGCAATAATAGAGCAGTTAGGTACAATGTAAATAATAAAGATATAATTTGTGACTATACAGAACAAAGCATTGTGTTACTAATGGACACAAGAAATATACATAATATAATAATATGTAGACTTAACTAGCTCATTTATAATCCTGTCCAAAAACTTCAGTTTTATAATGAATAACAGTGATCATACTTTATTCATGAATGAATCGACATCAATACTGGTATTAAAATATAAATCCGATCATCATTTACATGTCTAATATCACCAGAAGCCAATTAAGAATTGATCGGAATCGAAACTGTTGAATGATGCATTAGGCTATAATTAATAGGATTACTATTCTAGTATTCTCTCAAAATTATCGGCTTATCACTTAAGATTTTTTTTAATTTATAATGTCTTGAAGTGATAAATCAATGAAATGCTACTAAAGTGAACAGAATGGAAAATTTTCATAACAACAGCACGTCTCATTTAGGTACAGTAGACATCGATGTTGTCTAAAGCGTCACATAGTAAAGAATCGTTGCTGTAACTCCACATATTATATACTGTACCTAGTCACTATACTTAGCAACAGACGAAGAACTCTTTGGAATCAATTATTCTGCATCAAACTGTTACCCACTTAGTAGGCACTTTGAAAAATGTACGAAGACCACGTGAGAAATAATGAATATTTTATGTTAATAGATACCTGGAAACAATGTAGAGCTACTTAATTAAGCATGTTTCTCCATCCATAAATCTTAATGGTCAACACCAGCTTTTAACTGGTGGGAGATTATGAACATGCAACCGGTCGCATTGGGATCGTTTATCAAACTTACGATCAAGTGAAAGCCAATATAGATAAGAATCGTTCAGAAAACACAAGTGAGGTGACCTACGTGAACTATTGAATAGATAAATAAATACATTCATATCTCAGATCACGAAGCTAAAAACAAACATCAAACCTAATGTAATTTTTCTTCTGTTTGCAGATTAATTTTACGTCGTGATGTCGGAAAATGGAAGCACGGTTGTATCTCGGGCGTCCACACCACGCCCTGTCACGGACACACCTGTCACAGCTCCCTTACGCTCGAGACATGACCAGTTCTTGGCAAGTTCAGCTGAAAGAGCGACTCAGCGACCATCATCTAATAGCAGAAACCCTAGCGGAAGCTTCGACTCCCCACCATTACCTTATCATCGACAGATGACTTCAGGCTCACTGCTTTCATCAAATCATAGAGAATCGTCGGCCTTTGTCCCTGTTGTCCCAACCAGAGCCATGCATCCGATGATGTATCCCAATGAAATGCACCCAGCCTTAATACCCTCTGAGATTATTGAACGAGAAAGAATGTTAGATCGGGACAGAACCGAACCAGCCAAAGGCTCCCCCGATAGAGTATCTGGCAATTTTCCAAAAAGGAATTCCTTTGATCTAATGGCTATGATGGTTGAGAAAAGAAAAGAAGTTGCTCTTAGAGAAGCTGCCGCAGCAATGCTCATACCCCACCACCGCGCGTCATCTATCGAGGGAATTATGACCGATGGTTCTTCGCAACCACCTATATACGGTCCGCCTGGTGCTTTCCTTGGTGCTCCAGGTCCATCACCAACTGCCACGAATAGTTTTACATTTCCCGGGGCAGGTTTATTCCCACCCGGTGCTGGACCGCACCAAATGCATCCCCACCTAGACAGACGGCTTTTAAGAGCTCCAGGAAGAGCATCTAGACCGAAGAAGCAATTTATATGTAAATTCTGTAACCGGCAATTTACGAAGTCCTACAACCTGCTGATACACGAGCGGACGCATACCGACGAGCGGCCATACTCCTGCGACATTTGTGGCAAGGCTTTCCGCCGGCAAGACCACTTACGAGACCACAGGTAAGACATGTACTTACTGATCATTTTTCTATTAGGTAAAGCATAGTTATAAGATACTCGCAAGTACCATGTAGCGCCGCAAAATCTGGTATGAAAACGCAACATACGGTCAATTTATTGCGTCAACATCAGGTTTTTTAGAAATCAAACTTAGAATACATAATAATGAATTCAAAAAAGTAAAAATTTAGCTGTTACATGAAGCATGATGAAAATATTAAAAGATAGATATCTAATACACTAGGAAATTATAGGTACTTCGCGTTAACTCTGGTCAAACTAACTCGGCACAAGACCGTCGCAGTAAAAATGCACACATGTCTCTATAAGCTCTTTACTTGACCTGACTTTTGACATAAAATCTTAGCGTGATCAGACCTAAGAAGTATGAGGGCGCCATCGTGTGTCCACAACTATTTTTATAATACGGAGCCTATAGGTATCAGGTAGTCAACGCATGCACTTATAATAACCAGTAATTACGGCCGTATCCGCTTCTTGCACATTTTAATTTTCTGCCGCGCTGATCATAGTTATACTTGGTTATACGTATAAAATTCTAATTTATATGCACGTAAAGCAGCCGGTGTAACTCGAGTTGCAGATGTTAAGCCGAGTGCATCCGCCCCGCTACTTGGAAACGGAATATTTATAAAGCTACCCGATTGTTGGCTACTAGGAAGTCTTGATTAATTATGATGGTTACCTTTATGTTAAATTTAGATGCGGAGTTCAAAGGATTAGTTACCGTTTTTGTTTACGTTTCGGATGCTAGAATGCCTAGAGCCGTACCAAGCTAACTTGGTAGCAATTTTGACAGCATTGCCGGTGAAGTTATGGGGGCTCTATTGGTTCCCATAAAGTCTTAAGTATCGTTTGTCCACATTTTCGTTCGTCATAATTTGGTTTATCTCAGAAACGCGCAACTTTTCAGGATTGCCATAAAACAAACTTAAGTAAAATATCTTTTTAATGACCTTAATGAAAACCCTGAAAAATTAACCATTTCAGAATTACAAGTATTACGACTAATGATAATCTGGTAATCATAACATCATGACTTTCAATTATGTATTTATTTATAGTTATGACTTTTACACACTGGCTACAAAACTTATTATGTACATTAAGTCGCATTATTTGTTAGGGTTATCAAATCTTCAGCGGACTCGTTGTACTTGGTAATGAGGCACTCGAAAACTATGTCTGTGTAGTGCTTTCAATGATAGGCGAAACGACTAAAAAAACGAATTAGTCCGTCAGTCAGATTATCAAAGAATTTTAGACACGTATTTTTTTCTTTTTTCTCGTAAACGAAAAATGACGACAGGTACAGGTACATTGCGTTGAAGTTTCGCATGACTTCACGCCTAGTTACAATTTTTACTTAGAAGTTACGTCATCATCAAGCCACCACTCCGGAACTTTGATGCTCTATCACATACACATACAATACAATCACGCCTGTATCCCATAAAGGGGTAGGCAGAACACATGAAACTACTAAAGCTTCAGTGCCACTCTTGGCAAATAAGGGGTTGAAAGAAAACGAAACTGTGACATTGCAGTGACAGGTTGCCAGCCTCTCGCCTACGCCACAATTTAACCCATTATTTATTTTGATGCTCTATATCTTTGTATTTTTTTATTGATTAGAAAAAGCGAAAAATATGTGTTTAGTATTAGTATTTTTGGACGATCTAACTGACGGACTAAACAGAATGCCATTTTCTTTATGTAGTCGTCATCCCTATTATGTCAAATAAAAGGGATCCGAAAATTATGACGTTTACTTAACCCTTGGTCAATCGAAATCATTGCCAACTTAGCTTGGTCTGACTCTATTTGCAGAATTCATACTGTTGTGTTTTATATTATACTAGCTTTTGCCCGCGGCTTCGCTCGAGTTAGAAAGAGACAAAAAGTACCCTATGTCACTCTCCATTCCTTCAACTATCTCCACTTAAAAAATCACGACAATTCGTCGCTCCGTTTTGCCGTTAAAGATGGACAAACAAACAGACACACACACTTTCCCATTTATAATATTAAGTATGGATGAACTTTGTACAAAATGTTGCGTCTCAGTTTTAGACACAACAAAGAATTGTAAGGATAAAATTTTTATTGCACTTATTTAAGTAAACCAGGACAAAGATTATTCTTAATTACTTCGATAACGCTGTAGTCGCTTTTAACACTTCTACGTCAATTTACTTAGAACTCCGTATCAGACAGTAAAACAATAATATCTGTGATAAAGATCTACTATAGTTTTTTGATGGAATTCCTTGTCAATCTTATCGCGTCAATCAAGTTCGTCGATCTCTATCTAGCTATGATACAGTCAAGTAACCATTAGTAGTATTAAGGAGCTTTATATTATTTGAAAGAAGTAATTAAATTTTAGTAATGTTGGTACGAATAAATTACAAGAAAAATTAAAGGCCACCACACCAACTGATAAAGGCTTACTTTGCTATTTGAAAACAGATAGCAAAATTGCATTTTATCCACAAGAGTGCAAACTTGCAAAGTAATCTCATACAAATATTTACTTGATATAAAGATATAAGAAAAGTTAAAGAACTGGCTGGTAGAATTTACCAATAAATGATGATTTTGAATCATAAATATTTAATAAATTGATAGATTTGATTTCGTTTGAAGTTGCGAAAAAACACTACTACAATGAAATAAAACAATAAACAATCCGAACTCCCAATTTTCGCAGTGACATTGACGCATTTTTTGACAATTCAAGCTTTGAAGCTTTTGTTGCGTTCATATTTTAGATTTTGCTATCCATCCAACACAATTTATTTATTTCATTGTGTGCCATAAAAAACATAAACATTTACGATTTGGGACGATTGTTTAATACATACCTACATTTTAATTCAATCGACCATTTATGCCTCGAAGTATTGCAAATAACATAAAATTATTATGACAAATCGCGTAACATATTAAGGTTTCGTTCCATTTCACGTTCTGTTTACAGTAGTTTACACGACTCATTATGAGCCACTTTTTCAAAGTATAACGCCGTGGCTTGCGTGGGCGACGGTCGCGCGATGGTCGCGCGACGGCGATGAGACGCATACGAAATCAAACCTTATCGATATGGAAGTATGAGACGCGACGGCGACGGTCGCGCGACCGTCGCGCGACCGTCGCCCACGCAAGACACGCCGTAAACCATTTTATAAATTATGTTTAGTATGACTAAAAATAAACAATTACATAATGAAATATCAATGTTTTAAACATTACTCACTTAATAGTATGTTTATAGTTTTATTCCGTCTTAGTTCCGTATATACTAATATTAAAACAGCTCGGTAAGTAGTCGTAAAATGGAACGCATACTTTTTACGCACTAGTGCGTAAAATACAACTTCTCGCACGCGAAACAGCCAAAAAACGGGCACTTTTTGAGCGACTGTATTAAAAATATATTTTACTAGCTTTTGCTCGCGCTAAATTCTAAAAATCGCGGAGTGCTCCATACAAACTTCCATTCCATCCATTTGAGGGAAGTGGAGGGTTAGAAAGAGACAAAAAGTAGCGTATGTCACTCTCCATCCCTTCAACTATCTCCCCTTAAAAAATCACGACAATTCGTCGCTCAGTTTTGCCGTGAAGAACGGACAAACAAACAGACACACACACTTTCCCATTTATAATATTAGTATGGATAGTATGGATTTGTGATATCCTATTTTTTCTCCCTTGATAAAGACGTTTAATAAATAAAATAAAGTACAATTTTTCGTTAGTCCCCTATGCAAAGTTCGTAACAACAGAATAACTTCAAATTACGGATGTAATGATTTTTTATGGACCCAAATGCCTGACTGAGATTTCGTCTCACATCAACTCGTGTTTTTTCCTTTTGGTAATTAGTTTAGATACTGATGACTCATCCGATTCTATTGGTCGGCCCGGCAATGTAAGAAGATTGGTACAGTCCGCAGTTACAAGCGGTACCACAGAATATAATAGATTTAGTAACAATTGGAAATTAATAAAGCATGTACTTTGTACAGCCCAGTTTGTGTTGCATTGTTATTTAATAATTATTAGTGTACGAGTATATTGTTCAGTTAATCTTAAAGATTTTTACTAACTTATTGATATCATCTTACTATTTGTCAATTTTTCTAATGAAAAATGAAGAACCAAATCACATGTAATTTCATAATTTTTCAGTTACTTAAAAGTTAATTTTTACGGTATTCCCTTTTATTTACTTACTCTCTCTCTACTCAAAAGCTCCGTTCAAGGATTTTAGAGCATAATATTTTTTTTATTTTTTTAAATTTCATTTGATTATCTTTTTTGCGATCATACTTTATCATCCTTAGGTTCGTGTCTATGCTGACGTTACCGTCTTTATACCTTCAAATTCAAAGGCAATTTAATACTTCTCGAACTCGCTCCGCCTTATCATTTCAGAGTTGTCGGTCAGGTATTGAATGGTAGTTACAAAATGCTTTTAAGATTTTAGACACAGTTCAATATTAAAAGCCTAAACTATATTTTAGAAATTTATGAACCGGTTCTACTTTAAAAAGATCCCTCTAAATATTGTTTGTGTTGTTTACTTAGTAACAACTTGTAGCAAATTTTGGATAAAATACTCAGAGCGTCTGTATCATACGTAGCAGTTAAATGATGGACATGATCTTCCTACAATAAATGGAGGTTAAACCAATTAAATATTTGTCCTCAGCATCAAAACGGAAAGGAATGTGAGTTCATCACCGCTCCGTCGTAATTATCCGTGGTTACGTTTTTTGTCGCGAGCACATAAAGATTGCCGTATAATCGAGATGCACCGCACAAGACCTGCATAATACCAGCCCATTATATCCCGCCATAATTAATACCCGAAACCACAACGCCTTTAACGCGAAGGTCTCAGAGGACAAGCAACGCCACGGTTATTATACGCGCAAAAATCCATCACGCTCGCAAAAACATGCCACATCCCATGTGAAAATTTCTCGTCGAGAATTGAACTTCGCCGATAAATTTTCATGAATATTTAACGAACAACCGGCCTTACGTAAATAAGAAACGTAACGACCGCGGCTTATCCGCCATCGATCGAAAAAGTTCCGATCTGACTTTTCGACCACTTAATTTTTCGATAAAAAGTGAGCAAATAATGAGCAGATCGCTCCGAAGATGCGGTATCGGCATTAATATTCAAAAGGACGGGTTAGCGTAATTACATTTAGTTTCTAAAGTGTAGTTATTCCGAAATCAAGATTGCGTATATGGTTAAACGTTGGAGCATATTATTACTCGGATGTGTAATAAGACTAATAAGTATTCGTGGTTTCTACGAATCCACCGGTTTACTCGCTAGACGTAAAACTTGCTATCGTCGCATGTACCCATTACGTTTAACTTGTCTACGAGTTGAGGTACGTGCTTTAACGTCGACTTAATATTAAAGTAATGGAGACTTCTAGAGAAACTTTAGTACTAAAATAAGTTGCAAAAGGGTTCTTATAAACGGATTTTTGATGTTGATGAAACAGTAATTAAAAATACTCATCGATATTATTAAATACTCATTAATTTACTCTCGACAGCGTCGCTTGCCAAGCAAGTCCTTATAAAAATATTTTTGCATTGAACATAATTTTACCTCGGCGCTCATATGCAATTATGATTCGCCCGAGACCACCACATAATAGGGCTTGGGCAGTCCTCCACTCGCTCGCTCAGATAGCTCAAGGGCCTCAGCAAAAAGGGATATCAAATTAATACTGAATCCATAATAAATCAAATCGGGCAGGTGGAATCGGTCGCAGGAACAACACTTTAGCCTACGGATAAGTTTTGAAATTATCATGCAAATACCAATTTAATCGTAACACCGAGCATCCTCGGGCGCTGTTTTCACTAAAATATTTACAAATTGGTGGCAAAAATTTACAATATGCGGATTTGTTGGGCCCATTTCGTTCGATCCGAGTTTTGTCACGCGATCTCTGAATTTTTATCATAATGGTATCGAATCGTTATAACAATAAAACGGCATCAACGACCCAGTTAAGACCCAATTTTCATATATTAAACCGGGTTTCGAAACTAAATAAAATTTGAACTTTTATTATAGTCATTTTAGGATCTTAAGTGTTTAGCGTTGACTTGGCCTGAAGCACTGGATCTGTAGATATACAAAGCTCTTTCTGATGCTTTAATAAATTCTTACTAATTCAAATGCAGGTTTTCTAAGTGCATGTAGTATCTACGTATGGTTAGAAATAATCGTGACTTAAGATGTTGAATAATTAGCTACAACCACGCGGTCCGTTCGTCGATTTCACAGTTTCTTATTGGCTTTTGAAAGTTCTTTCTGGCCATGCTCTGTCTTGCGCAATTCGTTACATACTTTTAAAAGTTTGTGTATATTCGTAATTTATACACGTTAACTTCAAAAAAGTATGACAAAGTGAAAATGAAAATTATCTCTACCAAAAATATTATTCTTCCAAGTATAAAACCAAAAATTTGCTGGTCCGTTTAGGAACCGCTTTTATAATAGCAGCTGCCTCAAAAACTATAATAGCAGATGCAATATTTTATGGAATCGATACAGACAAGCATTATTACTATCTAAATTATACTTAACACGCTTGCGTGTTAGGTTGCAAAAGAGTTTTTGTCGCTGCATCGAACCAATTAAGTTTAGGATTCGCGTGATTCAGGTTCTAATGTTTTTTTAGCCCATCATTTTATTGTTTAAAGTAGTTTTATTTCATAATTGTTGGTCATCCATCCTTTATTTATACAGTTTAGTTAACCTCAAGAAGTCATTTACACAGTCTGGTTATTCTTTGTTGATGTAAGCTATTAAAACTATTTCAAAACGAATACAAATTATTTCACGGGTTGGTCAAATATATTGAGCTTATAACTCCGTGTGCAGTGCACCATAGCATTATGAACAGAGGTCATCTACAACATAAATTCCCAGCACGAAATGGTAGCTATTGAGAACGAGGTTTTTTGCGCTAATCCCACGAGGAATGTATAATCCGACTCAGAGGTATATTCTTGATATTCTTACAAGTTTTTAATCAAAATATTATATAGGTATTATAGGTTCAGAATACTAAAGTGTGAATAAAAATTGTTTCATCCATTAAGTTTTCGAAAAAATTCAATAGAGTTTCGCATGACCGGCGTTTCGAATTTGTAGACGTTCTTTTAAATGTTATTAATGAGTTGTTCGTGGTATGTGGTCCATGTTCAAACAATAGGAATAGTGTTGAACATTATGTCGAAATCAAGAACGGGAGGTAAAAGCCTTAAACAACCAGGCAACCAAATTTAGTTCTTCTTTCAATTCTCTCAGCGGTCAAAATGACTAAGCTGATATATTATCTCGGTTCCTACCGCGTGGGTTGACAAGACGTATGCTTATCGTCGATTTGGCATTTCTCTGCTACTTAATCCAGTTTTAAAAAGCCGTTAAAGTTGTAGTAGCTATATCATTACATTAGTGCTTTAGTATAAATCTAAAGCAACTTTCCTTTAGCCGATTTATCAAGTTTTTCTTTAACTTCTATCTATTGTTTCGTTTATCTTCCGTGTCCTTGTGTTCCAACTTCGTTACCACATATTTTTTCTTTTCCAATATTTTGTCCATCCAAAAGTGTGTTACGTACTCCGTTCATTCTTAAATTCAACACCGGGCACTTATTGCTTGCTCAAGAGTTCTTAGCTCAAAATATTTCCGAGTGCTTTCGAGGAGTCTCAGAGCAAACAGTGACCGGTCGGTTGAACAAACAAACGTGACGGCGTGTATACCGGTACTGTACCTAAGGCCTCTAACCAGCCCACACTGCTTGACGACGCTTTGTTGACTCTCCGACCCTCCGATATTTGCATGTGAATATTGTAATTAATAGTAAACGTTACCTGTGAAACTATTTCGAAACCATGCCTTGAGAAACCTGGATAACGCTAGATGGAATTTTAAGTACCTGTACAATGCTTGGTAGCTCTTGCATCTTTTCATATTAACATTTTATCTATATTAAAAAGGACTAAGTGAACCTTTTACAAGAATGCGGTCTCACTACGAAATGCTTCTTTTACTTTAGGATGCGTGTCTGTAATATTTAATGCCGCATTCTTTACATACATTTATTATAAGTAATATTGCCGAAGGGATATGATTAAGTAATAGAACCATAATAGTTAGCGTTGTCATGATTGTTATCTAAAAATAACAAAATTTCTCACAGATACTTTTTATATTAGAAGGAATCCTATCTTTTGACCCGTGACGTGGTAACATTAGTAGACGTCGAAAAAACGAAATGGCTGTTTGACTGTCCCCAAAAACAAGTTTTGAAATTATTCCTAAGCCTTATACCATTGTTATTTATGAAGTTACGGAAGAAAGAGGTTGAGGCGACTTTCTGTACGATCATTTATCATACGACGACGTCTACCTCAGATAAAATCCGTAGCAGCACACACACTGACGCAGCACATATTTGTACACAAGCCACACAAGTGAAGTTAAATAACCTGGTAGAGATTTTTATATAAGTAGAAAGAATTGTTTGTGAAAAATATTTATTGCATTTTTTATGTACGAGTAAATTCTATTACTTATAGCTTTGTTTAAAGAAGAGAGTAAAATTATTTGTCAGAAAGATTTTCTATAAAAAAACTTTTGATAGCGACGTACATACGTCCAGGTACTTCAACAACATGAAAAATAAGAAATACTTGATGGTATCTTAAAAGTAAGTACCTAGATAGCCACCACGGGGCTTAAAAGCCATACTGTTTCAACCGGTTGTCCTTGATGGCTTGAACCCTTGACTCGCGTAACCATGGCTTTCCTTCATGCGTCTATTTAAATTGCGATTACAAAGCCTTTATTCAAGCACATTGCCGTGAGAAAAGAATTTTAAAATTCGAACAAAATCACGCACGTAAGTAAACCCTTTTGACGAAAATAATTTCATCTGAGACATCTTTTGTCGAATGAAAGGTAGCAGTTTCATAAAGTCAGAAAAAATCTACTCACCGGTTATGTCTTCTTAATCCCGTTAACAAAGTGGTATTTCGGTTGATTTAACTCGAAAAAAGCCTCACAATATAGCGGAGCCAGTTTCAAAAGGAAATAATCACGTTATTTATTACCTCTGCCTAAGCCAACCAACCATCTTTAATCTGCTTTAAGCGCGTAGATCGATTTTATGAGAGATTAAAAGCATTGATCGACTAAGAAGTTTTTCGGAAAGCAATAAACATTTATTACTTGAGACAGGATTGGAACTAGATTCGAGCTTAATGAGACCAATTACTATGCTCTGAATTAATGTCTAGTGGCTTTGTAAAATCCTTTTTCTCACAATCTACAGAATATGTTATTGAAATGAGACTGTTAAACGTTTTAATTGTGTTAATAACTCATTCGTAGGCTTTTTTTGTAAAACACGTCATTGGAGGCTGAGAGTTGAAATAGATCAGTACCATTGAACTAATCTTCAATTCGATACTTAAGACCAGTCTTAGGTTCGTATTCATTTGAATCGTCATCAGTATTAAAACGAAATAAATTTGTTTACTAAATTTGACTTTGGTTACAAATGTGTATACTCTGGATCAAATAAACTGACCTGCTGAAATCAACTAGTGGTTACTAAGTCGCTAGTCAAAATTTTTATTAAGAGCAATCTTGTTGTGACTTAACCACATCAAATGTTGAATACCAAACGCCGATTATAGACGATTAGAGCCAATTACACTCAGTACTAAAACCAAATTTACGACTAAACCAAAATTAACACTCTTCCCATTGGCCTAATTGCAGTGCGTCTGACTATCGTAAATCTTAAATCATTGAATATAAGAAAATTGTAGGAAGGATCTCAGCTCTAATTGGATTTGTACATAGCTCGGATCTATCAATATACTTTGATTAATGGTATCGAGAGACCTCAACGTAATTACAAGCTGAGACCGTCATGAATCAACTGCCAGAGTTATAAATCTGATAAGTAGAACTTGTTTTAAGCAAGTTGAAGTATCACTTCCTAAGCTACTTCAATCGATCCGTCTCTTTTCTTTTTTAAAGCATTTACTTTTATGATACAGGTGTGTTTTCTCATTTGAATCTTATCAATTTTTATGTGTACTGGAATTGCTCTAGATTCTTGTAGGCGTGTTTTTTTTTAACTAAAGTCATGATTTTAGGTTTTAAATTGTGACTTTTCACTTTAAAAGTCGTTTTTGGGTGTAAAATTCTATATGGATAGTGTACAGTCAAAGCCGATGTAGTGGAGAACTTTGAGAAATGTTTTAGTCCATCAGGCACTTTTGAGTTCATATAAAATAAAATAAAATAAAAATAAAAAAGCCTTTTATTTTTTGCAGACTTAAATAATAACATGCTACAATTTATCTTGTTAATATAATTAATTAACAATTTAAAATAATATTATTTAATTTAGACACATTAAAATAATTTAATTATTCAAATAATTCTACTTATCATTCAATAATTTACGTTAATACAAATATTATAATTTAAACTAGTTAGTTTTAGATGATACAGTTTTGGGAATTCAGCTAACAAAGATATTGCATGGTATATTAACATAGGTACTTAATGCATTTCTTATTTGGAAGAAAGTAATCATCAATTATTATAGAGTTCATATTAGGTGACCGAAATTTCATATAAACTTAGGCAGACAAAACATAAAAATACTAAAAACAACGAGTTTAGGTATTATAAAAGCGGTCTTAGTAAAGCACCTGCGGAACAGCGAAGTCAAATACGAAGCACAATAAATGTTTGCGTCCGTCAGAGGTGAAATTGAGTGTGAAGCGGCAGCGGCCTGCCGTCGCTCCCAATACGTCGCTTGGGCTGCGCCGGCGCAAGAACCGGTGTTTGGCGGACTGTGGTACGATATAGGGACCAGTCTTTACAGCCTCAGAGAATTACAAAAAAGAACCGTCTGGTGTCTTCTTTAAAATTAAATTTGTTATAAAGACGAATAAAGAAGTTCGTATTAACAATTAACAAAAAGCAATACTAATACTAGGAGGTTAAAAGAACGTTTATAAAAATATTAAGTTAACTTTACATACCTATGTGACATATCAAAAAAACGATTCATTGATCTACGAATAGCTGCAATCAATGGATGACGATATTTACGATAACATCGACGTTTTTATACATTCGCTAGCAAATATGTGTAGGTATTTAATTGGCACTTCTACATCTGAAGAAGCTAAACACTTGACGCCAATGATTAGCTTCCATGATTGGTAAAGATGAGCAAAATTCTTTTTGAATATAGTTTTCATACATTTTCTCCTATTAAGTTATTGTTTTGAACTTTTTACTGTTTGAGTAGTAAAGTTAGCAAAAGAAACGTGCTGCCACGAGTAACAGCACAATATCAAAACGCGAGCTCCAATCTCACGGTAACTTACCGCACCGCGCCCGGCCCAACCTCTTTGCCGCGCTCCATTAGTATTTTCCATTTATTTTTTGTCCTCGTACCTGTCCGGCGTCAGGGATTTAGTTTTTATATCGCCGCGCGATGAATACAGAATTTCTTTGGTAACAGAAAATAAATGATGTAACGTGAAACTACGCAACCCTATAATGCGGACTTTATTATTTTTCGATTAACTTTTTTCTCACTCTGTATCAATAATGGTACGCAGAAGTATGCCGTTATTGGTTATTATGCTAATGGACCAACAAGGTCCACTCTTCCGTGAATACACGTTATTTCGTCAAGCATCGTTTACGGCCATTTTCAATATTATTGAAAATTAAAACAACCATTTTATGAACTTACAAAGTTTAAAAGCATTGAACTCATTTTCTTAAGATACACCATACAAACAATTTTTGAAAGTAGTGCACTAAAAATTCCGTTCCCAAGCTTTTAAAAGCAGCGTATTGACTAGTCAGCTAAACAAACCTTTATTAGAAGAAATAGTCATTAAGTCAGGTTGATAATATTTCAAACTGTACTGATTGGATACTGCACATTCATTAAAGCGAATGGCTCGTTTGTAAGTAGCATGTGGCTCGTTGAAGACCGAGCGTCTACCAAATGCTGGGTATTCCCTTTGGTTTCTTGAACGCATCCACGTTGAGTATATTAGTAACCAGTGAAATGTGATCCTGGGGTTCAGAAAAACTATGCGTATTTGGATGCTGTTTTATACTGGTTGATTGAGCATAAGTCTTGCTAAGATCAGAGAGCATTTGGAATGGCTTCCAAGTAATGAGTCATTGTACTAAAGTGAATACTGATTGAAAGCCACACACCCACGTATAATCTATTAACATACGAACGTACTATCATAGTAATGACTCCTCTGGTCACACAACAAGATACGCTGATATATGATAATAATTTAAAATAATTGCATACTGTTTAAGCCATCAAAATAGCAGGGATTATAAAATATAATGACTGTGTACCTATATAGTATTCAAAGTTTAACACATTGCAGTACCTACAGAGATTCACAAAGATACTGTAAACATAGGTAAGAAGTTCTTTTAAAGTACTTACTTACTTACGCAAACAAATAGCAACCACATAGATTTTTGTGAAATAAGATCATGAAAGCTGACAAAAGAAAAAAAAAAACACAGCTTTCCTCCAAAAAAACCTGGCTCCGTTTATTGACGTCTCATTTGTTAAACCGGAGGTGCAAAAAACGCCGTATAATTAGAATACTAATGTAGCCGAGTCGTTGCTAAAACATTCATGTGAACCTGGCTGATTAGCATAATGTCATATACAACTTGATGTGTTTAGCTACCGATGTCAATACTGGTTCTGCTTATGGACAGTACGGTAAAATAATGTGACTTGTGTAATAATTTGTAATGCTCTTGCAGCCTTAAGAGGAGGTGTGAGCTGGCGGAGAATCTGTACAAATGCAAATCAATTCTGAAGTTTTGTTTTTTAACTTTGCGTCTCCGAAAAATGAAGTAAAAAAAATTATAACCCCAGAATAAACTAAAAGTATTGAAGAGATGTACAGCTATCAATAACTTTATGGTCTTTAAATGGCTTGAAGGTTGCAGTATAGGTCTGTTTATGGAAAATTATGTGTGACGATGCTCGTTATCACGTTATAAACGACAATATCTAAGCAAGTAGGTACTTTAGTATTATGATAATCAAGGTCTATTATGGTTCAATGGAATTCACATTATTGTCATACATTGTAAGCTTTGCAACGCATTAACAAGTAACAAATAGCAGTCTTTGGTGAGTTTATTGGAAGAGAATGCGTAAAAAGTACCTTATTAAAACTGGAGCACGCAGAGGACAGGTTTCTCAAGATGTTCGTTAACAAGCTCTAACAAATCTTCTATTCTCATGTTAATTAGTTGAAAGTCAAGCAGAGCGTTGGCGTTCTACTACTGACGCTGAGATATTAGTAGCATAACAATAAATCGACTTAAAGGAAACCAGCTTAGTTGGCTGTAGAGATAAAAGGTGCGTGGGGGCAAGCGACAGCCCTGAGACACACCGCTGTGTAAGCTCTGCCTTTATATATCCAAAGCCGGAGGATGTGATATCTCCTGTGAAAAATCTTGAGGCAATTAATATTCAAGAAATCCAAGCTTTTGAGCGTCGTATTTATCTTTCAAATCTTCATAAAGATATTATTCAAGCAACTAGACTGCCAGCTTTTACGAGTAACATAATCTTACGTTAATGCAAAGCTTTCTAACATAACTTACAAAGTCAATGTAAAATCATCGTTTTCTAAACGATCAATAAAGAATGTATTTTTGAAACACACGGGAGAACAGTTCTCAATAAGAAAATCAGTCACTTCATTATACAAATTGCATGATTATGATAATGCAAGCTATTTATAAGCGGTTTTGATTTACTTACAAGTCTGTTTGCGGTTTGTGACCATTTCTGAGAATAAATTTATGCATTAAATTCCGCTACCGTTCTGCATTAGTGTGGGTTTTGCAAAATTCAATTTAAACGGGCTTACTTATTACCATAATGCACCTGCCTGATATTTAGATACATTTCTGCATTAAGAGTCTTGGTTATTTCAGTTTAATTATTTGTGTCGACGAATACGAATATGAAAATTGCCTACCAACAAATGATGGATTCTATAAATGTTGTCATGAATTATATTATGTATTTTAAAGTGAAACAAAGCTCTGCATTTATTTTAAGGTTAACGCGAAAATTTAAAGTATTATGAGCTCTGCCTTGCTTTGGCAATGATATAATGGTAGTGGCATGATGAATATCAGATTTGTATTTTTAATGGCACACCCTCACTTTGATCTACATATTTTAATCTGCCCCAATTAAGATACTTAAAGACTTAAAGAAATTAAGAGACTGGATCAATTTTAACAAACAAATTTTATTTGACTAAAACTAAATACAAACATCGTTAAAAAAATAATTAAAATTACAAATTAGAAGGCCAGTACGATTAATCTAGTCGATAGGAGGCTTACAGATGCGGAGAGATGAGCTAGAGGGGGGAGAGGAGGGGGATCGGGCACTGACCCACGCCGCGGCATTCCAGCGAGCGGACTTGCTCTCTTTACTTTTAAACTGAAAACTTATGAAATAACCTGCTTAGAAAGGGGAAAATGGACAAAATCTTATGTTGGAAAGTTTGTGTGCTGTTGTAAATGAAAAATTTGAGCATATATTAAGAATTCCTAAAAATATAGGTTTTATGAATGTTTCTTATAAACTAGTCTCCATTGAAGAACAAAATGATTTTAAAAACGAAGTTACTTGTCCTGTGTAGGAGATAAAGACTTAAACAGGCATTTATTATCAATTTATGGGCAACTATATCTAGCCTTTGCACTACTTCAGTAGTAAAATACTTATTGTCGTGCATTAATTTACAAACTTATTCGTCCAAGAGGCTGTTTAGTGCCCTTTTCCTCACTGCCCCTTCGAAATATGGTTTAGCCGATCTCTATACTTAAAATGAAGTGGCCAAAGTTACGTTTGTCCCAGTTTATAAACTCTGCGAATAAAAACTAAAGCACTATTTATCAAAAGTATCGACCATTTGGTTGTCTGACGCTATCTGGCCACTCTGACCAAGTAGGCAATGGAAAAATCTTTTGAGAGAAATTGATTCGCTTCGTGGCACCACGGCTGTGTAGAGTTAGGGCTCTATTAGAACTGTTTCAAGAACGGAAATACTGACTAACGAAAAAGGTAGGTACAAGCCTCTAAATGTAAATACTAAATACTCTTAGCCGATGGGAGAAGACTGTTATGGTAAAAACTTCTCTGGGATTTTTATGCCCTTGATCTGTTATATATTTTACTGAATATTTAGAACACTTTCAATGTTAGATGATGATGTAGCTTTAGATTCTACTCCCAAAATCGATTTGTTTTAAAGGATCTTCATAACTATTACTATTTTTTTTATTAAACTAAGGTACTTTATTATAAGCATTCCCACATTAGTCATAACTCAAATGTCTTATTCTTAACTCTACATTTTGTTACCGGACTCTTGATCGTCGATAGGCAATCTCCAACGCACGAATGAACAGAAAAAAAACCTTCGAAAAAATACTACTCAGAGATTTTAGTGTCAATCCAGCTACGATGGGATCTACGATTTAGCATTTCAATGTTAGTGCAACTTTCGAACGTTGATTTTGATTTGCTGGGGAGAACATTTTAGTCTAAAACTGTGTAACCTATAACCTATGTTAAAGGAAATAAAATATGAAAATAATAACGAACATAGACAAATCAAACGTGATTTACTTATACATATTTTTTCCTGACTTCTTAGATGTATAAACGGTGTTGTCACACTCGCGCGCTGTTTGTAAAACGAAACGAGGACGTCTGCTGGAACCTGTTTCGACTCTGTTACCTCAATGAATACTGCTTTGGCAAAAAATATCCACGAATTCTTCAATGTGCGAGTTAGCATTACGTTTATGAGGTTTGGTATACGTTTAATATCACTTTGTTTATCCTGTTTCGTTTAAGTAGATCATTTATTTCCTTTACGACTTTTTTATCTTCTGTTAAAGTAAAAAACATTCCCAATTTCACAAGTGACTTCACCAACGTTTTTTCCATCGGCGCCGAGCCAGCTCAAGTTACTACGGGCATTACTCGTCTGGCAAGTAATGGAAAATATTTTTTAATGTACACCATTAGCACCGGGCCTTGGTCCTCTCTGTAATTTCAAGCCTTTTTTTAATCTCCATTGCCCTGATGGGATTCTGAGCGACTGTCCAACTT
This sequence comes from Leguminivora glycinivorella, assembly GCF_023078275.1. Classification (NCBI taxonomy): domain Eukaryota; kingdom Metazoa; phylum Arthropoda; class Insecta; order Lepidoptera; family Tortricidae; genus Leguminivora; species Leguminivora glycinivorella. Next base: position 8,576,255 of record NC_062981.1, read on the forward strand.
GATCTTATCTCGTATAATAAGAAGAGACAGACGTTACTTATATTTTATTTAATGTCAGAATTGATCGAACTGGTACGATAACGCTGCTGGAACGAAGATTTGTTTGTGTCATTAATTACGTTTATTATTTTTGGTCATTTCTAATCCTGGTTTTTTACTAAGTTTTTTCTCGGGACGTGAATTAATTCCGTTCTTTATAAGCAATTCAATTTGGTCAAAGGTTTTTAGGTTGCTGCTTGGTTAGAATTGTATGCAGGGGCCGGTTTGTTAAGAACTTTTTCGTAGTAACGTGGTAATTGCCTTGTTAATTTGATTTTGAAAGCGGCCTCTTTGATGTCTATGTGTAGTGTAGATGTTTGAGGGCTTGCATCTCGCGGTTCACTAGCTGAATAGAAATTACCAATTCAATTTATTTATGACTACCTTTTATTATATTGTCGAATATTACCACGGTAAGTATACTACTTCTCGTTGTGCAGTACTTACCTGGGTATGTACAAATGTACACATAGTTATGTAAAATTATTTTTATAGTAAATTCAGATTCTCACCAAGCTATATTATGTAAGAAACAGATATGTATATTATATAGTGTAATCATTCTCCTTAGAAATTATTGTATCAAACATTGCCATACTTTTTAAATATGCCTACTTAACTTCACTGTACCATCACTCGTATTACATATCATGAAGAACTTATTTAAATTACTGCTAGACGTTTCACGGAAACTAACTCTACTTCACTACGGAAAGAAAATGTCTTATAACTGTATGAAAACTTGAATTTGAAATGTCTTTACTGCATTCTTCTTCTACGCCTTAGTCCTACCTTTTACCTTTTTGTTTGAAGAGTCCGAGTAATGATATATTGTTTACGTGGCGCATTCTTCAGATGGCTGACGGGATGAGGAATCTTAAAAGTCATTATCATTAAATTTGTGGCACGGTGACGTCTGTCATTAAGTTTTTTTTATCAGGACCTCATCTAAGTAAGGATAGTTGTTGTTTACCCTTTGAACATTTTCAATTAGGTTTTTTAATTTAATTTTCTTCTTCCTTAGTCGTAATTAGTACAAGACTTCCTAGTGCATTAAAGAACCTAGGTTTATAACGTTTAACCTTTTACTTCCACCATACTTAGGTAACCTACTGACGCATATCATATTTTTACAATAACACTTTGACACTTAATTTGGTTCTACAGAGGTCTGTAGTTCCTCATTGCCAGTACTTTGTAAATTACAGTTGTCTTCGGCTTCAACTTTTCAGTAATAAATAACTTTTAACTCGAAGTCTAGTAACTTAATACAATTTTCATTATAATAATAATCGCAGACTGGCCACAAAATGATTTTAACGTAATTCGATTCGGCCGAACACTTGTAGAACGAGACCATTTTAAAAAGACCCCTTAAACAGTTTAATGGTCTAAAGAAAAGGGAGTTTTTAAAGTGGTAAGGTTCTCGCGCATGCGTATAGTCTTGCCTTGAGTCTGGGATCTCGGGTTACTCGGATCACGTTCAAGGTGCGCTTGCGCCGGACAGCCAACGTTTTAAAACGTTCCACATTTAAAATTTTCTTCCAGACCTTAGGGTGGCCTGTAAAAATTTTCGAAATAAGAATAAAATACCGTTACCTACTATAAACTTAACTGGAAAGAAGTTGTATTTTAGAATATTTAAAAATTGATGGATATGTCATGTACTTGAATGGGTATCGAAAAAGCTTCTCATTAATATAGCTTTTAAAAAGTATTCAGCTCTTTGTAGATGTATATGGGGCATGTGCCTGGTATTATTCACATAAATTAAATTAAGAACTATCGAATATAAATGTATCAAGAATAATCCAATAACTATTAATCCTTTTGAGATACGCCAGAACCCTTCTCAATAGTTTCAAGATTCATTATAAAGATCTGTAGAACTTGTTTCGCTAACTCCACCTTTCTCAGACATTTAATTAAGGCGCGATACTTTATGGTACGAATAATATGGTAAGACATACCAATCTAAAAATGTATCAAGCATGTAATAACAAATGCTTTATTTCTTATATTTTTTGTTTAGGGCAACTATGTACGCAATAAAGCCTGCGTTTGATTTTAAATAATTGAGCGTGTGAGTTGAGATTGAAAAGCACACATCAACAGGAAACATTTCTAATATTCTCTTTTGTATTGTTTCAGGTACATTCATTCTAAAGAAAAGCCGTTCAAATGCACAGAATGTGGAAAAGGATTCTGCCAATCAAGGACCCTGGCGGTCCACAAGATCCTCCACATGGAAGAGTCTCCACACAAATGCCCCGTCTGCAGCCGAAGCTTCAACCAGCGATCCAACCTTAAGACTCATTTGCTGACACACACCGACCACAAACCGTACGAGTGTAACTCGTGTGGAAAAGTATTCCGAAGAAACTGTGACTTGAGGAGACATGCTCTTACACATGCCGTGGGCGATGTCCCACCTGGTGATGTTTTGGATGTAGGCGAAGAAGATATCGGAAGACCTGGCTCACCTATAGAACCAGGATTTGAAGACGACGATGCTGAGTTATCGTCTCCAGACCATTCTCCTGTAAGACGAGCACGTTCTTCATCTATCGAAAGCATCGGAAGGGAACAAAGCATTGAGCGGCCGCGACCATTATCGCCTTCTGCAGTCGAACAGACCCACTGTCACCACAATGAGCCACGAGACCGCGCAAGTCCTTATACTATGCGCCCACATCATCCAGAAAGATACCGCGGTCAATCTTCTGAGTTGTATGAAAAAAGGCGTTATACTTCAGATGAAATTATAGAGAAGGAAATGCGCTACACTGATATGTCCGACCCACCTATCCGTCATCCACAGTTACAAATAAGAAGAGACTTACATCAAGTAGCTCCGCCTGATTCGTCGAAGATGGGACAAGTACCTAATATGCCAATAGATCCAGGGCCATCTGCGATGTATCTCAGTCCATTTAGAAAAAGAAGCCACCCGCCAGATATTGGAGAAAATGTCAGAACATGCGCACCGGTGTACAGGAGTCGTTCACCGGAACCGACAAACTTAACAATGCCCCGTCAATCACTCGTGACTGCAGAAGTAGGAGTGGGCATTCCTCCTACAATAATGGGAATGCCATCGTATCATAAATTTGGTTTACCTATGCCCCCGCCACATCCTCAAATCGCTTACGGGGGCGTGCCACATACCGTGCTTGGCCCACAGCAAACGGTCGCTCAAGATCTAATTGTGAAGCATGCCCCTCCGAAAGATTCGTTGCCGAGCACGTCGACAAGCGTAACTAATTGCAAAGATTTGTTGCAGCCTAATGCAAAAGATACTGAAGATTCGAGTTCGAGCTCCATCACTAATGGGATAAAAAATATAGTAGGCATCCAGCCAAACACTAATCCCAAGCCAGGGACGAGCCAGTCCAGTGGACCCAAGAAAGGATTCAGCATAGAAGATATTATGAGACGTTGAAGAGTGATAATAAATGATAAGTTGGTGCATTTTACAAATATTCATGTATTTACTATTAAGTGGAGTATTAGATTAATGAAAAGTATTATTAGTTAAAGTATTGATTTCACATCATGTACTATCCTAGAGGTATGTTTGTATGTATTTGCAATGTGGATTTGGTTTTCGTAAAGATCTCATAAGGTTTGTTTGTGCAGTGTTTTGTTTACCTCGAAAATTTTAAAAATTAGTTTATCAAAATTTTAATAATAAATAATATTGTGGTTTACTCTATTTGTTATTGTTGGATATCTGGATATTATAAGGAGAACAGAACAGTTTATATGTCTCAACTTGGTTTGAACCTATCAATGCTGATTGTAACATTATTTAAGGTTTAGTTTTCATTCGCAATCCTATTTATAAGTTAGTTATACAGTAATTACGTATAATGTTATTTATTGTTTAGTTATTTTATTAGTGATAAGTGCATAATGTGTTGCTTAAGGATATTTTGTTAAATTAAAAGTGGATAGTGACTCAGCATAATGTTTAGCAATAAGAAAATCTTTTTTGTAAATATCATTCATTTTAATATCTAGGTAGGTATTATATTTTAGGTAGGGTTTATATTACATAAAGTTTAGCTTTTATTGAGGTTATCTTTAGCAATATCTTATGAAATAAATAAGTAGCACATAAACATTGTGATGTCAGAATAACAAAATTGATATTTTCACTATCTTTTAATTGTTAAAGAAAATGTTATGTCAAAATTGTGTCATTAGCCCAGTGTATAAATTTACTATTTAGATTTAGAATATTTTGCTCAGATATTTTTAGTAAACTTTTGTTTACGGACTATGTATGTACGTACGATGATATTTTTACAAATAAATTATGATGAAAATACTTATGTCTTTTCAATAAAACAAATGAACTTCTCTCACTAAGTCAGCTTTATCAAAATACCTACTGTCACATCAATAAAGTAAAATCAAACGAGTAACTGAATAGTGTAACATGTAATGGAAAAAATGGATCAGTTAAAATTGCCCTCCAGTCGGGATTTGAACCGCTGTACCTTACTGAACAAAACATCAAGTTGTATCGCTTAGCTTTAAGGCCTTAATTCCGCCTACAATTGGCGATATACCTAGGTATATTATACAGATTTTAAATCCAATCATGAAATTAAAATTATGAGAAGCATCTTCAAGAATCATAAATACATAATCATAATAATCATCATTCTCTTGCCCTTATCCCAGTCACTTGGGGTCGGCGCAGCATATTGTCTTCCATACATCTCTATCACTCGTCATCTCATCATTAACTTGTTTTAGTTCCATATCATGTCTCACACAGTTCACCCACCTCTTTTTCGGTTTTCCTCTCCCGTTACTTCCACTACCTTCCACATTCATTCGTAAAATCTTTCTCGTTCATGGACATAATTTATAGACAATATCAGTGATTATGAATTTTTAAATTTACTTTTTAGAAAACTTATATCAGTAAGATAATGTAGGTGAAGATTGAAGGTTTTTTCCTGAGGGGTAAGATGAAATAGTGAAGCCTTCCATATAGTGAAGCCCTACGGGCGGCTTTCTATCTTATCCCGCAAGAAATGCCCTTGAATCGTACCCCTCCTTACCTTACAGTAAAAACAAATGAAATATCAGCCGCTATTGACTAGGTACATCGTTTTGGCTACATACGTCATACATGAATCTGTTGGTTCCCATAAATTCTTAAGTCATACGAGTGTAGTCGTTTGTCCATATTTTCGTTAGTCATAATTTGGGTTTTTCTCTGAAACGCGAAGTTTTTCCGGATTGACATAAATTAACACTTTCGCTACCAAGAACCCGACTGACGGGCACACCGCTCGTAGAAGCGTAGCCGATTACATGGGTTTCCCCGTATGTAGCGAAAATGTCGTAGCGCCGCGTAGAGCCCGGTTTCGAAAGTGTTAAAGCCTGGGTTTTTTTCCGTTTCAGAATTATTACTAATGATAATCTGGCAATAATTACATTTTGACTTTCGATTCGATCATTATGTCAAACAAAGGGATTCGGTCATACATAAGATTATATTATGTCTACGAGTTTCACAAATCATAAGGGTTTACTTACACGATGCAAGATCTCGCATACGAGTTTCAATACAATGCTGCATTTGATAGGCCGACTGAATGGTAGCCCCAATAGCTTGTAATGTAATCGCATGCAATTTCGCGTGCCGTCTAGATAAGCCCTAACCTTAACTGCATTACTACGTGCACTTCAGTTCGTTCGTGGTGCGCGTGCCGCGGCCGCTGCAGGACACCATCGCGAGCGCAGACTTCTGGCCGAAAGGTGTGGTTTTTCGGCGGTTCCGGGGCAACCTGCCGAATCCTACACCGGGGCAAACGACGCAACGGAGCCACGCTGTTTCGTCATCGCCCAAATCAATTGTTTAGTTATAATACTTTTATTCTTTGTAATGTTTTTTTTTTTTTAATGTTCTTATTTACTGTTTTTTTTTATTATTTAATTTCATGACGCATTGGATTTATCTGTAATGTCATTGAAATATGTTTTCAAATAAATAAAATAAATAAATAAATAAATAAATTACAGAAAAGGTACTCAATGAAGTCAAACTATAATAAGCTACTCTCAAGTGTTAATTCACAGCAGGTGAATTAATTTAATCTAGTACTCATTTGAATAAGTGGAGCTGTGGGCAGAGAACCAACCACGATCGCTCGACAAGTTGCCTCTCTGTCACAGTCACACTTATACATTCATACAAAGGTGTGACAGGGAGGCAATATGTCAAACGCCGTTCGCCGTTCAGTTGAAGTAAATTATGGTCTCATAGCATGAAGTAGATATGTAAAGCAATGGGTGGTCTACTATTAATATGGCTCTTTGGTGACTGTAATGATTTTTAAGTCTTGTGACTTTTTTTGGGTAGGTGCTATTGGACGCTTTGACGTTAAAATCTTAATCTTTGACAGGGTTCGACGAGGATAACATTTGAATATTAATAAAATAAGTGCCTGCGATAATGTATCAAGTTATTTTATAAAGCAAAAGTTGCACACGTTAAACGACTTTATATTTTAAGTTAGGTATAGCTCTTTTAATCATCTAAAAACTATGGAAAACCTAATAAATGTGAACGTGGAGTGTCCGGAAGCCCCTATGTATTTTTGGCAATTGTTCCACCATTCTGATATATGATAACGCGTTCATCAACTCATCATCATATCAGCCTAAAGTGCCCACTGCTAATGTCACTGAATAATCTCTATTACAGCGGCCGGTCACTGATTAGGTGGTACTAGAATCAACAGTCAGTAGGTAAGCAATAATAACTACCTAAGTGAAAATCTTATATGGAATGTTAACTCAGAAGCCGTGCCTACCCAAAACAATTGAATAGGCAACATATATGGCAACTCCTAAAGCCCCTACTAAAATGTGTCTGGATGTATAAGGCAAATCCCATGTCCGTAGCAAAAGAACAACTTCCTTTATAAGCAAAAAGGTGTTTCTTTTATGATCACCATTTTACGACACGGCGCGCGAACCTCTCACACGCGTCTTGGAGTTGGTGGTGCAAGTCATAAGCGACTGAGCAGCGAGTTGATAAGCTGAAGCGGAATTGTGTTGGTACGTATGAAAAGTAAATGAAGTTAAAGAAGGAGATATCTCAGAGATTCTAATAAACAAGTAAGAAATGTTCTCATGAAACTTAGGGTGAATAATAATAAAAAATAAAAATCATTTACTGCAGACCAAAGATCCATAGAATATTAGTAAAAATTTTAACTTACAAACTATAATTAGAGTGCAATTGTTTCTTATGATGAGTAAGCAGCGTTTACAACCATCATAATAAGGTACAGCGGGGCAAATCTCGACTGGGGGGCAAATATAACTGGTCCATTTTTTCCGTGTTTCATAATGTTTGCATTATTAAATAGAGTGTCCTCCGGTTATATATGGTAGGCGTGTTCAGTGGATACATGTAGAACTCAACGTCATAGTGTAATAATGGAAAAAATGGATCAGTTACAATTGGCGCCCAGTCGAGATTTGCCCCACTGTACCTTACATGACTTTTCTAATAATTAAATTGTACAAAATGCATCAAAGGATGGAATATTGTTTTGCTTTTTCGATATTGTGGGACCGAAGGTGAAATTGACTTATCACTCAACCTCGTGAATTGACTCTTACGAGTTTACGAGTAGATACTAAAATGCTACTTATGAATTTGCCTAATACCAGCTACGAGTTCAGTAAGTATCTACTAACTTACTAAGCCTTGCAGCGGGTTTAGTGTGGCTGGCCTTTACCTACACATTGATTATTATTTATCGCTACTTTTGTCACTGAACTCGCCCTCGCAACACCTGATAAGGGGCAGCATCGCTCGACTCGAATTTCTACATTTCATTAAATAGGCTATCAAAAGGCCCTGTCTCACTTCTCCTGGCTGAGCCTGGCTTTATATTGGGGGCTCGCTAGTCTCACTACAAAAAATTCCGTGTAGTGAAAACCAGCAGGAAATTCAAAAACGCTTCAGCTATTAAATCACGGCAACCTCCCAGAGGCCATTCCGCCTGCTACTTGGGTGTTTATGCAAAGCGTTCGCCGCCAAATGAGAAATAATAAAAATAATTTTACGAGTGAATGTCGTTTCGATATTTCAATCCGGTCGAATCGAGGTGAAAGCACTAAAAACGGAGCGGTGGCAATCGATTACAGATCGCATTCGTGCAGTGTGAATAATCCGCGATGGGCGGTCCGAATGGATTCGTTCGAATTTCAAATAGGCACGAAAGAGTAGCTAAGAAACATTTGGCATCCGAAAAGCACGCTCTTCAAGAGTAAGAAAGAAAGAAAGAAAGATCTTTTAGATACTTTACGATGGTAATTCCAGGACGATTGTCTCTGCGCTTTCATGAAAGTCGTTGGTGAATACTTTTTCTAAAGATTGCAGAATTTAAAGTAGAATGAGATTTAATAAAAAAAGGGTTTAATCAGCTAATATAAATAAACTTAAACCTGAAGAAGGTAACTGTTGGACTAGAAAGCAATAAAAACGGAGCGGTGGCAATCGATCACAGATCCCATTCGTGCAGTGTGAATAATTTGTTCGAATTTCAAATAGGCACGAAAAAGTAGCCGACAAGCACGCTCTAGAGTTGCCTTTCATGGACCTTATACACATACTACTGGTGGTACCTCCACCGGTGTGAAAAAATATATATAAGTAAATAGGCAATTTCACCAGAGATACTCATGATGCAATTTTTTTTATCCAACATCAAAAACGTTAGCGCATAAGTCTGGAAACTTAAGTTGCATAAATAACCGTTTCTCCGTAAATAATTTCCATGCCATTGCCACATGTATTCCTAGCACAATGCATGACTACATAGTAACCGCACACCATGTCAACTCAAAGGATTCCGAATAATCGTAAATCTACCACGTGCTCAGACTTCCAACTACAGTTACTAAACAACTACATTTTACAACTTTATCGCTCTAACTGTCTCCTCTACACGTCAAGCAAATGCCTGTAAAGTCTAAATGCGACAAAGTCTTAAAGCGAATGAAACTTTGAGTATGACTCGCTCGCGATTCAGTTTTGGATGGGAAACCCTGTATAGGTAATCAAAACCAACTTTGTACGTGATGTGGAAACATATAGGTATAGTAAACATATGAAATATATCACAGATAACTTCGTACAGAATAGAGCCTCTACCATTTTTGACGTTTTTCCTTCGTGTTTTCACGGAAACACGAACGTGGCATGGTCGACGTTAGTAGGTACTTCTTGTACTGAGACTGACTGAAATAACAAATAAACAATATATTAAAAACATTTCGCCCTACATCTATGTATACGTTAATCGATTGTGTGCAAATCTCAATTTTTGACACTGACATATCCAATTCATATCGTATGTTCGAATTCTGCTGTTTGTTAATGTTGCATCCACAGTTTAATAAAGAGTACTATCGTACAGTATGGCCACTCCCGCTGCCTGCTGAAAGTGCCGCCTACCCCCTCCCGGTTACCTCACAGTTACCGCCTATCAAAAACGCGAACAGTCGACCTGTCATACTTCACTCCTACACGCATAGTACGCGTTCACCTACACGAGCTTAGACTTAGACTGTGTGCCTAAGCACGCACCTCTTTCATATATTTGATCGCCAGTGTCCGAGATGTGATTGCACGCAGATATCTCGCGTCATATACTCGTATGTTACTCGTACGTATAGACTAGCATATCGTATGTATGTTATAATCTGTGTTCTCGGCGCGAAGGGCCAACGACGGCAAAAAAGGGATCAGAACAGCTCGCGGCTCTTTGTAATTCGTTTTTGAGTTATGATGGGAAATGCAGGATGAGTTGAGTTATTTCGTGATTATTGCTTTTAAAATGAAAGTACTTATATATGTACCAATTTACTCATACATAAAGAAATCATACATAAAAATTATATTTCACTCATATCATAAATATGTACACTGAGAGAAATTTGCATTGTGAATTTAACAAGTTCGACTTGTTGCGGTTTATCCGTTTGAATCAGCCAAACGTATGTTTAAAACAATATGTGTCAGGTTGTTTTTATAAAATCGACTTGTTGATTCAAATATATTGCCGATTCAAATGACAAGTAGCTTGTTGTTTGAACCAAAGAGCACGTAGGCGCTATTTTAACCAAAAAACTTGTTGAACGAACATGAAAACTGGTTGTATTTTCTCTCAGTGTAGCTATATATATTATTATAACATTAAATAGCATTAGTAACTACAACTTGATTAGGCCATTAGTTATCTTCATAGCACACAGCTTACAACAGACCATGAACGAACAATCTTGTGTACTGATGTGCCGACGGAAAGTTTCCAAAATTCTGAAATTTTCACATAGGAAAACTTCGGAAACTTTCCATACTTTGTATGGACAATTGTATGGATGGAAACTTTCCATTTCATAAATTAAAATTCCCTTTATTTTTCGTGAAAGTTTCGTGAATTTTTCATGAATTTTAAGTTTCCGTAACTTGCACATTACTAATCTTGTGTGTGTAGAGTTGTAAACGTAACAACAGACAGTCTTGTATTGTATTGTAGTCCGGGCGATTTTCCGCAACTCGACGTCTTGCGCCAATTTGCGTGATATGGGTTGCCATCCCAACTCATCGGGAGATCCTGCTCCCAGGGATCCGAGATGTTTTGCCCTGTGTGGAATAAAACATAATTTAACTAATTCAAGCTCGTGAGTTCTTATGAATAAGGGGGATAGAAAATATTTACCTTTTCGTGACACACCACTGAGAAAAAATACAACCAGTTTTCATGTTCGTTCAACAAGTTTTTTGGTTAAAATAGCGCCTACGTGCTCTTTGGTTCAAACAACAAGCTACTTGTCATTTGAATCGGCAATATATTTGAATCAACAAGTCGATTTTATAAAAACAACCTGACATATATTGTTTTAAACATACGTTTGGCTGATTCAAACGGATAAACCGCAACAAGTCGAACTTGTTAAATTCACAATGCAAATTTCTCTCAGTGCAGTTGGACATATCCGAGTACCTACTACTACCCACATTAAGACGACACAGGAGCGAAAATGCTAAAATGGAAAGGAGCTCCTCTTTCAATTTGAGAATTCTAGTTTAATATAAGTACTAGTGTAATTAACTAGATTTATCGAAAAAAAATTGTCCAGTCAGAACAACTCAGTTAAAAGATATTGAGAAAAAATCTTTAAAATCGAGGTTCCGCTCTCGGCTGTTTCCTCCTTCAAAACTTAATCAATCGTAACGAAATTTGAGAATCTGAATAACAAATAATCTGTGTCGGACCGTTTAGTCTTTTTGGCTAGTTGTCTCCAATTTTGAAAACCACACCTTTTTTTACTCCATAACCAATAACGCCGTTTTTGGAAATTTTTCATGGGCTCTAGCGTCTTTAAAATAAGAATATCAAAAGAATCAAAACGGTCCAACATAGATAAAAATAATAACAAACTGTGTTGAAAAAATCATTGCGGTATCTTCAAAAACCAGGAAGGAAGTAGTCGAGAGCGTTTGTGTGGAGAATTGACCCCTCCTGTAGAGTCTTAAGAATGATGTAGCCCTGTAATTTTGCAGCTGGTTCCTTATACAAGACATACTTTAACTACTGCATGCGAACGATCTAACTGTTTGATCGTAAAATCAAGTGTATCTAAATGTATTGCCTTTGTTAAACATCTTCCATTGATCATTAAACTTACGATAGTTGGCAGTGGTGTGTCAATAGAACTTGTGAGGAACGTAGAAAGCTTTATGACTAAGTCAGATGTGGACATGAATCAAATCAACACCGTGGCTTATTAGCTGTGGTTTGATATAACCAAGATATATATACATACTAAGTTACTAAGACATACACGTACCTCGATTTTGTAGCGCCACCTATTAAATACTATCATAACATAACTACATTGATGACGCCTACAATTTTTTTTTTTCAAAAAGTGTATTGACATGATATCATGATATTAAAAGAAAAAAATGTGTCATTTAAACTTATAACTATATATTTGGGGAAAATATGATTTTGGCCACTTCCAGGCTGCGAAACAGCGCCATCTAGTTTTAAGCCTAAAAGGCCCATACATTTCAGGGATACACTTTTTTGTATGAGCTTTGTCTGTCCCGTATTATATGATCCTTGCTTTATAAGTAATACTATAAAGAGGGTACTCTAGCCACTTAAATAATATTACAATATACTATTCTACTACTATATGTTTCTGCCGGTGGGTACGAGTATGTAAGTTTGCCAGAGCTCAACGAGAGTGAGGAGCCTAAGGTCATTATAACGCATCTGGACTTGCAGGCTTACAATCAGGCGCATCGTACTTGTTTGCCACCGAAGTAGTAACGCTGGTTGTCAATGATTGATTTCGATGTGGGTGGGTTGAAACAAATTCCGTTACTCCTTGAAATATTTCAAGCAATTGCTACTAAATAGTGGTCTTCAGGAGAACAGATTAAGCTAACTGCAAATTCTTCTATTACCCGTAATATTCCAGATTAAATCGCAACATCTGTACTACATAGACAAAATCACAATTATTAGACGGCCAATCATACTCATGTGGGGATATCGTAAAACTTTATAGACGTTTTCCTAGAAACTTAGGCGGGCTCGGACGGAGGCAAAAGGTGGTAAGTCGCTTTTATAATTTTACTTACGAGTGTAATAAACCTGTTTTAGTACTTGTACTGCAATTAGGTACATGAAATAAAAGTTATTAAGCCTTACCTATTTACTGCAGTATTTTAATGATGCTGGTGCTTTTAATGATTTAAGGCGCGCCTGCGCAATAACATGGCTTTTCAACTACTTTAATAATAAAAATGACTTTTAAGGGACTCACTGACTATCAGCTAGCCGTATGATTCAGCCTATCGGTTAGTAAAAAGTGACAGTGCGGAATAATATATAGACCGTCCGGCGAATTGATAGTCAGTGGGTTCGTCAACATTTTACTTCAAGGGGGCTTTACATGTTTGTTGTCAACATCCTAAGTACGTTTTCACATTATCCGATCCGATATCGATATGTAGGACCGATATCCCATACATTTAAGCAGCCATATTTTATTTTTGCCTTTGAAATCCTTCCGACATCCGATATCGGATCGGATAATGTGAAAACGCACTAAGGCCTGATTTAGATGGCGTGCGATCTCGCATGCGATTTTAGTTACATTGCGGGCTGTTGAGGTTACATTCAATTTTGCACAGCCATCAAATACCGCAATGTAATAAAACTCTTATGCGAGTTCTCGTACCGCCTAAATGGGCCCTAATTCCTAATCAAACGTATGCCTTATACAGAGTAGTCAGGCTAGGCTAACTATGCATGGCATTTGTAAAATATGATTGCTATGCAAATGTGACGTTTATATTGACCCTCCTTCACTTTATTCAACGGTGTAAATGTCAGCTTAAAAATCCCTCTATATTGTTTATATTATTTTAGTCCAGACTTTAAGTTTTTTTTTTAACTACCCTGCTGCTCTACTAGGCCACGTCTATAAATAGTAAGGTCTTATACGCAAATTATGAACCTAGAGTATGTAAATTATAATACAGTATCAGATTTCGCAAAAAACAAGAGTTTTTTTACTTACTACATTTTGTTTCGGTGTAATATATTCGCGTCGCTTGCAAAACTGGAAACAAGACGAATATCAAGATCAAATTCGAAGATAAACATTTTTAGGATTCCGTATTTCAAAATGGAAGCTTTATGAAGATTCCTTTATTTCGGAAACTCGTGGAGGTATCAAGTCACATACATACATACAATCACGTTAAGTAGTATCCTATAAAGGGGTAGGTGGAACACATGAAACTACTAATGTTTCAGTGCCACCCTTGGTGAATAAGGGGTTGAAAGAAAACGAAACTATGACATTACAGTGACAGGTTGCCAGGCTCTCGCCTACGCCACAATTTAACCCACGCGAAGAAAAGGGGGTGGTGAAATTCTTAACCCGTCACCAGGGCACACCTCGGACACTGGCGATCAAATATATGAAAGAGGCGCGTTCCTAGCACACAGTCTAAGCTTGTGTAGGTGGACGCGTACTATGCTTGTATGAGTGACATATGACAGGCCGACTGTTCGCGTTTTTGACAGGCGGTAACTGTGACGTAACCGAGAGGGGGTGGGCGGCACTTTCAGCGAAGAGCGGGAGTGGCCATACTGTACGATAGTACTCTTTATTATGCTGTGACCAAGGCGAAGGGGAAATAAAAACTAAACTACTGCAAAGTTAGTACGGAACTTTCGGTGCGTCACGTGCTCGAAATTGTATTTTTTTAACAACCGGGTCAAATGAGGCGTTAGTATTCTTATAATGCGTGTCAAATGCTTTATAAATATGAAATAGGATATGTTTTTCTCACATGAGTCATTGTATGGTAGCACATCATATTTTACAGACAAAGCACGGAGACGTTCCATTGTCAAACAAATAAATCTGATAACATTATGTGTATGTTTGGTATATGACAAGTTAAATGTGAGTTTGTGATACTGTATAGTTGATCAATTAATCATTGTGTAGTTATTATGACAGCATTTGGTTTTTTTATTAAGAATATAATTTGGAGATAAGCAGGATAACGTCACGCCACAATTTAACCCGTATCCCACAGTCGACTTCTACGACACCCACGGGAAGAAATGGGGTGGTGAAATTCTTAACCCACACGCGGGTATCTGTCACTGCAATGTCACAATTTGGATTTCTTTCAACCCCTTTTTGCCAAGAGTGACACTGAAATTTAGTAGTTCATGTGCTCTGCCTACCCTTTTATGGGATACAGGCGTGATTATTATGCATGTATTATTTTATTATGCAGGATAACGTAATTGCCTTGGAATTTAAGCAAGCTTTTGGGGTTCTTGGGACCGATTTTTTATTTTCAAGTCCTCGTTTTTGACACTAATAATTATGTGCAAAACCAAAACGTACCAATGTTGAACGAAAGATAGTGGTATTTAAATTTACCACTTGCTTTTTTATTGGTAGCATTAATTTCTAATAGGATAAGCCTAAGATATAATATTGGAGAAGCCACACAAAATACCGGGCCTGAGATTGACTGTGACAGATATACATAATGCTGCAAAAATAGTTCATAAATATCGGATGATCTAAGGTACTATCAGCTGCTACAGTGCATGGCGAATTTATCAATGAATTCATTCATAATTTCTCCATGCACTTTTGCTGCTGATAGTATGTCCTGTGGGCAAGACAAATGTAAGAACTAAGAAAAATAATTGAAAGAATTTTTCCGTAGAATTTTCTAATAAATAAATTAATGAGTTACCTCATTCAGTTTGACCTCGTTCCAGCTCAGTCCATATTCCCTCAGCTCGTTCTCAACGCTCCGTCTCCAGGTGTGTACGGGGCGTTTGCGGGCCCTCTTTCCTCCTTGAGGCCGCCACTCAAACGCGATACTGGCGCTGTTGGTAGCTCCTCTTCGAAGGGTATGACCGATCCATCTCCATTCCGCAAGGTGGTGGCTCAAGATAGAAAGGCGTGGAAGGATCTTGTGGAGGCCCTATGCACCTATGGGGTGCCTTAGGACATACAACAACAACATTCAGTTTGAATAAATACTGATGGTCTCGATTCAAGCTAAGACGTTGCTGCGTAAATAGTGCACTTGTCTACACAACCGGTTCTAGCCATGCGAGGTGGTTCACATGGGCCTTAATACTAGCTCATCTCATCATTGCCTACCGTTCCAAATGGAGGAGGCACACTGACATTTTATCCCACCAAGCGGTGCCTGTGCAAGTGTCTAGGCTTGTCACTGTCATTCATATGTCAGAGAGAGAGAGTATGAAATTATTTATCTATGCAATGGACTAATAAAGTGGCGCCATCTGTCATAACCTCAATTGTCAGTGCCTCCTCATTAACGCCATGTCCTCGATTGATGTGATTCTTGCGGCCCAAATTATTGAGCTCAACCAGTGTGCGTTGCCGAATGCACAAACGCTCACGAAATGCTCACGATAATATCTCTTTCGTAGCTATCTATCTCTATCGCTCTTGCATATTGGCGCGACAGAGCCAGACTACATTTCTGCGGCGTTTCGCGTCGCAGAAATGCTACGTAAAGAAAAGCGAACCATCACTGGGCGTTTTCCAAATTAAATCCCGAAAATCGAATTTCACCTGATCTGGACGTGTTTGGGCTCATTCTACTCAGAATCACGAGCTGATTCGATCCCGACGATAAAAAAATGTGTCCCAAATTTTCCATACAAAATTCGAGTTTCCAATACGTCACGCTCGTAGTAAGTTCATACTAAAATCGTGACGTAAAAGGAAAAAAATATTAGGACACTTTTTTTTATCGTCGGGATCGAATCAGCTCGTGATTCTGAGTAGAATGAGCCCAGACACGTCCAGATCTGGTGAAATTCGATTTTCGGGATTTAATTTGGAAAACGCCCCACTACACCTGTCATATAAAATGATTCGCCGGAAGTTCCAATTAGGACCTAGCCCTCTAGCCAAGAGTACAACCGTTGACGCTCCGTATTTCTATCGTAGTTATCTCTCTCTATCGCTCTTCCGTATTCCGTATGTGACAAAGCCAGTTGCGAACCGTTATTGTTAGCCACGAAGCGTCAACGACTGTCTTGGCTAGATCCCCTGGACCCGTCTAACGTGTGTGATCCTAGAAACAGCTGGAGGCTTCCGATATTTTTTTTACTTCTATAACATAAGAGGGTACATTATTTTAATTGCTGCATTAAAGTGGCATGTTGTAGATTATTTCCTTCGCCGGAAAAATGTAGCTTTAGTCTGAACGGATGCGAGTTGCCTTTAGGCTCTGTTTAATGAAAAGCATTTTGCTCTATTTGTACTTTATACAGGGCTTGCACGAGGAATATTGCTGAGGCTGTTAACAATAATAGCCAAGCAATGTTGGCATACTTTTTACGTCGTTGTTGTCTTAATACGTCGTTGATGATATACGATCCGCCTGATGGTAAGTAGTCACTGTAGTCTGTGAACGCTTGCAACTCAAAAGGATCAAAGGATGCTAGAAACGCTGACCCCAATACTCATAACCCTCATTGTGCATTGGCAACTTTGCTCACCGGCAGAAACACAACATTATGAGTAGGGTCTAGTGTTGGCTGTTGTTTTCTGTAAGGTACCTACTTCCCTAGCTAGGTTTTGCTCCTAAACTGTAATGACATACACCATTCTGCCTATTCTATTACACAAAGCGAAAAGAGATTCACTATGCCAATCCATATCTTTTGGACATAGTTATAAGGAGACGCAAGTTCTAGTTATCTAACAGTTCTACTTATTCAAATACTCGATGTTGATTAGATCCATATTTATTGACATAAATATTTTATCTGAAGCTGCCAATGCAAGATTTATACATACATACATACATACATACAATCACGCCTGTATCCCATAAAGGGGTAGGCAGAGCACATGAAACTACTAAAGCTTCAGGGCCACTCTTGGCAAATAAGGGGTTAAAAGAAAACGAAACTGTGGCATTGCAGTGACAGGTTGCCAGCCTCTCGCCCACACCACAATTTAACCCATATCCCATAGTCGCCTTCTACGACACCCACGGGAAGAAAGGGGGTGGTGAAATTCTTAACCCGTCACCACACAGGCAAGATTTACGAGTATGTTATTTGTTAAGTTTAACAGCGTGGATATATTATGCAAATATCGTCTACCTTCATCTCACATGTGTGTTGTTTTTTAATTATCGATACAAGCAACCATAATAATGCCTGAGGCGTAGACTGTTCTCTACTTAGGATGGCTATACAATAATATACAGCGTGTGTATTCCATACGGGCGAATATCTTAATAGCGTTTAGTATCGGACCTAAGGATCCTAAGTACAGGGTTTTTTTTTAATAAATGAGAATTTTATTTTTCATACATAATGATTCAGCACGCAATGTATTATATCCACACCAATTAGCGTACCTGCCTAAACGTCCTTACGACATGACGTTTATGTCATGTAAAATTAAGTTGGACGGCGTACATTGCTGCTTGGTAAGATTAAAGAAATTAATTACTCTTAAATAATAACACTTTTTAACAAAATTATTATCCTATACGATTCGTATGATCACATACCTACTATAACTGGATATATTATTCGCCCGTATGGCATCCACACGCTGTATGTATTTCCATGACAGAAGGATCCTTATGTTACTTACAAGTGCGAAAATACCGTTTCCATCTGAAATTCTGATAAAAGGTGATGAAGCAATAATAACCCTTCAGAAATCAAAAAACAAACTGCTGAGATCTTTATGTGGACTATTAATTTATTAAAATGATTATTTATACTCAATTACTTAAACTGTAACTGGTTCCCCGCGATACAGGCGTAGCCTAGTGAAATGGGCAATAAAGTTATTCTTATTCTTATACAAAGGATTGAATATTGATAATGATAACTAAGTACCTAAAACATAATAAATAATAAACTAAAACTAACTTAAATTGTAAATATTTCAAAAAAAAAAACTACAGCAACCCAATCACAAAAAAAATACCCCATCCAGCTGTTCCGCCTGCGGCATGGTGCCAATTAATTATCGAAAATTTAGTTAGGTTAGGTCCTTATCCTACCATACCAACTTTTCTTTGTAAGTAATATAAAACAGTAATATAAAATTGTAAAAACAAGTTAATAATTATAGTTGAACTTAATTCGTGTAGTTATGTTATATATTTTTAGACTAAGTAATTTAAATTTAGTTCTTGTGTAATTCTAGGTTAGATAATAGTATTAGTTGGAGCTCGCTGCATTATATGAGAGAATGTTATGTACTCCGTAATTGTCATGTATATCAGTACTTAATGCCTGTTTGAATGCTTGTTAATGTAATCTACAATATATATGATGTGGATGTACTTTTATAATAAAATAAATAAATAAAAAATAACAGTCATTAAGTCAATTACCAACACCACACAACATTTTTAACAATAAGGTATTATAATTGCCAGTTATTGGCAACTATTATCTGGCGACAATACTTGCTAAAATGTCCTAAAGCACTATTTACTTGACGTTTTCAAAGCTACTTACAGTCGTGTAAACGACCAATCTGTTACATAATGTGTTTTAGACGTAATGGGCAAGCCTTACATGGTATCTTAAACTACCATTTCTGCAACAAGTATTATGAGAATGGAAACAAAATTGCTCTTAAGTCAGTTTTATTTTAAAGGGTTAAGAGGTCTTATATTCGCGGAGTCGATCGCGTTAATTTCGAAAATTGCGGAATGCTCCAAACAAACTTCCACCTCCCCATTTTCGAGAAGTCGGGGTTAGGAAGAGACAAAAGTAGCCTATGTCACTCTCCATCCATTCAACTATTGCCACTTAAAAAGTCACGTCAATTCATCGCTTCGTTTTGCCGTAAAAAACGGACAAACAAACAGACACACTTTCCCATTTAGTATATAGTTAGTATACTTATATGGATAAAGTCTTGGTACTTTAGAAGGAAACGTATAGTTTTAGCTACGGTTTAAGAGTTACTGTAATAGGAAGTCTTGATACTTGTGCTGTTTTCGAAGGAAAGGTGTAGTTTCAGCTGCTAGACTGCGGTATAGCTAAATAGGACATTCTATCGGTCCGGTATCAGATCTGAGCCGAATTGCACTGCGGCGGCTGGCTCGGATAAACTGAGCAAATGTATAGCTTGACCACTGTAAGTATGGATAAGGTAAGATTTCAGGTTATTTTTATACCTAATATACCTAATAGGTATATTAGGCTATTTTTATACCTAATAGGTAATATACCATTACGATGGCATTGCAGGGAACCATCATATCTAAACCTAAGCAGCGTTAGCCTACGGATGCTTGAAACATAACTACATGCGCATTGCCGACTCCTTAAATTCTGTACCCTCCTGTTTTAGCAACTCCAGAAACTTCATAAAGTTTAGAAATAATAAGTAAACATGAGTGCTCCGAAATAGAAAAGTAATGGATTGGTTTTATAATTAATGTAGAATTTTAGAGTGAGCACGTTCCTAAATACTCTCCGTGAACTCTGGCAACATTACTCACAGAGGAACACAAGAGTAGGTACTTCTACAGTTTAGCACTCCTATAGATTTAAAACGACATCTACTGTGCTGTGCCTTACTAGTTACCTACCTTTTGGACAACGTTTACATAAATAAATAAATATTATAGGACATTCTTACACAGATTCCCACGGTAAGCTCAAGAAGGCTTGTGTTGTGGGTAATCAGACAACGATATATATAATATATAAATACTTATATAGTTATATAGAAAACATCCATGACTCAGGAACAAATATCTGTGTTCATCACACAAATAAATGCCCTTACCGGGATTCGAACCCGGGACCGCGGCGAAGCAGGCAGGATCACTACCGACTGCGCCAGACCGGTCGTCAACACGACATACCTGGATCCTTATTAATTTCATACAATTTTGTTCTTAATGCATTCTATATCAGTTAACTAAGTAATACTTAATCTAGTCGGGACATGAACTTGCCATTAGTAAACAGTTTTTTTCCTTTAATTAAGAAAAGCATCCTATGTCTACAGTCAGAGTAGTCGGATGGCTGTAGGTACGCATTAGCCGCGGCACCGGCCAGTGGATCGCAGGCGGTTACATACCGCATTGCAACTGTTAGGGTTGCTGCACTCATCTTTTTTACTTAGGTTGCAAGCGATAATACGTATTTTTAAATTAAAAGAAAAATTCACACCTTCAGCACGGGTTCCGGTGCGACCTTCTGCAACATATTAGAAGTTGGTCATAGCGGCTGGGCCGGCAATGCAGTGGGTCGCAGGTTCAGATCAGCCAGAAATACGAAGAAGATAGGTGTTGGGCCATCAGTGCCATCACTACAATAACATGTCGAACATATTTCTACCTACATTTCGATAGAAATAACATGCTTCACCACAATCATCTACATTTTTCTCCTCAAGTCATTTGACGGTAGCAAAACGGTCAAAAGGTTGTGAAGTTGATGGGGAGTGTTTTATAATTAGAATCTTTGCTCTATGGGCATTTTCAGAATTTGGGAACCCCCAATCAGCTTAATTTGTTAATAAAAAGTAACTCGCTGTCAGTTTTGTGACGACAATCAAGCATAAAATCTGTCTAAAAATTTACCTGTTTTCACATTCTGAATGTTTATGTAATTAACATAAAAACAATATTTTCATAAAAATTTCATGTTTAATTATCGTCACAAAACTGACAGTCAGTTAATTTTTATTAACAACTTACGCTAATATTGGGAGGGGTCCCAAATTCTGAAAATGCCCCTATATGAAATCTCTGGCAAGCAAGCAAGGTCGTGTGATAAATGGCACATAACGTATCGGGTCGTCTTTTTCGCACTATTAGTAAGTGCGATAGGGATGCCAAGATGCGATAAAGTTTATCCGACTAGTGTGCGTCGCCCGCTGATCTAATACCTATATTTTCGACAATGCGAATTATATGGTCTCGCCTTGTATTGTTGCCAGAAATATGTTTTGTAAGGATATATAACAAGTGGCAACCCTAGTCCCTTGGACTGGATACACCGCACCGACTAATTAAAACGGTCCAGGGACCCTTTTATCGCGAGATACGGTTACGTCGCGGTGACACGCGAACCTTCTGCAGTTTTCGGATGCCTGATAAAACAGGGACCAATCTAAGGGGTTTGATTGTGGAATGCAAAATTAATTTAGTTTATTAGGTAGCTTAGTTTACAGCTGAGTTTACTAAATACAAGCATAAAATTATAGGTACTGATAATAAAAACGAAACTAAAAATAACTTTGACAGAGGAACGAAGATATATTTTTAAATGTTATATGTTTTGACTTAGGCCATTTAGGTTCCTACATAAAAGTAGAGATTTTTTTTTCTCCACATTAATGTTACAAATAGTGATGTTTCCTAGCTAACGCAAAATGAGCCGACAGAGTTTAATTGCATCGTTTTTCATTGCTTTTGAAATTTTAATAAAGTTTTATGATTCCTTCAGAACGCACCCAGCGCTGCGTTTATATAGTGCGGTTGTTGAGGATTGGTCACCTCTTAAATAAAAAAATACGCGCTTTAAATAATTAGTTATTGTTTTTTTTAGATATAAGAGGCATGCAAGCAGACATGACCGCATGGACAGATAACATACCAGAGAAGTTGGAAGTGACTGAAGTGAGTTACCGGATTTTCAGGAACAAGTAGGTATGCACTTTTATAGAAAGTTAATTACTTCTGAATAAACGGCTAATGACTTGTTTGTAGGCGACGGAACTATCGATCTCCGTGTTGCGACTTGCGAGCAACACGTCGGGGGGTCGGTGGTCACGCGAGCGTAACTCGCGATCTAGCAGTCTGGCCGGTACTGATACCGCTGCCAGCCCGCGTCTTTTGTTTATGTACAGATTTTTATCTCTCTAAAACAGTAATTGAGGCACAAATGTTTCTTTTTCACATACTTTTGTAAATACGCGATTAAGTCCTGTTTGCAATTTTAAATATGTGTAAAAAGTTTAAATCAGTGTTTTGTAAGTTATTGTGTTAATAGATAGTTTTTTAGGGTTCTGTAGTCAACTAGGAACCCTTATAGTTTCGCCATGTCTGTCTGTCTGTCCGTCCGTCCGTCCGTCCGTCCGCGGATAATCTCAGTAACCGTGAGCACTAGAAAGCTGAAATTTGATACCAATATGTATATCAATCACGCCGACAAAGTGGTAAAATAAAAATTGGAAAAAAATGTTTTGTTGGGGGGTGCCCCCCCCCCCCCTACATGTAAAGTGGGGACAGATTTTTTTTTCATTCCAACCCCAACGTGTGACATATTGTTGGATAGGTATTTAAAAATGAATAAGGGTTTACTCAAAACGTTTTTTGATAATATTAATGTTTTCGGAAATAATCACTGCAAAAGGGAAAAAAGTGTGTGCCCCCCTCTAACTTTTGAACCATATGTTTAAAAAATATGAAAAAAAATCACAAAAGTAGAACTTTATAAAGACTCTAGGAAAATTGTTTTGAACTTGATAGGTTGAGTAGTTTTTGAGAAAATGAAATGAATGAAATGAAATGAAATGAAATATTTATTTCCAAGTAGGCATATTACAATGCGCTTATGAACGTCAAATAAAACTACGCCGGCTCTAACCCTACGCCTCAGCCTCGAGAAGATTTCAGTCCCCCCTCAGTTGGAGGAGGGTATCCACTATGGGACCGGCAAGAAACTCGGCGGGCCACTTCTTTTCAAAACATTACATCTTATATTTAACATGCATTAAAAAAAACAAGATACAATTTAATAAGCAAAAGTATTCATAAAAAAAAAATATATTAACACAAGAAATTATACAAAGTACAAAGCTATTATGATTATTAATAAGAGATGTTAGAGATGTATAGAGTCTCTAAGTGTCAAAGTACATCTAAAAAAATTATACATGAAGAAAAAAAAAACCGAATAACTAAAATAACTTTAGAGTTGTAAAAGACTCTTGTTGTCTTAAGCAAAGGAAAAAAATATATATGTATACTTAATCTACTTTTTTCCTTGGAGATGTATATGGTCTCCAAGAGTCAGAAAGAAAAATAAACAAACAAGGACCGAACAGAGTGCCTCAACGTAATCTCATTCAAAATTAATGTTACATAGAATAGCATAGCCCCTATTAGCTGAAACAGACCGGTCTTCACAAACAGCACCCGTTCACGAATATGGCGCGCATCTCAGCCATCGCCTCCCTCAACCTTCATTCGGGAAGGTGGCGACCCGATCAGCGACGTCACCGTAAGCAAAGACTTTACGAAAAATACGGAAAACTACGGAGCCCTACACTGAGCGTGGCCCGACACGCTCTTGGCCGGTTTTTTTTTATATATATTATTGTGTTTTTCTTGTGTTTGTGTAAATAGATGTATTATATGTACTGTACAGCCCCATACATATTTACGCGTTTCAGTCATCTCCGGCGGCCCCACAGCATTGGTATAGAATTAAAACTGAGAGCGACTTTCCTTAAGATGAAGTTCTAATGTCAACTACAAATGCATTATTATGCGGTGTATTATAGGTCGCATCATTAATGAATACCTAAGATATAAACAAAACAGTGGAATAGTGAAACAGTGGAAGAAGAAGTGGAATGTAGGTAGTTTTGAAAATTGGTATGGTTAAACCTTGTGGTGTCCAGATTAACATACATATTTTGTAGAAAATGGTATGATGAAACTTTTATCGAAACTAATAATAGTGATACCTACTCTATTTTCTAGGTATCAGCAAAAATCTGAAATAAGTTACCTTCAGACCAGATAAATGAAAATGAAAATGAAATACTTATTTATTTTTCAAGTAGGCATATTACAATGCGCATATGTTATGGACGTCAAATAAATCTACGCCGGCTCTAACCCTACACCTCAGCCTCGAGAAGATTTCAGTCCCCCCTCAGTTGGAGGGGGGTATCCACTATGGGACCGGCAAGAAACTATTACATCTTAAATAACAAGGTACAATTTAGCATGCAAAAGTATTTATCAAAAAATATTTACAGACTTGGTACTCTAAGGGGAGATTTTTGAACATTGATCGTTCATTTCAAATGAGTGACCATACCAGTAGCCAACATATGGCGTCTCTGGTGATCTTTTTTTCAAAATATCATTTAAATAGCCGTTTCTCGTTTATTCCCTAATTATGAAATCAAAATTGAGAAATCGACCCCCAGACCATTTCAAATTCCATTTTTCGTGCAGTAGCCATTTCTCAGCGTCCCTCGTACAGTAAACTGCGATCTCGACCGGCGGGCGCTCGGGCAGGAACCAGTTTGGTTGCCTTTATAGTGCGCCCGCCTGCACTGCAGCTTGGCTAGGGGACCCAAGCTTTTTAAGGTAATAACTTGTCTAAGCCCCTATATAGGTAGAATACTGCTCCTGACAGTCCTGAATTAGGAGGTTTTCCGATAAAATCAATTTAGTTTAAGACAAAACTAAACTCCTTTTTTTAACTAATTTACTACAAGACCTAATCTATGTAGAGGTATTTATCTTGTATCTAGCAAACGAGGGATCTGATAAAAAAGCTACGTTAAGGTATATTTTAAATTCTGGCTTAGAGTTAAAAACGTTTCAATGATTGGTAATAGGTACACATTTATCTTACTAAGGCTCTCAATGTTCCTATAATTTAGTGCATAAGAAAATTTTAGTTTTTGTTTCTTAAGATACGTTATTATTACTTTTTTACAAAATTATTGTATTTTATATTTTAACGCATTTTAAACTCCCTTTGGTAGTTCCTTAGAATTCTGAAATACTTAGAATGTCAGAAACAACTTTCGTTATTTATTTGTTTTGTTTATTCGGTAAATATTCGGCAATGTAACTGAACTATTCGGGCGAATACGAACATTGAAAAACTTGCCGAATTTGCCGAATACCGAATATTTACCGAATGTTCGGCCCATCTCTAATATAGAATTTTTATTCAATAAATAATTTTCATCGATTTTACCTAAATAAAACCAACCGCGAACCATGGTCACTCTAACTAACCGGTCTTACAAACGTATACGCATGAATTATTATAATGAACGGAACAGCCTATTTTATTGGACTAGCCTTACGGTGTATCGCAGGGGCTTTCGTTCTAAAACTAATTAAATGGGATTGCAAAAATCGATTGGCTTATTTAGAAAGCCTGAGTATAAAAGAGCCCATCTATCAGTTTGCCGGACGGCAATGGATCGGTCAGTTATTACTTATTAGGTGTCACGTTTTAGTTTTTACTTCTAAGTTCTAACAACTAACTTACAGTTCTAATTGTTAGATAGTTGACAACTAAGTAACAGTTCTAACTAACAGACCGATATAGTCCCACGAACTAATTGTCAAGGGGCCATATAAGAGCCCTAATTAATTGAGTTTGATAATAGGGACCACAAAAAACTGAAATATAATATATAACACAAAAAAAGACATACACCTATATATCTATTTTTTATTGAAATTAAATACAGTTCGTAACAGAACAAACATTTTACTATGGGGTCAATATCGAAACTGTTGAAATTTACTCTCCCATAGGACAGCATCAGACTTGCAAATGCAGCAAAAACAGTCAAACTTTTGTACTGTAATTTCGAGGATGATCTCATATACGTAATATGCTCAGTATGGTGCAGGCATCGGAAAAGAATAGCACCAACCCATCTCATCCCGTGGATGTCATAAAAGGCGTTAAAAGGAAACCTGATGGCGGCACAGCAGATATTTTATGCACATGATCAAGGGTTGTCCGTACCCTTCGCGGGGTCCTTGCTCAGAATGCTCAGGAGTCTTGTGCGCGCCGTCGCCAACTCGCCACATAAAAATGCTCAGTAAATTTGAGCTAAACATTCACAGAAGTGAGTAAATAATTTTCATATACCTACCTATTACGGTCTCGGAGACTCAACGTTAAACTAAACATATTTTGAAATACTTTTACTTATTCCCTTGATCTAGGTGAAATTCAACTAAAACTCTGATACTTCTTATTTTAATATCCTTTAACCTTTTCACTCTTTCTAGCTAGTAGTGTGTTTCTGATGCTATCTCTTTCTACAAACAATGCCACATTACCATAAAAAGAAAACGCCAAGCTAAGGGATGGTCCTTAAGAAGATTGACTAAATATCGATACAATTGTATTTATCGATATTTGAATATTTAATTTTATATTAATTATAGAGGACAGATGACGATTACAAAAGCATAGTCCTCATGTTGTTGGATATTATTAACATTATGAAAAGTTTCTATAAATTGAATTCAAGGGTCCATCAAATTAAAGAGCGCATAGCGCATTTTAAGCAAGGGTTTTCTAATTGACTATTAAATATTGGTATCCACAATATTTGTATTACGGTGGATTTTGTAGGATTTTAAGTAAGTAAGGAAGTTGTGAAAAAGTCTTGGCGGTAGTGACAAAACATTGCCACAATACATATTAATGGTATGTTTATTCATGTAAGCCATAGGTTTCGTAAAGTCGTTTTTGTCATCAGATTTGTTTTTCACTGGTATTCATTTCTATGATTTTTCTTGCGACTAATACCTTAGACTGAGGGGTATACAAACATAGTAACCCCGATTTTGTAAGACATGGAAACTATCGATAAAAACCGCACTATCGATAAGCTAGGCCGTGCTACTGCCACAAAAAACACTCGTATTTTATACGAGCACGGGTCAGGCTAAAAAACAAACGGGACAGTAAGTCACTCGGAGGTGGGTTATGGTTTTTTTGTCGCAGCCAACGGCACGGTCAACGCATTGTGAATGCTGGGATGGTGGCTCTCAAACTTTTGACTTACATTGAGTTTTATATTATCCTCTATAGTTCGTTGGTAGCGTTGGTGCAAAACGTGCGCCGCGGATTCAAACCCCGGGCCGAATCAACGAGTTTTTGCCAGGAACTTAAGCCAGATTTAGACGAGCAAGTTCTTGCTACAAGTTTTGAAACAGAAGTATATGCAAGAAAGAGATGCAGATATTTGCCACTCACTCTTACTTATAGTTGCGTCTCAAATCTTGCAGCAGTAACTTGCAGTTCTAAACTCAGCTTTATGTACCTATTACCGTAATTTGGTCCAAGAGTGACTTTAAAACCTCGACAACAATTTATTTTTACACATACAAACGGCAGCGTCGAGCCGCCTACATTAACCCGTAGTCCCTCGAGATAGGAGTGAGATGGGATTTCATACAAAGTTGATTTTGGAAGATTATTTCGTAGATTTTTTGAATATAGGTCAATTTTAAATTGGAATACATTATTTCTGTAGCAGTAGCTTTAAAATGCCCTTGTCCCGCGAATTCACCTCACCCTAAATTACGGTACGAAATGTCATTAGATATATTTTCCAATCGCTTTTCTGTGAAAGAAAACATCGCTAGAAAACTGGACTTATCATAAAAAGCCTGAAGGCCTAGTTTTCCCTCCGGTTTGAAAGGTTAGACAGCCGTCATAGCCGTCATGGGACTGGTTCTACGCCAAAAAAAAGCGGACCCCTGGTGTAACGGAAAGAAGAAGACGAACAGGAGGATTTGTTGCTGCCGTGATTAGAATGCCCTGTTATAGGAACTCGTAAATAAATATCGTACTTTTCGATTCCCGATTCCCGTCTCATTGTATCATTATACGGTAAAGTACTGTTAGGAAACATAAACATGGTAAGTACTGTTTGAATATTTGTGCTTCAAATAAAATTTCATCTCATTTTTTAACTTTTTGTTTGCGGAGGGAAAATACTTTGAGAACCACTGGCCAGTGGTATGGAGGGCGCATACTTAAACGTTTTGAAACCCTATACAGATAGATAAAGCCGAAATACTGGCGTTTTGATCTTGAAATATTATTATGCTTTATGGCATTCTATTGGTATGTTTTACTAATTCTTGTATTAATGTTGATCACATTCTTTAAGAGGGATAAAATAAAAGTTCTTTATTTTTCTGAACAATTAATTTGCGAAGAGGAAATTCGTAACTCGTGTCGATTTAAAACACTCCCTTCGGTCTAGTTTTAATTTCTCGCCACTGATTTCGAATTTCCTCTTTTCGCACTTGTATCGTAATATACGGACAACCAATTTGAATCATAGGCTTCTCTAGAACCCTGTCTTATTGAGACCGTGTATTATTGGCCATTGAAGTCACTTTTGACGTTGACATTGACAAGGTTCTACAGTGGGCTAAGATGTAAATGGGTTGACTGTACTATTACAAACAGTACCTACATAACTTTCTCGCACTAATGTGGAATCCAAAAGTTTTTTGCTTGGTGCGTACCAAAATAAATAACAAATAAAATAAAATAAATAAATATTATAGGACATTCTTACACAGATTGACGAGTCCCACGGTACCTAAACTCATGAAGGCTTGTGTTGCAGGTACTCAGACAACGATATATATAACGTACAAATACATACTTATACATAGAAAACATCCATGACTCAGGAACAACTATGTGCCTATTACCCATTACACAAATAAATGGAAAATAAATCTTACCGGGATTCGAACCCGGGACTGCGGCGTAGCAGGCAAGGTCACTACGCGCTAGGCCAGACCGGTCGTCAAATACCTAACCCATATCTAAATTAATTCTAAATTTAGCTTTCGACCCGCGCAAGACCCTCGAATTCCTACACAACCTCAAATAAATCCACGCGTCACCTCAATTTGATTCCGTACTGTAATGACCGATTTCCTCTCATCACTATTGGTTTCCCCATTATCGTAACGAAACATCACGTCTGCAGGTTTCTAGACAACATCACGATCGCTTACGCTTCATAGCTTGCTCTCCCTCACTCTTATGGAGTGGCGCGACAGAGCCAGACTGCGTGCAAGCGTCAACGTCAACTTCGGCTAGCCGGCAGTAATTTCATACAATCGAGAAACAATACCAACGTCGGCGTGTCCTTTGTACACCCTTTTCTTATAAAAGGACATTTCAAGGAATACATCTATAAGGAGATACGTCTTTTTAAAAGTTAGTTTTTATGATTTGCGCGCGTGCTGTCGTCTTTTGTCTTTTCTTCGTAAATTGTAAGGTGTGGCTGATAGGCTGATGATTCAATGAGGAAAAGTATCGGACAGTGCATGGACGTGCGTGGAGTATGAATGGGTGTGCTGCAATGTAAACACATAAGGTGACCTCAGACTCTAATAGGAGTTTTAGACATTAGTAGAAAACGTTACTGGTAAAATATAAACTTCAATTAATATATGTGCTGTAAACTGAAATAGATACCAAACACTAAAGAAAAAGCGATCAAGCCCACTGGTGGTGGGCTGGTGGCTATATCGTAATCCTGCAAATGGATTCATATAGGAGGTGCAAGCACAAATTAGAGATAACATACACTAGAGACATTTCGACGGGTACCTCGGCGGTCGGGGTGGTGTAACGGTTTATCACGTCAGTCGCGTTAGCTGGAGACCCAGGTTCGATTCCCGGCTTCGCCACCAGTGGGCTTGATCGCTTTTTCTTTAGTGTATGGTATGTATTTCAGTTTATAATTTATATATTTAATAAAGTAATTTGATTTGTTCTCTACATTAATATTATGTGCTCTTAATTTTCCCCGGTCAACCAATCATCTAAAGTTCTAAACTGACCTGATGTCCAGCACATAGTATCCTTGGCAATAATTTGAAATCTATATCGAAATAACATGTTCACGATAAAAGGCAGCTTTTACCATAAGCAAGCGAAACCAAAACTTACATAGTACTTACATTTGTCGCGATGTTTAAGCTACGAGTATCGAGCAACCTTAAAAAATCTCATGCTTTAGTCAGTGCGACTGCGTGGCGACTGCGTACTGCGTAGAAAGAAACCTCACATTTCAATTTTGGAATTCTAGCCGATGTGTATTGTTTAGTATGCTAAAAGATGTCGCTGTCCCAGACACAAACTGGGTAACGGAGGTTTTTATAGAACTATGTATGAAATTGATTGTCATAATAAGAATAAATGTTTGGTATCGTAGCAACGTGTCTTTTTCAAAGTGGTCCTTCGAGCCACATCTCCAGGCTATCCAATAACGTATCTACTTATTCTAAAATATCAAAATGGTTTAGCCAGTGCGACTGTGTAACGCATAGAAAGAGCACCTTTCAATTTTGGAATCCCAGCTCCTGCCGCATCTTACCATCAGAATTTTCTTGTAAAAAACACCAAGACCGCAACCTAGAACCCCTCAACTCTCACCCTCATTGTAATTTACAGGGCGCATGTGACGTTCAGGCTAATCCAGTAACATCTACTCTAAAACATCAACATGATTTAGCCAGTGCGACTTTGTAGTTCGTAACGCGTAGAAAGAGCACCTTTCAATTTTGGAATCCCATCTCCTGTCGCGTCTTACCAAGGGCATTCTGAAGAAGCTAAGCAACATTCTCGTGGAATGACCCACCAACCAAATTTTCTTGTAAAAATCCCCAAGGCAACCTTGAACCCCTCAACTCTCACCCTCTGCCATTGTGATTACAGGGCGCTTGCGCGGCCCGCCCGCTGCGCCACGCCCTCACCCCGGGGGTTGGGGGTGCAGGTTGAAAGGTGCCGACGAGGGGTCGGGTTGTCGGGTACATGGGAGATGGCTTCCACGGAATCTGAGGGTAGCGTTGACATGCAGTTTAGTATGCAGTAGGTAAGGCTGTATTTTGTGGCGAGTAAAGGGAAAATTACAAAACAATCATTGTTGAAGTCTAGTCTATTTTCGGCGACCGGTCTGGCGCAGTCGGTAGTGACCCTGCCTGCTACGCCGCGGTCCCGGGTTCGAATCCCGGTAAGGGCATTTATTTGTGTGATGAGCACAGATATTTGTTCCTGAGTCATGGATGTTTTCTACGTATATAAGTATTTGTATATTATATATATCGTTGTCTGAGTACCCACAACACAAGCCTTCTTGAGCTTACCGTGGGCCTCAGTTAATCTGTGTAAGAATGTCCTATAATATTTATTTATTTATTTTTATTTGTTCCTGAGTCATGGATGTTTTCTATGAATATAAGTATGTATTTATCTATATAAGTATGTATATCGTCGCCTAGCACCCATAGTAGGTACAAGCTTTGCTTAGTTTGGGGCTTAGGTTGATCTGTGTAAGGTGTCCCAATATTTATTTACATCCACCTTTACGTTGTGATTACCTATAGACTAACCACAAAGAACGCTTAAGGTGACTTAGGTGACATTTGAACCAATGTTAGGTACCGTTTTCACTGCCAGCCGGTGTCGCCGAATGGCAATCGTCGACGTCAGACGCCGACAGAAATGCAGTCTGGCTCTGTCGCGCCAATACATAAGAGCGATAGTGATAGATAACTACGAAACAGATATTATCGCGAGCGTTTCTGAATTTGGCTACGTAGGGTACGTCTCTTTTTGTTTGTCTATCAACTCTATCGCTTTCCTTGAAAAATAGTACGAAGCTACAACAGCAATTGCAATTTCTCAGTTAAGTATTAAAGCTGTGGAGTAGACAGTCTATTAGACTACTCAAGTTTCACTGCCGCTCTTGGCTGTACCTATCTATAACTCTGTAATTAATTACATGGTAAGTAAGTAAGTAATACGGTATTAATGCACTGAGAAAATGGTTCAAATGCCTACAACCAAATTTTCCACGTAATTAGTTCGAGTGTATCGAAATAACAAACTAAATAAACTGTCCCAAATTATCTCCGAACGCTCAGCCAAATAGGCATTATTAATAGTCAAGCCAAATTAACGTTATCGCACGTAGCCCGCCCGGTTTGCCACTCGTAACGAGGCGCCCCCAGGCGAGCAAACACATAAACGTAATTGCCAAATCCGGCCAATGACGTGCATTCGTGAAGCTTGCGAGAAATGAAAGAGTTTGGGCGATTAGCTTGCGGAAAACCAGTATAACTTTGTTGTCAGCTTAATAACAGAAGGTTTTGAGTTCTGAATAAATATAAATAGTTACCAAAATAAACCGATGGTTAAGTGAAAAACCTACTGTAAAACTGTTTAATCAAAAGCGTCTGAGGTACACGTACTTACCTACATATAGTATTTATAAAATATCAGCCCCGCTGCCAAAATTAATGTTCAGTGGATTGGTTCGGAGCTTATTTTTCGTTTCTGCTGCTCAGCTTAAACTGTTGCTGATTGCCATCAATTCACTTGACGACCGAGCTGGCTCAGTCGATAGTGACTGCCTGCTAAGCCGCGGTCCTTGGTTCGAATGCCGGTAAGGGCATTTATTTGTGTGATGAGTACAGATATTTATTCCTGTCATGGATGTTTTCTACGTATATAAGTATGTATTTATATATTTAAGTATGTATATCGTCGCGTTTAGCACCCATAGTTACAAGCTTTGCTTAGTTTGAGGCTAAGTTGATCTGTGTAAGGTGTCCCCAATATTTATTTATGTGTGTAGGTGCCTACTTAAATTCCAAGGTCCAAGTCCTTCTTGAGCTTACCGTGGGACTCAGTCAATCTGTGTAAGAAGTCATGTAATATTTATTCATTTATTTATTTGAAAAAAAATATAACCCAAACTCTTACTCTGTGCTTATAGTTATTTAAAAGATGGTAAACAAATAATATTTTTTCAGTACAGATGGTGTTTTTTACGCACTAATGCGAGAAGTGGTTCATTTCTTGTCAGGTCGAAACTTCGAAGTGCCATCTGTACTGAAAAAAGTCGTACGACACGCGCGAAAAGGACATTCGTAACTCGTGTCGATTTAAAACACTCCCTTCGGTCGTGTTTTAATTTATCGCCACTCGTTTCGAACTTCCTTTTTTACACTTGTATCGTAATGTATGTATGTATTTCAGGTAGTTATTACAAAATTGGTCAGTCAACACATCAAATACAGAAACCAAGCGAATCTGTCTCTGAGCGACTTGTCTTTATCCTTCTTACTTCGTGTAGGTAATGTTTTCATTTACCCAAGACTAACATAAGAGGTCCTTTGAGGATATACTTTGTTTACATTTATTTATTTAAATACATAAAGATACAGAGTATAGTTACAAAATAACAAGAATCTCTGTCTCTATCAAAGCGTTCGGAATTACACTTAATATGGGCCGCCAGTGTAATTCAGTTATTGCCCTACAATATTACTAGTTGCCACATATTACGTATAATCATGTGTAGCCTCAAATGAATAGTGTTAATGAGATGGATTATGGATGGAATACTAAATAAAACACAAACAAAATATTTATTAAGTATTGGTATTTTAAGATAAAAGTAGCAAAGGATAGAAAATGTAGATATAAGGCCTAGTCATTTCCTTTACGATATGTATACAATTTAGAATTAGTCAAATAGACCAAACCGCCATTCCACCTGCGCCTTTCTTTGGATGTTAGGTCTCCTTTTTCATGTTCAAAGACACTGGCACTAACAAATTTTTCTGTTCCAACGGCATTTTAAAGTAAATTGGATAAAAACTTACGATCAGACGACTTGTGTGATTTTCTGTCTCCTTTAGATATTCCTACAGTTATAGATACGGGAAATTCTCATGATTCTTATATTAAAAACTTTTTGACCCAGATATATTAAAAACAACACTCAAACTTGATACAAAATGCCAAACGTTTCGCAACAGGCAAACATTAAACATTTAAATGAAATCAACCTTAATTGGATTCAAATCTAGATTACCAAAGTGCAAATTTTAGTGAACATTCCCTTACTCCATAAAATAAGCGGAATCATTCAAATATTATAATCTCTGACAGAATGTCGTAAAAGTAAATGAGAATATTATAATTTAGTATAATCCTGGTGAGACGCGTCGTTTTATGCCGGTCTTCATTACAAGCAACGTCGTTAATATTTTAGTAAATCTGAAAAGGATATATTTATGTCAATTTTTGATGGCCAAGGATTTATGAATGTTTTTTATTGTCGCTTTAGCTAATTATGAAATCAATATACATACATACTTATCAAAAGAACCAATTTAAATGCGTGTTGCCTCTGCGTGTGTCCCATGATACGGACAAGGGCAACATCTGCTCGGTGTACTCCTTATATTTCATTATAGTGTCAAAAGGGTCTCTACGCGTTGGCTTCGGCCTCTCGCACGCCTCCAAAGGTCCGGAACACCATTGTTCCGCGATGGGAAAGACATACAAAACTTTAGTAAATATATCTCTAGGGACCGAATTTACCTCAACAGTTTGCGCACCCATAGGCATCCATGGTGACACTGTTGACAGTGTTGACTGGGAGTGGAATTAGACTTTTAAAAACTGATTTAGATTCTACACTATCGTATAGACCCGTGCAACTTGCTCTAAGTAATTTCTGCGAGAAAAACTATTAAAGACTGATATCAAATCGACACATAATTTCCAAAGTCGTAATGACGCTTCAGCGGTGATTTGGCGGCGTAAGCTACTTAATCAGATTCATTACAGGTCCGTGTTGGCAAACAGCGATAGATCAATGTGTACATTGTGTACTAAGCCTTATTGCGTCCAGAATCGATTTGCCGATAATTTGTCCCCGAGTGTACGTGCCATTGTAGCGTTTGGGGTGAAAAGAGATTAACAGAATCTTTTGGTAATAAAATGTTAAGATCTGATATAGTCTAATGAAAACTCTCGGCAATTATGGAACGTGGTAAAATTCATATTCGTGGGTAATGGAAAAGTTTCTACATAATAATTATGTACTACCTACTACTAGGTACTAATACTTATAAAATAAAATAAAATAAAAATGGTGGTTTTCCAATTTTCAAATGAGTATGTGTTACAATTTTTCTGACCTATACAAGGCAATGCCTGTCCTGTGGAGAAGAGATCTAATTTAGCCAAGTAAGATGTAATACAATGATCGGATCTACGTATAAAAATATCTGTATACTTTATCTATGTTTTCCAAAAATAGGTAAATAAAATTGAAAAAATGCGTTCAAAAATATTACCTACCTACGTTGATCTATGTACCTACATTCAATGAAATTTAATTATATTTAGCAAATATTCCTAAAATAAAAATAATGACAAAAAATGTACTGGCTTAAAAAAAATCCAAAAGTTTTAATAGCTACATCTCCAAGAGAAGCAACTTTGCTTTTTGTAACGCCATCTATACTTGTAATTACATACTACGAAGCAAGTTCGTCGATCGATGGACATCGTTACTAAGTTAGATAGTTTCCTTCTTAGTTACTCAAGTTACTCACAGATGGCAGTCTCTAGCAACAAATTTATTACTACAATTGCCAAATCGAATTTATATTAATTTGAACACAACATAAATTTTAATATTAGTACGTCAGTATAATGATATATAACAAACAAAATGTTAATTAAATAACTATTATTGACGTCAACACTACAATAGTATTCATAACAGCGCCTCCTATTGCATTTACAACGGACTATGTAGGTCAAACTCCAAGGAGTGTATGATTGTCAATACGAATCAACAGTAGTTCCACTGGTCATCACAGTGTGGCGCTTTAGTAAACATTCAAGTTGGTAGAAACAAAATATTTTTGAACTTTGTAGAAGCATTTCAGCGCAGTTGAATGTAGGTATAGATTTTTGTAGGTATACTGGTTTCAATCTACCGTACATTTAACGGGCAAATTGTCAATTTAGGCCGACCCACCAGAACGAAAAATTTGCATGCAGAAGCGCCACTTCAAAGGTAATTGTTGATAACTACTTTTCTTTCAAAGACCACCTCTTCATTTGAAATCCTACCTTATGTAACTGTGTTAAAACGAGTGAATTCGCTTGGGAGTTTCTCTATGGCGTTTTACTCTGAAATTCGTTTTTGCTCAAAGGATATTGCGACTTATTTGTATGGTCTCGAGGTATGAAATGTGAAGTATTGTATTATTCACTGCTGAAACGTCGCAGATTAATTTATCTGGAAAGCGGGGCGGTTGTGGGGTTGGCTAATAGGATTTTGTACCGGTGAATGAGTTTTGGTAGCTGGCAGCCATCTTTTGTTTTCAGCCTGGGAAATGGTTCTGTAAAACGCGTTGTACCTACTCGTATATAAAAATGTAGGGTTGTTTGTAGATGTGAATTATTATTAGCATTGCTGCTGTAGCAAATTGGGCTAGTAGAATTAAAAAATTGCTGCTGATTATAATAAACTGAGATCTGATAACTTTTTGATAGGCCAGATTTAGGATTTCGTCTTGGCAACTTTTTACATAAAAATGTTTTTAGTGGGTTAACTGGACAATAAGGAATAAGGAGTGCTGCAAACGAGGTTTATACGTTAAAATTTTGTGGAATGGCCAAAAGCTAGCGCTGGGCGGAAATCACATCACACTAACTCTACGTATATACTCGTATGTAGGTAAATCGACACTATACTATACTATTACTATAATATAATATAAGTAATATTATAAATGGGAAAGTGTGTGTGTCTGTTTGTTTGTCCGTCTTTCACGGCAAAACGGGGGGACGAATTGACGTGATTTTTTAAGTGGAGATAGTTAAAGGGATGGAGAGTGACATAGACTACTTTTTGTCTCTTTCTAACGCCAGTGAAACCGCGGGCAAAAGCTAGTAGGCTATAAGCGGTACATAGCACGGGTAAGATTTTGAAAGTCTATGGTGCTAAAGCTAAAGAAAATTACTGAACATTGCTCGTACCTGTAGAGATTTTAAGTGTAAAATAACAATTTCACTTCAATACTTGGTATGACTGTAGTTAATATCTTCATTACCATGATACGATCAGGTCAAACTTAATCCTATTATTCATAAAACAAACTGATTATAAATAAAACAGTCGATTATTGGCTCTGTGATCGCACGAAGAGAGGGCGTGACGTCACAGCGGGAAATAGATAAGAGATAACGCTAATTCGTAGTTGGCATCTGTTGGGTTGGATTGGATTTCTGGGTGTAGTGGGAATATTTATATATGTACATACATACTGTTTGTAGAACTGTTGCGTCATTATACAGTCAGAAATTATATATATTTCATATACAAAACAAGTCACATTAAACAGTCGCGAGTACCTACGATGTGTCAATTTTATAGTAAACTGGAACGGGAGATTCTTTCATTACAGAATTTTAGTTTCTATTACCTCTTAAAGACAAATTTATAAAAAAAACATTTGCTTTCATAAACCAAAAAATATTCCCAAAAAATCTGCGTCTGCGTATTTCTGGCTAGCTAAATTGTCTATGTATAATATTTAGATCGTCTTTCAGTAGGTAGGTATCACATCACATCTCTGCACCAGTTTACACGCGTTTGAATAAATATTTGTGCGATATCGTTAGATTTATCGGTTCAAGTAGTCGGTGTCGAAATTTGAATCGAAAGTAAACAAGATGATGTGGCTATCACTTTCCCACAGTCCGGAGAGTCCGCTACTTCAGTGTACGTAGCCAAATGCATAAACGATAATATCGTTATCGTACACGCTATCTCTATCCTTCGCCCTTCGTCACCAATGCGCGAGAGAACCAAACTGCGCTTCGATAGGCGACTAGGGGCATTAGCACTAGCCGCGGTACCATTGACGCTATCGCTGTTGTACGGCAACTCCAAGAGAAAAGCCTTGAGCACCAACGGCCTCTTTACATGTGCTTTGTGGACTTGGAAAAGGCTTTTGACAGAGTCCCACGCGAAGCCTTATGGCGTGTCTTACGGAAATCTGGGTATCCAAAGAAGTTCGTAAACCTCGTTCGCCAATTCCACATTGGTATGAAAGCTAAGGTTCAACATGAAAACGAACTCTCTGAGGAAATCCAGATTACAAGTGGTGTGAAGCAGGGATGTGTCATGGCACCTAGACTCTTTGCCGTGGAGGACTATATATAGGGGCATTTTCAGAATTTGGTTCCCCCCCCCCCCCCCCCCCCAATTAGCAAAAGTTGTTAAAAAATTAACTCGCTGTCAGTTTTGTGACGACAATTAAGCATACAATCTGTCTAATAATTTACTTTTTTTACATTCTAAATGTAGATTATCGATTAAAGTTTATGTAATTAACACAAAAACAATATTTTTATTGAAATTTTATGCTTAATTTTCGTCACAAAACTGACAGTGAGTTAATTTTTGTTAACAACTTACGCTAATTTTGGGGTCCCAAACTCTGAAAATGCCCCTAGCGTCAACGATTGTCATTTCGGCTAGTGTCGGCCTAGCGCTCCTCTAGGCAAGAATATAATAGTGGCGAACGATATGCAAACTGTCTGTGTCGTACCAATATGGAAGAGCGATAGAGAGAGATAACTATGATATGCTACGGAGCATCGACGTTTGTACTCTTGGCTAGAGGGTACAGGATTATTAAGTGTGCCAAAAAACCTTAAGAGTGCCTGTCATTTGAAACTTGAAACTTTACTAAATCATGGGGAAGTAGTTATTTTAAACACACAAAGAGTATTTTTGGCAGAAACTTTGGTTCATCAATCATTTTGAGAGGGTAACAAAGTCATTATAAAAATGTGAGATAAGCTTTTGCGCTTTTTGAATTAAAACTTTATTATGGACACCAATTATTTTTTTAATACTTGTGAGGACTGAACTCAAAGAAGTGCAAACGGCAACTACTTAAACACATATTTTTCAGTGTCTAGTCTTCATTAAATACGCTAAGGTGCATCAGGTAAACAAATACGTGCACTTGCACTAACACACTAACAAAATGGTTTGCAGGAAACGAACTGACTTAAAATGACAAATATCAAATTCAATTTCAATTTCAATCCTTTATTCATAAAATAATAATTTAGGTAATCTAGTATGAGTATTAGCCGTAGTATTATAATTTGTTTATCACAGTATAAATAACATTCGTAGGTATATAATATGCATATTTTAAATTGCTCTTTGGTTTAATTCCGAGTATGAATGTTTATGTATGCTTGTACCTATAGGTAGTAGGTAGATTTACACTTATGTATTTTACTTGCCTAAGAAGTATTTATGATAATTATACAATTATTGTATGTACATATATATAAGAAGATTTTAAAGTTCTATTGACCAGCAATGTCTATTGACTATTTTCATTTAAATCTGTCTATGGGATCAATTTATTTTCGGTGCAAATAAACCTATCTCAATACAAAATCAGTGGGTCAAACACCTTTAATTTCCTAGCTTGATATGAAGCGTAGTACCTACTATTATGTGACATTATCTGGGTAAAGGGAACTTATTGTCGGTGGCGCTTACGTCCCGCGGCGTTGTATTTGTATACGAACA
Source organism: Leguminivora glycinivorella (assembly GCF_023078275.1). NCBI lineage: Eukaryota > Metazoa > Arthropoda > Insecta > Lepidoptera > Tortricidae > Leguminivora > Leguminivora glycinivorella. The sequence goes on from NC_062981.1 coordinate 8,616,158, forward strand.
TCGCTCATAACGCCGTAAGCGCCATCGACAAAAGGTCCCTTTACCCAGATAACGTCACATATTTTAGCGGGACGAAAAGGCGCCAGTGGATTTTCGCACGACGAAATGGTAAACATACACCGGTGATACTTATGAATATTTACATAAACTTATACATTATCTTGGGTAAACAGTTAATGGTGAGAATCTTGGTTTTGGTTAATCGGTAGTGTAAACCTACCTAAATTAATTTGTATTTGGCAATAATAAAACTTGCACATGCGCGTTCGTTACCCACCTAAGAATATGAAAATATGTACATATAATATAGGTACATGTTTAAAACAAATTTATTTTTAGAAGCAAATTTATTATGTGTACATAATCATTTTTTATAATATGAGACATAGTACGTATCTACTCATCTTATTAGTCATTCCCGCTATTGGGGTTTACGCCACGCTCAGTGTAGGGTTCCGTAGTTTTCCGTATTTTTCTCAAAAACTACTGAACCTATCAAGTTCAAAACAATTTTCCTAGAAAGACTTTATAAAGTTCTACTTTTGTGATTTTTTTCATATTTTTTAAACATATGGTTCAAAAGTTAGAGGGGGGGACGCACTTTTTTTTCATTTAGGAGCGATTATTTCCGAAAATATTAATATTATCAAAAAACGATCTTAGTAAACCCTTATTCATTTTTAAATACCTATCTAACAATATATCACACGTTGGGGTTGGAATGAAAAAAAATTTCAGCCCCCACTTTACATGTAGGGGGGGTACCCTAATAAAACATTTTTTTTTCCATTTTTTATTTTTGCACTTTGTTGCGTGATTGGTATACATATTGGTACCAAATTTCAGCTTTCTAGTGCTAACGGTTACTGAGATTATCCGCGGAAGGACGGACGGACGGACGGACGGACGGACGGACGGACGGACGGACGGACAGACGGACAGACGGACAGACAGACATGGCGAAACTATAAGGGTTCCTAGTTGACTACGGAACCCTAAAAAGCGCTGGTGGCCTAGCGGTAAGAGCGTGCGACTTTCGATCCGGAGGTCCCTGGTTCGAACCCGGCTCGTATCAATAAGTTTTTCAAGTTTTTCTGAACTTATGTGCGAAATGTCATTTGATATTTGCCAGTCGCTTTTCGGTGAAGGAAAACATCGTGAGGAAACCGGACTAATTTCAATAAGGCCTAGTTATCTTCCGGGTTGGAAGGTCAGATGGCAGTCGCTTTCGTAAAAACTAGTGCCTACGCCAAATATATGGATTAGTTGTCAAAGTGGACCCCAGGCTCCCATGAGCCTTGGCAAATGTCGGGATAACGCAAGTAGGATGATGATACTATAGAGATATACATACATACATACAATCACGCCTGTATCCCATAAAGGGGTAGGCAGAACACATGAAACCACTAAAGCTTCAGTGCCACTCTTGGCAAATAAGGGGTTGAAAGAAAACGAAACTGTGACACACTTCCATTATAGAGATATGTTAAATAAAACATCAAAACAAAGTAATATTCTAATCGATTTCCTATTTTTTCATTTCCTTGAATCAGTGTGACATCATATCGGTTATCATCATATCAGATTGTATGGTCAATCGCTGACGGTGACACACTTCCACGGATTATTTCCAGTTAAATCGATTCACTGTATACGATGAGGAAAAATCTATCTTGTTTATATCTATATTTGAAGGGCAGCGGCTACCTACCTACGATAGTACTCTTTATTTTACTGTGACTATAGGTTCCGCATATGTATTACTAATAACAAAATAAAATTAAAATTCTTTGACAATGTAACTGACAGACTAATTAGTTTTTTTAGTCGTCTCGCCTATTGTAGGAGCGTATTAAGCTCTATTTATATTTAGGTCTGTGCATAAACATCATCTAAGTACTTATAAAGATGCCATCAACTTCCTAACAGACAAATAATTTTATATTAGTAAGAATTGATGAGAAATAAAACCGCCTTCAAAAAAAAGCGCGTTACAAAACACGGAGAAACTAAAAAGCCAAAAATAATAAACCTTTCAATTCAGATTTCTTATCGTATTGCAATAAGCTAAACATCCAAATTATAAACAAATCATTATTTTTGTAGTCGGTACCAGACCTGTTCGTCGCCTTGCTATTGCCTGTTTGCCCCACCCAACCATACACAGGCTGGTACCGACTCCAAAAATAATTGATTTGTTTATAATTTGGATGTTTAGCTTATTGCAATACGATAAGAAATCTGAATTGAAAGGTTTATTATTTTTGGCTTTTTAGTTTCTCCGTGTTTTGTAACGCGCTTTTTTTTGAAGGCGGTTTTATTTTTTGTTAAAAAGTTTATTTATTTGTTGATTTTTAGTGGTTCCTAGTGATATTATATGTATCAGTCCGAATACATGTACAGTAGTGAAAGAATTATCCTTTAACTCCTAACCATTGAGGAGTTGACCTTCCATCATCAGCTCAGTTGATTTTTAGTGGTTCCTAGTGATATTATATGTATCAGTCCAAATACATGTACAGTAGTGAAAGAATTATCCTTTAACTCCTAACCATTGAGGAGTTGACCTTCCATCATCAGCTCAGCCACATAAAATTATTACCATCAGACGTAAATACTGGTGTACCTTTGAAAAATAGACTAAAAACATTACATGTGCCTATAACATTTGAAGAGTTCCCTCGATTTCTCCAGGATCCCATCATCAGACCCTGACTTGGTGCCAATGGGACCATCTCGGGGTTATACCGGTTCGATCAAAAAAAAAATTTTGAAAATCGGTCCACGATTCTCGGAGATATCGAGTAACATACATACAAAAAAAAAATAAAAAAAAAAAAAAAAAAAAAAAAAAAACATTCAGTCGAATTGAGAACCTCCTCCTTTTTTGAAGTCGGTTAAAAAGATATGAAATAGTTTAAGAATTATAATAAATAAATTATTATGACTTTAAGTACTTTCTTCTTAACATAACGAACGTTTTCTATTCGGTAGGAACTATTACATATATGGGCAAAGAGGATCGAGTATTATAGAGAGTTACTACCTACTGTCGAAGTAAAATGTGTTATTAGAGTGCATAGACTGCCATCTCTTGACACAGGCTTAAAACTTTTGAACCTCAGTTTTGACAATTTGGCCCATAATTCTTAGCTTGATTGATGTGTTAAAATGTCAAATATTAATATTAGCGCCATCTAGCCGAGCATCCCCCAAAAGCGTAACGCCATCTGGGCTACCGGCTACCGCACCTTTTCTGTATGGTACTGAGGTACGTTTTTTCTTACGCCGTGGCTTGCGTGGGCGACGGTGGCGCGATGGTCGCGCGACGGCGATGCGATGCATACGAAATCAAACCTTATCGATATGGAAGTATGAGACGCGACGGCGACGGTCGCGCGACCGTCTCCCACGCAAGACACGGCGTTAGACTTTATCTGTCTATACGGAGTTATATACATGTCCTTTGCATATAGGTAAAAGTATAATAATAAGTAAAACTTCACAATCCAAATCGAATTGGCAGTACTTAGGGCTCACTGATTTAGCAATTATGACAATTTGATTTCTTTCAAAATATTTAGCTTTCAACCTATAGCTTTAGTTTTATAAAGAACCCTGGCAGAAACCCTAAACGAGTTTGTTCATAAGCAGTCAGCTCGTCTACGAATTCTACGATAAAATATCAAACACCGACAAAAACAATCTTATCTCTGAATCACAACAATAAAGTGTGTAGGTCATTGGTGATAAATTTAATGGAAAATAAATAATTAACTTGTGACTTCATTGTTGGTAACAAAACCTAGATAAAATATGAACCATCAGTGGCCCATTTCTCAAAACTGAGTGTTACAAGTTACAAGACTACCGCTTGTAAATTGTAACTTGTAGCTTCGAGAAATGAGCCCCAGGCCACACGAATTGTTAATATTTAAGTCGCACCGTGCACCGACAGAAAGACTTCAGTCAGAAATGCTATTCGCTTAGCATATCCTTATACTTAGGTACTGGGGGCCGATTTTTGAATCTCGGCCATTCGATTTCGTGAAATTCGTTCAGTAATAGGTATCTCCACTACTAGCAATTTAAATTCTACTAACAGAATCGAAAACGAGTGGTCATTACCACTAGTTTTAAATTTACTAGCCGTCCTTCTTCAAAAATAGCATTACGTCGTTTTCCACAGACTTTAGAAATTCGTGGGTTCGAAATTTAAAAATCGATCCCCTGGACATTTATCAGATCTACACCGTTCAAAAACAAAAAAATATCGAGATGGGGTCTAATGAATGCTTACGTCAGCAATTCCCGTTAAGTTTGTACATTTGGATCACGTCTCCGATTTGGATAAAAATTCGTAGGCTGATAGAGTCCATGATGCTGAGCAAGATCCACTAGGTTTTCCAAAATGTCCCAGGTTGATTGTATGAAACTTTCCTTTTTTGTTACCGAAAATATGTAGAAATCTGGTAACAAAAAAAGAAGGTTTCATACAAACTACGTAGGACATTTTGGGAAACCTAGTGGATCTTGCTCAACATCATGGACTCTATCAGCCTACCAATTTTTATCCAAATCGGAGACGTGATTGCTGACGTAATTCATTAATCCAACACATTTCTTTCTTTCGGTTGGAATTTTCTAGTAGGTTAGTAAGTAGGTCTTATTTAAACTAAAACTCTTGTGTTTATTGTTCTCAATATTTGAAGTAAAACTTCTTGTTTTGATTCTCAAATACTTATGCACAGGTACCAATTACAATATTTTTGCCTTGTTGCCTATAATTGTACGTTTTACAGAATACTTATGCTGAACGTAGATATGCAGTTTTTCTAGAAAAAGTCAATGACACCACAAATTGCCGATAGTGAGAATGTTACAAATTGATAACGCTACTTTAATATGTATATTATGTAGTGGGTAGTACAATCTGAGAAATGATACGCATATTTCATTAATATTTTGTTTATCGCTTAAATAATTCTTCTAATCCGTTCTGGGAAACGATAAATAGATATAAATGTAAATTAATCAGACACCTAGTTCCTTCAAAAAATAAAAAAATGTGAATAATTGTGCCTAAGATATATAACTTATCAGCAGCGGCTGGTGCATACAAGCCGATTCCCACCGGCTTGCCTAATATTGATTACTAGTAAAGTACCTAATGTTAAGGTAGGTTTCTTTTTGCTTTGGTGCTACTGTAACTTATACCAAAGACATAAATATAACTCCGTATAGACAGATAAAGTCTAAGAAAAAACGTACCTCACCCTCAGCACCGTACAGAAAAAGGTACGGTGGCCTAGATGGCATTACACTTTTGGGGTACGCTCAGCTAGATGGCGCTAATAATTGTAATATTTGACATTTTAACACATTATATCACGCTAAGAATATGGGCCAAATTGTCAAAACTGAGGTTCAAAAGTTTTAAGCCTGTGTCAAGAGTTGGCAGTCTATGCACTGTGATTACACATTTTACTTCGACAGTAACTCTCTATAATACTCGATCCTCTTTATTACTAGTAAAAGCAGCAGCATAATAAGCGTAATAAACAGCTTAGTTTATTTTTTGGTATTGATATAAATATGTATCGCCATGACCACAGATTAAAAATCTTTCAAAACTTTTTACTAGGTTAATTACCTACTGGGTTTACGCCTTACGGTACCTATTAGGACGCTATGCTTGATGCTACATTACAACTGTACATTCCTAACTACGTCGAAAATTTAAAGGTCCATGATAATATATCATAAAACGTTGTACGATCATCATCCTCCTTGCATTCTTCCGGCATTTGGGTCCGCTTTGACAACTAATCCCAAGATTTGGCGTAGGCACTAGTTTTACGAAAGCGACTGCCATCGGACCTTCCAACCCGAAGGGAAACCTGGACCTTATTGAAATTAGTACGGTTTCCTCACGATGTTTTCCTTCACCGAAAAGCGACTGGCAAATATCAAATGACATTTCGCACATAAATTTCGAAAAACTCATTGGTGCGAGCCGGGGTTCGAATCCGCGACCTCCAGAACAAAAGTCGCACTTATTTACCGCTAGGCTACCAGCGCAAATAAAACGTTGAATACGATATAAGTGCGAATTTCCTATTATTCGAAATTGTATGGTAATACTTAGTTGTAGTGTAACAATTGTAGTACATATAGGATTTGTACGTATCATTTCTCTAAAAATGATCGATAGGTAAACTCCAGGGATTCAGTGAGATCAGGAAGGCATCTCACGCAAGCCGGGCCGGCAAGGCACTTGACTGATAAGAATTCAGTGATAGCACGGTTCCCATGGATGGTCGCGGTAGCTCTAGGTACTTTATTTGAGCTTATGATAAGGAGATTAGCGAAATTCTGGGCTAAAATATGGTTTCGGTTTGAGAGGTTATGGTCGTTGCTATGGCGTAAAGTACCTACGAATAAGTACAGTGTTTTTTTTACTACATAAGATTTATAGCTTAATTCGCCGACATAGATAATAGCTATGGGACATTTTGGGCAACTTTTGTACCTACACATGGGTATAGCCCGCACTTGTTAGTTGCATGTTGCTTGGATTCGTTTCCGATCGGCGTCTTACGCCATGTCTTGCGTGAGCGACGGTCGCGCGACCGTCGCCGTCGCGTCTCATACTTCCATATCGATAAGGTTTGATTTCGTATGCGTCGCATCGCCGTCGCGCGACCATCGCACGACCGTCGCCCACGCAAGCCACGGCGTTAGCGTCAACGATTGTCAATAGGCCAGGCCGGTAGGAAGAATAGATCGTAGCCTCTTTCAGTCAGAGAAATATATACGGCTCAGCCACGACATTGGGCTAAGCGCAACAGCGGTGAGCGGCGGCCATACATTGGAGCGAGACACAGCGATTTGACTTTTCATTCGCACGTATGGCTGCCGCTCACCGCGCTGTCGCGCTTAGACCAATGTCGTGGCTGAGCCGTTAAGATGACGTCTTTTGTTACTTCTTGTTAACGTTAACTTCTCCATTATTAACAGTTAATAAGGAATTTCAAATGACAGTTCCAGACAATAGTCGCGTGTCGCGTGGCTATACCCGTTATTACATCTTATTGTTTAATGAAACAATGTTACAATTTCACCTGTGGAATGAAAAATAATCCTTAAGTTGATATGTTAAAAGACTTTGTGTAGGAACGGTTTATGTTGTAATTTCATAATGAACAATTACTTTAACAATAAGAACGCGACAATTTTAGACAATGTCTTTGAGATGAGATTTTTTGCCGTTATTTTGGAGCAGGGTAGGATTTTTTTTTTTTTTTTTTATACTACGTCGGTGGCAAACAAGTATACGGCCCGCCTGATGTGTGATGATTTTGAAGAAGCAAGCAATACAAGTCGACTTCGAACTTATTGCGAATATAGTATTAAGCTACGTCTAATACTTACGGGCGTACTTGGACGTGGCGCTGTTTGTGTCAAATAAACTACAATCTTTACAAGTTACAATAAAAATACTCTTTATTGCAATTATTGCACAGTGCACACCAAGTACATCAATTTATAAGAATTAATTTAAATCATGAGCACCACTTTAACTTAAAAAAGGTACTAAATGTGGGAACCACCTGTGTACAAGTAGCTAATACTCAATTCATTTAGCCTGTAACAGTGGTCTCAATACAGTAGATTGATAGAAAATTAACAAGTCGACTATAGCAAGGTACTCCTAATAATATTCTCAATTTTAACTTTGCAATTTTAGCGTCACCATGATATCCGAACCGAAGTTGTGTTTTGTCAGGTCCGTTTGACCATGGCACAAGCCTCCACGCGCCATAGCCATAAAGCAATTAGAAAAATAATAAATAATGGGCATTCTCCACGGATCATAATGCAGGGACAATATTTTCAGAAGGTCTAATGGCAGTTCTTACTGAGACTTTTTTGAAACGGTGTTTATGACGGATCTTTGTTTTTGTTTTTAAGTGATTTTTATTTCGGAAATTGACGCAATGCCTATTTCTGTCCAAGAAGGTAATAAGACGTAAGATTATTGTTTAAAATATTAAAAAAAAATAGTCACCTTTAAAAGTGTGCGTAAAAAGTTCTGATATTACGAGTAGGTTTTGAAAATTTCTATTTTGACTACCCCGTGTATATTTTTGAAAAATAAAACCTACTTTAAAAATGGTTATTTATTTATAAACAACATAAAAATAATACAATAAACACTTAAATTAAAACTTACAATAAAACTTATAAATAAAATATTTGGCCCAGGTCTTGCTCGTTGGGTAAGGATGTTTGGCAGCTAACATGCCCCAACACAGACCCGCCTGTCAACCCATGTTCGCAGAGGCAATGGGACGAACCTCTCTGTCGTCTAACAAGGGACCGCCTTCTAGAGACGGCTCTTGATTCGACAGATCGGGCTCGCCTCCTCGCTACTGCGGAATGGGAGTCGGGTCTGTGGCTGCAGACACTACCATCCATCACAATAGGTACATTGCTGGACAATACCACATTCCGGTTGGCTACCTGCCTCAGAATAGGGGCATCAACAAATGTGCCCCATCGGTGTCAGTGCGGAGTTATGGTGGATAATCTTGGCCACCACGGCCTTTCATGCAGCCGAAGTGCTGGGAGAATTCCTCGCCATGCCAGCCTCAACGATGTCATCCGGAGGGCCCTTGTTAGTGCAAAAGTGCCGGCCGTCCTCGAACCCAATGGACTGGCCAGGGTTGACGGCAAGAGGCCTGACGGAATGACGCTGGTGCCTTGGAGTATGGGTCGGCCGCTTGTCTGGGATGCTACTTGTGTAGATACCCTGGCGCCGTCCCATGTTCCAGGCACCAAAGTTGGTGCTGGGGCGGCTGCATCATTGGCTGAAGACCTCAAGCGTCGCAAGTATGTCACCCTCGGCAGTAGTTACATATTTGCGGCGTTTGGGGTCGAAACCATGGGGCCGTGGGGGCCAAGTGCGCGTTGCCTCTACAAGGAGCTATCTAAGCGCCTTATAGACGCTTCTGGTGACCAGAGGGCTGGTCAATACCTTGCTCAGCGGATCAGCATTGCTATCCAGCGGGGCAATGCGGCCAGCCTTCTGGGCACCTTACCCAACGAGCAAGACCTGGGCCAAATACTTTAAAAATACATAATAATTATATAATTATATAGTAAAGTCAGCCAAAAACTATGGTTTACCACTTTCTTGGCTGACCGTATCTACTTACCTAAGTACGTAATCATTTGGATAAAGTATTTAGTATATCACCGCGTAATATTCACTGTCTACTCTAACGCCGTGGCTTGCGTGGGCGACGGTCGCGCGATGGTCGCGCGACGGCGATGCGACGCATACGAAATCAAACCTTATCGATATGGAAGTATGAGACGCGACGGCGACGGTCGCGCGACCGTCGCCCACGCAAGACACGGCGTAAGTTTTACTAGGACTTACTGCATTTATGTAGATAACTTATGTATAAGCAAGTATCAAATACATAAGGTACAGCGGGACGAATCTCGACTGGAGGGCAAATGTAACTGGTCCATTTTTTCTATGTTTTGTAATATTTGCATTAGCAAATAGAGTGTCCACCAGTTTTATATGGTATGCGTGTTCAGTGGATACAAGTAGAACTCAACATCAGAGTGTAATAATGAAAACAATGGATCAGTTACAATTGCCCCCAAGTCGAGATTTGCCCCGATGTACCTTAACACTTTCGCTACCAAGAACCCGACTGTCGGGCACACCGCTCGTAGAAGCGTAGCCGATTACATGGGTTTCCCCGTATGTAGCGAAAATGTCGTAGCGCCGCGTAGAGCCCGGTTTCGAAAGTGTTAAATATGTTTATCACAGTTACTTCCACAAAACGAACGGAAATGTATTGCCTCGTTAGAATACACCAAGAATCAATTTATCGTAACAATACACCTGTTAATGCATTGTGTGTACAGACAGACAAATAGACAAATTAGTATTGGGGAAAAATAGCAAACAATTCATTATTGTCTGTTCCGATTCTTAGTAGAGGGTGCATGGAGTAGTTTTTTAAACGACGCGTAGCGAATTTTTTGACACGCGGTTACTTATGGATGGTTGTGTTGTGATGCAAAATGAATATGAAGTTGGGGAAAGATTCAAAAATGTTGGAAATATTTTCTGAAACTGGGAAATTAAGGAAAATTTTATTTGGCAGCGGATGATATCGAATTATATTTCAGAAATTTGCAGTTGTAGGTGATCGGGCCGCCGACGGTAGATAAAACACTAAAAACTTTATATGTACCTACAGTTTATACACACCACGTTATTTATATACAGGGAAAAATCACTGGATATTTACAAGTAAATGCTATTTAGTATTTACACGTAATATTTACAAAAATTACGCAAAATAAACCACTTTCGCTCATTGCCATGACGGAACAGAACAGACAAAATATATGCAAAAAAACAAAAGACGCGCGCTGGCAGCGGCATCCGCAGCGGCCAGGCTGCCAACACGCGCGCAGCGCAGAGGTCGGTAGTTCCGTCGCCTACAGCAATGTCGGAAAAAAATCTTACAGCGCATCAGTAGTAAGTATCAGTGGTTTAAATAAGATGACATTTGACAATACCTAAAACACTTTACTTACGTAGGCAGGTGTATTTATAAACATTTTTAATGAATGAGACACAGGTCACAAAAGTAAGTAATCCTTTCTCGCCAACGACAAGAAGAGTCTTGCATATAAATGTGACGATAATAGAATTTGATACATGAATCCTAACGAAATTAGCTACAGGCCCTAATTCAAAGCACCCAAAGTTTTGCCTTGAGGTCCGCAACCCAGCGCCAACAACAGCAGGGTGCAACAAAAAACAACGTTAACACGCGTTAAATGCACGGAATCACTATTTGTATAATTCGGACAAACAGACAGACGGCCCGACATTAACGTGGGACATTAACGCGGACAATGTCAACAATGAGAGACAATAAGTCGCTCGTGTCCGAGTCTTTGTTTACGAAGGAAAACCATTAAAAATTATTGGACGACAGCTTTTGGTCGGTACTTGGAATCTCGACGCGATTCGGATTGGGCAGGTGACTTTTTGTGTATAAAAGTTGTACGAACTAGGTAGGTACATACAAAAATCTCTGATTTCAGAAAACGATGAGAAGTTTCAAGCCTGAAGTCAAGAAAGAAGTCAAGGAATCGATCCTAGGAAGTAACAAAGTGAAGGGATTATGTGAGAGATGAAATGAAAATATTTCTGATTCCGCGGTGTGCCCTGAAGCATGGCGCTGTCGCCTGTCGCCTGCCACAATCAATAAGTAGATACCTAGTAACCACTGTATGATTCGGAGTCGTGTTGACCGTAGGAGCTCGAATCATAGTTTTTGTTGTTGAGGCATAACTCTTATTAGCTTGGAACTGCTTGCCATAAGGCATATAAAGAACCAAATACATAGATAGATACATCCAAACTTGATGCAGCGTATCTTATTTTTCATTCTCAAACCTATCCTGAGTAAATTCAGTTGGTATCGAGACTAAAGCTGCAACTTTTGTACAAAGTCAGGTGCAGTATCAATAGGAGCAAAGCTGCTAATGATATATAACCAATAAATACCATACAATTCATTGGCCGAAAATTCGACCTACCGTTTTTATAACCACCCCCTAAAGTTTATCGTAAATCGATTCAACCAAAGTGTTCCAGGATAACAAAAACTGTCCCTTTTTGCGCATTTGTTAACTCTTTGCCCTTTTTGTTAAATTTGTTTATATTGTTCAACGCCAAATTATAGGTCTACTGAAAAAAGTAGCTTCACATGATTGACGTTTTATTGTGACTCGTAAAGTTAATTTATAGTCAGAATTCAAGGAAGCCATTTTGGAAACCCTTTGGGTAGTTCGGACGTGCGACTTCACAAGAGCATGATGGCCGAGTAGATTTGATAAAAAAAATCGCCTGCTGACAATAAAAAAAAAACATTTGTAATTCTCGCTTAACGCTTAGGTATACCAGCGATACTGGTACTCAGAATTAAGTTGGTTTAGTAGAGATAAATTTAAAATTAAAGAATAAGTAGAATATAAGTTTCTTAATTTTTATAGTTAGTATCGAGACTATCGAGTCAATATAATAAAATTTAATGATGTAGGTATTTAAATTGCTATTTAAGATTTGTGTTTAACTCACCACGTGCTTCTTTTAGCTGTTAACCCCCTTATTCATAAATGTTTACTAAATTTGTCAAGTCGCCAACAATCGTTTGTCACTTTCCAACATGCCAATAAGTCGGAAAGAGATAAACAATTATTAACAGCTTACTAACTTTAATAAACGTTTACTAATAAGGAGGTAAGCCTATAAAGTTCATGCCTATTTAGTTATTTACTTAATAATGAAATTCTGAAATAATGTAATGGGCCTGCTCTAGAAAAGCCTTATAATTCATGCCGCCAAACAATCAAGGTATGAGTGATACGGTATGTAATAAATGTTTTTATTACACCACAGATAACAGAAGCATGTGCATTCGATAAAGTGCTACAATAAAACTGCATTGTGGTAGGTGCAATGTGTGCTCAGTAAATGCACGCTAGAATGCAACAGATGGCGTAAAGTAGTGATAGAGTAGATTAAAATAGAGTAATCTATGTTTCTTAAAAAAATATTTTACTTTTAGAATATTGTTACTTGTATATACAGAGAAGTAGCGCAATATTTCGACGACCAGTCTGGCGTAGTCGGTAGTGACCCTGCCTGCTAAACCGCGATCCTGGGTTCGAATCCTGGTAAGGGCAATTTCCCCTCACTAGCTCGGAAACACGTGTTTTGTCCTTTAATACCAGCGGGTAAAAACGCATTTTATCCACTAGTGGGTAAAGTAATTTGACCTCGAATAAAGTCAAATTAACTGCTTTAAAATCAGTTTAAAATTGATAAAAGTAGGTGAATCCAGTAATTAAGATGATTTACCACCTGTGGAACTACTGGAAGCAGTGATAAACGCATTTTTTTGCATTGTAGTTTCCTCGCTATAGTGAGGGGAAAAGTATTGTGTTACACTCGGGTGCAAATGTATTTTACTTCTCGTGAGTTAAAAAACTCGCAAGTTCAGAATTATATTCTCGAACCACTCGCTACGCTCGTGGTTCAACTATAGAATCCTTTCACTTGCTCGTTTTTCAATTCCACACTCGGCGTTAAAATACAACTTTGCCCCCTTGTATAACAAATAACTATTATTTATTAGAACACATTTGCTACGGCATTTCGTCAGACTTATAAAGCACGAGCTATCGTTGTATCAGATCGGGACATAGGGCATGAGGTGAGGGTGTTGGGAGATAGCTTACTGTCATTATCTCTTGTATTATGAAATCTAGCAAGTTAGTGTTTTTGAGTTCCGTATTAGAAATAGAAAATGGAGAACCTTTTTAAGATCACCATGAACATTTTTAAGTATTTATGATTAAAAAATCGAAATAAGATACAATACAATACAATACAATACAATACAATACAATACAATACAATACAATACAATACAATACAATACAATACTCTTTATTGCACACCTCACATAGTTTACAAGTAATACACAAGAAACAAAACAAATTAAACAGAGGTAACAACAGGCGGTCTTATCGATAAGATGGATGGATGGATGGATGGTTATTATCGGTCTTAAGATGTCATATATTAAAGAAAAATATCATCTTATTTCGATTTTTTTATATATAGTAGTGTAACTACTTAAAAAAAAAACACAAATCAAAATATTTGTAAAAAATTATTATTATTTAGTTTATTATATAGTCAGAATTCAATATGGCCTGACTCTATGATGGTTTACCGTTGTAGTAGGAATTATTGCCTATTGTTTGAGTTACAAGTTACTTAAAATTGTGACTGTAAGACGTTTAAAAAAATCTTATTTAAGGACTATAATTTCGATGCACAGAAAATGCTCGAGTAATTTCGAAAGATAAATAATGGTGATTTTTAAGTGACTTTCGAAATAAGACAACTTTCAAAATTACACCAATGCACCCTTACATTTTTTTCAAATTTCTTCTCGTTTTACCCAAATTACCCAATATTTCTAGTATTTCTACTTCAACATAATTCAAGCTGTACGATTGACGTTATCAGAGTTTGGCAAAATGCAAAAATATTTACCCAATCGAGTACCGAGAAATGACAGGCCATCCGCCATACAAAGTCACATTGTCATTGACATGAATCAAATTACCCATGATTTTGCAGCTAATGGACATTCCGTGTAGTACTCCTACCGATGACTGCTGCTTGATATGATAACGTTTGAAAGTCACATAAAGTAAACAATACCTACTTAAATCTATTTGAGTGCGAACGGCCTCCTTTGTGTTAATTTATCGATAGTTTCGATATCACGGTCGCAGCTGTTAGATTTTCTATTTTCATTTGACTATCTTTTGATATATGTGTAGTAGCAAGTAGTTTAATACGGGACTGACAAAGCCCATACAAAAAAGCGTGCCTCTAAAATGTATGGGCCTTTTAGGCTTATGTATAACTAGATGGCGCTGTTCGCAGTGGCCAAAATCATATTTTCCTCAAATATTTTTCGTGTTTTTATTTTTTATAAGAACAAAATGACATATTTCTTTATTTTAAAATCATGATATTACGTCAATACACATATTGAAAAAATAAATTTGTAGACATCGTCAGTGTAGTTATGATAGTATTTAATAGGTGGCGCTAAAAATCGAGGGACAATTCTTAGTATGAAGTAGAATATAGTATGTAAATCCTGTCCTATGTAAATAATCCTTGGTAGTAGTGTGTATCTAATCTACATATTTACGATATTTATGACAAATAGGTATCCGATACTAATTGCGTCATGTGAGGTGTGTTTGCTGTTCATCCGCGGGCTGGAATCAATCCGTATAATGAGTAATGACGGTAAAAAATACAAAATAAACTCAACTATGACCACTATGTACTGCAGTACTTACACACAAAGTATTATTTTTATTTTCTTTATTTAGGTGGGTCCTCATCGGCAAAACAAAATACCTACCTACTACAAAAAAACTGGTCAATTAAAAGGAGAAAACGCACAATATATTTAAATACATAGATATACTAGTATTCATTCTTTGGAAATTCAGTTTAGGAGATAAATGTAAATTGTATATAGGTAATTAGATACCTACAATACAATAACTGTGCAATATTCCATGGTTTTTTATCTTTTTCTTACACAATATATGTTTAGACATTCTAATTAACGTAGTACTTAAAAAACACATGTATGACTACACGTAAACATAATGTAATTATAAGATATTAGTTTTTTCAGCACTTTACAACTTTTTGTGTGAAAGCCTCGAACTTATCCTCTGGAACATTAGCAACTTCTTTTTTAACACCCATAAATTTTCAAATTTATAGCTTTTTCGACGTTAAAGTGCTCCCCATCTTGAGAAACCCACTTCAAGTAGCACCATCATTACACCCTCTACTTAACATTCTTCATCATGTCATTCACTGTGACGCACAGATATGTCAAATTTTACGTTTAATAGCATGACAATAAGAGCCTAAGCAAGTGACTTCTTGAAACGTTCAATACATGTGTCAAACCTCTCGCTATTATTTCGGTTATCTGTCAGACTCACTTATGAGAGAGATAATATTGAATTCAAATAAAACGTCGTAACACGCTAAGAAAACCATTGGTAGATACGTCATTTTTAAATTTAGCTAGATATTATGGACGCGTTACATTATATTTTGTTCCCCTCACTAGCTCGGAAACACGTGTTTTGTCCTTTAATACCAGCGGGTAAAAACGCATTTTATCCACTAGTGGGTAAAGTAATTTGACCTTGAATAAGGTCAAAATAACTGTTTTAAAATTGATAAAAGTAGGTGAATCTAGTAATAAAGATGATTTACTACCTGTGGAACTACTGGAAACAGTGATAAACGCATTCTTTGCGTTGTAGTTTCCTCGCTATAGTGAGGGGAAAAGTTTTGTGTTACACTCGGGTGCAAATGTATTTTACTTCTCGTGTGTTAAAAAACTCGCGATTCTATTCTCGAACCACTCGCTTCGCTCGTGGTTCAACTATAGCATCCTCTCACTTGCTCGTTTCTCAATTCCACACTCGGCGTTAAAATACAACTTTGCCCCCTTGTATAACAAATAACTATAGAGCTGTGCTTCAAAACACTTATAAATTGTGACGTGCTCTAGGTCTCACTTTAATCATAATTTCAGTTATATCTTAAGGATACAATTTGAAGAAAATTCTTGTGTGTGCCGGTCAGTGGTTAAAACATTAATAGCTTGTGGTAATTAGTACGTATTTCCATAAAATGGTTATTTGCTCTCCACTGGAAACTGTACAGTCTGAACTTCTTCCTGCCACAGCCCATTTTTTTTTTTTATTTGTGATAATCCGATGTTTTAAGAATACACCTTCTCGAAACTATGAAAAAGTAATAAATACAGACAAACCTCTTAAAACATTCTCACAACGTCAAGTGTGCTTTTGCCATAATCACGTCGGTTATCTAACAAAAAATAATCTTAGCTGAAGTGACGTGTTAAAAATACACTCGCTCCAGAGACACCTTTTCTGTGAACATTTTCACGTCCTTATCTGGTTGTGAAGACCATGCTTCAAATAGTACTTTTGAAACGTAATAAATACAAAAGTCTTGGCAAAGAATACCTTTTTGTACCTTTTGGCGTAGAATAGAAACACAGTGTTCACAGAAATCGCGAAGCGTCTGGTTGAGGTATAAACTGGTGACCGAAGAGCTGGCGACTTCCTCGCACAACGTATCAGCATTGCGATACAGCGAGGAAATGTCGCCAGTATCCTTGGTACAATGCCTCAAGGGTCTAGACATTAGCTAGCTTTTAAGTGTAGTCTTAATTTCTCATATAATTATGTAAATATGTTCATGTACCTAAATAAAGAAACAGTACTTACTAGTAGTACTTAGTTGAGTTCTTCGGAAAACCGGCGCAATCGGACCTCAGTTTCCTTAATGCAATATGCTTAATAACTGCAAGGAACGTGGCAAAAATTCTCATGAAAACATGACAGAGCCCATGATAAGTATAATGAGTAACAGTATATTAGTGTCATTTGGCTGATAAGGGAGCCAGATGCAGTGATGATGGTCCGGTCCGCCCACTGATCCTGTGATTCTGATATTACTTAAAGCTTATTACTTATTGTCTTGAGGCATTAAGTCCACCATTTGTGCAATAAAGTTTAAATAAATAAATTACTCGTAGTCTAATCGATATTGTACATACATGAATATGGATAAGTGTTGATGACTCCTGTGATCTGTGATACCTATTTGAAAACCAAATTCTCATAAAAACAGAGTCCGTGATGTAATAAGTAACAGTAGTGTGGCATTTGGCTGATAAGGGAAGCCAGATGCAGCGTCCGCCCACTGATCCTGTGGCACAGATTATTGGTGTAATTGATATTGTGAGGGCATGGACAATAAGTGTTGATGACTTTTGACTCTCCTGTCACTTGAATAAATACAAGTATTTTATTACATGCCTTGATTTAGGTTTTTAGGTAGTTTGAAACTGAATGCATTAAACCAATCGGTATAGGTACCATACTATTCAATATACTCTATGATACCAATCCGTCGTTTTCACGGAGTAAGCTTCTGAAAGGTGGGAAAATTTCAACTAATTTTACTCCCATAAATTTGTACGTGATTCAATCGTTATTACGAACATTTATTTTGAGTTCGCTTCATCTTTTCTCTTTGTTGCCTTTAGCATTATATTAATAAATAATAAAGTATTAACTTTAAACGGATACTTTTTATCTCTCCTGACAATTATGTTAGCCTATCATAACATGTATTTGTAAATATGCTAAAGTTTCACTATTTTACTAGGATAATTTTAGAGGTGATATATAAATAGTGACACTTTTTTCTATAACTTTTATATCATCCCATCTGCTACAGACTAAGATTGAAAAACGCGCGTCACTAAACACCCGTTACGCCACTAATAGCAGCCGCATAACTGACAAATTTCACTTTTTGCTGCACCCCAATAATTTCACGTGCTATTTACACCGTGTAGGATCATCCCATCAAATTTGACACTTCGGTGAAATTTGTCGGTGCGATTCCACTACTGTGCGACGTCACACGCGTCAAATTTCAAACTGACACATGTGGATGACTTTTTGTCATAATTTGCGTGTGGTTCTCGACTTTCTCGTGAATTTTGTGTTTTTTTTTATTAACAGATTATGAGCTACTGTGATCCACTTGAAATAATATTGCTGAGCATATGTTATACATTCATTTTTTAAAGTTTACAAGTGTCTTAGGAATGCCACTTATTTCTAACCGATTTTTTTTTCAATGTTTATTTATTGTGTTCAGAACAGAACACAAGTTTCATTTGTATTAAAACTTTTTTTATGTGAAACTTTAAGGTAAAAAGTCTATAACTTGTTTATGGTTGAAAAACAATAGAGAAGAGAGAATAAGAAAAAATGGAGAAAGATGTGTAGGTGGATTAAAATGTATTTTTTACTTTTGATTTGAAATAAATGATGCAGTGAAAGTTAAAGTTGAGTTTTTTTTTTATGTGGAAGCTACAGAAATTGTGGTGACCAACATATTGAATAATATGAAAATCTACATATGTGTTTATATTAAGGTTCATGCAGCGCATTCAGAAAAAAAAAACTGTTTCAAGTGAATCTCACAAGCCTCCTAAAAAGCGTTTTAACAACGGTATATCACTTTCCGTTTTAATTCTTTGGGCCGTTGTTTGTCCCACATGAATAGCATGAAGCCTAAGACTGTTAGTTAACGCCTGATTTACCGACTCAACATACATTGTCCCGAGACGCCCCGCGTGGCTACAGTTACGAGACTATTCGACCAATAATTACTATGGTAAACGTCTTTCTATACCTTATTGAATCGGTCAAAACACGAAGGCACGCTTATGCCTCGCGCCTTTGTCTAATTGCCACGGTGCATTCGACACCGCAGTATGTACAAATTTCGGTTTCCATTTCTGAGAACAATATTCTGGGCATTTGTAACTTGTCACGTCAAGGTCCGTTATACAAGTTTGATTCTCGAGCGTCGACAGTTACCGCTTTTTTTGCGACATTCATGAGAACCAATAAATATTTCAAAACTGGAGCAGTTTATAAGAGCAACTTCTATGGTAGTTCATAACTGTTACTTTCAACGAATAGGTTTTTTTTGGTAAACAGTGGAAGTTCCTTTTGTTTGCGGGGGTAATAAAGTTTCGCTTTTAAATATTGAAACAATGAATATACAGTAGAAATGAATTATTGTTAGTCGTAATTATGTGAACCTAATGATGATTCATAACTGCTATTATGAGTAGGAAGAAAACTTAGTCTTTTTGCATTTCTGTATACAACAAAATGTATGAAAGGGTGCTAAGCAAAGTATTACCACAGTATAATAAAGAGTACTATCGTACAGTATGGCCACTTCCACCGTCCACACCTCTCGGTTACCTCACAGTTACCGCCTGTCAAAAACGCGAAAAGTCGACCTTTCACTCATCCAAGCATAGTACGCGTTCACCTACACGAGCTTAGACTGTGTGCTAGGAACGCGCCTCTTTCATATATTTGATCGCCAGTGTCCGAGGAGGTGTGGTATACCCTACATTATTAACCTAATAAGGTTTGCTGCCTGCTACTATTAACATGTACCTAAACATATTATGAAACATTACCTCATGTTACACTAAAGCGTTTTTATTATTATTATTAAAAAAACACAGACCATTTATTTTGTTAATTTAGTACCTACAATGTTAGTTTACTTACATACTTACTTAGGTATATTCATCATCACTCTTTTAATCCATTTCTCAATCCATAGAAATTCCAGAGTGAAAGTATTTCAACCCTTGTTTTCCCAAAAACTCCCACAAAATAGAGCGTTGCGAATGCGACATTCATCCAAAATTTCACTTTCACATCCTAATTACCCTTTCTCCGACAATACTCCTTTCACGACCAGAAAATGTGAAATTTATGGTTACACTGTTTCGCGCAAGGGGTACAACTATTACGGAACAAAGGAGTACAAACGGTTGTTCTCAATAAATGCAACCAACTCTTTCCCTTTGTGATACATAGCGGTCCTTAAGAACTATTGTTTTGACAATAATTTGACGAAACAGTTTGTTACGGTAAGTAAAAGGGTAAAACGTTCGCGCATAACAGTTATCCAACTAAATGATGGTCCTTTCTTAAAGCAAAGAAGTTTCTATCCTTTTAGTAATAAAATAGGGTTGAATATTTCAATGGTGAAATTTCTTTTGACCTTGTGAATTTACAATTTTATTTATTAACAATAATAGTTAGGCAGTTACGCGATTTTTGTTAAATTGCATTTTAGTCCGTTGCAGCCTTTCGCAAACCCTTTGGCTAATAAAACTTTGTTTAAACCCGTTAGTTTTCGGTACATTTGTTTTTTGTTTGCTAAAAAACATTGAGGTTTTAATGGTAGACAATTTGGCATTACGAAAGGGTTTGTCATTAACAGTGATTTTTGTGTAAAAAAAAAAGCAATTTTTCCGAGAAAAAAACTTTTTGTAATTTTTTGCATTGAAAAACTTAGTTAAACTTCACGGGCATGTGTTTTAGTTTTGTCGTTACCACGAATTGTTTTGGACATATTGTTAATAGTAATTATATTTCCCTTATGAATTATAAGCAAAATAAACTACTTTTTAACCCATAGCTGACTATTCATTGTTTTTAAAAATATCCTCTATTAAACATAGTTTTGTGAAACTCTGTCAAATCGTATTTTAATAAATAAATTGTCATGACTTGGAAATAAGAATACTTGATTTTTTTCTGATTTATGTCAAATATTAAATTTTTGAGTTACTTCATATCTGAAATACTCTTGGCAAGCGTATAAGCGGTGATTAGAAGTATTGTGTTCCATTATTTTACTATAACCTTTAAAAGCCAACAACTTAATCTAACTACTCTAACTAGGTAAACCTGAATTAAATAGATCAGTTTTTAAAACAAAACCGTAACCGTAACAAAAGGAGCCGTAGAATTCATTCATACATACATACATACATACAATCACGCCTGTGTCCCATGAAGGGGTAGGCAGAGCACATGAAACTACTTAGGTTTCAGTGCCACTCTTGGCAAACAAGGGTTGAAAGAAAACGAAACTGTGACATTGCAGTGACAGGTTGCCAGCCTCTCGCCTGCGCCACAATTTAACCCATATCCCATAGTCGCCTTCTACGACACCCACGGGAAGAAAGGGGGTGGTGAAATTTTTAACCCGTCACCACACGGAAGAATTCAGTTTTCAAAAATAGTTCGTTATAATACAACTTGTCTCATACGAGTGAGGTCTTGTATCATACAAGACAAGTGGGAAAAAAGGGATATTTAAAACAAGACCGACGGGATAAAGTAACACTATAGGTAGCAGCAGCGGCTGGTCCATACAAGCCTATTCCCACCGGCTTGCCTAAAATTGATTACTAGTAAAGTACCTAATGTTAAGGCGCCAATGATAGGTAGGTACCTGCTGTAAAAGAGAATTGTAATGTCTATGAAATGTTTTGAAATTATGATAGATAAGTACCTAATGATTTCGTTACTAATCTTGAGTGAGTATAATCTATGCTAACTCAAATATGGGCTCCTAATTTACATACTTATTTAAGAAAGTTATCATTAACAACCTCAAAGTTTTATTTGTCATCATGTGAATTGTGCAAAGATTTCTAATTAATACGAAGGTAATTCTTATGAATATAGATAGTGCTCTGCCTACCCTTTATGGGATACAGGCGTGATTATATGTATGTATGTAATTTATGTGTAGTTAAAAATATGTAGGTAGAGTCAAAATAAAGCTATCCTTTCCTCATAAAGACCACGAATGTATACCTAGTGTCGCTGTTAAAATTGAATCACGGAAACAGAAAAATATAATAAAACTTTAATAATTCATGCACAAAACTTTTTCGTCAAAGATAAAGATAAAGTTATACGAGTAGGTACAACAAGGAAAGGAGCGGGTTCAAACAACAGTTTATTAGACCCATCCTTTGTTTACAGTTCATTTATATAACTGTTCCCGTTTCCAGGGTAAATATAACGGCAATACCAATACAAGATAAACGGTAACATTTGTCGGCGTTTTCAAAGGAAATGTTCTAACGGAAAGAAAGTAGCCGGTTATAAAAATGTTTCGAAAGTACCATAAAATGCTACCTTGGACCGTTCTAACTGTACCGAAGGACCTGTGTTGGACATGTGCAAGATTGCCTCGACTAAAACAATAAAATGTGCAAAATTGTAGAAGTCCTGCGGGCCGATTTTTGAGTCTCACGCGTTCGAATTCAGAAAATTGACACTGAAAATAATAGGCAAGTCACCGTTTTCAACCGGTATTTTAGTGACAAAATCCCGTATGCGAGATTCAAAAATCGCTGCTCTTAAGTAAATTGAATGTGAAGTGATTTTCATTTATCTTCACTGAATTCGTAAAAAAAAACTGTCGAGTCGACCAACGCCTAGACGAATTGAAAATGTTTCAAATTGACAGATGCTGCGATAACATCGTAGTTAATGAAGAAGTCTTTTTCTGTTGCTTACAGTAGCTTAGGTAAATATCTATTTTCGGACTGAACTATTAAATTCAGCTCATATCTACCTATTTATGTAGCTACTGATGTTGAGAGCTTTGTTATTGTTTAAAATCTGCTATTGATCTGTTGCTGTGAACAATTAACATGACTTAAATCAAAAAGTGGAAATAGATTGTCGAAATAAAATGTTTAAACTTAGGCTTATTTGGGTATAGAGAGACGTGGCGTGGGTGACAAAATGAACACGACCCAGATTTTTAATTTGAAAAAGTTTAACGAAATTCCGTTACTCTGTAATTTTCATATTTATTCTAGCGGGTCCAAAGAGAAAGCAATTTCAAAGCAAATTACCGGCGCTTTTTATCACAATTTCTCCGTCCCTAAGAACCTTTTGCGCAATAATGCCATTTCTCTTTTGCCAGTGCAATAAATGTGAAAATGTTTTATGTAATGCAGCCTGTTGAAAACACGTCAATAAAGTTAGATATTCCGGATTTTTTTGGCGTCTATGTCTATCGCTGTTTAAAGAAACGCCGCTAATGTGTTGGAGCTACACAGCTTTTCAATTCGGAAGTTTACAATGTACCTCCACAGTAGGACTAAATTGCTTTATTGTAGGGAAAAATGGATGTTTACGATGCGCCTTTGTTCTTGCGACTTAGTCCATTTTAAGTGACTTCTAAAGGTGCCGATGCGATAGGCACGCTCCATTGTCTTTTGTTTTTTTTAGTTACGCAAAAAGGTTCGGAGTTATGCAAATTTTGTCTTAGGATTAAGATGTTTGAATGAGTTCATCCACAATTTTTTTGGAAGGAAAAGTTTTCCTGTCTGCAAAAGTACCACCCACGTTCTTACAACATGTACCTAAGCATTTCTTGTTTAACTATGTATTTTATCTTTGAACTGAAAATAGTTATGTGTTTTACAAGGGGGCAAAGTTATTGTTTAACCGAACGTGCCAATATTGATACCCGGCCAAGCGAATATTGACCGCGAGCGTAGCGAGTGGTTAAAAAGTGGAATCTTGAGCATTGCGAGGGTTTCAAGGCACGACGGTTAAACAAACTTTGCCGCCGAGTGAAACACAAAATTTTTCACCACACCAAAACGAACAAAATACTGACTATAAAACATCAAACTAAATCGAATCTATCAATTTACTCAATATTTATGATTCAAAATCATCATTTATAGGTAAATTCTACCAGCCAGCTCAAGATATCAAGTTAAAAATTGTATGAAATTACTTTGCACTCTTGTGGATAAAAAGCAATTTTGCTATCTGTTTTCGAATAGCAAAGTAAGCTTTTACCAGCTGGTGTGGTGAAATAGTATTTATATGCACAATAATACATAAAACGAAGCAAATGTTATCTTTAAATAAAATCTTGCTCACCCTTACTAATATTGTCTCTATTGAGTTACTATACTTAGGGTATAATGTAACTAATTTGTTCTTCAAACAGGGGATCCTCAGTACACAAACATCATTCAGACATTACTACTAAAACTGATCTCTTGCTTTTAATAAAATACCACCTAAATCTTAAGCATCGGTAATATAGTTGACAGTTGATTGTCCCTTAGCATTTTGTATGCAAGTTAAGTAAAATTATTCGAAGCTCCGGGATATTTGCTGGACTCCGACTGAAACTTTGACTCATTGTCACCGAAACGTACTAGAAATTAGTGTTGCATGGTATCGTGATGTTGGCTTTATGTCGCGGATTAATTTTATGGTCATCTGCAGTGACCGTTTAGTGTATTATTATCACACTAGGGAATACTAGTGTCAGCCGTTAAATGGAGTCACTAAAAAAACAACGTAACATTTTTTTTTAAATTAAATATCTGGAAAATGAAAACGCCCGTGTTATCTATACTCCAACTCAGCAATACTCTCTCTTCTTTCCATTTCTTGCATGTCGTCTACTGTAACGTCACAGGATTTCATCATCATTATGAATAGTCTGGCGAGATATCGTCACTACTTTTAAAAAACTCGTATCTCACGCTGCTCCTCAAAGTTAAAACGCAGTAAGTCTATATGCATTCCATACTTACTTACTACAATTTTCTTTTCATTGACAGACGAAGATACAAGTTTTTTTAAAAGTAGTGACGATATACCTATAACATTTCTTAAATGATAAGAGTTTTGAATGATTCACGGTTATTTTCATTAGACTTATATTGACCGGGATATAGACCGTGATTACCTTTTTGATTTTTGTCAAGCTCCCGATATTTCGACGCAGTTGCATGTTTTCCGTGATCATGATGCATGCAACTGCGTCGAAATATCGGGAGCTCGGCAAAACTCAAAAAGGTAATCACGGTCTATATCCCGGTCAATATCTCTCTCTCTCTCCTCAGCATTATTATTCCCATCTGATTTTGGGGTCTGCTTTTCCTGTCCTTTCCTTCCACTTCGCACGATCGGACGTGTCGTCGACTGAAACGTCGCAGGCTCTCATGTCTTTTGCTATGGTATCTGCCCATCTCATCTTCGGCCTTCCTCTTCCTCGGGACCCAGCAATTCTCAGATCCATAGCAACGTTCCCTATGTACTCAGGAGGCCTTCTCTTCACGTGTCCATACCATCCCGGTCAATATAAGTCATTTAAATGATGTACCTACTCGTACTTCCTCTTTTTTGAATAAAAAAATGATGAATTTTGCGCACTTCCTTTTCAGTCTCCCTCTTTAGGATCTAGCAATATTAAAATTCAATCGTCGTTGTAATCAAAATATCTTCTATATATTAAGTAGTTCTATTTATGTGCCCAAACCGTCTCAGCCATCTTTCTTGTGCTTAAGTAGTTACGGAGATACCAATTTACTCCGAAGGACCGAGAACGTAAGTACGAGAGTACCTATTCAATTCACTAAGGAAAAATGATACCATTTTTAGGGTTCCGTAGTCAACTAGGAACCCTTATAGTTTCGCCATGTCTGTCTGTCCGTCCGTCCGTCCGTCCGTCCGTCCGTCCGTCCGTCCGTCCGTCCGTCCGCGGATAATCTCAGTAACCGTTAGCACTAGAAAGCTGAAATTTGGTACCAATATGTATATCAATCACGCCAACAAAGTGCAAAAATAAAAAATGGAAAAAAATGTTTTATTAGGGTACCCCCCTACATGTAAAGTGGGGGCTGATATTTTTTTTTCATTCCAACCCCAACATGTGATATATTGTTGGATAGGTATTTAAAAATGAATAAGGGTTTACTAAGATCGTTTTTTGATAATATTAATATTTTCGGAAATAATCGCTCCTAAATGAAAAAAAAGTGCGTCCCCCCCCTCTAACTTTTGAACCATATGTTTAAAAAATATGAAAAAAATCACAAAAGTAGAACTTTATAAAACCTTTCTAGGAAAATTGTTTTGAACTTGATAGGTTTGGTAGTTTTTGAGAAAAATACGGAAAACTACGGAACCCTACACTGAGCGTGGCCCGACACGCTCTTGGCCGGTTTTTAAATGATATCCTTAGATTTATATCAGTGCTTATCATGGTTTACAATTGTTTTTTTTTTCTACCGTTATTAACTCAAATGCATCTATGACATAAAAGAAGTATGTCACCAGTGTCACTACATCTCAGAGCATCGTTATATTATTGTTAGTTCTGGTTTCCACATCACCACACAATCGGTGTTACCAATTGTACCCTCAAAATGCGTGTAAGTGTAGCAAAGTACCTTTCGATTGTCATTAAATTGAAAACGAAATCTGTGTCAAATATGCAGTGTTTGTGGCGTAAGTACCCACCCAAGCTTTACACAGAACCAGAAAATAATATGACTTGTAGTCGCATGTGTTTATAGTTCAATTCTCTTTGCTTGATCTTCGAGTATTCGCGGTAACTGAACGATTATCGATGTTATTGAATTTCTCGCAAAAAATGTATCGTTGTGTGGTCCACGTATGTGAGTAGCAGGGATTATACTGGACTCAAAATTGCATGAAATTACGTCACATTGTCGTGGTAATCCGACGAGATGTGAATTTGCAGATACACCGTGGGCGCTAAAAAGCTGACACATTGTAGCACAAGTAGGGTAACACTGTGCGTAAAGACTTAAAAAGTCCTAGAATGTAAGCGATTTCATACTTTTCACGATTCTCTCTTTCCTTAGAGATTTTTGCTCTTAAACTGTCTGGTTAGACAACCCGTTTAAAAAATATCCATCTTACATATTAATATGGGATATTTTTATTTTATTATTATTTTAATTAAGTTATGAAATTACAGAAATAAAATAATGTCTGTTTGCTTGACTTTTCGTAATAACCTAACCACAAAATTAAAATTTTTAAAAAACCCCCGACCGCGACATAGTAGACTGATTTTCATGAAACATGGCTAAGAACACTCCCGACTAACTCAGCTTTCAGATAAAAAAAAACTAAATCTAAATCGGTTCATGCGTTCGGGAGCTACGATGCCAAAGACAGATACACAGACAGACAGACAAACAGAGAGAGAGACAGACAGACAGACACGTCAAACTTATAACACCCCGTCGTTTTTGCGTCGGGGGCTAAAAATACCATGGAGGTTAAAATTAAAAAGGTACTATAAACTCGACCCCATGCAGACTTTCATGTTTTCAAAAATTCCCAAAGAAATCGTTTTAAATTATACTGTAACATACACATTTTTTACTCCAATTCACCATCTGCATCTTAAAGTGGGTCTATTATCGGTCGGTTCCGCCATGTATACTTTCTTACACTATTTCAAAATAGGTGTCTCAAAATGGTTGTTGTGTTAACTGCGGCTGCGAAGTGACGAATGTATTGAAGAATAGTGTCGTTCTCGCTTCTTAGGTTAATCGACTGCGAAATAACTTCGGTTTAAAGGTACTTTGTCGCGTTCAATGTGGCATAGCATTACTTTGATCGTGTTGATACTCGATATTTGTGATAAAATTGCCATTCAAGTGCCTTTGGAAGTTATTTTTGGAATTTGGTGCACTGTGTAAAAGTCAACCTCATCGACAATGAGATAATCTTTAGAGCATCAAAATAAATTTAAATAATATAGATTTTAGAAAACGTCTTCTTCCACGTGAACAAATATCCAGCTCACGAGATGGTCAGCGGTTAGTGTATAGTAATATGGATGCTTGAACCTGCCATACAAATTTCAAGGGGGTCTACTTTTCTCTGCCGCTTCGAGCCGCCATCATAGTTCGAGGGGTTAAATATTTGCTCGTTGTTGACTCTATCTCCTTCTTTAAATAATCTAATACTGTAGTATACTTATGTCTGAAAATATCAGTGAGTAATACTAATAAACATACCAAAGTTTAATATAACAGTAGGTGTAGGTATGTCTTTCTATTTCCTATTTGTGTGAAGCCATTTTGCAACAATTTTTTTCCTCAAAAAAACGTACCTTTTTATGATTTCTTTTGAACTAACGCGGTTCATAACTATAGGTACCTTATCATAAACGAATTTAGCGCACGTGTTTGAAATACCCTGGTTCACTTTTAGCATCAGCAAATGTATCGTTAACGACCAGTTGCTTATCTCAATGCGTCCCTTTTTTAGCACCAAGCTGTTAGGCGTGTGTTAAACATATTTTTGACACGCTGTACTTTCCAAATCTGCGCAAAATCTTCTTGGGTGGTCCTTAAGTGGCGTCATCGCGAGGCGACCTCGGTTTATTTGTTTTATCCTCAAACAACAAATATTCTGAAATACACTCAATCCTATTGAAATAAAGCTTAATTTAATGTTCTGTTTTGTGTTTTTGTTTTACGTTTGTAACCAAATATTTGGCTTTGACTGTCTTTATGAATGAAAATGTCCAACCCTTGAAGTTGAGAAAAAAGACAGAAACCATGATGCATCAGTTTGTACGACAGCTGGCTTATGAAATTCCTCAGGATTGTGGAAATTGTGCAATACATTTTGCTTTTGGTACATACTTAATATCTGGTTATTGGTAATGGTATGTATAATATTTATTCTTCAGTTTTAAATATAAATTTTCAAATAATCTACGATCTACATACCTACGGTACAACAAAAGCACGTGCCTGAGTGTAAATCTATAGTGTAGATACATATTCCTCAAATTTCGTCAAAAAATCGGTCAATATAGCGTGTGTTGTGTAAATTCGTAAATCTATTCCCATTTTCTTCCTTTTTTATCTCCTATTTCATATTCGCATCTACGTGTCAAAACCTACAAACTGTTCAATAAAGTACGTCCAAAATGTACCTCAGATCGACGACAACAACGTACAAGGCGCAATCTGCGATTTTTTCTTGTAGCAGATAGCACCTTGTACGTTGGTGGGTAAGGTGCAATTTTCTGGAAAAAAAAATTGCAGATTGTACCCTATACGTTGTTGTCGTCGACTGATATCGCACAAGTCCGATATCGCTAAAGCACTCCTGGGTACCTAGTCAACGTTACAATCGTTTACGCTTCGTAACTGTATCGTAGCTAGCTCTCTCTATCGCTCTTCTGTAGCCGCCGCCGCGTCGCCGTGTAGCCTGATTGTCACTTTGGTGAGGCTGGCTGCCTTACCGCGCTGATTATGCGACACCGTTGCGTTACATTACATATATACAATCGCATTAGTCGATGTCACCATTTGGTCCAAGTCACAAGCGTTTATGCAAGTTGTAGTGCTTATTAATATGAGAGGCAGTTGGGCTTGGCGAATTGAGCCCTTAAGAATCCAGGCATGCTGTTGTTTTTTAAGCCTTTTTTAAACGTACAAGGTAATTAGCCGAATGGCACAAACGCTCACGAAACGAAACGCTCGTAGATATCTATCTCTATCGCTATTGCGTATTGGCGTGACAGAGACAGGCCCCGTAGCCGAATGGCATTTCTGCGACGCGAAACACCAATACGCAAGACCGATAGAGATAGATAGCTACGAAAGAGATATTATCGTGAGCGTTTCGTGAGCGTTTGTGCAGTCGGCTACGCACACTGACTACCTTTCGAGGCGTTTCGTTTTCGTTTCGCGTCGCAGAAATGCCATTCGGCTACGGCACAAGTACTAACCGCGGTGTGAATCCAGGATGATTGACCATACACGTATCAGTGAGTGTCAACGAAAATCTTCTCTATTAACGTCTGCGTAACCATCCATCGGCATCGTATGATTCGTATGCCATCTCGCTAGTAAAGCATAATAGATAATCAAACGAACTTACCTGTAAGTGATGTTCGATGACTATTAAACGATGTGATTCGCCCGAGTGATTACACTATACTTTACATGTAGTAGCACGCGAATGTGCTGCCATCGTATACACTTTTAGAGTAACATTTTTAACAAAAAAATATCTCGCCTAAATTGGGGGTATTTCATACACGTTTCTTATAAAAAAGGCCATCAAATACGTGTGCTATTTCGTGACCAATTGGGTAGAATCTGGAGCTTGACCAGTTCGGGTCAGGGAGGGTTGTAATCACTCGGGCGAATCACATCGTTTAATAGTCATCGAACATCACTTACAGGTAAGTTCGTTTGATTATCTATTAAACTTCTGTGATTCGCCCTTCGTGATTACACTATACTTTACATGTAGATGTTTAGAGTTACACGAAATAGCAGATTAAATGAAACATGTATGTTTGAAAAATATAAATAAAACAAACGTTTACGTCAGTTTAACTGTAATCAACAGACACTTCAATTATTATTACCATGTAATATTGTACGAGCAAATACTTCGGACGAGTCCGCCAGAACATCTCTATTATAGAACCTAGCGAACGTCAAGGAATTATCTGACCAACCGGCGGTCTTCTTAATCAGTTCTATATTAACCCCGAGCCGGTTGGCTGCTGACGTACTTGCGTGTCTCGTACTATGCGATTTGAAGATCGATGTATCAATACCACTCTCGAGCAAAGTGGTTTTGATCCATCGACTCAAGGTCTGTGAACACACTTTTCTAAATGGTTTTTTAAAACTTGTAAAAAGAAAATCACAATCGCTTGGGCGATTGGTAGATGAGACAACCAAATAACGTTCTAAAGTCCTTGCAGGACAAATTGACTGATTTTCATCGAAATAAGGCAGAATCAGTTTTGGCTGAATGCGATTAACTGCGGATGTCTTAATCTTATCTGTAATGTTAATAATATATTTCTTATTACATTTATGAATATTACTTAGCTTGATTAACGATAAGGTTTGCACACGGTGTGCCGTAACTAATGCCAAAATAGTTATTAACTTCCTAGAAAGATGCTCGTAAGAAAGGCTTTCATTTGGATACCAACAACTTAAATGATTAAGAACGATTGAAGGGTCCCAAGTAAAATCATATCGTGGATTTGGAGACCGCAGTTTGTATACTCCCGTCATAAAACGTTTCACAGTTGGATTATTTATAACATTATTATTCAATATTAATGACAAAACTGCTTTCGCAGTATTAATTGATCCAAATTGACAACCTTGATTAAAAAGTAATGTGAAATAATCTAATACTTCTGCTACGCCGACATCAAAAATATCATAACATTTTTCCTTACAAAATATATACCATTTCTTTAAATAACAATTATATTGCTTAAGTGTGGTTTCTGTAAGTGACGCTAGCATGATGTCTGCCGCTTCTGCAGGAGTGCCTTGCCTCATGAACGCCGCCCGGACAACACTCCGGCAACCAGGGTAAGGCTCCTGTGCAGCTTGTGTTCGACACTGTAAGGGGAGGACAATAAATTTGGTTTAGGTGGGAGTTCTATTCGTTCAGAAATCAATAATCTCTCAAAAAGAGGAAACCAGGGTTGTGTAGGCCATAGTGGCACAACAACAATGCCCTCCGCTTTATCTTATCTTTTGCAACATCCTAAGTATTAGACAAAATGGTGGAAAGGCGTAAAAGAAATACGACGACCAAGATATGGTAAACGCGTCGATATTGTACGCGTCAGGATCACGATGCCACGAAACAAATCTAGTACATTTTTTGTTTATTCGACTCGCAAAGAGGTCAATCTCTGGACTTTTGTTTAAAAAATTACAAATTTTCCGAAAGGCACTGTCGGCTAGCTCCCACTCAATGTCTGCATGTTTCCGGCGTGATTCTGCATCTGCTATATCGTTGTTTTCTGAACGAACGTACGAAGCAAATATATGTATATCGCGTTCCTCGCACCATTGCCATATCTGTCGGCTTAATTCACTCAGATGTGGGAATCGAACACCACCCATGTGATTGATATATGAAATCGCAGTGGTATTGTCTATCCTTAGCAAAATCTCACAATTTTTGTAATCTTTAGCAAATATTTTTAAACCAAAAAACGCGGCAGTTAACTCTAGACAATTAATGTGTTGCCCAAGCTCATGACTGGACCACTGACCACTGGCTGTCATATCTGAGCAACTTGCTCCCCAGCCTGTTAGCGACGCATCAGAAAATATCTCTAATTGATAATTTCCTGTCTTGATCGGATTACTACATGTTTCTATATTATATATCCACCAATCTAGATCATCATCTAAGCTACCCGGAATGCTAATGTATTGATCATAGTCATCATTTTTACTTAAATAAAGAAATTTGATTCTTTCCAATCTCTTAGTATACAACCAGCCGTATGGTACTGCCGGACAAACAGAAACTAATAATCCTATCAAGTGTGCGAAATTACGAAGTTTACATCTTCGAATGGATTTAAAGTATAAAAGTTCGTCTTTAATCCTCTCTCGTTTTTCGCATGGCAATTGTCAAATTTGCAGAATTGAAACTAAACCCAAGAAAATTTGCCGTTCGACTTGGTGTACCTATTGATTTATCAACATTTATTGTAAATCCTAATGATTCTAACAAGTCTTTCGTTACATTAAAGTTATGTAAGCAGTTAGAATACGTGTCACCGAAGAGTAACAAGTCGTCTAAGTAAACGACTGATAAAAAACCTTGATTGCGCAAAAACTGCACAACAGGACGCATTAACTTCGTGAATATGTACGGAGCAATATTTAGGCCGAATGGACATACCAAGAATTCGTATGTTTTATTTTTCCAAAGAAATCGTAAATATTTTCTGTAATCAGGATCAATATTTATCGCAAAATAGGCGTCTTTCAAATCTATTGAACACATGTAAGCGTTTTTTGATAAAAGTCTCATTGCTGTCCTATAATCTTCGAGTTTGAAGTGCGGGGTACATATAAACTTATTCAATGATTTTAAATTTAGAATGAATCTATTTTTTCCATTACTCTTTTTAATAAGAAAAATACTGGACAAGAATTGATCCTGACGCGGATCACATTCTTGTATGGCACCAGCACTAATAAGTTTTTTGACTTCCTCGTTCATACTCGTCTCCGGTTTTAGTCATTGCTTTTATTGACTTCAGACTTTCTTGTAATTCTTTACCAAAAAGCAAACTATCGCGCTTTAAGTCCTTAATATTATCCTTGATCTCCTTATTTAAACTAGGCACCAAGAAATTACGCCTGCTCTGAGTCTCTGAAAAATGTAAGTGACATAATAGTCTACCTGTATCGCTCAGTGACTTTATGATCCCCTGTTTGTTGTTGTCTAAAGTTGAATCTGTTGTCAAGATATTCGACAATGTATTGGCAACTCCTGTTATAATAGTCGAGAGCAACTTTTGTTTGTCACTTAGAATATTATCCCGTTTTAAAACATTATCATTATACGCCACCTTAATCTCGGGATTGAGTATAGGAGCTTGCGCTAATTTAAAATTTTCTGGTATTTCGTAACGTTTTAGAATATCATTCTTAATATCGTCCTTCATACCATTAACTAGAATGTCGGACCATCTCGTCGAGATATCGTCGTGAATGCAAGGACCAAATGTTTCTTCTTTTACGGGCTCATCGCCCAACAAACATAATAAACCGGGATCAAGCGCGGTCACAATCGGCGTAGATTCTTGTAAACCAATTTGTTCACCGGTCACCTGTGTGGTGGTAGCTGCGGATGTAGGCGCGGGAGCGGGCGCAGCCGGCGTGGTGGTCGCGGCCGCGGGCGCGCACGCCGGCGCGGCGGCGGCGGCGGGTGCGGGAGGGGGCGCGGGGGCCGGCGCGTCCACCGCGCGGGGCCCGGCGGCGCTTCTATTCTGTATGACCACCGATCGCAGCCCGCCAGCAGCAGGCAGCGCACCCGACGTTGAAGCACCGACCTCATCATCGGTTAAGTCGTATACAGTATTGTTGGTCAATGGGGATTCTGTAACAATACGGTCAAATACCCTTCACAATGCTGCTCTAATTTCAGCAACAAAAAATAAGTGTCCATTATCTTTGACCCTTATCTCTAGACATAATGTTTTCAATCAGAGACCAACGCTTATACTGGTCAGACATCATAAGCGGCTCGGTGATCTTTGTGAATTGCCCATTTGGTAGGGTAATAGGTAGTGTTTCTACCGCCTACTTCCTCGATGTTGGATGTTATACTATAACTACGTACGTATCTACATACGTATCTACATATCTATATACCTACGTATAGTGTCTAGGTATATGAATGATACGCGAGATGGACTTCAAGACTGTTTATTTATCATGTAGGGTGGATATACAATACTCAACTACCGACATCTTCCTTCTTTAAAACAAAAATATAAAAAAAAAGTATGCATAATAGTACATGCATAATATTATTAATGTTGAAATATACATGCAAAGCCTTAATTCCACTAACCTAGTACTTTAAACAAACCTATGCAAATTCATTCATAGATTGTAAAGGAAAAGGTAGTATACAATTTTATTCATTATTATAAACTGGTTTTAGATAAGTAACTGCTTATTTTTTAGAATTTTAACTATAAATTACTTGACAATCATTATAATTAACAATTATTTTTATTTATTTATGATACACTTTTTTCATGCTTATAGTTATTAGGTACATTGATAACATACTGAATACTTTACAATGCAATTTTGTTTTTACAATACTAAATGTGTTTTAATAATTTACAACTAATAGGGTATATTATTTAATATATTCAATGTTTACCTATACTATAATAGACTTTAATTATACCGCTATTACATTAAAACTGAACATTCTCTTTTTTATATAATATGTATAGGCAAAGGTTATCCAACAGGCAGTAGGTAGGTACTTGAATTCCAGCTATGTACTCCAATCGCCCCACCTATTAGGTGGTATCACTGTCCTGCCAGAACGAGTTACATAAGCATTAGTTTGGTTTGTATTTACACTAACATCATTTGAACTGGGAGCTGAAGTTGATGAGGATTGCATTTGCCTCGGGAGCATGTGATCAAGGTCGAAACTACATTCCCGATCCGCACCTGGCCGGTGTGGGGAGTCCGCTATTATGTGACGTCTATTCCTAATTATTTTACTACCATTTGTCATTAATATTTGATATGATCGATTTCTTAAAATATTACTAATCGTGCCGTTCATCCAAATACTGTTATTGTTATGCCTTACCTTTACTTTTTGCCCTACTTTTAGAGGAGATAAGGTTTTTGCGTTTATGTCGTAATACCGTTTAAAAACATTCTGCCGGTCAATTAATCTGTTCCTAACGTTATGGTTAACTGTCTCGTCTAGGACAGTTTCCCGTAGAGGTAAATGCTTCGCAACTTTCTATTTTGAAGTAACTCTGCCGGTGAGGGTAAATATTCACTGATAGGTGTATTAAGATATTCTAGCAATGCTAGGCGAAAATCCGTCGACGTATACGTGCATTTTTTAATAATATTCTTTACTACCTGTATACTACGTTCAGATTGACCATTTGACTGGGCGTAGTGGGGGAGGAACGTACGTGATTAAATTGCCAATCTTTTGCAAAATTATTAAATTCGCGAGAAGTAAATTGCGGTCCTCCGTCAGACATAACTATCTCGGGTATGCCATGACTATTAAATATACATTTTAACTCATCTATGATCGCACGAGAGAGTGTGCTACTCAATTCACGTACCTCCACATATTTAGTATAGTAATCGACAGTCAGTAAATAATCTTTCCGATGGATATGAAAAAGATCAATACCTACTTTAGACCATGGTCTCTTTGGTACCTCATGCGGAATTAGTTTTTCTTTTGTATTGTTTTTTCTATATGTTAAACACGCTTGGCAATTAGATATAAAGTTTTTTAATTGGCTATTTATTTCAGGCCAAAACAATAACTCTCTTGCTCTTAATAAACACTTCTCGAGACCAAAATGCGCATAATGTATTTTTTGAAGCATGTCACCGCGTAACTTTTTAGGTATAATTATTCGACATCCTTTCCATAATAAACCATTTCCTTCTGTTAAATCTTCTCTGTATTGCCAGTATGGTTTCACAACATCATCTACGTCTTTTTTCTCTTCCGGCCATCCTCTTCTAATATATTTTCTTAACAGCTGCATTTCACTATCCATGTCTGTTTCTCTTTGTAGTGTTAAATAGTGCGTATCGGTTAATTCGTTATATGCACACACGGTGTGCACCGCCTCTGCGAGTTCGTCCTGCAGGTCGTTGTGGTCGCGGCACTCGGCCGCGGCCGGCTCGTAAGCACGCGATAGCGCATCCGCGATATGTAGCTGCTTGCCGGGTTTGTAAACGAGCTTAAATGAGTAAGGTTGCAGTCTTAACAGCATGCGCTGTAACCTCGGCGGGGCATCCACAATTGGTTTTTTTATTATGCTCAACAGGGGCTTATGGTCAGTTTCAATTGTTATGTCTGAGCGCCCATAAATATATCCATAAAACTTTTCACATGCGTGTACGCATGCATATAACTCTTTCTCTATTTGTGCGTATCTTTGTTCCGTTTTTGTAAGTGCTTTGGAAGCATAACATACTGGCAGACCAGATTGTAATAAAACACATCCTAGACCACTCTTACTCGCATCAACTGAAAGTGTTATGGGCTTAGTCATACTGTAATATTGCAACACTGGTTTTTCAGACAAACATTTTTTAATTACGTTCCACCTATTTTCATGTGTCTCGTTCCAATGCCACTCTATATCTTTCCTCAACAATTCTCTGAGTGGTTCTGTTTTATCAGAAAGATTAGGTATGAAATTACCCACGTACGTTATTAGTCCTAACAAACGTTCAACGTCCTTGCTATTTTGTGGCCTAGGCATATTAATAATAGCCGAGATATGACTGTCATCTGGGTATAGACCATTTTTTGTTATTTTATGCCCTAAGTATTTAATTTCTTCGAGACCAAACTTACACTTAGAAAAATTTAATTTTAAATTTATTTTACGACATCTCTCTAATACCTGTCTCAACCTCTCATCATGTTCCGATTTCGTTTTTGCAAACACTAAAATGTCGTCTACATACATACAAACTCCTTCGATATCGTCAAAATTCTCATAAATTTTGCGATGAAATACCTCGCAAGCAGACGATATTCCGTAGGGCATACGTAGGAACCTATATCTCCCAAACGGCGTATTAAAAGTGCATAGCTCACTATTTTCAATTTTCACTTGCCAAAAACCATTAGTAGCGTCTAGCGTGCTAAAATACTGAGCCCCCGACAAATTTGACACTATTTCGTCTAACGTAGGCAATCTAAAATGTTCTCGTTTTATAGCTTGATTCAATTCTTTTGGATCTAAGCATATCCTAAGGTCTCCATTTGGTTTTTTCACTATAGTCATACTGTTGACCCAGTCGGTAGGGCCCTCAACTTTTGCAATGATATCTTGTCGCTCCATCTCTTCTAATTTTGCCTTCAATTTTTCTCGCAATGGTATTGGTACTTTTCTTGGAGCGTGCACAACAGGCTTACATTCGTTATTTAATCTAATTTTATAAGTACCAGGCAAACAACCTATACCCTGAAATACATCTTTATATTCTGAAATAAACGACGGAGAGTTCTGCTCCGTTTCGCTCACTTCAAATATCCTTTTAACTAAATTCATTAGCTTGCAATCATATTTGCCTAGTACGGGAGAGGACGGCACATCTACCACTTTAAATTCCAAAAAATATATTTTATCTTTATAAACCACTTTCAAAAAACATTTGCCTAAAACATCTAAGTCTTTTCCTGAATAACCGTGTAGGCGTGACGTTGTAACCATCAAATTATCTTTGCTTAAACCGATCTGAGATAAGTAGCGTAATGGTAATACATTAACTTCAGCTCCCGTATCAAGTTTAAACCTTAAATTATGACTATTAACATTTAAAACAATGGACCATTCATCTATCACATTATTAAGGCAATATATTACCTGCTGGTCAGATTCTTCAATTTGATATACACCACACACACGCGAAAAGTGATTCATACGCGAGCACCGTAAACAACGTTTTCCATACGCAGGACACTCATAGTTTCCATGCATTGTGCCACATTTGTTACACATACGATGTTTATTATACGCGTTGTCCATCGCACCACGAGCACTGTCTCCAGCGCCAGCGCCGGGCGCCGCCCGCGCCGGGCCGGCCGCCGGGCGCGCGCGCCAGCCGCCCGCGCTGCTCCCGCTCCAGGCGCCGCCACCGCGCCCGGCGCCACGGCCGCCGCCGCCGCGCGACCCCGCGAACCGTCCACGTCCTCGACCGTAATTTCCTCGTTGTGATATTTGCCACACATTATTATTTACTTGTGATGTGCCGTTATTGTCACCTGCCGTTATATTGTGTACCGATTTCTCCCGCGATTCTTCAATGATATTTTCAGAATACACTTTGGATACTACGGCCGCTCGACATATCTCCATAGCTTGTTCTAAAGTCAAGTCGGCTTCGCGTAATAATCTCTCTCGAATAGCTTTGCTCGTGATTCCACATATCAATCTATCCTTAATTAAGGAATCACATAAAGTTCCAAATTCACATGAAGTTGACAATTTCCTTAAATCGAACACATATTGTTCAATTGTTTCACTTTCTGCCTGATTTCTTGTAAAAAATCGATGCCTCTCCACCGTCAGATTTTTCTTTTGTTCAAAATATTTCTTAAATTCGTCCAACACTTGTTCTACCGTTGTACACTTTACATTTAGTTGTTCATACAATTCCCTGCACTGTTCACCCACTATATGAAGCAATATATTTATTTGTATGACCGATGTTTTTTTAGAAAGTTCACACGCGTCGAAATATATTTGAAATCCTTTACTCCATTTTTTCCAACTGTCACTTAAACTGCCCGAAGTAATGTTCAACAAACTTTGATCGTAAGTAAATGGTAACGGAGGCGTTAGCACTGTTTCCATGTTTGTTTACTTTAAACACCAAGTCCCGCTAATTATTATTTTGTTTACTTTTCGCACTATTTTCGCGTTAATTAACCAATTTAATTAATTTCCGGCTGCGCCATGTCTAGGTATATGAATGATACGCGAGATGGACTTCAAGACTGTTTATTTATCATGTAGGGTGGATATACAATACTCAACTACCGACATATAGTACACATATAAGCCGTTGTAATTAACGTAATTAATGTTCTTAGACATAGGCAGTCGTGCTACAGTCTCGCGGACTGTAGTCTAGACTGATAGCATTGACAATTTGCCGCAACCAGGTATTTTACCTATAGTATTCCGGCATAGCCTCACGGACTGATGCTCTAGGAATATATGTGCTTCCCTTTTACACAGCGATCAACCTCTCGGATTGAACTGAAGGTATAAATTAGGGTCGGTAATAGCCTTACAGACTATACTCATTGCACAATGTATCTATTTAATAAAACAAAGCTGGCATGTACATAGGACACATTCTATCAAATGATTAGACGAAGATAACTGAAAATCTTACCTTCATATTGCGAATCCTCTAGCAAGGGATCGGGCTCACCGATATCTTGGTCCGCATACTCATATTCATTATCTGTATATGAGGACGTACTAGGGCTATAACTACGATGACGGCGCCTGCGACGAATCTTCAATCTTTTCCTCTCGAGACTTCGGATTTTTCTTTCCAAGTAATCTTCCTCATCTTCCTCACGATGTTTGCGTTTTCCCATTTTATCCGCAAACACAAAACACTACACTAAACTTAGTAAAAACACAATTATTTCACTAACAAAGGAAAAGTACGTGCACGATGGCCGCCACACAAAACGTGTATGAAATACCCCCAATTTAGGCGAGATATTTTTTTGTTAAAAATGTTACTCTAAAATTGTGTACGATGGCAGCACATTCGCGTGCTACTACATGTAAAGTATAGTGTAATCACGAAGGGCGAATCACAGAAGTTTAATAGTAGCTACATAGGAAACATTATCTATGTGTGAGTTACGAAGAAATTATTATGAATGAATTCATTAATAAAATCTATTCATTTTTCCAGCTCACTGTACGTAGTACAGTCAACCAATTTAGAACCCTAGGCTACTGTAGAACTGCCACAGAGACGTTATAAGTCAGATTGTAAGAAATCTCTTACAACTTGTTATTTTGACATGGTTGTACAGTGGCCCACAGAACAGTACACTGTTGTATAATACTATACTATGTGGATGGTGGTAAAAAAAGTTTAAAAGTTAAAACTCGTTAAACGCTTGTATCTTATGACTTACTTTAATAACGTTTGATAGACGTACCGATAACACTGTCACAATAGACTTGTCAGGGCTGTTGTTTTTATTGTGGTTATTTAATGGGTTAATACCCGTGGAGGCTATGGCTGTAGATTATAACGCTACGTATGCTATTAGCTGATTAAAATATACCTATGGCTTTGGCTCTCATATTTTTTTTTTGATTTGTTGAGTTGAAAAATGTATGAACCTTTCCAACGTAAAATACATCATAAAATACATCATATGTACTGAAAAGGTTATTTCACTACTCAATGACACATTAATAAGTTTAATAACACACATGTTCACATCACTATCAGAAACCGGTAACATCAAAACATTTCGCGAACATAATCGCTAGTTCCACGCTGGCTACTGTAATGCGTCGGTCTTTTAGATCTACCTTATCATTCGGCGGCACTTTGATCTGTTATCAAATACTTTGAAATCATATCTTTGACTACCTGAGTATTGTGAACCTTTATATACAATGGATAATGTTTTGATAATGTATGTGTGGGTGTATTGTTTATCGTATGAATCATTTTGACAATGTGACATTATCAGTACCTGTTAAATTTAGCTACCTAAAAGTTAAAGGCGTAAAACATTGAAGAATAAGTAGTAAGTACCGTAAAATCTTGCACGGAAAAAGGCGGCGTAAAACCGGCATAGGTACCCACCTAGAGCCCGCTTCATGGAAAATGGTACCGATACCGGTGGTTTGTTACCGATAAATTTAAACGACTCTGCAAACATGAGTACCGTCCTCAGGTCATTGAAGTTTCTAAGGAGTTGCCAATTTGCCACCGTGCAACATATTCTAGGGAAAATCCTTCATCATACCCCGAGCGCCACGCGGAGTGAATTCGAGACGCCGTCATACCCTAAAATGCCGCTGCCTCCGCTTACCGCCGCGGAATCTATAACGTGGTTCAGATGCTGCAGAAATAATCCACGGTAAAGTATTTAAATGTACATAGTAATTATTGTCATTTAAATACTTAGCTAAAAATATACTTTGACGGATTTTATGTCGTCTGAATGAATATCCTCCTCTCCGCCGCTTTGCAGCTCCGCACATCAAAAGTTTAATATAGTTGATAAAAGTCTATAAGGCCTTATGGACTTTATTTGAACCTACTGTATCTATTTTAAAGTCAGTATAGTATGCACTGTTTTGACGGTCACCTTGACTCTAGAGAGGATAATCTTATTACTGACTTTATCTTTAGAAAACAAATCCACGTCCAAGGTTGCAGGAATGAAAATTGTTTGTCATATTTATTTAATATTTTGCAATTATATTTGTTTTTGTTATGTATTTAGTTTAAAATTATAAGCTTACTGCATTTGGATGATAAAGCAGTTAAAGAAGCTGACGATACGAGGGTAAGCAATCACTGTCGCCAATGAGCAGCACCCACTGGCTACCATGAAAATTGCTTGATAGAGAGAATGTCACTGAAAATGTATACTGTAACTTTTGGTTCTCGTAAGTAACCGTTTAAGGGCGTTCTCGTTACTTATATTGAGTAACCTACTCTCATGGTAGCTAAATTAAAGTAGATATTATTTTATCGTCGCTTAGCACCCATAGAGCTTTGCTTAGTTTGGGGCTAAGTTGATCTTTGTAAGGTGTCCCCAATATTTGTTTATTATACTTATTTATTCATTACAAGTAATTTGCATTATGTTGGACGTTCGCTGTTTTGAAAAGTCGTATCAGTTCGGAAAGACGCTGGCACTAGCTGACTTTATACTTGGAGATGAAGTACGATAGATAGCTTACCTGATTGAAGTGACAGAGGCAACATTTTCGTGATTTTAGTACATATATTTTATGTTATCATTATCAGAAATAGCAAATGTAATAAAGAAATTTCTGCTTTTGTGACGATAGAGAGATGTGGAAGAGGAATACATGCTGCGACAACCCCAAATGTCTTTTCACTCCCAAAGTTTACTCGTAACTGTGCGAGGCAGGAAATTTTCTTTTCAGTCGTGTTCAAAATTATTGCGATGTCCTTGTTTTATTCCATAAATTAAAATCTCAGTACAGTACGGAAGAACAGTAGAATTATCAAAACAAGTGTTTATGAGCACGGTCTATTAAAGTTTATTTGCGACGTTATCTGGGTAAAGGGACCTTGTCGATGGCGCTTACGTCCCGCGGCGTCGTATTTGTGCACGGACATCACTCATAACGCCGTAAGTGCCATCGACAATAAGGTCCCTTTACCTAGATAATGTCACATTTTTCAAGTGTTTGGTGGCGTAGTACTACGGCTAGGTGTTCCGGGTGTGTTACGGGTTTTAAGTATTGAATTTGAGCCGTAAGCTTATGTTCTCACTCATACTTCCCGCGTGATGTTTTCTAAACAATATGTAGGACACCATCATGTAACTTATGCCGTTTAACAATAAAAATAACCTTGTAATATTAGCAACTATTTAGATATTGCAAGGTCATGGTTCTAGTATGAAATGTCAGTACCTAGTAAATTATTTCTAAACAATAACGATATTTCGAAAAAAATATTGTACTTTTTATGAATGTGATAAGTAGTTCCTGTCCATCTGCATTGTTGAAATATATTGAGTAAAACCTATCTACATAATACACAAGAAAAACAATGTTTGAAGGTTCCATTTTTCGGGTTTCGCGAAAATTATGCATTCTGAGTCAGAATGAATAAAGCTGATTAAATTTACAGCACAATATTTTTTTCTCTCTTTTTCTTCAAGAGTTTTCAAGATAACGGCTGTTGTCACCTTTGCTAACCGCATCTTACGCCATCGACTGGAATTTGCTTTAGTAATGCTATTAATTTAATTAAACGATGGTATCGATCGTACTACACTAGATATGCATTGTAATATCAAGATTGTCGGTCGCTTTGAAGTGGGCAATGAAGGTTTCTAAGCATATCTGCATTCCGCAAATACATGGATCTTACACGTCTTTTCTAAAACCAATTCCTTCTTTACAATATCTCAAAATATACACATACATACATACATATAACCACGCCTGTATTCCCATGAAGGGGTAGGCAGAGCACATGAAACTACTCAAGTTTCAGTGCCAGTCTTGGCAACTAAGGGGTTGAAAATAAAAACGAATTTGTGACATTGCAGTGACAGGTTGCCAGCCTCTCGCCTACGCCACAATTTAACCCATATCCCACAGTCGACTTCTACGACACGTATCTGGTTGAGTTGAGACTAAGATTTCGGACCAAAAATAGCACAAGTAGCACAACTTATGTTTTGTATAAGTACTTGAAATTGAAATTAAAATTTAATTGAAAAAAAAAAATTCGTATCGCACTAATTATAACCGGTAGTGACCATTTACACGGTGAGAGAACTCGCATGCGAATTTCATTACCTACATTGTGATATTTGATTGGTGTGCTGAATCCATACTAATATGTATTATAAAATATGGGAAAATGTGTGTGTCTGTTTGTTTGTCCGTCCTTCACGGCAAAACGGAGCGACGAATAGTCGTGATTTTTTAAGTGGAGATAGTTGAAGGGATGGAAAGCGACATAGGCTACTTTTTATCTCTTTCTAACGCGAGCGAAGCCACGGGCAAAAGCTACTTTCCTGAGATCGTAGTTCGCGTGTCGTCCAAGTCCAAAAGTTCCGAAAATATATCTATAGAGGTAGATGTAGGCCACATAGGAAACCTACTCAACACGGTAGGTTAGTTATACCCACATGGTATTTTTTCTTAACAATAATTGTATTGTTCCTTATTCTCATAGAACGC
The DNA here is from genome assembly GCF_023078275.1 of Leguminivora glycinivorella. Taxonomy (NCBI): domain Eukaryota; kingdom Metazoa; phylum Arthropoda; class Insecta; order Lepidoptera; family Tortricidae; genus Leguminivora; species Leguminivora glycinivorella. Next base: position 8,660,181 of record NC_062981.1, read on the forward strand.
ACACTGTAAGACTAGCAGATAACACAGGTCACATTTGACCTCCAAAACCTTCCTAAAAACAACCACACAGCTTCGCGTGGTAAAAAGTATCCTTCAAGGAAAGGTTACATAGTTCACCAGACCTTATCAGTAGACCTCTTACAGATTAGGATTTGGCTCAAAGGGTCATTGTTCTTTTGTTTCTTATCAGCAAATCCAGGTACATCGGCATAGCAAAGACCGACAGTGGCACCTAAGGTGCTGTAATGCTATTTTGTTCCATTGTAAACAATTCAGTATGTTTACAACGTTGGCATTTTATTGTTCTAGTCGGCTTGTTTTAAGTGAGGAAATTGGACTGAGCGTCGCAAATTGTTTACACAGATGAGTAAGGGTTACCTGGTCTTAAAAATAAGCTCGCTTGGTTGCAAAACTTTTGGTGCATTTAAAAATGAAAATAGCATAGGTATATTTTAGTCAACCTTGAATAATTAATACGTAAGTTATGTAGGTACATACCTATAATATGGAGTCCATAGCCCTGTGAGTATAATTGTGCTGTTACCTGAGCGCTTTCGCTAGCCTTTATCTTTTTGAGTTTTTAATTCATATAAGGCTAATTGTATTAATAAAAAATTTTTATGTGCCTGCGGTAATATGTTTAGTGACGCTTAGGCTCAATTTCGATTAGGTAAATACCTACATATATTACAAAATGATATGTAGGTACTTTTTTTTCATGCGGTGATTTAGCATTACATGTTATTAACCATTATGGTTAAACGCATTATTACCTGAAAAAAACCAAAGTGAGACGTAGTAAGATTAGTAGATAAATTCTTAAAAAATACGTCGGTTACGTAGCATATTGACAGACATAAAGTAAACTCTGATATCGAGATATATACACTGGCACTTTCATATATATTTAACACAAGTTTTAAAGACAACTCAATTCCGGTTGTTTTTAAAACATTTTTTTTTTTTTTATAAATGGGCTTACTCTTGACCACAGACTAGCCAAAGGCAAAGACGTGGCCTACGATGGAGAGAGCTCGCCCAGAAGATGCCTGTTCACTCTTGATTTGAAGGTTGCCGGGTTATATGAGCTCGGAAATATAGCCGCCGGCAAGGAATTCCACTCCTTGGCAGTGCGCATAAGAAAAGAAGAAGCAAAGCGCTTCGTGCGGATTCGTGGAATATCCACCAAGTAAGGATGGAGACCTGCCGTGCGTCTAAGAGTCCGATGGTAGAATGGGGACGGTGGAATAAGCTCGTGTAGCTCTTGAGCACACTCCCCGAAGTGCAACCTGTAAAACACCGACAGACTAGCGACTTTCCGCCGATGGGCCAAAGACTGTAGCTTGGCCGTTAGCTTCTTGTCGCCAATCATCCTCCTGGCTCTGCGCTCCACTGAGTCCAAAGTCGATTTTGTGGACTACTGAATGGTAAAATAAGAAGCTGTTACTTTTAAGAATAATTTGTGACGTTATCTGGGTAAAGGGACCTTATTGTCGATGGCGCTTACGGCTTTATGATCGATGTTCGTATACAAATACGACACCGCGGTACGTAAGCGCCACCGACAAATAGGTCTCTTTACCGGCATATTTATTTATAAACGACACTAATAACGCATATTAACAATTATTAAAGCTCCGATTCGCTTGATTCGCTTCTTCAATCTTTTCAAATTGTGATCAAACTTGCTTGTTTGGGTATCCATAGTAGAATCGGCACACAACCTCCTCAAGGGTTTGCCAACGATGGGTCTTGTGTAAAAAAAAAGTGTATTTTTTCTTTTATTATTCAATAAATTAAAAAAAAATGACGAAGTAGGTATGTATTTGTATTAATAATAATTATTAAGTACCTACTATATACTAGTAGATATCACTTATCTAGTTAGTAGTTACTTGCAAAATAACAGTTAAAACTTCCCCAAAATTAGTAGCACTAGCAATAAAACAAATTAATTACATGGTAGCAATTTGATTAATGAAACAGTGTTGTTGGAAACTAAACAAGTGCAGTTAGTTATTACTTCATTTTTAATACGAATCAGTCCGGTTTAGACTTCAAACCGGACTGACACCGTTATGATAAAGAATTTTACTTATTCAAATTATGTAACTCAAATGAACAGTTGACAACAAATTATTTAAGTAAGTATGTATAAATTTAATAGTCTAATCTAAATAATAACAGAAACACTTTAAAAATCTCATGAAATGAAAATCCCGAAATCATTTTTTGAAAAAAAAAAAAAAAACAAATTTGACATCGATGTCACCTTGTTTTCATTCACGCTTACGCCGTGGCTTGCGTGGGCGACGGTCGCGCGATGTTCGCGCGACGGCGATGCGACGCATACGAAATCAAACCTTATCGATATGGAGTAGACGATGCGATGAGACATGAGACGCGACGGCGACTGTCGCGCGACCGTCGCCCACGCAAGACACGGCGTTACTACTCACTCGTACGTATATTGCAATATAATAGAAGTAGGTTATATACGAGTATGAGTATGATATGAGTGAAATGCTAATGTCAGAGTTGTCTAAATGATATAATTCAGAGACTCTACTGCGGTTTTCTATACCATATCATGGCAAACAAGCAAACTTTCCGCCTTAAGGTAAGCAGTCACCGTAGCAACCAACCGCAGTTTGTAACTCCAGAGAGGTGTTACTTGCGCGTTGCCAACCCTGTAAAAATCTGTGCACTGGTTTTTAGGGTTCCGTACCAAAAAAGGTACAGAAGGAACACTTATGGCGCCGCTTTGTCCGTCTGTCTGTTTGTTTAAAGAACTCCATACTGTAAACCTTCGGGAATACCTAGGCAAGGAGCTCATTCCACGTTAACTTCACAGAAAATGTTCCATTTTATTGTGTATGTTTATTTAAACAATGCATGTCATTTTTCCCTGACGTTTACCAAGCAAGTACCTAGATACCGAAAGAATTTAAAACGTCAAACGACTTAAGTAGTAGATACTCAGACATCAAAATATACGTTTGAATTGCTCTCAATAATAAAGAATGGCCTCGGCGCTGTCAATTCACGATTGCTGTAATTAGGCACAAATATCATTGTGCAAATGAAGAAGTTTATAGTGGGTTTACGACGGATTTTCGTTCATATTTAACCTAGATTACACTTATATCGTCCATGGTAATGAAGAAGCTGTAAAAAAATCATAAACGTTATTTCCCTGTTTGACTCATCATATGTATATTATTACGGAGAAACCCGTTTAAGTAATTAAAAAAACGTTTATTTATATGAAAAACTAGAATCACCGGAATATAACAGTAAGTTGTGTTACAATCATTTTTACAAGTAATTTGATGAATTTTCGACATATAACTAGATCTATAATTTGCATTCAAAAGGGCTGACGAAATTATGGACATTTGCTTAAAACAAATCGTCGGGGATAGTGCAATACCGCGTAACTAACAAAGTCAATAAGTTCAAATTTCCTTGTAAATTGTTCCCGTGTTGAACTCTATGTGTTTTTTTAGATACGCGGTATTGCACTATCCCCGACGAAATGACATATTTAAATACCGTTGGAGTCTTTTGATCCGTTAAATGGGTTATGATAGGATTGAACTCTCAGCGGGGAGTCTTTTCGCCATTGAGTTTGATTTTGAGATACGATCTAAATATATGTGTTGTCGCTTGTCATAAGGACGCCTTTACAAGTTGTTCGAATGAAGACACAAGGACATTTTCATCCTTATAGTAGTAGGTAGGTAAGCGACAAAGTGGGACCCACTTTGACTAAACTATTCAAAAAATCTTAATTTTAATCGATGTCTAGTTAGTTAGTAGTAGGGGGTGGTAATTTTACCACCCCCTTTCTTCCCGTGGGTGTCGTAGAAGGCGACTATGGGATATGGGTTGAATTGTGGCGTAGGCGAGAGGCTGGCAACCTGTCACTGCAATGTCACAGTATCGTTTTCTTTCAACCCCTTTTTGCCAAGAGTGGCACTGAAACTTGAGTAGTTCATGTGCTCTGCCTAACCCTTTATGTTATACAGGCGTGATTATATGTTATATGTATGTATGTAATAATTTATATTCTGTTTTTTTTTTTGTTACTAAGATGTGCTAATAAAGGATTATGTGCTATATTAGAAATGTAATGATTAGCATTTAATTTTAACAACATTTTGATGTGTAGAAGTTACTAAATACGTTTATTACTATGATAGATTACATTACACATATGAAATGTTACAAACAAGAATATGTAATGTACACATAGTCAATGTCATCTAAAGCTTTTTATTCCGGGAAAAATCGAACTATTACTTATGTTAGCGACGCGTCGAAATATATGTAAAATAGCATAAGAATTCGATTAAGACTGTATTCGCAATAAAGATTATTTCGTAGGTAGGAAACGGGTAGAACTGCGTTAGTTAAGTTAATTTTGTCAATTCCGATTATTAAGTATGATAATAAGACTCATATGTGATGTATTCGATAGCAGGCAATTCCCATATTCCTTCCTTCCCAAGTCCGGAAACCGAGTCCAAAGTTCAATCTAAACTCAGACTGTCCATTGGACTACGATTAATAGCCAATAAGCACTAACGTGAGAGGCTTAGAGCGAGAAAACCGAACTCTCCTCTGATTGGCTAAAAATATTTCCTTAAAGTTCCGAAATCATTTTCCTTTCACCCGAAAATTGCCTTAGGATTACTCGAATCCAAGCCAATAACTCGATAACTATAAGACATATGAAGATGTAAATAGTTTTAAAACGTAGCTGGGAACTTACGTAACACGATAACCTACATTTCCATAGTAATATTCCGTTATCGATAACAATGGAGCTCAAGGCGAGCCGCGAAACCAGTCTATTGTATGGCCCGGACGGCTAATCACCTCTTCTATTGTGTAAAAACGTAAACAAACGCAGGTGCATTCCACTCGAGGTGAATGACCCTAGTGTCAGGTGCATTGTTACGTAATTTCGAAGCGATAGCCTAATTAGTTTATAAGTAATTAGGATTTGAACGAAAAATGATAGCGTTAAATTCACGTAATCGAGCGCCGTAACGCGTTCGACCAATCACGACGCGCCATCCGTCGCCTATCGGGCGCAATTATTTACCTCTCTATCGCACGGAGCCTCGCGCTCAGCCGAGTCGTGATTGGGCGAATAAATTGAAATGTTTCTTTCCGTGAAGCGTAGGCGCATTCTGAAAAGGGGTATAAAAGGAACGATCGCTCGGTATGGGACATTCGAATTCGACCGGAACAAGAAGAACCAGCAGCCTCCAAGGAAAACCAGCAGCCAGCAGCCTACTACAAGCAGCCTACAGCCAGCAGCCAGCAGCCTACAGCCAGCAGCTAGCAGCCTACAGCCAGCAGCCAGCCACCCTCCACGACGGGTAGCGGCAGCAGCAGAAAACGACAGCATCGCGACGTATCGTCCGTACCGAGCGTTTCGTTAGGATCAAGTTAGGATATTAGCTTAGGAGTATTTTTATAACCGCGTTAAAATTAGAGTCGTTGATTATTGTAAATATAAACCATTTGATTTGATTCGTTTTTTAGTTAGTGTATTCCAAAATCATAATCGGTACGGTTGATTGCTGAGGACGACATCGAAGCTCAAGGTACAGGCCCGGGACGAAAGAGTGAGTCGCACGAGCTCCAGCACATTCTCTCCACTTCGAGCCGTCGATAGGAAGCTTTGCGGACGCGGTCTGCAACAGTTTCTGGTCCTTCGAACCGGATCTTCGTGCGGACTACGGGTCTACAGCGACGTACCTGTCATGAGCGACGACAGGATGGTAAGGACGAGGTCCAGGTCCAACCGAGCTGCGTCAGTGACGAGCGAAGAGGAGAGGCAGCAACTACTCGACGAAGGCGCGTCGGCGGCCCGCGAACGAGAGGCCGCACGCGCAAGCGCTGAGAGGGCGATGGGCGCCGACGCGGCGCGCCCTCCTCACCTCCCTCCGGACCCGCTGGCGTAACGGAAGGGCTTAGCGTCGCCGGCGCGCAACCGATGGGCGCGGCGACAGCTAACAGCACGCTCAGGTATGGATTAACCGTAGAGACACCGAGGTCACCGTCCTACGACACGACATTGCTATGGCGAAGGGATTTAGCCAAGCGGTTACGGCGTCGTTCCAGACCCACGCCGATCCCAGCTAGACATCCCAAGGCTGCCGTCATAGACAGAACTACCGAGAAACGAAAGTCGCTGCAGGAAACTACCAAGGAGGTAAATAAACCAATTATTAAAGCTCAGTCCGTCAGATCACATGCGAGCAGTCGCACTGTGATAGAAGCGCAGCTGTCTCAGGCGGAGCTCGAGGCCAGCGAACGGCTAGCGGAGATATCCCGGAGGGAGTTGCAGCTAGAAGCGGACATGGTACGTAAACGGCTAGACGCCAGAAAACTGCAGATCCGCGCTAATGCGGATAGCGCAGACGAGCACGAATCTGCTGGTAGCGTGCGAAATTCGAATCAAGATCGATTAGACGAATGGCTAGAGAACTCGCGAGACGCGACGTCAAAACCCATTTGTAAGAGGTTAACCGACGAACCTCTACCCAAGTACGAGACTCCGAGACGACCTGCGCAGGCGGAGCGGCATATTCGAGGCCTCTCACCGGACCGCCAGGTATATCGGCGATCGATATCGCCACCGTCGGAGTCGCGTAGGCGATCGATATCGCCACCGGAGCGACGCAGGCGATCGACGACGCCGCCGGCGCGTCGCGAGCGATCGACGTCGCCACAGCTGGACGCGCGTACTCCGCACACGGCGCACACGCGCGCCACCGAAGGTACTGTAGCAGAGTCCATGCTGCACCTGTTCGAGAGGATGCAGATGGCGGCCCGTCCAGCCCCGAAAGATATATTCGAGCTGCCGCATTTCTACGGAGACGTCAGCGAGTGGAGAAGTTTCTACAATACCTACGCAGAGACATCGAAGCGGTATAAGTTTACTGACTACGAGAACGTGGCGCGGCTCAGGATGGCTTTACGCGGGGACGCAAAGACGTGTGTGTCTCACGTGTTATCGACAGCCACCAGACCCGATATGATCGTGAGAATACTGAAAAAGCAGTTTGGACGCAGCGAGGTATTGTTAGACAAGGCGATTGACGACCTGCGAAAGTTGCCGCAGTTGGGGCCTACCGCGAACGACCTCAACACTTTCGCGATAAAAATAATGAACGTGGTATCTACAGTTATGGATATCGATCGAAGGCACTATGCCGATAACCCCATGCTCATCAGAGAGGTTACGGACAGGTTGTCGCCGCATCTTCGAAGCAGATGGTGCGACTACGCGAAGAAACATCGAGACAGCAAGGACCCGGAGATTCTGCAGTTGGCGGATTTCCTCATGGAGGAGAGCGAACAGGAGATGTCCTTCTGTCACGCCCGCGCCGCCCCGAGGCGAGCGCAGGCGCCGTTATCAGTGCCGCACGCGCGCGCAGCCGGCGCTCGCGTGAAAATATCCGCAACGCACAACCCGCCGAGAGCTCCCACAGGACGTCAACACGAGGTGCAGAAAGTGACGTACGCGACACGTCAAGCCACAACATCCCGTTCGACGACGTGCCTGTTCTGCGGTGGCGGTCACCTGACGCCGGACTGCCGCAAGTTAGCCGCCCAATCCGTGGGCGCTAGATGGGAGTGGGCGAAATTAAATCGTATATGCTATCGCTGTATCGACGCGAAGCATATGAAAACACAATGCAAGGCCAAAGCGTGCGGCGTTGCAGGCTGTCCTCACGTACACCATCGACTGCTTCATGCGGACTCGCCGCAGGAAGTGCGTGAGGATACGGCTATGGTGCTAACACAAGAAATCAGGTCAGTACCTACATCGTCAGCAGTGACGTCATCGGCCGAGCCAGCGGACACGACGGAGCCGCGAGCTGCGGACGACGAGAACGACGCCCGCGTGTACGTGTCGTCAACACCGGACTACAGCGTGCTGCTAAAGGTACTACCCGTAACCGTATCAGGTCCAAAGGGAACGGCGCATATCTTCGCTTTCCTTGACGATGGATCCACCTTGTCAATGATCGACCAGGACGTCGCGGACGAGATCGGCGCGGTCGGTCAAGACGAGCCGCTATGCATAAGAGGTATTCAGCGGTTGAAACTTAGCTCAGTGACACAGACGGTCAAGGCTAAAGTAAGCCCCGCTCGTGGCGGCTTGACATACGATATATCCCTAAAAACGGTAGACGGACTAGGGATACGCTCGCAGTCATTAAATAAGAAGCGTCTATTGGAATACGAACATCTGGCGGACTTGGGCGACGAGTGCTACACGGGCATGGGCGTGCCGCAGATGTTAATAGGCGGAGACTTCAGTCATCTTATAAACCCGACGGAGGTGAGGCAGGGCGGCGAGGACGAGCCGTGCGCAGTTAAAACCTCGTTAGGATGGGTTTTCTTCGGGCGAATGCCGAGGTATGTACCAAATAACGAGCAGGTCGTGATGCACTGCCACAGTGACGACAGTGATCTCGTGGAGCAGGTCAAGAAACACTGGGCAGTCGAGGCGCTTGGCATAACGGCAAAGGACAACATTCGACCCGACGACCAGCGAGCGATCGATACATTCGAACGAACAGTAAAAAAGGTAGGACAGAGATACGAAGTCGGCCAACTATGGGCTGCCGACGACATAAAGCTGCCACCGAGTTTCAACATGGCGAAGGCGAGATTACGCAATCTAGAAGCCCGCATGTCGAGAGATCCTGACTTCGCCAACGAGTATCAAGCACAGATACACAAGCTTCTGGAAAGGGGTACGCAGAGCGCATCATGGAACCACCGCAGTCAGATCGGATGTGGTTTCTGCCCCATTTCAGCGTCTACAATTTAAATAAAGGAAAGTATCGCGCTGTATTCGATTGCGCCGCGAAAAGTCAGGGATGTGCATTGAACGATTTCATCCTCGCGGGACCGGATTTACTACAGAGCCTGCTGGGGATACTACTTCGATTCCGTGAGTGGGAATTCGCCGTCACCGCGGACATACAGGAAATGTTCCTTCAAATACAGCTGCGAAGAGAGGATCGGCATAGTCAGCTCTTCATCTGGAGGGGATCGCGGCGTGACGTGACACCGTGGACGTACCAGCTAAACCGGGTATGTTTCGGTAACATCTCTTCTCCTTTTCTCGCACACTCGGTGCGGAATAGGAATGCGACGGACAACAAGGATCGCTATCCGGACGCGGTCTACGATATCCATAATAATCACTACATGGACGATTATGTGGCATCATATGAGACAGAACGGGAACTCATATCAACAGCGACACAGGTGAGACTAGCACACGCGGAGGCTAGCTTTCGGCTGCGCAGCTACGCTAGCAACAGCGAGTTGTTAATGCGAAACATCGATCCGGAGGAGCGAGCGACGGGACCTTCTCATCTCGGAGAAAAGCAACAGACCGTCCTCGGAATGACGTGGGACCCAGAGACGGATACGCTGGGGTACAACACGAAAATGCTACGAGTGCCAGACGACGTGAAAAGGTACGAGCGATCGCCCACTAAAAGGGAACTTTTGAGTGCCGTAATGTCAGTTTACGACCCATTAGGCCTCATAGCGCAGTATATGATAAGCGCTAAGATCATATTCCAACGTGTGTGGACAAAGGGCACGGACTGGGACGAGCGGCTGCCGGCGGAGGAAGCGGAGGACTTTTTCCGGTGGCTGAGGGCACTGAGCGACGTGTCCGCGCTGCGAATACCCCGACGATACGCCACGCCCACCGGTGCAGCTAGAAGAGAATTGCATATTTTCAGTGATGCATCGACCGAGGCCTACAGCGCGGCGGCCTATTGGCGAGTATCGAACGACGAGGAGGAAACGCAAGTGAGCTTAGCTATAGCGAAAAGCCGAGTTTGCCCGCTAAAGGTAATGACAGTTCCCAGGCTCGAATTAACCGCAGCAGTCGTCGGCGTGCGGCTGGCGGAGACAATTTTACGCGAGCAGCGTTATCCTGTGACAAAGGTGACGTATTGGACAGATTCCATGGTTGTTCTCGGATGGGTTCGCGATGACGCGCGAAACTATCGTCCGTACGTGTCACACCGACTTGCGGAGATCGCCGAGAAAACAGATAGAGACGCGTGGAGGTATGTACCAACCGCTCAGAACCCCGCAGATCGAGCGACGAGGTGTCAACCAGCGCAGAGCGTGCGCATCGAGGACGAGTGGTACGAAGGACCGCGCTTTCTCTATGGACCCGAGACATCATGGCCTAGTCACACATCGAATCGAACAGACGACCTGCCTGAGAGGAAGGCGAGGCCGTCAACCGAGACATCACTGGCAATCATCTCAGCGAAGCCAGACCCTTCGAGCGTACTGCCAGACGTGAGACGATTTAGCAGTTACGACAGACTGTTGAACGCGACAGCGAACGTCTTGCTATTCATCGAGAAAATGAGAACGAAGAATAAAGCCTTGCAGCTACAAGTCAGACATTTGAGAAAGGCAGAACACATGTGGTTGCAGTGCAGTCAACGACGAAGCTTTCCCGAAGAGCTTCGAGCCTTAAGCCAGAATAGGCTCATCGATCGCAAATCGCGATTATACGACCTGGCACCCGAGCTAGGCGATGACGGCGTGTTACGCATGAAGACGAGGCTGGGCAGCGCTCCAGTATTGTACACCGCGCTACAACCGATAATACTGGATGGCCGCGAGCCGTTCACCCGTCTACTCATCCTGCGAGCTCACCGACGATCAGCGCACATTCACAACGAAGCAGTAATCAACGAACTGCGACAAGAATATTGGATACTACATCTGCGGCCGACCGTGAAGTCTGTAGCTCGAAACTGCGCGCTATGCACACTACGACGAGCAACACCGAGAGCGCAGCCCTTAGGCGATCTCCCGCCCGAGCGACTACAGGCGTATCAACGTCCCTTCACTCACACCGCACAAGACTACATGGGACCGATGTTCGTCACGATCGGGCGGCGCAGAGAAAAACGCTGGGTGTGTCTATACACGTGCCTAGTGACGCGCGCTATTCACCTTGAAAGCGTGCACAGTCTTTCAACCGACAGCGCGCTACTATCACTACGAAGATTCGCCGCGAGAAGAGGATGGCCCAGGACGATGTACAGCGATAACGCGACGTGCTTCAGGGCGGCGTCGACGGAACTACGTGAGGCGTACCGACAATGGCTGCCTGTACTGCAAACTTACGCCACTCAGAACCGAATGGAGTGGAAATTCATCCCACCTGGCAATCCTTCGGCCGGGGGCGCGTGGGAGCGAATGATAAGGACAGTTAAGATAGCGATGTCCTACACTTTCAACGAACGAGCACCGAAACCCGAAGTTTTCGAAACTCTACTCGCCGAGATAGAGAATATCGTCAACCGACGACCACTTACACATGTCAACGTCGATCCAGACTCCGAAGAAAGTTTGACTCCAGCACACTTTCTACTTCTTCATAACGCTAACCTACCGATGATTGGCGTTTACGACGAGAACGAGAAGAAGCAATGGAAGATGGCCCAAGCGCTTGCCGACCACTTTTGGCGGCGCTGGACCAAAGAGTACTTTCCTCTACTGGCACCGAGGAAGTCGTCCCACGACGGAGGGCGGCAACTTCAACCAGGCGATGTGGTCATCGTCGCTGAACCCAATGGTCCACGCAGCGTGTGGCCCCGAGGCGTCGTCGAGACTACCTACCCGGGACCCGATGGACGGGTCCGCTCCGCTGACATCAGAACGAGACACGGGACGCTACGCAGGCCCAGCTGCAGGCTGGCGGTCATCGCGTCGCAACCCATGCACCAGGAGTCTTCGACTGCGGGGACAAAATGTTAGCGACGCGTCGAAATATATGTAAAATAGCATAAGAATTCGATTAAGACTGTATTCGCAATAAAGATTATTTCGTAGGTAGGAAACGGGTAGAACTGCGTTAGTTAAGTTAATTTTGTCAATTCCGATTATTAAGTATGATAATAAGACTCATATGTGATGTATTCGATAGCAGGCAATTCCCATATTCCTTCCTTCCCAAGTCGCGGAAACCGAGTCCAAAGTTCAATCTAAACTCAGACTGTCCATTGGACTACGATTAATAGCCAATAAGCACTAACGTGAGAGGCTTAGAGCGAGAAAACCGAACTCTCCTCTGATTGGCTAAAAATATTTCCTTAAAGTTCCGAAATCATTTTCCTTTCACCCGAAAATTGCCTTAGGATTACTCGAATCCAAGCCAATAACTCGATAACTATAAGACATATGAAGATGTAAATAGTTTTAAAACGTAGCTGGGAACTTACGTAACACGATAACCTACATTTCCATAGTAATATTCCGTTATCGATAACAATGGAGCTCAAGGCGAGCCGCGAAACCAGTCTATTGTATGGCCCGGACGGCTAATCACCTCTTCTATTGTGTAAAAACGTAAACAAACGCAGGTGCATTCCACTCGAGGTGAATGACCCTAGTGTCAGGTGCATTGTTACGTAATTTCGAAGCGATAGCCTAATTAGTTTATAAGTAATTAGGATTTGAACGAAAAATGATAGCGTTAAATTCACGTAATCGAGCGCCGTAACGCGTTCGACCAATCACGACGCGCCATCCGTCGCCTATCGGGCGCAATTATTTACCTCTCTATCGCACGGAGCCTCGCGCTCAGCCGAGTCGTGATTGGGCGAATAAATTGAAATGTTTCTTTCCGTGAAGCGTAGGCGCATTCTGAAAAGGGGTATAAAAGGAACGATCGCTCGGTATGGGACATTCGAATTCGACCGGAACAAGAAGAACCAGCAGCCTCCAAGGAAAACCAGCAGCCAGCAGCCTACTACAAGCAGCCTACAGCCAGCAGCCAGCAGCCTACAGCCAGCAGCTAGCAGCCTACAGCCAGCAGCCAGCCACCCTCCACGACGGGTAGCGGCAGCAGCAGAAAACGACAGCATCGCGACGTATCGTCCGTACCGAGCGTTTCGTTAGGATCAAGTTAGGATATTAGCTTAGGAGTATTTTTATAACCGCGTTAAAATTAGAGTCGTTGATTATTGTAAATATAAACCATTTGATTTGATTCGTTTTTTAGTTAGTGTATTCCAAAATCATAATCGGTACGGTTGATTGCTGAGGACGACATCGAAGCTCAAGGTACAGGCCCGGGACGAAAGAGTGAGTCGCACGAGCTCCAGCACATTCTCTCCACTTCGAGCCGTCGATAGGAAGCTTTGCGGACGCGGTCTGCAACAACTTATTTACTTAAGCTAAGTATTTTAACTTCGACATTTATCTTTATTAATTTGAACGTTCCTAATTGAAGATTGAGATTAAATTTTATTTCATAACTTTTAGTCATGTTTTTTTCTAAATACATAGTTTCGTTTGTTTAACATATATATTATGCTGTCTTTCACTTTGTTTTATTAATCTTTAGACGAGAGTATAATCTCCGTGCACACAACACTGCGAAACGGAAGCCAAATGTAAACATAACACTCTCCTGTCGGCTAGGTTTTTTATTTCTTTCGTATGATGTTACAACATAATAGGTAATCACATAGGTATATATCGTTACTTTTTACATAATATATTAATATAGCTATGAAACATCCCGTGAGACTCAAACATATTTAAAATATTAGTAAGTGGTAGTTTTTGGGGTTCCGTAGTCAACTAGGAACCCTTATAGTTTCGCCATGTCCTCCGTCCGTCCGTCCGTCCGCGGATAATCTCAGTGACCGTTAGCACTAGAAACCCGAAATTATGTATCTATATGTATTTCAATCACGCTGACAAAGTGGCAACATGTAAAGTTGGGAGTGACTTTTTTTTTTATTTCAACATTTTCAATCCTAACCTGTGATATTGTTGGATAGGTATTTAATGGAAACTACGGAACCCTAGAATGAGCGTGACCCGACACGCTCTTGGCCAGTTTTATTTTTATAATATAACTAACGATTCAATTCAATTCAATTCAATTCAATTCTTTATTGCTTCCATTCTTTATTCTAAGAGTTATACTTTTATGTTTAAAAGGAAAATTTACCTTACATTGTTAAACAATATTTATGAGAACTTCCTGACCTAAAACATATTTAAACAGCATGATTATTGGAAAATCCATGTGACGCGATATTTGTTACCTATTTCGTAGAACAGAACCTTGAAAATTGTAAAACTAAACCCAAATGATGTCGATTTTTTGCACTTTCATGCAGATTCTATGAGCAAGATTACCTACAGATTTCCACTCCTTTCTGCAGCTTACCTACATATACGGTGTTCTTTTAGGAGTCATAATTTAACAAAAGTTTTACGTTTATGATACTGCTAGCTTTTGCCCGCGGCTTCGCTCGCATTAAATTCGAATGTTGCGGAATGCTCCATATAAACTTCCACCCACCATTTTAGGGACTTTGGGGTTAGAGAGAGAGAGAGAGAGAGACGAAAATTAACCTATGTCACTCTCCATCCCTTGAACTATCTCCACTTAAAAAATCACGTCTGTTCGTTGCGCCGTTTTGCTGTGAAAGACAGACAAACAAACAGACACTCAGAATTTACCATTTATAATATTAGTATGGATATAAGTATAGTCCTTATTCTGTGTTAGCATACCTACACCGTGCAGTTAAATTAGCCTGCCTTCAAGTTGCTTCCAAAACTCTTAAAATAAATTTAATTATTTTTATTTGTATTTTTAAGTAGAATAGACTAATGGAACATTGTATATTTCGTGTTTTGCGATTTTTTTTTCGGAGTATAAATCTCCCGATCATTTTTCTGTTCATAATTTTGAACAATGTCTTAGATAAATATCCTCGTACACAAGCCAGTTTTCAGAAATACCGCATTTGTACGAGACAACGGTAGACCTAGACTATACATTTCATGGAATGCTCCTAGGTATTACTCCATTCAGCTCTGGACATTTGGAGGCCTTGATTCTGCTCGACTGGAAATTATATACAGAACTGAGGGATATAAAGATATACCTAATGTCACATATGTACATGTACAGTTGTACACGTTTCAAATTAAACAAAGCCACATAAACACACTCATAATAAAGAAGACCGTTTTGATTTGCCAACACAATCCTTACTTAGCATCGTTACAACTAACAATCTAGACTCAACAAGGTGTCTAGTGGCAGCACGCAGCTGTTATCATTTGCAACTAAAGAGTCTAACCACCATTAAAGTTCAAACGAGTATAAAGCTTAGTATGTGTGTATTGGAGTTAAAAGCGTGTGTGATGGACTTGGGTTTAAGTTTGGCTTGTGTGTGTGGTTGTATGTTTGCGTCGGCGCTTTTGATCGCGGCACAAAAGGCGCCGCTATGGGTCGTGTGTCCATCGCGCATCGTCCACCTGACCTATGTTTGCAGTGGGCCATCAAAAACGCTCATGTCGTGAAACATGGTGACATGCGTCCAATATGTGCGGGCGATAGGGTTGCCAGAGTTCGATTCTCAAAATCATATTCCTTATTGCTAGTTATTTTTCTCTCAAATAATTAAGTAACTACATAACAAATTCCAAACGTTACTTACATTTGTGACCAAAATGTAAAATGTACTATGTAGGTATCGACCTAGGTACCAGTGGCGTGGCGTGAAAATTTTCGTTGATAAAGCCGGAAGGGTTTTCGGGATCTGTTTTGTATGAACTTCTACCATAGGGAATCGAGTTGTATCGACGCCCCGCCACTGCTAGGTATATAGGAAACAGTTATTAGAAGTGTCTGCTTATTATAACGGCCCAATATGCACGTACACTACACGGCATAAAGAAGTACCTTGTCGCTTTTAATCGTTTGACAATTTCGTATGACATTTCAAACAAGACAATAATATAACAAGGTGCAGAAATCATCAGTCAAATATTAGATCTTGATGGATATTATGAATTATAGGGATCATTGTAAAAAAATGACTTATGTTTCAAGACATATACAATGTCACAAGACGTCAATTTTGATATTGGCAGATTTAAATTATTATATAATACCTATAGCAATATGATCCTAGACATCGTAACTCACATCTTACAATCATTATTTGATGATATTATAACATAATAAAATAAAAAATAAAAGCAAATTCAGTATCTACTTTAACTCACATTTTATTACATTAGCTAATGGTATAGATTGCATCGATCACTGTTGAGTGTATATTTAGTAATGTCTACAACCAGGCAGGTGCAAGTTAATCTTCATGCAATTGTAACCATTACCTAATGAAATAAAAACATACACATTAGTAATTATTAGAAAAATATTCCACTTTAGTAACTCATGCTTCGAGTCTCATTAAGGGGCTGCATACGGTTTTCATCAATTTTTGACAAGTTTTGAGTTGAAATCGGTTCTTCAATCTTTTATCTCTATTCATAAGTGCCATATTTTGAAAACAATGAATACTTAATTTTTATGAATTTTTAACATCGTCTAAAAAAACACTTTTATCGAAATTTGATTTTAGTAAAGGGTGTTACATACATGAAGTCGACATGTTTGGATTTACTTTTGACTTTTCTAAAAATTCAAGAGAGATTTTAATTTTAAGTAATTAAAACATAAGTTATGACCAAAAAACCAGTTTTTGACCTTAAAATTGTTCAACTTTGATGCCAAATATCACAGAAACAATGAGCTGTGAATGTAAGGTAATTATGAGATACTTTTTTTGTTGAAAGACGATGCTGTTAATATGATTTGCTTTAGAAACTATAATATATACATCATAATAATGGATTTAAATCGAAGGTCATTGGCGTAGGGAACGCCCTTAATGAATAAATGCATATCTACCAAGATATGCTTATATTAAATTTTACATTAAGATTTTCCACCATTGCATTCCATGTTTTGGTATCATTGAAAATATTACTGCATAATATGTATATATTTTAAGATCGTTGATCATTGTAAAGAGTTTTTAGACAGTTTTCCACACATTATTATCAGTAGGTATACAAAACTAACAATCTAGTCAGTGCTAGTGTTATTTTTAATACGAAAGTTCTTTGAAAATTTACTTAATCCTAGACAGGGTTGTCAAAATCGCTGTCAAATTACTATGTACTTTATAATAGATGTACTCTCAATTGACTATATACTATACTTATACGAGATACAACACTTAATGAGACATAATATGTATTTAGTTATGACTGAACTTTGGACAACCCTATTTAAGCTTACACAAGAGACGCCTTTATCATACCCATGTCGAGGTCGACGTATGTAAAATGACATTGATTATTAAAATCATAAGCCGACAAAATAATAAGCCAGAAATGATCGTGTTGTTTACAGAATTAAACGGAGTTTCAACATAAGTAACAATATCAGTTAAGTGTAACATACCTTGAAATTAAAAGATTGCCAAAATCGATCGAATAGGTACCTATTTAATTATTTAAGATATGTTTTTTAAAGGACACCATTATTATTATTTGCTAACGACCTTTTTCGAAAATATACATTCTACAACACGTCATAACAATAACATTGTTACGTTTGTATTTTGTACCTTTGACCAAGATTATATTCTAAACTTCTTAACCAACTTCTTCTTCTTAAATTCTTAACCAAACGACAAAATATTATAGCCTAAATACTATAGCAATAGAAACATTATCAGGAAGTATAACTAATACAATATCTGGGCGACCGAGCTTCGCTCGGTTCTATTTTAATATATCACGTCTTTAGATAAAAAAAAACTCTTAGAAATACAAAAAAAAAAAAAACAAAAACTTAGGTAATTTCTGGCCGGGATTCGAAACCCTGACACCTACGATCTATCTGCGTACATTAGACCGACCTCGTACGACTGAGCTAAGCGGAATCGATGCGCGCGCGGCGAAATTAACGACCATATTTTACGTTTACTAACGCGAAAGAAAAACTCATGAAAACTCGAAAATTCGCGTTTTCCGGGATCTAAGGCTACGCTAGATCGATTTTTCACTCCCGAAAACCCCCACATAACAAATTTCAGCGAAATCGTTAGAGCGGTTTCCGAGATCGTCGGTATATATAAATAAATAAATAAATAAATATACAAGAATTGCTCGTTTAAAAGTATAAGATTTCAAGGTAAAATAGCCGGGTTCAAAGAATTGCATAAAGCAATGAAGCTTAGGTAGGTACGTACTGAGAATGGGTAACCTGAAATGTAAAATACTTTGATAACCTTTTGGTAATAATGATTAACCTAAATCCAAACAAGAATAACTTACTTAAATATTTATTAAATCGTCAGTTAGCAGAACTAAAACATAGACTTATACTCCTTTAAGGTGGGTTTTTAAAATAAAACTATTGTCACATATTTATAAAGTGAAGACAACACCTACCTACCTACCTAACATGGAGCTCACCGCTTCTATAATATTCTATTTAATCTTCCTTTAAAGAGAAGGTCATATTTCTCAAGGAATTCAATTGAATCACTCTATACCAAATTAAGAAGGTAAGTAAATTTTATCAAAATATGCTGCACATCCTTATCAGTCTAAGGAATTCACAATATTCGCATCTCATTAAGCAACACTGAGTAACCCCAACACCTTTGCACTTTAATTAATTACTTCTCTCTAATTCTGTAACACGATATGTGTTGAATTAAGACTGTTGAAATAAGATTAATAACCTATTAAGTACACTAATTGATACATTCGTTTGATATCATTAGACGTTATTCAATTATTTCAGTTGAAATAACGAAATGATTAATGAGGCTTAAAGTGATGACATGTGAGCTTATGATACAACGAATGAACATGTGTAAAGTCCGAGCTTCACATACTTGGAACCGAACCTGTCTTTGGACTTATTGGGTTTGGGGTTATGCCCTTTGGTCTAAGTGTTCCGCCTTGTGCAGCATCAAATTCCTTGAATGATCCAAAAACCATCCTGTCTAAGATGGTTTCTCTCTGAAGTAATAATGCATTGAATATAGCTACTAGTATATGTTTTAGAATTACCTACTTTTTGATGTGATAGAATTGTGCTAACTGTGTTAAGTGAATTATGGACCTTATTGTGATAGGTAAAGGTGCTGCCTAGTTTGTGCAAAACGAGTATGACCAGTCGACTTAAACTTTAAATAATAGGTAGGTACCTTAATAATAATGCTACTTTAGATTTTTTAGGTGCCGTAGAAAAAAAAGCTACTTGCTCATAAATATAATCAATTCATGTACAATTTGTAAATAGGCACTTAAAGGTTTAGAATATTATTTTTTGCCCTAGGTTACTTAATATTTGTGTAGATAGAGTTTTTATCAGGTGAACTTTTCAGATTGGGCTGATGGTGTGAAAAATGTACCTACTGATAAAAATTTTAGCTCTATTATAAGTAAGCATTAAGTACTTTAATTTTAACATTTATGGCGAATATGCTTAATGAAAAAGTCTTCCTTTCATTAATTTATTGTTGGTAATTGTGTAATTAATAGCGCACTTCAGTTTTCAGAATCTTTACTTTCATATCCCCTGACGTGATGACAATAACGACAAAGTAAACGTTGGTTACAAAACGGTTTCACTGAACAAACTTAAGACTAAACAAATCGGCCAATTAGTCCCTACAAATGATTCAGCTTTCACTACTAAGGCTATCGTGATACCTAGCTGCAATAAAACGTTTCAAAGAGACCGAACAAAACCCGCACAAAGACTTGCCTACGAAACGCAATTAGTAGAGCAATCCGCTCACCTAATAGCTTCACTGGGGACGCTGTGTCACCAAAAATTTGCATTAAGCTACTCCAAAACAGCTTAAGAAACTACGCTTTAGTATGAAAAGGTCTAAGTTTGGCCGGTGGAATTGGGAGCGTATGGCTTAGTGGAACGGTTGGAGTTGGTCGTTAAAGCGATTCGCGATTATTGCCGATCGATTCCGAAGGCAGTGCTCGGTAGGCCCCGCCTTCTGGGAGGGCAGCTGCTTCGGGAGCCGAGCCGACACAGGCGCCGGCCGCGCGGCGCGTTTGATCTCCCCCTCCCGGCCCCACGCGCAACGCAGGCCTCGATAACGAACGCACACAAACTCATAACGCTCCGCGCTCTCCCCCAAGCAGGTTGTGTCGAAACCGGTTATACCACAGTGAAGTGCTAAGACACAGTGCCCTAGTGTTTAGTTTTGTTTGGACATTTTTATTTGTGGAAATGGAAGATAAGCCGTACAGTGTGGACAGTTCTGACGATTTCGTTATAGAAGAAGAGGAAGAACAAATCGAGGACAATCACAGTAAGTTTTGTGTTTATAATTTAAACTTTAAACAGTTTTTTAATTTTGAGTAAGGAGTTAGTATAATATAACAAGTATGGAAGTAGATAATAAACAATATGACAACAACTTCAACATTGTTCTCAGTCTACATTTTTTTTTGGAAAATACTTTTATGAAGAATATTTGTTTTGTTAATAGAGTCCTTTAAATTCATGGATGCAAGTGGACAAAAGCGACGTCGTTCTAAATTAATACTTTTTCCACAGGCTATCCTCCAGACTTTCCGATCGAAGCTTTGGTGAAGCTCGAGCGTCCGTCGCCTCCTCTGCCGACGCCGCCACATACGCCCACCGACGACACGCCTCCGGCCGTCGTCATCTCCCGCCACCAGCCCCCCGCGTGGCCGCCCGCGCCTCACTACCCCTCCTACCCCCGGCCCGCCATGCAGACACCCTACCCTTACGAGAAACCCCCAGTCCCGAATTACTCGCACCCTGCCATGTCAGCCTACGTCCAAGCTCAAGTAGCGACTCTACCTCCGACGGCCCCGTACCACGCCATGCTCGTCAACCAGTGGATCAGAAACGCGGCCCTGTACCATCATTCACTAAGATACCCAGGAGCCATGGCCCAGAGAATGCCAGGAAGAAATCCGCCGCCGATGAGGGCTCCCGGTGTACCTGGCACGCGCCCTAAGAAACAATTCATCTGCAAATATTGCAATCGCCAGTTCACCAAATCCTACAATCTCCTCATCCACGAGAGGACTCACACCGATGAGAGACCTTATTCCTGCGATATCTGCGGAAAAGCTTTCAGAAGACAGGACCATCTGAGAGATCATAGGTAAGATATCGATAATTCATTACACTCTCTTGATATAATGCCTCGCGCTCGGACAGCATAATGGCCCATAAAACGCTATTAGTAATCAATTGTTATCACAATAACCACAAATTAAATTTAACTTCCACTTCTAATACAAACCGGGTGATTTAAGGTGTGTTTCAAGAAAGCATTGTTGACGATAAGAGTTAAAAAAAAAGAATTAAAAGTTTACCTTTTTGTGAGGTCGCGACGCGGCGGGCGCACGCGTCCCAAGAACCGGTTAGGATTTTTACGATCACCATATCTGTTTCGCTCCGCCGTCGAACAAATTACATGTTATATTTCTTCGCTTTTACGAGACAAACTTTTTCCTCCCAAATTCATTACCCGTCTAATGTGTCCGTAATTTAGAATTACCTCAATTTTCATTTGAGACGGTTATTATTTCGTCGCCTTATTGAGCCATAAATATTGTTAGGTGTCTTGTTTACTTTTTACTTATGTGAGAGTGGAGAGAAAGTTCAAGTTACTTATTGTTTTTTTTTCCTATTTTCCAGGTACATTCACTCTAAGGAGAAGCCGTTCAAATGCAACGAGTGCGGTAAAGGATTTTGCCAATCCCGCACTTTGGCGGTGCACAAAATTTTGCACATGGAGGAATCTCCCCACAAATGCCCAGTTTGCAGCAAGAGCTTCAACCAAAGATCCAACCTGAAGACCCACCTCTTGACGCACAGTGACGCGAACAAGCATCATTTGGAACACCTCGAAGGTTGCCAGGAGGTGTCATCCACGAGTCATCCTGAGAACTCTTTACTCGATCTCTCTCAGAAACCTTCCCCACCGCTGCAGTCCTACCAACAACCTGAAGTTTCTGCTCAACAGTCACCTGTCGACGCGCCAAAGAAGACTTTAGGATTTTCTATAGAAGATATCATGAAACGTTAATATGTCTATTGTATTTGTTGTTACATGTAGCTGTACATTGCTAATTCAAGATCTTATGTATCACTTGTTAGTTACTGATTTAGAATTCAAGTCAAGTGATTAGATTGTATTTTTTGCCAAAGAAATTTAATTTCGACTGATTATAGTTCCAATAGAATCATCATTAATTAGCATCCTGGTTTTCACCATGTAAAAATACAAATACATTTAGAAAATAGATCCTGTTTCATCTCTGTAAAGACTGAAATATTTGTTTTAGTAAATAATTATTGTTGTTATGTTTTCTTTGAAGTTTATTTTATTGTGATAGTCTTACTTAATTAGATTTAAGTTCAAACTAAAGTTACCGAAAAGTATTACCTTTGTTTTAAGTACCTACATCGTTTATTCCAAATTATGTGGCTATGACAGATTTGAGATTCCAATTGATAGACATAATGATTGTAGTGTGTTTGAATATCTGGTTAGAATTTAGATGTAATTTGTACATTCCTGTAAATATATTTGTAAATTATTTTAAGTCATTAAGTTAAGTCGACGAGGCTATATTAAAAATCTAAATTACAAAGAGAAGTACATGGAGTCGAAAAATTATTTTCTTGTTTTATTTTACCCGTAAAACTTATTTTTAAAATTAGCTAAGCTAAGAAAAATCTTAGACCAAAATGCTGGCAGCATTTTATGAAAATGTAATTGCTTCTTCGCAATTATAAAAAAAATAGGTACTACTTGCTTGTTTTAGTGTTCTAATTTGGTAAACGATCATTATCCGATGCAATCTTAGCGACATGGCCAAGGACATCAGACTTATGTTAATATAGTAGAATGCAGTCCATAAATACATTTTTTTAAATTATGAATGGGCTTACTCTTGAAATGGGTTTACTAAGGCAAAGGAAGAACCACCAAGCAATAGGTATAACTTTCTTAGATACATTTTCATTGAAATTAGAGTTAAGCGCTTAGTTGAGCCAGTTTTCGGACAGTAAGCATAGAAATACATAGCTGCAGTTTATACCTTGGTTTGCAAGAAATTATAACAGAATGTAACGTGTCAATCTAACATTTTAGGAATCATAATTTATCTTTATCAAAAATACTACCAAAACATAATAGCCGTAAAAATAGCGTGATGTTAGTACATCACGCTATTATTACTTGAACTATGACATTACAGCAGGCTAGCCACGTGACAATGTCGTTAAGGTGATCAAAACACAGTCTGGCGCTGTCGCGCCACTACAGAAGAGCGATAGGGACAGCTAGCTAGAAGCGTAAGCGATTGCGACGTTGGCTAGGTACCCTGTTACCGTTACGTGGACAGACAGATAAATATTGCAATACAAAAACAATTATAATTATAGGGCCGCACATTATGAAATGATAATCAACTTAGATGGTTGAAAGTGGTTTGCGAAAGGAACATTCGTGACGGTTAGAGGAATAATCTAATAATGTTTGGTAACTCAATGTCTAAAAAGTCATTAAACTCATTAGGTATTAAACTATTTGGTTTCTGGGCTACAGCCGAATAAAATTAGAAGTACCTACTCGCTCTCTTTCAAGTCCTAAGCCAAATTGGTAAATAAGAAGTTATATGGGCGAAATATAATATTATATTAACATTTATCATAAACCCATCCGTAAGATACATCTATTATTACACAAAAAGTTAGATTTCATGCTATGCATACGTTAAGGCATTCTCTACCACGGTTTTTAAAAAAAAACTTCAGAGGATTCTCGACTTACTATCAAATCTAAATAAAATTTTAATATAAATAGAAAATATGGTCAATAACGTTGTAGCAGCTAACAAAACTAAAACTTAACGGTAAACAACGAACTATAAAATATCAAAACACTCAAAACAAGCATTATAAATAGTAAGTACCCCATAAAAGCCTTGATCAGCAAAACCAATTTCATCTAATAAAGTCACACAGTGTACAGAAACGATTTCCATTCACTATTATGGGTCTCCAAAACGGCCCATAATAGATGAGGTATGATTAAACCCAATTTGGATCGAAAGTTGGAATTACATCAAATTATATTCCCAACGGGTTGGTGGCGCCACCTAGTTTAGAATGGCCGAACTGAGCGATGTCATCTGTCGCGACGCGATGTCGCTACGGGTAGCGGAATGTTCAGAAACTGAATGGAACGGCGAATGGGAAATCTTACTTTGAGAACTTGAGAAGTCCATTGTATAACTAGTTATTTGGCATCGAATGAAAGTCAATGATTAAGAACCTATCTAATAACTTATTAGGTATGTTTATGAAACACATAGGTAAGAATAAGATAAGTGTGATTTTGGCAAGGCTAAATTATATGTAATTTGTTATTTAACATGTTGGCTGACTGAACTACCGTAAAAGATTAGATACACTTGTTTTGAAACATTCTCCAATTAAACGCGGTACATTTAAAAGAAATCGAGACTATCTCATTTTTTTTTCTCGAACTAGGTTTTGAATTTATATCAGATATAAAAACAAAACCATTGATATAACCTTGAAACCGCCAAACGCGATTCGCATTTCGTGTGAACCGATTAGATTTCTCCAATTTAATTGCATAAACGACTAATTTCGCCGTCTTAGATTGATGACTGAAGTTGCCCGCAATTTGCCAGTCAATGGAAATTGCAACGATCCCTCTGATTGAGCTCTAATAGCACTGGAATTGGTCGAATTCGAGATTCGACCGAAACGTTTTCCCATGACTATTTCGTTTTTAATCGCGAGTGTATAATTGACCTATTTAAAAATACCCTAAAATTTATGGATTCCTAACTACAACTGGATAGACTTAAGTAATTTAAAAACTTATTGATGAAATAGGTTTTTACAATATTTAAAGTATTTTTACATAGGTACATCTATACTTATATTATAAATAGGAAAGTGTATGTGTCTGTCTGTTTGTCCGTCTTTTACGGCGAAACAGAGCGACCAATTGACGTGTTTTTTAAGAGGACATACCTAGTTAAAGGGATGGAGAGTAGCACAGGCTACTCTTTGTCTTTTTCTAGCCCCCCAGGAAATGTGTATGGAGCTTTCCGTAATTTCGAAATGGCGCGAGCGAAGTTGCGGGCAGAAGCTAGTTTCCAAATAAAGCAATGTGTTTTCGAGTACACTACCAAAAAACGCCAAAAACATTGACAGTTGTTTGTTCATGCAATAATGAAACTGTCATTGGGATCAGCATCCCTCGGGCCTCTCTTCAAGTACAGATACTTATTAAAATAACTTAAACAACCAATTCTTTTGTTTACATTTTCTGTAAGATCTGATGAACTTTTTTGTGGAATACTTAAATTAAATATTAAGTTCATATATTTAATTTCAATGGGTAGCGTTAAGCACCTTTAAATCATCCTTTTATGCCAATTATAAGCAATTCAGGAAGGATTATACTCGATTTTCAAGAAACCACTGCCATATATCACGTGATTTAGTCTGTCAGTGTTACTGCCTGACGCTGTAGTGATTTATGAACGATCTTCACTGATTTATCGGACTAAATTCAGGCAGTTCTATTCAATTATAGGAAATCAATCTAGTTTATTTCGCGTTACGGTAGCTAGCTTTGATTTTGATGATGATCGTAGTGATCGTAGATCATGAAATAATTGAATGTAGTGGCTTGTAGCCACTGGATTAAATTTATAAGAAATTTAACGCTTACTTACACACCTACGAAACCGTTTATGGGGGGTATACATAATTTAATCTGTACATATAACATATAATCACGCCTCTATCTCATAAAAGGGTAGGCAGAGCACATGAACTACTAAGTTTCAGTGCCACTCTTAGCAAAAAAGGGGTTGAAAGAAATCCAAATTGTGACATTTCAGTGACAGGTTGCCAACTTCTGGCCTACGCCACAATTTAACCCATATCCCACAGTCGACTCCTACGACACCCACGGGAAGAAAGGGGGTAGTGAAATTCTTAACCCGTCACTACACGGTTCCATCTGTAATTACGTAGGTATTTTAAGGTTAAAATGACCAGTCAACAATTCTAGGTACTATTTTTATTTCGTAAAAATCTTAGGATTTTGAAATAAAAGTAATGTTTGCTAACTAAAGTACATTTGATATCCTATGAAAGACTTTCATCGGAGTCATCGTCATCCTCCTTGCGTTCTCCCGGCATTTGCCACGGCTCTTGGGAGCCTGGGGTTGACAACTAATCCCAAGATTTTGGCGTAGACTTTCATCGGAATATCTCATTTATCCATTTTTAGGGTTCCCTACCAAAAGGTACAAAAGGAACTTTTATGGTGCCGCTCTGTCCGTCTGTCTGTCTGTTTTTAATATTGTCCCACTTTATCGTGTCCCACTTCTGGGTAAAGGCCTCTCCCCTTGATTTCCACAATTCCCTCTGACGTGCTTTTTCCGGCCAGTCACTCATGAAGGTGTCCAAGTCGTCCCGCCTCTTCGCCTAGGCCTGCCACGTCCCCGCTTCTTTATCCATAACGTGTCTTATAGGTTATAGGTACCTATATAATTTCGCAGAACTTTTGTCTAAAGACAAACTTTTTGTAGGTAAGTACATACCTATTCCAAAGTCTATTTTGAACTTTTATTGAGTAACAAAACCCATTCAAGTTCAAAAACAAAATAAATACTTCCAGGACTCAGGAGGGCAAAATATATGTAAGGTAATGTGGGTGAAGATTTAAGGTTTTTCCTGAGGGATAAGATGGAATATGTTCCATATAGTGAAGCCCTACGGGCGGCTTTCTATCTTAATCCGCAAAAAAATACCCTTCAAGCTTCCCCCACCTTACCCTTTGTATGAATCTTCTTGGTTCCATCTCACTTTTAAAAAAATCCTTGCGTAACGACCACAACACAACGACCTTTAATACCAGCAGTCGATCTCGTGCCATACTCCCGAATTATGCTCAACAAAAAATCTAGCAGTACCCTAATAGCTGCTACTTGGGTCATAGCCATTACCAACACGCATGGAACAATCTACGAAACTTTTGACATACACCCCCCTTACTAACACAAGGGTGTATGTGACATTACCTGTAATGCTAAGATAGAACGTTGTGATATTCAGCGTGATAACAATAAAATGTACCCTAATGAAGATTCCCCTCTGGCAATCGTAACGACTATCTGAAGTAGCACACAAAAACTGGTGAATTATATAAAGATTTATTACGACTTAGACAATAATTGTCTTATACCGATATTTTTGAAGGAGATTTATGTTTTGGCTCTGAGCTATGTTTCTTTTTGGGTAATTTTAATGTTTTTATCGCGTGGTTTGATGTATGGTTGCATTGGGATTCGGTTTTAGGCACGAGGGATATGGATAATTGGTTAAGCTTATATGTTTTCATTCTTCCATTTGAACTGCTTCATGTTTTCATTTCTGGTTCACGGAGTTCTTTACTTGTTTTCTGACAAATCCTTAATTTATTGTTTTTCACCATTAGTGGCAATAATTTCACCAATTGTAGATCTCGATACCCAACCGACATTTTGAAAGAAATTCACAAATTGAGCTTACAAAGCCTACTTATAACTGAAACTTCACGAGATGATTGAGGATAAGAAATTCGTTAGTTGAGTTGTCCAGCTAGATTATCAAGACGTGTCCCTCAGACTTGTTTTAAATTTAATGACGTTATAAAGCACATATTCGTAAGTACATACATACATACAATCACGCCTGTATCCCATGAAGGGGTAAGCAGAGCACATGAAACTACTCAAGTTTCAGTGCCACTCTTGGTAAAAAGGGGTTGAAAGAAATCGAAAATGTGACATATTCGTAATTAAAATAGTAAAAAAAACTTATCAATAAAACTATCTTAAATTTTTCATATTTCGGAATTCCCGGAATTCAAATTCCGAGCATCGCCTTCTGCCAACATCGCACGCGCAGCCTCCACGAACACGCGATGCTCATTGGCAGCTGTCATTCAGAAGGATAATATGTTTCGAAACCACAATCATACAGTTTTGTGGAGTCTCAATAAAATTAAATGTTTTTTTTTATAATTTTTTTTTTTTGTTTAAATACTTATGTACCAAGGACCATTTAATACTAGACTGATATAGCCCATACAAAAAAGCGTACCCCTGAAAAAAGCTTAGTTTTTGCTTTAAAACTAGATGGCGTTGTTTCGTAACCCGGGAGTGGAAAAAAACATATTTTCACACATATTTTTACTTGTTATTATATTATACTATGAATAACTATCAAAAAACTTTATTTTAATATCAAAATATTGGCTCAAAACACAATTTTTACAAAATATATTTTTTGGTCGGCCTCGACGTAGTTGTGATCGCTTCGCTGGCTAAGTTTGTTCGCATGTTGTCTAATTATTGCCAAATAAAATGACTAGATGACGTTGGTGGACTAGGAAAATGTCACATCCGTTTCGTTGTTCATTAATATAATATACTTAGTGATAATAAACCTATATGTTGAGCTCAAATACGTTCAACAGAACGCAATCATTGTGCCAACAGATGTGACATCTGACATCCATGTCACATCACGAATGTCATTGTATGATTTATTGAATATTCATAATATATGGATATTAAATATTTTAGAATCGCAGCAGCAATGCGAGTAGAGATACAGAATTAATAACTGTATAAATTAATAATTGTATGACCAATGACCTCATACATAAAATTACCAGTTTAGATGACAGAAGGCGAATCCAATTTGTAAACATTAAATGTGCTAAGGAAAAGAATCTTTCCGATTTTCAACGGGACACGGCTGAAGGGGCGAGCTGGTTTCGACTGCGCCCATGCATCTCAATTGTCCAGAAAGTTCATTCGAAGATCATTTTGCTTATAATAATCTGAGTAATCACAGTGAATGATTTGACAGTATTTCAGCTAACATGTAGAGAGACTTGCTAGCTTCGTCGGTCAGGCTTCGTCTTGGACACAACGCGGATAGTTAGGCCGCCAGGTGTGGCACTTTGGATTACGTTTTTATAATAAATTAATGATAGTTTGTATTGTTTTGGTAATATATTTTCTACTCGTATACTACTCGTTTGGTACTCGTATAAACCTAAACTGAGATAATAAATGAATAAAAGGAAATAATTAGTGAAACTCTGACATAAGTAATAATTAATGAGACTAAATGCGTTTTCACATTATCCGATCCGATATCGGATGTAGGACTGATACCCCATACATTACAGGCGCTATCTTGGATTTTTTCCATTTAAATCCTTCCGACATCCGATATCGGATCGGATAATGTGAAAACGGACCAAGACAATAGATACCTTGTTAGTGTTATATACCTATGCCTATGTATATCCCACCAAAAACATTCTGTAAAAAATAGCCGTCTCGATGGAGCTGCTTGTTTATCTCTAAAAAAATAAAACCGCCTTCAAAAATAAGCGCGTTACAAAACACGGAGAAACTAAAAAGCAAAAAATAATAAACCTTTGAATTCAGATTTCTTATCGTATTGCAATAATCTAAACATCCAAATTATAAACAAATCAATTATTTTTGGAGTCGGTACCAGCGTGCGTATGGTTGGGTGGGGCAAACAGGCAATAGCAAGGCGACGAACAGGTCTGGTACCGACTACAAAAATAATTGATTTGTTTATAATTTGGATGTTTAGATTATTGCAATACGATAAGAAATCTGAATTCAAAGGTTTATTATTTTTTGCTTTTTAGTTTCTCCGTGTTTTGTAACGCGCTTATTTTTGAAGGCGGTTTTATTTTTTGTTAAAAAGTTTATTTATTTGTTGATTTTTAGTGGTTCCTATTGATATTATATGTATCAGTCCGAATATATGCACACTAGTGAAAGAATTATCCTTTAACTCCTAACCATTGAGGAGTTGACCTTCCATCATCAGCTCAGCCACATAAAATTATTACCATCAGGCGTAAATACTGGTGTACCTTTGAAAAATACACTAAAAACATTACATGTGCCTATAACATTTGAAGAGTTCCCTCGATTTCTCCAGGATTCCATCATCAGACCCCGACTTGGTGCCAATGGGACCATCTCGGGGTTATACCCGTACGATCAAAAAAAAAATTTTGAAAATCGGTCCACAATTCTCGGAGATATCGAGTAACATACATACAAAAAAATAAAAAAAAAAAACATTCAGTCGAATTGAGAACCTCCTCCTTTTTTGAAGTCGGTTAAAAAGTAATGAAATCTACATAAAGTTCCTTACTGCGATTTCTTTATTATTATAGTTAACTAGCCTTTGTCCGCGGCTTCGCTCGCGTTAAATTCGAAAATCTCTCCACAAACTTCCATCCTCCATTCTAAGGAAGTGGGGGGATATAAAAAGAGACAAAAAGTAGCCTATGTCACTTTCCATCCCTTCAACTATCTCCACTTAAAAAATCACGTCAATACGTCGCTCCGTTTTGCCGTGAAAGATGGACAAACAAACAGACACATACACTTTCCCATTTATAATATTAGTATGGATGTTGTGTGACTTGGCCGTTGAAGTGTAGCGGTGCTGGCGAAAGATTGGTGCAATGGTGTCATGGAGCACCTGGTTATAAACTTCTTTATACCCTTGTGTATAAAGAAGTTTATAAGTTTCATATTCGATGGTCCGAGCTAAGGTTCGTAAAGCCATGAAGCCGAGCTGATAATCATTGTCGCTAAACGCCGATCAAAACGCAGTCTGAAGTGGGTGATAAACTTACGATACGAGCAGGTATGCGTACTTATGGCTCGACGACCTTTTTCGATTGTGTGTCACCGTAAGTACGCGTAAAAACCGCTGCGCATAGTAGTCGACCATCCAACGCGTACTTGCTCGTACGCCTATCACCCACTTGACGTCGCGCCAACATTTTATGGAAAAAGCGGGTTTTCGACAACTACCAATAAGATTTTAGACATTCAAAAATCTTCAATAATACTCAACTGTTTCGGTCGCACTCGTTCAAATATAGGATAGGATTGGTATGAGCGAGACGGTCAGGAGATTGATTGTCAACATGATATCTATCATAAACACCGTTCGAAATGGCTTCATTAAAATCTAAATTTTAAATATATTGAAAGTAATATTACTAATCATTGACGTCACGCTCAAAATGAAAGAGATAGAAAATTTGACAGTATGGTACTCTTTTGCATGATTGTCATAATTCAAAATAAGAACGATGGCTTGCGTTGTAAACAGGGACTGAAACATGACACGGGCCCCTAGCGTCATCTATATACTTTTCACTGTATCACTTGTAATGCCGTTGAACTACCGCGTGCGTATTTAAAAAAAAAACGACATTTTTATTCAAATGACACTCTTAGTGACATCTAGTGACATAGATTTACGGCTGCCAACGGGGTACGGTATTTAGTATGGACTCTGCTGGTCCTTTATAATCGTCCTTGTTATGTACTTACTTATGTAAATTGGATCGTCTATTAAATATGATAGTGATTGACAATAATGGATATTACAATACGAAACTAATCAACGGACAAGGAATATTTCAAACAACCTACCTAAAAATATGTTGTATATCTCGAGTACTTACCTACGTAATCATTATTAAGGTGCTCTTTGCCAAACAACCTTCTCTCTACCAATGCAGTGTAAGCTGAAATACCTACATGATGAAACATGTCTGTCCTTTTTTTATAATTCTTATTAAATTATGTTTTACTTAAATGCGTATTAATCAAGTATGTTCACTGTTCAGGCAATGCTCTCTAAATGTTACATATTATAGGTGATGAAAGCGAAAACGGGACTAGAAGAAATTATATCAAGAAAAGTTAATTACTATGTCTCATCTACTCTTAATATAATCACAAGTATTCCGTGATCAAACTACACAGACGTTTCTTCTATCATAATATTCATAATACAAACAGAAACCGTTAACACCCCTATTTAAATCCCAGTGTAACATCCCTTTCAAGTCATCGCACACGCAACCTGGATTGACAGCTGTCAGCACAAATCAGGGAACACACTTATTGGGCCAATTATGGTCGCACCCACCCGGCCATGAGAAGCCAAAAGTAGACGTGATGGCTAATAAAAGTTACACACCCACTATTACCGACTATGGCTTTTAATGTAGGAGATATGTGAAATAAAACAACATAATACAGCCGCATACGATAAATTTTAAATACCTACTTAAATTCCGATGACTAAAATCAAATCTTACAGTCTTCGTGCAGACTCAAGAAAGTAGGTTAGCCAAAAAACTTCGCTTAAAACTACCCAACAAAGAAAATATTCAAGTAAAATACTTAACCAAAACTACATCACTGTCTCTACCATGAGTTTGTAAAGAGGCAACAGGAGCGAAAATGCTAAAATGGAAAGGAAAAAGAAATGATAGTTTCTAGTGCCTTTAAAAATAATAATATAAAAAAAGCAAAATGGTCCAACATAGATAAAAACAATAATAATCTATGCTGAAAAAAATCATTGCTCTAGCTTCAAAAACCAGGGAGGAAATAGTCGAGACCGAATGTGTGGAGAAATGAACCCTCATGTCGCGTATTAAAATTTTACAGAAGAGTAGGTACTTTGAGTACCTGATAGCGGAAATAGAAAAACAATATTATGTCACGCGGATTAAAATAAACAGAGATTGCTTTAACGTATGTACAAGAATTGAAACAAGATATCAAGTATTAAGACCCAATTAAATAAATGATTATTTTAAAACGGTGCCATAATAAAAAAGTCAACCTCTTCCCACTGTTAAATTACTTCCTCATGTTATGACTGATATTTGTTTTGTCTTCGGTTAAACCTTGACCGCTTGTTATTGCCAGTTAATCGATTTTTTAATTGGACAATGTCAAAATACTTCCTTATATGTCGTCGAATCGTCGTTGATAAGTTT
The DNA here is from genome assembly GCF_023078275.1 of Leguminivora glycinivorella. Lineage (NCBI taxonomy): Eukaryota > Metazoa > Arthropoda > Insecta > Lepidoptera > Tortricidae > Leguminivora > Leguminivora glycinivorella. Next base: position 8,693,108 of record NC_062981.1, read on the forward strand.
ATCCGGTATACCGCATGATTAAAAATGTACAATACAGGCCAATTCATACAAACACCGTCATGAATTCAATAGTATACGAAAGATTTCATTCAGTCATTCGTCACGTTTGCGCCGACACAGCTACGTGCAAGCAAGAGCGAGAAGCATGATATCCGAATGAGTAATGACATTCTTCAGATGTTCTAAAGATATCAATGTAAATTAAAATTTATGTAATAATTAACCACCAGTAGCTATAAGTGGCGGTTGGGCGGTCTAGTGATAAAGAAGTTAGCCGCGTAAGCTGAAGACTTGTGTTTGATTCCCGGCTCGGCCACTGGTGGACTGGTGGTCTTCGTAGCTTATTCTTTAGTGAATTTTCACTGAAAAAAAAATACCAAGGAAATTCATGAAAATTTACTCAAGTAAGTCTTATAAAGTAGGATATTTTGTTTGAGTAACATAGCAAATTAAACTTTCAACATTTCTTTTTATAATTATAGCATACAAGCGCGAATAACAACCACATCAACAAAAACGATCACCTTTTCAAACTAAATATTTCAATAAACAATTTAAATGCTCTGGAAAGTTTTTAAGGCGGCAAAGGGCTTCATAGTAAAACACAACTTTGACCAGAACAAGCAACAAAGTATACCCGCTGTCAAACACACGTCAAACTTTGACAAGCGGGCGGTCAAAATGTATACTTCCTTAGATATTTTACAAATATATCTCTTTCATTTAAGTTATGCTATTACAGCGCATGTTATTATTGAGACAAAGCTGGTCAGCCTTTTGGTGAGCGGTAAAATAATTGTGGTCATGTAACGGTGCTATGCTGACATAGGACGTGTGGTAAAAAGGAAATATTAAAAAAAATAGATTAAATTAAAAGAAGTGAGAGAACTTGGGTTGTAATAGCATGTGTGTGTTTAATAAGTTTAGGTACAGTCAACCAATTGGAGCCCTAGGCCACTGTAGAACTATGTCATCGTGACGTTATAAATCAGATTGTAAGAAATCTCTTACTGCTTGTCATTTTGATATGGTTGTAGAGTGGCCTAGGGTAGGATTGGTCCTTTCGAATTTAGGCTCCAAATATCCATAATACTTTAGGTGGCATTCATTTAAGATAGGGACTTTTTTTAAATAGAATGTTGTAAAACAGACATGATAAAAGTCGATTTCGGTTTTATTCCTATTACACAAAAATTACTTTTCATAAAAGCCATTACACAGCTCTGTTCCTTTTTTTAACCCGCGACGCAAAAACGACGGGGTATTATAAGTTTGACGTGTCTGTCTGTCTGTCTGTTTGTCTGTCTGTGTGTGTGTCTGTCTGTGGCATCGTAGCTCTCGAACGGATGAACCGATTTCGATTTAGTTTTTTTTATTTGAAAGCTGTGTTATCGGGAGTGTTCTTAGCCATGTTTCATGAAAATCGGTCCACTAGATCGTGGTCGGGGGTTTTTCAAAATTTTAATTTTGTGGTTATCATCAAATATATTGTAAGTAGCAGTGGCGGCTGGTGAAAATTTCTGCTAAGCAACACTGAGCAAAAATAAACCTACCTTAACATTAGGTACTTTACTAGTAACCAATTTTAGGCAAGCCGGTGGGAATCGGCTTGTACGGACCAGCCGCTGCTGGTAAGTAGTAGGGGATCAAATAGGTCAACGCTTCAAAAGTCACTACCATTCCATAACTGCAACACAAAAAGATGTGTCTAATGTCTAAACGTAGAGAAAATAATTATTCTTGGACATTCCTGACCGCGACATGTCGGTACAAATTTATCAATAGGTAGGAAAGTAATCAGGATGTCAGATACTTTTGGTGAATTATTTCATCCGCTACTATTGATGCTGAGTGGTGAGTGTACTACTTACTATAAGTAGGCACTACTTAAGTTGGTACCTAATCGTACTTGGTTTCCTAGGTCTATAATTATGTATCATTTTCACTACCTACCTACTGATTCTGCAGACAGTAAAATTACTTACCGTTGAAATAATCAGAGTAATTATCTAAAATCCCGTTAATAACCACATGTCGGTCAAACGTTTGATTAAATTATAGGTGTATCAAAATATTTATCTATTATTACCGTGAAATAGTAACTAATAATTAAAATACACGAATTCAAAGGGTACAAGTGCATCTCACTCAGGCGGCCTTCTAAGTAAAACCAGGTAAGTCTAAAAAACTGGAATCGATGTTAAAAGTCCGACCTATAATTATAAAAGATCAAAATGTTCGCAGCGCTGTATTACCGGTTATTAAATGTAGGTTTTAGGATCAAATGCGGTTATAATAGTCCGTCGAATGATATGGGAATAGAGAAGCGTAATTTTGTGACTTTTTGCCTCGGGGTTGCCACATGGTTCTGTTGGTTACCGCAAATTAAAAACTTGGTTTCACTTGGATGACGGATTCCATTTTGGATGGACCCTTTGTGACTATGTTAGAGAGTTTTAAACTGTCACGTACGAGTATTTAATACGGTAAAATTAAAATAATAACATGTCATACCTATAAGTCTTCGTTATTTACTTACTACAAACCTCTCTCCAGTCACTACTCACTGTAGCCGAAGTTGATCAGAAAAATAATAATTTGAGATTGTAGAATTTTCAAACCGTTCATGAAAATTACTTTGAATTTAATAACTAAATGAAATTCTATGTTGATAAACAGAAAGCCGTTGGTATATGATGTTGATCACGCTATTTTATATTTTAATCAATCGGACATTTTTAAGACTGAATTTGACCTACCAACTACGACAGTTGCAGCCTCTGTTGTCGTGGCAACCCTAATTCCTTTTTTGAATTCTCCATTTTGCGGTTAGCAGTCCGTACGTGCCTTCCGTCCCCGGCCATGTCATTTTGCGAACTAATAGGCACAATTTAAAAGGGACGAATTCATTTTAGTAATAAATAGACACTGCCAATTTTCTGTCATTAATGTCGCTCGGAATGACAGATTTACGGTGTCATTGTTGTTTGGAATTTTTATGACAAATTCGAATGTTTAAAAAGTGATTCTAGTAATTTTATGGCAGCGACACAAAATTATATGGGAAAAGAAGAAATAATAGGGTTACCGTGTTTCAAATGGACAGTGGACACTGGACAGCTAATATGAATTCCTACATAATAATTGCAATTTCGTACCTACTGAACACTAGATGGACATTTTAGTGGGTAATATTGGGTATAGTACTGTTATTTAAAAATAAATAGTTCTAATGTATGAGTAACACACTAAACAGTATTATTATTGTAGATACATATGTGAATAGTTTAGCACATGTATTATAATCTGACCACGAACGGCACGAACTCCGTAAAGCCTTTCCACGTGGACGATTTAGTCATAATAGTTAATGCTGTCCTGTATTTTTATTTCTTAAATATATTTAATTTTAATTTATTTAATATCCAAAACATACAAACCATCATCCAAATCCACAGCGCAGGCTTCGTCAAACGCGTAGGTACAAAATAGCATCCGCAACAAACTTCGTCCAAACTACATCACTAATAATCCATCACATGCTTCATCAAAAGTACATGTACATGATAAAATCCGCAACAAGCTCTGTTTGTTTTTCTTAAATTACTTGTCTTCAGGTTTCACTGAGACAAATAAAGTACCTTACATGAATCGAGTTCCTCCAGAGAAAATATACAGTTCCTGCAGAGAGTGAGAATGATAAACTTTTTTTTTTTAATTAAATGGCTTCAGTCCATCATTGGGACTATTTCGCAAGTGTCAAGGTGATATGAGCTAATATTAATTAGTGATTTTAGTACGGTAAGTACGACCTGTACGACAGTGTACGGTGAGTTAGCACTTGTAATTTGATAGCTAGATTTTACAAGAGCACGTTGACTACCGGCCGTTGACGACAAAAAAAGAAGCTGAAGAAGAATTAATCTCGAAACGCGTATACTTAAGTATAGACACTTTTTTGTCGTCAACGGCCGGTAGTCCACGTGCTCTTGTAAAATCTAGCTATCAATTTACAAGTGCTAATTCACCGTACACTGTCGTACTTACCGTACAATAGTTATTTGTTATACAAGGGGGCAAAGTTGTATTTTAACGCCGAGTGTGGAGTTGAAAAACGAGCAAGTGAAAGGATTCTAATATAGTTGAACCACGAGCGAAGCGAGTGGTTCGAGAATAGAATCCTGAACTTGCGAGTTTTTTAACACACGAGAAGTAAAATACATTTGCACCCGAGTGTAACACAAAACTTTTCCCCTCACTATAGCGAGGAAACTACAACGCAAAAAATCCATTTATCACTGCTTCCAGTAGTTCCACAGGTGGTAAAATCATCTTTATTACTAGATTCACCTACTTTTATCAATTTTAAAGCAGTTAATTAGACTTTATTCAAGGTCAAATTACTTTACCTACTAGTGGATAAAATGCATTTTTACCCGCTGGTATTAAAGGACAAAACACGTGTTTCCGAGCTAGTGAGGGGAAAAAATTATTATTAATAATTAGCTCATATCACCTTGACACTGGCGAAATAGTCCCAGTGGACTGTAGCCATTTAATTTTAAAAACTGAACTGAACTGAACATTGTTCCTCAGTGCCTAATTATATTTCCTTGTTGAACAAGCAATAAACGGCGAAGTGTCACTGTCAGGCGATAATTTTCTTTATTATGAAATAGGTCACTGATAACAGTGATAAGGTTCACTATTATCTCGCAGAAACTTTTAGGGTTCCGTACCTCAAAGAGGAAAAACGGAACCCTTATAGGATCACTCGCTTGTCTGTCTGTCCCTCTGTCACAGCCGATTTCTCCGAAACTACTGGACCGATTTACTTGAAATTTGGCACACGTATGTAAACCTGTGGCCCAAAGACGGGTATGTAATTTAATTAAATGAAATTTAATCACAGGGGTCACTTTTGGGGGGTAAAATTGAAAATTAAAAATCAAAGTTATTAAAACTATATTGTGTTACATATCAAATGAAAGAACATTTTATCAGCATCTGAAATATATTTTTTTTATATTTTTCATTTTGGTAATTTAGAAGTAATTTAAGAAAATAAGCAAAAAATGACCATCCCCCCCCCTTATCTCCGAAACTACTTAGCGTAAAATTTTCAAAAAAATACACGAGATAGCCCTCTACCTGTAGATTACAGGAAAACCTATTAGAAATCTACAGTCAAGCGTAAGTCGGACTTAAGAGAAAAAAACTCAGATTACGAATTTCACTCACTGCCGCTGCAAGTAGTTACTAAACGACTTAAAATTGTGTAAGCGCGTTGGACAGGTATAAAGAAATCAATTTCTGTTTCGTTTTGCTTTAGAAATTGTTAAAAAAAAATCATTTTCCAAAATGACTTAAGTTCCTACTAAAAGGGAGGCGCTTAAGACCGTTTAGAACTTCACTGACCATAATATTGCCCACATAGGTCCAAAAAAAGGTGTATATATACGAAAACAAAAAAATTGTGCCACCGACAACCAAAATCTGAAGTCTATTTGCTCTATCTCTTATAGTTTCCAAAATATACGCAAAATCTTTATAGTACGAAATTTAGTGTACGTTGCCATTACATGTCGTCAGGCGCTCATGACCTTTTTGTATGGAAATGTCGAAATCCGACTCGCACTTGACCAATTTTCTTAGAAAGTTGTGTTTTATTATAGTTTTGAAGGAGGTTTCTTGTTTTTAACCACCAACGCAAAAACGACGGAGTGTTATAATAATAATAGGTTTGACGCTTGACATGTCTGTATGTCTGGCTATGAAGCTCCCGAACGAATCAATCGATTTTGATTTAGTTTTTAATGTTTAAGGTGAATTCGTCGAGAGTTTTTTTTGTACCACGTAGGTGGCAAACAGGCATACGGTCCGCCTGATGGAAAGCGGTCACTGTAACCTATGGACGCCTGCCACTCAAGGAGTGGCACATGTGCGTTGCCGACTCGACTCATTAGAAACTTGTACAAATCTGTACTTAGAAGGGGCCTGGGTGCCGACGACTCAAAGGACAATCTATTGTCCTAATTACTTCCGTTGTCAGCATACCGCACCCTCGTTGAGCTCTGGCTGCCTTACTCACTGGCAGGAACACAACAATGAGTAAGGTCTAGTGCTACTTGACTGCGGTCTTTTGTAAAGCGGAGGTATACTTCCCCAGTTAGACTCTGCTCTACCCGTTTAACCCGGCCTAACCGTTTTCACATTATCCGATCCGATATCGGATGTAGGAAGGACGTAAAATGTAAGATTTATGCGCTTCCAGGTCTTCATTTATGTATTTAATAGATCATTATTACTAAAAAACGATATAAAACGCAAAAATTGCGGATTTAATGCCGATGGCACTCTTCTACAACAGTTTTTGTCCGAGGCACCATCGAACTGCCGATATCGGCAGGACGCTTCCGACTATTTTTGGCATGCCGGACCCCCCGCCAGTTGTCGGCCGATAATATTTGTTTGTGTGCGTATATAACGTATGTAGTAGTGTGCGTGACAAAAATGGCGTCTATTAAACAGCTGTTAATTGATCGAAATTCAAATTAGTTGACAATTTCCATTGAAAAAAAAAAGGTTGTAATGCATCGGTTCGAATTGCGGATACTAGTTTTTTCACCTTTTAGTAGATATATTTATTTATTTAAACTTTATTGCACAATTGGAAAAAAGTACAAATGGCGGACTTAATGCCTTAAGGCATTCTCTACCAGTCAACCATAGGGCCAAACAGAAATTCGCGAATGTGGGTGCAGTGAGAAAAATAAATTTAGAAAGCATGACAACTATTGACAAGTATAGCAATATTATTTACAATATATATTATCGAATATATATATAATAATATATATATTTATATAGTTGAATGTAAAATTATTTATTTTGCCTGACACTGAATATTTTTATGTTCGTTATTTTAATGTTACAATATAATATTTGGAATATAGTGCTTATAATTATTAAATATAAATTATTTTTTAAATATTATATTTTGATACAAAATCATACTTCATTGATTTGGAACAATGCGTTTTATCGGACCTACATCCGACATTATCGGAAGCGTATATCGAATGTAGGATGTCGGTTCGACATCAGATATCAGATCGGATAATGTGAAAACGGCCTTAGAGTATATTCAATTTAGTATTAGAGTTATGTCAGTGCATATGTCAGCGGCCGCGAGTTCGCGGCCCATTCATTGGCGACGACCTTCGCGCGGCGCAATAAAATTCAATGTTGGCTGCTCGCGTGCGGTCCCTTTGTTAATGTAGGTAAGAATTTAGAATGGCGGCATTTTGTGAACATCAAAGGAGTGAGCCTTCTGTACTTGTACTATTATACATTCTGTGACAAAACGAACAACATGTGTTCCAGTTATATTAGGTATCGACCGTAAATTGGCGAAATCCAACAAATTAACACATGTGATGGACCCTGCCGTCTATTAGTTATTTGTTATACAAGGGTGCAAAGTTGTATTTTAACGGCGAGTGTGGAATTGAAAAACGAGCAAGTGAAATGATTCTATAGTTGAACCACGAGCGAAGCGAGTGGTTCGAGAATAGACTCCTGAACTTGCGAGTTTTTTAACACACGAGAAGTAAAATACATTTGCACCCGAGTGTAACACAAAACTTTTCCCCTCACTATAGCGAGGAAAGTACAACGCAAAAAGCGCGTTTATCACTGCTTCCAGTAGTTCCACAGGTGGTAAATCATCGTCATCACTAGATTCACTCACTTTTATTAATTTTAAAGCATAAAAAATTACTATATTCAAAGTCTAATTACTTTATCCACTAGTGGATAAAATGCGTTTTTACCCGCTGGTATTGAAGGACAAAACACGTGTTTCCGAGCTAGTGAGGGGAAAAATAAATTGCCGCAATATGTGGTTGAAGCGCCTAGTGTGTCGAACTTTAAGTATCGCTTAAAAATTTGGCTGGTCGAGCACCCGTTCTACACTTATGACAATTTTTTTATTACCTAATTAGAAAAATATTTTTGTGCATTTTTTATGTGAATATTGCCTAACTTCTGTCTAATTATTATCTAAGTATTATTGTTGTATGAATATTATTTTTTTAAATCAAATCTTGACGTGTAAAATGGCGTTACAAATAAATGAATATGAGTATGAGTAATGATTATTTTTACCATTGAAAGTTTGTACGGAACCCTCGGTGGGCGAGTCCGACTCGCTCTTGGCCGGTTTTTTTGTCATATATTTGATTTGCATAATAGTTCTTGGCAGGAGTCACGTTCGGCAGAAACACCTTACGCAGAATATACTTTGGCGTAAAACATTTCGCAGATTTTTATAATACCGAATCGCACGTTGACATAATGTTGATGAGCATAATAGTCTTCTATTCGAATAGTACTTTCGCAGATAATATTTGTGCATAATATTTAGGCGGCATAAAGTTGCAATTTGCTTTTCGCTTCGCTCCTCTTCGCTTCGCTCGTCGTCGTACCTAACGGGGGCTCGGAGGCAGTATTTCTTTTTCGATAGCGTGTCATAATTCTGCTCTTGTAATAGTATGTTATACGATTATTATGGTACATAAAATTATGCTAAATGAAAGTCGACTTAAGTAAATGTTCTGTGAAACAATATTCTGCTAAATGTGTGGTATGCGTGGTAATAATTATGCCAAGTTGCACAAAGAAAAAAATGTGAATGGAACTGAACTGATGAACACCCAACAAAGTCTAAAGCCAAAAACAATTTCCGCACCTTCCATTTCTCGAGTTCTTAGTAAGTGACTAATTTATAGGCGCCACTGGTCAGACGAAACACCACAAAACTCAAAATGTTATAAAGCTATCCCTTTCTATCTCACTGGGTCTCCATAAGCATGAAAAAGCTAGAAATAACAATCGCCAATTAATATTGCGGCGAATATACTAAAAACTAATCAAACAACCGGTCATTATGTGGTCATTTTCGGAAACTGCCATAGAAACGAGTAAGAGTCTAAATGGGTGTTCTAGATGGTTTGTAGGTAAATGTTGGGAGCCTCAGTGAGGCATTTTTGCAAAAACGTAAGAAAACGGAAAAATTAAATTGAACGGAAAAAATTAGATTTGGATGATTCGCTTTCAGCAGATTAGGTATTAGATAGGTACTTATTACTTTTGTGAATAATTTAACCACAAACTATTTAAATGCAGCTAAAAAGATGGACTCTCTTTTTTCCAATAAACTTAGAAATGCTGGTATTACTTACCTACCAATTTTAACCAAGAAATTGACTTTTTAAAACAGACTTCATTGATAGAGATTTTTTTTGTTGTACTTAAAGTCAACAGCACACGTCACTAAAAATACCTAAATGGCAAAACATAGTGATATGAATCAGTTGGCCAGTCTATTTATCTTCCTTTATCTTTGACCAAATGGAAGGTGTTTACGTTCGACATGTCAAAAATTATGGCGTTCGTAATATCGAAGGCAACCTCTATTACTATAATTATAATGAGAGCAAATTTTAGAAGCCATTTTGAAGTAGAATTCGGAAAGATACGGTTGCGAATACTATTTCAATGTATTTTATGGTGCAAAAAATAGTGAATGGACGTTCTGAAAGAGCAAGTTTGGCAAAATGGGGTGCAAAAAAGCAAAAGATTATTTGTTTTGCAACGTTGCCAAATTTGTTGTTGGGTAATAGGCGGTGGTTGGTGGTGAAAAAAAAATTATGTTAAGTACTAGGCAGCTAATATAGACTACTTTAGTAGTTATTATTACTTTATATTAGTTTTAGTTTTGTTAGCAGTAGTCTAGAACACTATTAGGTAGTCGAATGTAATTATGCGCAGACTAAAACGTACGGTACGAAGCATATAATTTTTAAGACTATAATATATCCAAACAATTATAAACTAAAATTAAATTGAGCTGACTGGTCAATTTATCCTTAGTAGGTATATTGACGGCATGTTTAATTATTTTTTACTATCTTGCTACTATTAGACACTACTTCAAATACAACCATTCTAAACTATAATCTCAATAACATCTAGTTCTACATACATACCTTATAATCACGTCTGTATCCCATAAAGGGGCAGGCATAGCATATGAACTACTAAGTTTCAGTGCGGTGCCGCTCTTGGCAAAAAGGGGTTGAAAGAAATCCAAATTGTGACATTGCAGTGACAGGTTGCCAGCCTCTCGCCTACGCCATCTACATCTAGTTCTAAACGGTGAAAACCAATTGTATAAAAATTAACAAAGTTATGGATGAGGTAACTGTGTCTATGTACTATCAGCTGCAAAAGTGCATGGCGAATTTATCAATGAATTCATTCATAATTTCTCCATGCACATTTGCTGCTGATTGTACATACCGGCACACGTGTTTTCGTCATCATCATAAAACCATACTACATCACGATTCTCAAATTTACCGTCCAGTTTTAACAGTCAATAGCAATAAAATCCTGCTTTTCACGCATGCGCTCGGACACATCTTTAGGACATTATTAAATTATGTGACTGATAAACTGCCCTGATTGCGCTCATAGGTGGTCTAAACTACCGTAAATGTCTTTCTCCTCTGATAAGATTTTAATGTGAGGCACGCGCTAGAGCAGTGGTTCTCAAACTTTCGAAGGGCTTATAGTGTTTTAGCCAGAAATAATCTATTATCATCGACCAAAAGGGTCCCCCCACATCTAGCGTCTCGCGAGCGTCGCGTCGGGCCAACTGTATGGGCAAAGCCTGACGCCGCGTCGACGTCGCGTCGACGCGGCGTCTTTTTCCATACAGTTGGCCCGACGCGGCGCTCGCGAGACGCTAGATGTGGGGGGACCCTAAATACCAGCTACTCTAAGGTTGTCTGGAAGAGATCGGTTTTAAGCGATAAGACCGCCTGTTGTCACCTATTTATACTCTTACTCAACATTATTTATATTTTATTCGCCATTTTTTTTTGTGTAGGTATGCCATACGATTAAATAAATAAATTTATATTTTTACATGTAAAATGGTGCAATAAAGACTATTTACTTACTTAAATACCTCAAATCTTCAGAAAAACAGCGTATCCATCTTAAAAGCCGGCAACGCACCTCCAACCCTTCTGACGTTTTGGGTGTATATGGGCAATGATTTCTTACCATTAGGCGACTTGTCGGCATTTTTTGTGAACGACAGCTGTCTTGACTAGGCTCCTTAGTCCAAGGAGTCACAGGGTTTCTTTGCGCTGCTTGTCAACAGTAAGATATCATTGAAAAGTTATCCATCATAAATCGATGTTAGTATTTTAATAATTATGTTCATATATAAAATTTTATTCATTTTAATTCTAATTTAATTTAATTTTAATGATATACATGTACATACATGTATTAGCACATAAGTTAATTTTAAGATTTAAATTGCCATACCCATCTTGGGTCCATGAGGTACTGACGATTTCGCATGTAAAAAACATATTGTAATTACCATGGTGCAATAAAGAAAGAATAAAGAATAAAAAGAATAAATAATAAAGAATAAAATTCATACTAAAATCAGCACAGATTAAGAATTAATACACACTTGCACATTATTTTCTCCTAGCAGGAAAGTTTGAGGTCCGTTGCGCTATACTATGAAGATAACAGTCAAAGGTTAAAATGATTCTTAAGTTTAAAAGTTTAGTGCCCTCTATCAAAATTATTGGTACAATAAAGTCATGTGTTTGCGGAACTTTGAATAATTTAGCACATTTATTGGGTAACAAAGCTTTACTTATAAAAACATAGCAAATATACAAATATTCCATTCAGAACAGGCTACTGTATTTTTTATTTTAAAATTTTTCATGCTTAATTACTTTATAACTATTTATTAAACAAAGAAACAAATAAATTTATTCAATAAATAAAAAGTGACTAGTATGTACAATCTTAAACAATTAAAATATAAAAATTAAAACTAAAGTACCTTAAAAATTTAAATAAAACTAAATTAAAATATATAAACTAATAAAAAAGACCTCCGCGAGCTGTACCGGGTGCAAAGGTGCCCATCAAACTTGCCGCATTGCCACGTTGGATGGCAATGGACAACCTTTGCACCAGGTACGATCCCGCACGAGCAAATTGATTTTAAAATTAAATATGTATTTGAGATAAAATGGAAAATACTAAGCGGTACGGGCAGTATGAAGCTAACCGGGTGAGAAGACCAAATTACATATTTGCAGCTGCTTTCCTTACAATAAAGTTGTGCTACAATAAAAATAGCGCCCGCCATTTACTTCAGCGGAATGACGTATTCAAAATCACTCCCGCCTCGTTGCGAATATTGCATATTGCACCCAAAGTATGCAATGCACATACATGTGTAAGGTATGAAATAAATGAAAGCTGATTCATAGGTACGTGCTAACATAAATTTGAACACTCCGCTTGCTTATCAACTCCTGCTAATGACGCTTTGAAACAATTGCAGCTGCACAAAAAATCTGATCCTAGATAGCTCGACCCAAAAAGACCCAAAATCACCTGCACAGTAACACCCAAAACATTAAGCCGAAGGTCCCTCACGACTCTTGCCCGAAGCCAAGATGCTTATTAGGGATGTACCATGCACCTGTGTGAATATTTTCATAATCCCCTTAATTAGAGGTTCGCAGATATTCCCAAAGGCCGCGAACGGTTGGGCCTCACTGAGGAGGCAATAAATTGTTCGACATTTGACCCCGCCGACTGGGATTTTTTTGGGGAATTTGCCCTCTGGCGGTAAGAAAGTGTACAGAGTAGAGATTGGGTTGTTGGAACTGTGACAGTAAAAGATTTTAATCTACAAGTCTGTGTTGTTTGACTTACCTACTTTGAAGTCAACAGAGAGAACTATTTGAACAATTTATTTGGGTCTTGCAAAAATGCAAAATACCTAAAGTTTTTGCCATAAACTTTAATTATGCTGTTACGGATTATTGTTGTATTACAACTGACATCTTCAAAAGAACCATAAATGATTGTTGACGAGTCGAATGTTCAGTTTGCAATTACATAGGAAATTTTTGTTTCACTCTGCAAGCAGGATAAATTTGCAATTTTCCTGGTTAAAGTCTATTGTATTTTTGTATTTAATAATTAAACCTATTTCAATATAACTGCTCTGTGTCCACTAATGTTACATATATTTATCAAGCGGATCGTCAACCGTGGCGTCTTGCCGCAGGGCGCCCCGCCTTGGATGCCTCTTTCCCACGTGCACCGAATGCTTGGATTGCGTGCGACCTCTTGGACCAACCATGCTCGTTCACCACACAACACTTATCAGTCAAACGCACACAGACTAAGAACGCTCCTTTACCAACCACTTCCAACCTGCCAGTATCAAAGCTGTATCGCTATGATACATTCTCGACTGTGGCTTCATTTGATGAGTCAGTGGCTAAGTCTGTAGGCTCACATACGGTCGCTATGGCTGCTGTAGTGGATCTACCGTTTGCTCCAGGCTAGAGATCTGGGTTCTCACCTTTAACTTCTTTTATGACCGTGGGATTTTGACCACAAGCATGAGGAGCTAAGATTTTATTAATGATAAGTGAAACTTCTTGACTTGTGGGTTTCTTTGGACAATTTATTGTCTAGTGAAGTTTTAATATTTTTTTATTAGAATTAATGGTGTGGGATCTTTACTTTTGAGCTATTGGATTCGTGTAGATATTTTACTAATCTTCTATGATTTTAAGATTAGATTGAAAGTAACAGTTGCCAATCTTTTATTTAGTAACCCCATTATTAAGGGTTGATAGAGAACCCCAAACATTTACCCTTAAATTGCGGTTACGACCAGCAATATTAAAGGATTAAGAAGAAATCCAGCGTCGCCTTCAGATTCCAGACTATAAATGGTAAACGTTCATAATTCGAGGCTGTACGGTAATAACGATACTAACCACGGACGGAGGTGATTACAAGCGTTTACCGAATTATTTGGTAATCGATCCGGCACGGGATTGAGGGGAAATGTCAGGAATGCCTGTAGGAACGTACGATTTCTTAAATATTGTGTTTAACTAAGTTATGTTAATGTATTGTGGGGACTATAAAAATTCCGAAAGGTTATTGGGTGTCTGGATTAGAGAGTACCATGACAGACAACCTTGAAGACTTTTACCTTAATCTTACACACCTAAAAATTATAAAAGACGATATAGATAACAAGTCTTTGAGTATTTTTATAAAAATTAAACCTAGGTGCACAACTTTGAGATTTTCATAATACTTGTACAGGGATCACAGATTTAGTGAGAGATACATTTATTTTTGATTAAAAGTGCCTATTTTTTTTAAGTTTATTAAAATTACTTAGAATAATGAACTCATTCTTTTTTAAATTTTATAAAGAAGGCAACACCTACGTCTCACCTTCAGATTTCTCGGTACAACCAGAAGTGCAACTTTCCTGCTTAACCAAAATGCCCACTTGATTAAAAATCCTTCATAGAACGGACTGTTGCCACCCTCCTTTCGATTAACTCGACTGGTTACGGCCTACCGCCAATTAGGGCAAATTTTCGGCTAGCTCAAAGGGCCCATGTTGTCCTAAAGATCATTGGTCGGTAATTAAAACAAATAGGGTCCAAAAGGGCCCGCCGCAGGCGCCACGGGGCGGGCCCTGGCCTCGTCTCGCCGTCGCCGAGGGCGTCCAACCCCCTCATTATAAACTTAATCTAATTATTGAATTCGTACAATGTAGTGTTTACATTTTTTTTCTAATCTTTTCCACTATACTTAAGAATGGATGCGTAAGCGCTAAATAGCACGTTTAGAGCCATATATCATACAAGAGTCACTGCATCGCCGTCGGCCGTTCTCACGCTGTGGCTTGCGGGTTTTTTTAGCGGTTCTGCGTTTAGGTCTCTGAGACATTAAGGCGGTCTCATCAGGATTATTATAAGGTTCGTTTACGGTTTCGCCTCTTGATGATTGTCACGATCTTGTTTCATTATACGGCGGCTTTTGGGTTTTGTTTCGATGGTTTTTAAACAAACTACAACTTAACGATATTTGCGTAAGTAGGCCAATTTTAGAATATTGATTAGTTATCTATTATACATGTAATAGCTTATACAATTTATAGCCAGTATGAGTAGATAAGATTACATGTCATATTTTTGTCAATTAGATTTCTGACCAAGGAAACCCTCGCGAGACTAGACAACCTGCGTAACTTTATGAAGGATTGGTATTTTCAATTGGTTAAATAGCTGTAAAGCATTTTTTTACGGCTGTCTAGTGTGTATAGTGTATGCCATTAAGCAGATAAACCTATTTCTATAATACGTCAGTGAATGCGTTAAGATGAAAAAGCGTAGGTACATTATTTACAAACAACTGAGCTACAGAATACAGTCTTGCCGTGCAATATAATTTTAAATTACCAACAACTTATTATTGACAACTCATTTAAATAGCTCAATGCGCGAGATAGCTTCGCGTCGCCTGCGGCACCTACCTCGGACGCCGTCTTGTACTTAAATAATTATATTCCATTGCACATGAATCGAACGCTCTTGCGAACCAGTGCACCTATGTATTTTGACTATCTTGAGATCTCTGGCCTGTTTCGTCACAGTAACAATAGGGATGACGATTACATTAAAAAAATGGCATTCTGTTTAGTCCGTCAGTTAGATCGTTCAAAAATACTGAACACATATTTTTCGCTTTTTCTAATTAATGAAAAAATACAAAGATATAGAGCATCAAAGTTCCGGAGTGGAGGCTTGTGACGTCACTTCTAAGTAAAAATTGTACCTAGGCGTGACGTCACGCGAAACTTCAACGCATTGTACCGTCGTCATTTTTTGTTTACGAGAAAAAAGAAAAAATACTTGTCTAAAATTCTTTGATAATCTAACTGACGGACTAATTAGTTTTTTTAAGTCGACTCGCTTATTGTCGCCCGACAATGACACTTCGCCGTTCATTGTCAGGGGGGTTACCATGACGTGCTAAAGCCGTTCAGTTTAGGTTGAGAGAGAGGGACGGAGCTATGTAACTGATATAGCTGTGTCCCTTTCTCTTAACCTAAACTGAACGTCTTTAGTACGTCATGGTAACCCCCCTGTTCACCAAAGAAATATTGACGCTGAGTGATAATGTTAATCAACCCAGAACTAGTTCGGCACAGAATTATCAGTGGCAAACTAGTGTCACTATCGCGAATTACTTGAAGTAGGCAACAGATTTGTAGGAATTATAAATAGTTTCACACATAGTTTGACTCGCATGCGCGTGCGATTAAGGGCCCATTTAGACGGTTCGAGAATTCGCATACGAGTTTTATTACATTGCGGTATTTGATGGCTATGCAAAATTCTGTGTAACCTGGGCTGTTGCCCGCAATGTAACTAAAATCGCATGCGAGTTCGCACGCCGTCTAAATCAGGCAGGCAATTATGGTCACGCGATAAGTGATAAAATAGCAGGCCGTCCCTATCGCACTATTTGTAAGTGCGATAGGGACGGCCTGATATTTTATCGTCTATCGCGCGACCATGCTTCCCGTGCAGGGCTAAGGGACTAGGTATACGGTGCGAGAAGTCGCATGCGAGTTTCATTAGGTACATTGCTGTATTTGATTGATGTGGTGAATTGTATGCAACCTCAAGTACCTCAACAGTAAAATCGGACGAGAGTTCGCGCGCCGTCTAAATGAGCTCTTTAAAAGAATGGTGGATAGACTCATTCATCAAGATTTAGGTTTCTAAAATAAAATTAGATCATGATCATGACGTTGACATTAGACAAAGCCTTTAAATTGTTTTAGAGCCACGGATTAAAAAATATTTTTTCACCACACCAACTGGTAAAGGCTTACTTTGCTATTCGAAAACAGATAGCAAAATTGCATTTTATCCACAAGAGCGTAAAGTAAATTTATACAAATTTTAGCTTGATATTTTGCTGGCTGGTAGAATTTAACTATAAATGATGATTTTGAATCATAAATATTGAATAAATTGATAGATTTGATTTAGTTTCATGTTTTATAGTCAGTATATCTTGTTCATGTTGGTGTGGTGAAAAATTTTGTGTTTCACTCGGCGGCAAAGTTTGTTTAACCTTCGTGCGCTCGCTACGCTCGCGGTTCAATATTGGAATATTTCGCTTGCTCGGGTACCAATCTTGGCACGTGCGGTTAATCAACAACTTTGCCCCTTGTAAAACAAATAACTATTTTTAGATAAATGACTAAAATGACGAATTTCTTTTCATGGTTCAAATTATACTAGAAAGTATAAGTTTAGTTAACTTGTCTATGAAAATATATACGAGTGTCAAATATAGTGAATACTTAGCCACTTCGGTATTCTTCGGCTCTCGTCGGAAATGATCGCGCGCTCATCCATCATACCGGTAACGATCTTTATGCAAAACACTGAGTTGTTTTGACGCCTTCACTACTTTTATGGATTTCTAAGAGTTTGATTTATGACAAAACGTGTTTTTCTGGTTCGTATGTATAACTTTAGCTTGATGTGGTATAAGTATGTCAAATAAACAGCTAACTACACATATTTGAAAATGGTGCAACGACACGACATTCTTTTTGAACTTTGTGCCAAGACAATAATGTCAAAGCTTTGATGCCTTACCTAGGTAGGTATATACCTATATTAGTGGTGGAAACGAAACCACCGTTTAAGTGAATAGTTGCCGTAAGAAGAAAAGTGTCTTCCAATCTCTGAAGTTTTACTTAAAGTGCGTAATTATTTGATACAAGTATTGAATTGAATTTACGGTGAATTTATAGTGCAAATTTAATTGGAGGTAGAAAAGCCGACGTGGAAACCAATCCCAGTTATGTTCGAAAATCATTTTATTTGTTTCCTCATCTGTGCTCCTGTTTACAAATCGAAACGGATTGACGAAAATGCGTAAATATCGAGGTTTCAATGGGAAGAAGGAGCACGAGAACAATAGAAGCAGAAGCAGTCCATCCACTGAAGGCTTATCACATTTTAAATAAAATTCCTGAGAACTTATTTCATCGCATTCATATTTGATGTGATATCTGGTAAACCTCCAATATTTTCAAGTAAATGAAACAAGTTTTTGTAATGTATATTATAATTAAACGTTATTATAGTTAGTTTGTTTTTATTTTACAATAAACCCTGTACCCTGCAATGATATTTATAATACCTATAGTTAGCCTATGAAAATGACAGGATAGCAGTGAATTGATCAACTATTTCAAAAGCCAATGATTTATTTATACTTTATTGCACATAGGTACAAATGGTGGAATAATGTCTTCAATCTGTAGAAAATTCCCAGTTAGCACCAATTTATTGATTTTATTCATTGTCTCAGGTTGGAAAATGATTTCGTGAGCGATGGCACGAAACCCCGTTTTAGTCACCAGTTTGTTAATTTCTCACTGAAAACAACGATTTTAATGTTATTGGCGATATCGTTGTAACCACCATCGTCCAAAATTGTCTAATGTAGTAAAATAGCACAAGATTTCATTAATTTTTTCACAATGTTTACTTCTCGCTTGAGAGCGGTTACAATATTGTCACTATTTGTCACTGTCACGTGGCGTTGTCGTCGCGCACGGTCCCAATACTTACTTGGAAAATTTTAATCAGCGAATAGACAACTGACCACGATGTGGATACGGCTCGAAGGACCGTTTTGTATCCAAAAATATGAAATTTAAAATCAATTGAGTACTTAGGTATGCAACTTTTAACAAACCCATAGCCGAGTTTTAGTAATATAATACTTCTAACTACGAACTCACCAAAAATCCATATTGAATGAATGAATGATTCACAGCCGAAAATATTCATTCGCAATTCGAATCGCATTCCTGAAAAACTTTTTAAAATGAGAACATAAATTATTCAAATGAAGAATGAAGACGCGGCTCGCTTCGCTCATTAAAGCTCATTTGGTGAGATATTTACCGAGCAATTACCTTATGGGTAAAAAACTTTCGCATGCTCTTATCTGATACCGGTATGACGAACTCAACGCAGTTTTAAGTCGAGTACAGTAAAGTTTCAAGTGAAGGTTCAAGTTGCTGGCGGTATATGAGGGTGCAAAAGTGAAATGGTATTATGGTATCGCTTATTTATTAGTGACCAGTTCCTTGATTCATAGCGGCCAAAGCGTTGTTAGTGTCAAAGTGACAGTTTATTTCAGGGGCAGATATTATGTGAATGTTATTAGTAATTTTAATAAGTAGGGTGTCGAAGTGTCGCTGCGCTTGTACTGAGTTTATGTTTATTAGACGCTAGTTGGTGCAGATGTCGCTCTGTTGATATTAATTGAACATATTTTTTATGATACAAGTACTAAGTAAAGTAAGATATTGAAATTATGTTTTGATTAACTAAAGTAGGTACCTAAAATTAAATTTAAATTAATTTCTGAAGCGAATCTCTAGGATTTGTGAAATTAGTGAAGGCAGGTGTTATTTCAGAGCATTTAAAAAAAACAAGTACTTTGATAATTTATAAATATTGAGTTAATTTTACAACCGAAATTTCACAAATTGGTGACTGCAATGAATAATTAGTGTCACATACTATGATATGTTTATGCTAACTGGACAATGGCAATAAAAGTAGACATTTATGTTTGGTTCAGCAGAAAACTCACAATAATTTACCAGATTCCCTAGCAAAAAGTCTGCATAAGTTCAACACAGTATTACCCACCCACAACTATGGAAGCACCTTACCGCGTTATCTTTACGCCACTTACACTCCCTCTAAATCTACCTCCTACAGGCGAAGCACATAGATCTAACCTAGATACGACACCTACCATACTAGAAAACTCTAACTACATCCACCTTGATGTACGCTTCAGACCTTTCTAGCCGTAGCTACCGTCACAGCGGCGATCGCAGTAACAAGGGGAAGTGGGCTACATTTCACGGTACCACGCCTACTCTTTATCTGATAAGCTGTGACGTATCTAGCTTAGTATTTAAATACAATAGATGAGGAAACTGTGCTGTGGAAAGGGAAAAACAGAGGTTACCATTACCACAACTTGAAACTTGATAATGAAATTCCGTCATGAGGAATAAACGTTTATTAAAGGTATTATGAACACATAAAGGGCTTATAGGTCGAATAAAGTTGATATGTGTACTACCTGCAGTAAAAAATATTTTCAAAGGTACTAAGTAAAATACCCTGTACTCAAAATGTCGACAGATTAGTCCATATTCATCGGACCGCAAATTGAGTACCATCATAATACAAATCGATCAAGTATTTGTAGAATAAATGGCATTTCTACGACGCGAAACGAAAACGAAACGCCGCGAAAGGTAGTCTGGCTCTGTCGCGCCAATACGCAAGAGCGATAGAAATAGATATCTACGAGCGTTTCGTTTCGTGAGCGTGTTGTGAGCGTTTGTGCATTCAGCTGCGCACGCTGTCACCTACGGCATTTTCGGAATAATGAATGACCTTCAAACCTCCAAGAACACAGCGTAGGTACTTTTTCTCAGGTTAACCCCCCAGAGAGGGACGGAGCTATGTAACTGCTATAGCTGTGTCCCTTTCTCTCAACCTAAACTGAACGTCTTTTGTACGTCATGGTAACCCCCCTGCTCTTAAATATTATCTGTTTGCGGAAAACACCATTGAAAACACATGTGTCAGAAACAAAGCCATAAAATAAATACCTCTACATATCGTAAGTGTCAAAATCAAAAGTATTTTTTTCTGAAACACAAATTGCAGCCTTATGTAAAAGGGTAATCCCATAATGAACATTCTTTCCTAATCTCATTATCAATAAAGTTACGAAAATATTCTAATTGCCTGACAACTATTCGCCGGGAATCGAACCCGGGTCACGTCGTGGTCGTCCAAATTACAAGCCGGCACCGTACGTGCGTGGATTGACAGTAATTTTGACTCATATGACTGTGGGACTGTGGTCTTAAGCGTTTCATTTGGTAATATAATAAGTTTATTAGAAATGTCAAGACGTAATGGAAATACATATTGGAAATGTCGAAAGAGCGTGAGAATGGGTGTCGATATTTGATGGACATCTATTTCAAATCGCTACTAATCTTCTTCTTTCTTGCGTTATCCGGACAATTTGCCACAGGTCATGAGACCTAGGGTCTGCTCTTGTCGCCAAACCATCCTAGAACGTGGCGTAGACTGACGTACTTAGAATACATTTTATGAAAGCGACCGTCATCTGACCTTCCAACTTAGACGACAATCTAGTGCTTACTGGGATCAGTCCGGGTCTCTCACGATGTTTTTCCTTCTCTGAAAAGCGACAAAGTGCTACTTATGTTAAGTATAGTGAGTATGACTATAAATGACGCAATAGTATGAGTTAATACTACTCATGAGTTAATACTAAATGCGAAATTAAATCGAATTCTGTCTACAGGTTTGAAGTCATTAACTGCTGGGTAAAATCTGTTTGAAGGGCTCGAAAATTGGTTCAAATGAAACTTCCTATTAGTTTAATAAACAGGACAATACCATAATTATGTACAAAACTAGCCGACCCTTGTTTAATGCATAGAAACATGTATGTAGGTACCAATTACATTGACTAGTTACTACTTACTTCGCATGCACCGTGCACTATCTAGAGCGCATCCTGACGGAAGAACCTCCGGAAATGCATTATCAGTGCAAGTTGCATCCATCTGATAAGGGGGGCGGCGCGCTGGGCGGGCTCTGTACTCCAATTCATTCCACTGCACGAAGCTGGAACAGTGTACTACATATACCTATATACTTACTTATGTGGATACATATAATTTTTAACAAAAAAGAGACGGCTATATGGGGAGGTCGGGGATAGACCCATGTGAATGTTGGATTATGTAGAAATGTGTTTTTCACCACACCAACTATATATTAAAGCCTCTCTTGATTCTTCAAAAACAGATGCGAGCATCCTAGAGTGTAAATTGATTTCATAATAGTTTTAACTTGATGTCTTAAGATAGCTGGCAGAATTTACCTATTGACCTATGAATGATGATTTTGAATGCTGAATGTTGAACAAATTGATGAATTAAAGAAACTCATCAATTTCTTGAACATTTAGTTCGATTTTACTGTTGTTAGTTTCCTCGTGTTGGTGTGATGAAAGATTTGTTTAACCTCCGTACCTGGAAACCTTTGCAATGTATCATTAATGTACGAGCGGTCAAACAACTTTGCCCCCTTGTAAAACAAATAATATTTTAAATATCTAACCATGGCAATGCATTTGATAAAAGTCGCGAATTAATATTGTTAATAAAAAGTTGCTAATTGACCTAATTCAATTAATTAAAACCATTGATAAATGGCTCAATAAAACTCTTAAGCAAAACAAGCAACCGAACACAGCGACTGTCATTAGTAAACAAATTTCGCACATAAATCGCAATTTGTTATACGAGAAAATTAAATTAAACCATGTTACTTGAAAAAGGTTTGGATTGCGTGTTTGTGCTCACTTAATAATGATTTTATTTGGCCTTAAGGATGCCTCAGATTCTTCTGAATCCGCTTACTCTACAAACAGTATGAAGTGTAACGGAAACACTATTTTTTAAAACAAATTTGTACAAGAAAGCTTTGTCGTGAAAGAAAATTTCGTTTTCAAAACCACCAAACATTATTTTCTGAAAGATTGACTAATTATTCAGGTTTTAATAGCTTTAATATGTGTGAAACAATATATTTCGATACGATATAGATAGTTACATCGCATCGCATAGCTGTTACGTGTCAAAAACAGTATTGTAGTGGCGTTCTAGAAGCAAATCCAGAAACAGTATTGTAGTGGCGTTCTTCTTGGCGATATTTGTTATATCAGCGTCATTTGTGCACTTTATTTACATAGTTAGACAGACAGACGGCGACAAAATGACAGACTCCTCATCTTCTTCTCATTCCATTGTCTAAAGAGACATCTAAAGAGATGCATCATAAGCGTCAAGTAGTTGATCTACAAGTACCTACTACAATCACAACCATGTTTTCTTGAAAACTCGAAGTTCATGATAATCATGATTTTATTGCCGTCGCCGTCTACGTATTTTTAGAACCTGATTTTTACCAAATTAATATTTTTGTATGACCGTTTGTATGACTGATATCAACTTTTATGAAGTGTCCGCTAAGTGAAATAAAAATCCGTGAGCTCATAAGCATATATTTTTAAGACACTCGCTGTCGTCCCATTTCCACCCTCCTGCAACCCGAAACCGATACATTTCTATGGCTGCCTCACGTCAACCCTTAAAGGATATCTCAATAGGCCTCAATAAATTGATTGCTACCTATAATAAAGGTCATTAGTCAGTGGACGGCCCTCTTAAATCACGTACTCTAGTTGCGTGTCTGGACGCTACTCGTGTTGGCACGCAAGGCGTTTTTTAAACGTATTTGTCAGTTTTTGGCCACAGGTATCGGTATGGCACGGATGCTTTTGGGCATTTTTTTTATCAGAAACATCTGATAAGTATTTATTTATTATATTTGGTGAATGTCAGTTGTATTGTCAGTTGCAGGATATAAGTAGACAGTTCACAAATAAAGTCAATCAGTACATACGTTTCCATATTGCTTATCGGAACATGATGCAGGCTAGGAGTGGTAAATTGGCATGTAAAAACAAAATCAACGCTGATACAGACATAACATAATTTGGATTTTTAAGGTGAAGTAAAGTGTACATAAGTATTTTAATATGAAACAATAGCTCGCAGTCGTTTCTGCGTGATAAAAATAAAAATGAAGTAGTGTTATAATAATTGAACAAATAAAGTTCAAATAAAGTTATAATACTTTTACTTTTATACACCAAATCAAAAAGAATAAGTACCTGATTAAAGTCGTTTGTTTTTTCTTGCTTATTTTAAAATGAGTGCTTGGGTAGGTACCTTGGGTAGGACAGACTTGGATATTTAAATTGCATTTTTTTTACAATGTATAAGTCTTTATTTACATGAAAATATTTATTATACTATAAGAAACTAAGACTAAACTTAAAAGCTAGCTAATGTCTAAAATATGCCCTTGCGGCATTGTACCAAGGATACTGGCGACATTTCCTCGCTGTATCGCAATGCTGATACGTTGTGCGAGGAAGTCGCCAGCTCTTCGGTCACCAGTTACCTCAACCAGACGTTTCGCGATTGCATATTATTTTATCATTGTATGAAATACAAAAGAAGTTTTTCAACATAAATGGTGGAGGGTAGAATAAGTTTTCTGCCAACAAACTGCTGTGCAGTTTGGCAGATAAATAAGTTTAAAACTTTACTGTAAGTTTCTTTTCTAATAATAAATGAATTTAAAAAAAACGTTGTGAGATTTCCTAAAACAAATTACCTCCATTTTAGCGACATTATAATTCTAATAATCTATCATTGAAGTATTTTATTTTCAAGGCAACAACCGCAACATCATTATGTAATTTCCAATTAAAACAAAAGTAACTTCAACATATAGTAAATAAATATTGTTCAGTTTTATTAAGATGTGGCCTTGATATACCGAAGTACAAATGGACCATTTACAATAACTACATTTATTTTGAAATAAAACTAGGTTAATATTGAATCATTCGGTGGGCAAACGCGCACGTAACAAAGCTCCCTACATTCCGCAGAAAAACGGCTCACGTATGTACTAGTTCCATATGTTCTTACAACCTTTTGCTTCTGTGTTCCGCTACCTATTACCCCGTTTCTCACAGCAAGCCTGAGAACCAATCAAATGAGCTATTTTAATGCTCCGATCAGTGGTCAATCAATACTAAATCATTCCACTGGATTTCTGTCATTAACTGTACGATAATTCATGTTATTGTGGTCTGTGTGAACTTTTGGAGGAAGGTTTGTGCGAAAAGAACAATAAAATTGAATATAAATACATGTAATTCAACTAGGTATTTTATAAGATATTAAAGACGCTACGGGAGCAAAAGAGCTGCCCTTTAAATTTGGGAATTCTAGTTTAATATACTAGTGTTATGAACTAGATTTATCGAAAAACAATTGTCCATTAAGAACAACTCAGTTAAAAGATATTGCGAAAAAACTTTAAAATCGAGGTTCCGCTCTCGACTATTTCCTCCTTAAAAACTTAATTGAAATTTGAGAATCTGAATAACAATGAAATAATCTGTGTCGGACCGTTTAGTATTCTTGGCTAATTGTCAACAATTTTGAATACCACACCTTTTTTACGCCATAATCAATA